>NC_135232.1:501575016-502198766 GCF_051348905.1 Ranitomeya variabilis | reverse complement strand
AAGCCTCAAATGTCTAACCTTATCATCACACTGAGATGTCACAGCTACTTACTATCAATACAAGCATCGGGAGAGGAGAGCTGTGCTGTGTGTCATTACATACAACGCTTTGGATCTATGCCAGGCATTGGGTAATAATGCCCCGATAGCTGGCATAGATCCATGGAGGTGTATGCGACAAGCTGCCCGCACACTGAATCTCTCCCCTTTAATATCATTCATAATGTAATGACAACAGTGCAGGGAGAGGAGAGCGGGGTGTGAGCAGTGTTGCATACACCGTTCGGTATCTCAGCCAGGTACCGTGGCATTATTACCTGATGCCTGGGATAGATGCAGAGTTTGGCAATTAATGACAATATAGCAGAGCTCTCCCCCTCTCCTGGTGCTTGTAATGACAGTGTCAGCAGTGAGCTCTCAGTGTGATAAGTTTAGACATGAGAGTCTTCCACTTTACACTGAAAAATTACGTTTCGACTTTCTCTGGGGGAGTTTTTTTTGTCTTTTCCCCTGTATGACACTGCCATATAATTGGGTAACTCCATATAGGGATAAAAGAGCATCTAAAATTTACAAGTCGATATCTCTGCAACAAATATGAGAAATAAAAAAAGAACTACGGTACATTTTATTCAGCTCTTCGGCCACTTGATCATGATGTAGCCAGTTTAGCATGTAAAAAGTGGTGAACGATCCCTTCAAACAGCAGGGACTGGCATTCTGTTTAATGCCAACCCTCAGAGGGATGCCAACAGTATATTACAGCAGTCACCTGCTCCATATCTGAGGCCATAACTGTATGTTGTTGTGCTAGACTTTAGTCCTCACCCAAACGAACAATTTGGGTGCAAATATGGCTAAAAATACCACCACATTTTATGACTTTTCAATGATCTATTAAAGTTTTGCATGTTTGATAAATCAAACTGTTTGAGCAGCAAGTTGTAGCACTGTCCTACAAAGTTGTTTCACACTGTTACCTTAAGAGCCTTGAATGTCTCCATAAATTTCTCTAGCTCATCTGGAGGCAAGAAATCCCCAATAAAATGCTTACCACGACCCATTTCGGTCAGCTGTTCTGCCCATTCTGTGAGAAAAGAAAATGTGATCACATACTGTAGATGTGCTTTCAATCCATCTGCGTTGCCACATAGCATTTTGTATCGCTGTGTGTGCGGTTACATGTACAGATATTACAAGAGGACACCATTTACTTTACCCCTTGTCTTGCCCATTTCCATTCTTCTCAACTGGTGTTCCCAGGTGCCTAGTTCATTATCAACTTCTTCATCACTGTCATAGTCATGCTGATGTTGTTTCATAGCATTCTCCCACAAGAGCTGCACATCCTGCATGGCCTGCTTGTGTTTCATTATCAAGTCATACATTTGCTGCATCTGAACAGAAAATGGCGAGATATGTAAGCATGCAATCATTAAAGGGGTAGTAAAAAGGCAAATACATTTTACTACTAACTCAATACGGTGGCTCAGTGGATAGCATTGTAGCCTTGCAGCGCTGAAGTCCTGGGTTCAAACCCCACCAAGGACAACATCTGCAAGGAGTTTGTATGTTCTCCCTGTGTTTGTGTGGGTTTCCTCCAGGTACTCCGGATTCCTCCCACATTCCAAAGACATACTGATAGGAATTCTAGATTGTGAGCCCCAATGGGGACAGCGATGATAATGTGTGCAAACTGTAAAGCGCTACAGAGTATGTTAGCGCTATATAAAAAGATTATTATTTAGTCCCATAAATTAAGCTGTTTTCTAACATACTTGCTTTATAAATTCTCTACCATTCCAGAACTACACTGTCTAACCTATTGTAGTTTTTTTTCGATTTATAATCTGACAATTCATTTGAGTATCACCAGTGCATCATCACAGGGGTAGAGGCCGTGGTCACTGTCACAGCCTCTGCCCCCTCCCTGAAACAAAGTGTCATCAGTGATGTTCATTTCAGGGGCTGGACTGTCCCTGCGGTATCTTCCCTGTGCATAGTGTCCGCTCTTATGAATAGGAATTAGCAGGCAGCAGCGCTTATACTCAGCAGAGACAAGTGGCGTCATCCGAGCGGCAGTACTAGTTTTGTTTAGTTTTTTTACTGAAAAAGAAAAGGCATCCATTAATGGGTTTGTCCAAGTTTGGGATTGCAGACTGCTGATTTGTGACAGCGAGTGGTCTGCACGCTGTTACAATTTCCTGGTAGTAATATTGCGAGTGTGCGGTTATGTGACCGCATGCATGCGAATTGCATACTTGTGGTCATGTGCTGACTAGAGATGTTCAGCTTCTCTCAATAGCAGGGCTGTGGAGTCCGAGTTGTGGAGTTGAAGTCAGTGTCCATTTTGGTGGAGTCCATAAAAAAAATGTACCGACCCCAACTCTGTAAATGTTTTCAGAATAATTTGGGAAAGTGATGAAATGTCCTATAAATGTCTGTTCTGTTCCTGATCTAAGGATCTCTGCTTTTAGTGGAGATGACTCAGTACTGCACTTTACGTACATGCTCAGTAGTGACCAGTGCTGTGGGGTCGGGAGTCAGGGAAATTGAGGAGTCGGGAGTCAGAGGTTTGGCTTACCAACTCCACCACCAACTCCATAGCCCTGCAAGAGAAGTGAAGTGAGAGAAGCCAGCTGAGTCTGGAGTGACTGCCCTTTAATAAAAGAATGAGAAAAAGACTTGCTGCAGCTCATTATTATCTGTATAAAGAGAATTAGGAATACAGGAGGAGAGTATGGTATCAGTATTAGACTACATGAAGGATCTCGTAGCACTAACATGAAGAAAAAACAAAACACTGAAACGTAATGGAACATATTACTTGAGCATTATAGTTTACCCACATCCAAAGATATGTAAACTGACATTTCCAATGTACTACCTGTACATCCTGTAGAGTGTAAGCCCGCAAGGGCAGGGTCCTCTTCCCACTGTACCAGTCTGTCATTGTTAGTTTGTTTACTGTAAGTGTTATCTGTACCTTGTATGTAACCCCTTCCCATGTACAGCACCATAGAATCAATGGTGCTATATAAATAAATAAATAAATAATAATAATACTACTTACTACACAATACAATTGCACGATACATTTAGCTGGTCTAAAATTGACCTTCACCCTTTTATGCCTTTGACACAATGGTAGACAGCAAATTTCTGTGGCTGCCTGGATCTGGTTGCATTACAAAAGAATCGCACCAGGGAAGGATAGCTTTCCTATTTTACAGTTAAAGGGAAAACCATCATTTGTCAGCAGATTCGCTTCTTCACCGTTCACTATACAGAAGAGTAAAGTTTCCTACCTCTTGCTGTTCTTTTATCTGTTTCTTTTGGGCATCAGATAATTCCGTGACCCCAACCAATCCCACTGGCTTTCTATTCTCATATCCTAAGCCTTTCAAATCCTGGACTAAAAATAAAACAAGGGGAATTGGAAATTAGGCTCTGAATCCAGTACCTGGGTAGCAATCATATACGCTTTCTAAAGCCATCTCACCTGTTAGAAGACTGGTGGTATCGGGGGGCTCATTAATCACAGCAACAGGAGGCAACTCAGTTTTGTCTTCCTCAGGCCCCCACCGACTCTTTCTCTTCTTTTTTGCAGATGCTTGCTCTGTGGACTGTGGCTGTGTTGGTGGACTAGTAGTAGATGAGGAAGCGGGGGGGTGAGTAGTAGACATCATCGGTGAAGAAGCTGGGGCTAACTTACGCTTAAGATCTGATAAGGTATGATTGTCCGTTGAAGATTGCTTGGCTCGCCTGAATTCCTCCACCTTCATTTTATAATACTGGTAACCTTTGCCATTTGTGTCATATAAAAATCTTCAAGGGACAGAAAAAAAATTGTGTATTAAGTCTGAGACCAGACAATATCCTATTCATCAACTCTGTAGTTGGCATTTTGCTCCATAACAAAGGGGAGAATGACTGCTGAGTTTCCATAGGAGTGTGAATCTACATTAGTCAATATGTACATGTTGTCTAAACAGTATGTGTGTGTGTATATATATATATATATATATATATATATATATATATATATATATATATATATATATATATATATATATATATATATATTTGTTCATATGTTACCTGAAGGCAGGGTTTTCTCTGTTATTTTGTAAAGCAATGGCTTCAACCTCAGGACCACCATCTGCCACAAAGCTAGCTAACTTCTCTGCAAACATCTTCGTTTCTTCATCCTCAGGAACTAAAAGGTAAGAGAAGAACGTTAAATGCTTTTATCTTGAATATTTGCGACAGAACCTCTTTAAATGGTTGCTCTGATAAATGATTTCTATCACTCTGTATTCTTAACTCAGGTGATTGGCAAATGAAGGCCCCCCTTACAAGGGTTGTCAGCTGATAGACAGGTTTGGCCGATTTTAGTCCAATGTGTATGGGGCTTATATTGTGCCATACAATGGCTGAGCCCACCAATATCGGCCGACAGTCCAATATGTGTGGGGGGCCTCCAAACTCTTGCTCAACAGATGATGTTGGGGGAGTTAAGGATTTGGAATCTGGTTTCTGACTGGCCATCCATTTTGTTCTCAAACCAACGCCATAGATGAATGACAGTGGCTCTCTCACTGTTTACTAAGGGGTAATTGGGAAAGATAGCAGTTAGCCGAACCATCAATCAGGTGACATTTATTTTGTATGGAGAGTAGGGAAAAAAAAAAAAAAGGTATCCAGCAAAGCGGCAGGTAAGTATAATAAAATCCCCAATTTATTCAAGATATTAAAACAGTGGCGGTTCCTCCAGTGGTGCTGGACACTCACGTCCAGATAATTCCGGTACCGGAGAAAACGGTACCAGAGTTATCCGTGTCCGTGTGCTCACGTAGGCCATCCGTGTGGGATCCATGTGATGTCCGTGAGTAGGTTTTTAGGGTCCGTGTATTGCAACAATTTTTTAAATTTTAACCCTATGACAGGAAAAACGCACACGGACAGCATCCGTGTGCGGTACGTGTTCACACGGACTCATTGACTTTAATGAGTCCATGTGATCCGTGCGCTCCCACGAACACCGACATGTCTCCGTGTTTTGCAAACGGACACACGGTCCGTGAAAACACGCTGACATGTGCAGAGACACATTGATTTTAATGTGTCTACGTGAGTCATTGTCTCCGGTACGTGAGAAAACTGACACCACACGTACCGGAGCCACGGACGTGTGAAACCGGCCTCAGTCATGATAACACAATGTCTATACATAGAATTAAATATCAGTCACATGCTGGTTGCAGATCAATTGAATTTACTCAACCAGTTTTAACACCTGAGGACATATGCAATTAGAACAAAAAAAGCATGTAGAAGGAAAACGGGACAATAACAAGGACCCTTACATATATTGTAAAATCTTGTCTTGTCTCACATCAAGACCTGATAGGGTTCTAGTATTTAGCATAAGAATCCAAAAGGACTCTCCATTTAGCATTTTTCTTTTGAAATTGCTTCCCGTAACTGTTTGTGGACCTTTACTATTCCTTTAAATGTGAACGTGGACAAATTGCTTTTGTGCAACTGTGAAAAATGACGTGGTACAATGGACATATTGAAAGCAGTCGTCCTAACCGCATCAGACATACAAGTGCTTCTCACAAAATTAGAATATCATCAAAAAGTTAATTTATTTGTTATTCAATACAAAAAGTGAAACTCGTATATGATATAGCGTAATTACAAATGTTGAGAGCCATAAGATCAAATACTTAATTAACCTCAAGACATAAGACATAAGAGATTGAGAGAAGCAACGCATAACGTGTATTGTTTAACCTTACATAAGTTTCCTCAGATCAAAGTGAGACCCTAAAGATGGCTGCCATTTCCTGTATCAGTACACCATGTGCTGATATCCAAGATGATCAATGAGACCCTAAAGATGGCTGCCATTTCCTGTATCAGCAGACCATGTGCTAGTATCCAAGATGACGCCCACCCTGATGACCTCATGGACCAACCCACCCTGATGACCTCATGGATACGCCCATGGACTTGCTCATTGCCCAACCCACTAACCAATGAAATACATCCAATCACTCCCATTTTAGAGCTAACGGAGCCCCCTTACAGGAAATATATAAGCTTGTGTTTTAAACCAAATAAAGCCCTTCTTGGAGCTGAGCCACAGATTGATCAAGGAGAGTATACATCTGACTGTGTCTGTCTGGTGTATTTCTTTAGTGCGCACATGATCAATATCCATTAGGCAAGGAGTAGGCAACTAGAGAATTGAACATTTTATTAATTGTTCAACCCAACATATTTGGCCGCCCAACCTGGGGCCAGCAGAGGAGAGCCCTGAACCCTGAGGACCGGCGAGTGGAACAGCAGGACGCACGGAATACCCCGAACCTGGAGACTGATCACCTCCTTAACAGAACACGGTAAGTCTGCTGATTATTTATAATCTGTAGCCTTTACCTGTGTCCTTCGGGGTATCCTGTGCAGATTGCCTGACCGTGTCCGGTTTTCTTGGTATCTGTAAGGGTATGTGTCCACTTTCAGGATTGCATCAGGATTTGGTCAGGATTTTGCATCAGTATTTGTAAGCCAAAGCCAGGAGTGGAACAATTAGAGGAAAAGTATAATAGAAACATGTCACCACCTCTGCATTTATCACCCACTCCTGGTTTTGGCTTACAAATACTGATGAAAAATCCTGACTAAATCCTGATGCAATCCTGAACGTGGACACATACCCTAAGACGGCAGAAGGGTCTCTCCGCTGCTGGTCATTTAATTGCAAGAACCGTCACATATTTTAGTTGCCTACTGCCTGTTACATGTTGTGAAGAGGGGAGATGACTGGTAGTTAAAAGAAGCAAGTGTTAAAACAGGAAAAGCAAGTTTTTTTTTTTTAGAGAAGGAGAAGCAAGTGTTAAAACAGGAAAAGCAAGTTTTTTTTGGAAAGAAAAGCAAGTGTAAGAAAAAAAAATAAATAGATTTTTGTCTGTGGTACAGTACATGGTTGTCGCCTGTGATACGATTTTCAGTTCTGTATAAGACAGACTAGGACCTTGAGTGATTGACTCGGCCTAGGGGGGGCCCGGTAAAACTTGGAGTGAGATTACTCAGTTCGGCGCCTAATAAATTGTGTAGCGGCTCATTAAAACTTTGAGTGAGATGACTCCGTTCGAGCCAAATAAATAAATTTATAGTTTTTGCCTCGTGACATCGACTGAGTTGACTCTGCACGGGGACCGGTAAGTTAGGGAGCAATTTGATTAAGTAGGGAATAATTGTTTTGTAAAGTACGGAACACAGAAGTCAGACAGGGACCACGTGACAAGAAGGAATAGGAACTGAGTACTGCAGACTCAGTTCCCTTTAGAATCTCAGGTTTGAGTCATCTCCCCCGTCTTATTGTTTGTTTGGTGTTTGTTATCTTGATAGAGATATATATATATATATATATACTGTATATCTATAGAAAGATGGAGAAATTAATGCAGTTCTGCCGTATTGGCACTAAGCCAAATTCAGATGGCAAGTTAGACCTGTGTACATTAGTGGCGACTTGTGAAGGGAAGAGTCATGTTAAACAATGTAAAAAACTTATGAAGTTGTGTGGAATGCCAGAAGGGGGAAGGTTACAGCCCCTGGAGTGGAAGATTGTCTTGAAAGAAAGAAAAGGTATCCTAGAAGATAATGGATTGTTGTCTACTGCTAGGGCGTGGGAAAGAGTCTCTGAAAGTGTGTATAAAGAAAATTGGGTAGAGGAGGAAAGGAATAAAAAGGGTAGCGTTTTGACTTATGTGTATTACAAAAATATATCCTGTGAGCGGCCACCACCGTATAATGGTGGCCCAGAGCCATGTGCTAAATGTAATAGCAGCCATTTTGTGGATGGGCCATGTGCTAAATGTAATAGCAGCCATTTTGTTGATGGCAAATGTGCTAATTGTAACGGCAGCCATTTTGTGGATGGCAAATGTAATTCTGGCAGCAGCCATTTTGTGGATGGCAAATGTAATTCTAACGGCAGCCATTTTGTGGATGGCAAAAGTGTTAATGCTGGTAGCAGCCATTTTGTGGATGGCAAATGTAATTCTAACGGCAGCCATTTTATGGATGGGCCATGTGTTAATGCTGGCAGCAGCCATTTTGTGGATGGCAAATGTAATTCCAACGGCAGCCATTTGTTGGATGGCAAATGTAATTCTGGCGGCAGCCATTTTGTGGATGGCAAATGTGTTAGTGCTGGCAGCAGCCATTTTGTGGATGGCAAATGTGCTGCTCCTGGTGGTGAACATCTCAGACTAAGGCTACACACATCACTAAATCCTTGTTACCCAGTAAAGACCACTAACGACCAATGCTATATTCCTTCAGGAAGTGAACAGGCTTTAGCCATGTTTCCCGTCTCAGTGGTTTCCAATGGGGCACCGACCCTTTCCCCTATCACTCCTGTCATGAATCCAGCAATCCTCCCACCTGGATCGTCCCCGGCACCGACCCTTTCTACTGTCACTTCCACTGCCAATTTAGCTGCACACCCACATGAGATGCTCCAAGCAACGGCCTCTCCTCCCAATGCTTCCACTACAACAGCACTCTCACACAGTCTACCTAACCCTATACCCGGTACCTCACAGGCTGTCTCGCAGCCAAGCGCACACCTGTATGGGACGGTGGCTACTGTATCAAGGGGGGGGCTCTATCTGGGAGGGGGATACCAATAGCACAGGAAGCACAAAGGGGAGGGAATGTTGGCAACCTATTTTTGAAAAAGAACTTCCTGAGGGACCCTTGTTAGTGGTAGAAAAGGGTGACATAACAGTGGAGACAGACGCTATTGTTAATGCTGCCAATTCTCGGTTAGAGCACAATGGAGGTGTAGCTAGAGCTATAGTGGAAGCAGGAGGGGCGACTATTCAAGCTGACAGTCAAATCATTGTTGAATCACGTGGTCAGATAGCTGTTGGGGACATAGCGGTGACTAAAGCTGGCAATCTCCCGTGTAGGGTGATCATACATGCTGTGACCCCTACTTATGACCCTATTCATCCAGACGTTAGTGCTCAACAACTTCGTGCAGCAATAACTCGCATTTTAGAGTATGCGAATATTAGTGAGCAGATTGAGACCTTGACAATTCCCGCCATTGGTGTTGGCATTTTCGGTTTCCCTGTTCATGCATGTACAAGGGAAATCGTTGGAATTATAATAAACAAGTGTAGCCCCCCCAAGCATTTGCTGCCTCTCTGAAATCAGGTTAATTAGTAATGAGGACAGGACTGTTAAAGCTTTTAAGACTGCCTGCGTCATCTGGACCCCACACCATGATACTGGAGCTGCCCAAATAGAGCCCCTCATTCCATGACTGTTACCTCCTCCGGCTCCTCATACACAAGGGACTACATCTGTACTCCCGGTGCCATCTCTACTCCCGCCTCAGGTGCCACCACCAACAGTGCCAATGCTCATGTCTGAGGAGCCCACCCTCTACGTCAAGTATACACCCCAGCAAGCTGCTACTCTGTTAAACGAAGTTCTAGATCCAGAAAAACAGCCGATGCCTTTCTACAGAAGCATGCTTCAAATCCAAAGGAATTACTCAGCCACGTGGCAAGATCTCATTTCCCTGGCAAATTTTAAATCGGGAGATGCATATTGGCCTGTTATGGAAATCGCATTCAATGATGCCTCACTTGCCAGTGACACTACATGGGACTCTGGTGTTGAGTTCTGCCAAGAAACTAAGACATGGGCCTCGGATGAGCTGGCTGACCTATCACTTATTGTCGCCAATGGATTCCAGATGCCTCCAAGCTGATGCAGCCATTGTACGATGACCTCAAGACGTCAGGGTTTCCACTATGTACCAAATCCGTGGAAGCTTCCTACGCTCTTAAACAGGCCATACAGTCTGCACCAGCTCTTGGAATCCCAAATTCTGATATCATCTTAAGACATCCGGTTCTTTTAATGGCTCCACACTACATAAAAGCTATTCTAGGCCAGACTCAACCTAAACACCTGTCGCTACAGTGTCATATGAGACTCCAATGTTCCCTCTTGGTCCGGATAATGTCACTCTTGTCCAATGCACCATCCTCAACCCGTCCACGCTGCTTCCTCTTTCCAGGGGGGATGTGGATGATGATACTGATGCTCTCGGAGAAGATGCCTCTACACACTCAGAGGATCATGACTGTCTCGAATAAATGCAGGAAGTAACAGCCTCCAAAAAAAAAAAAGTGTCTGAAGACCCACTGCCACATGCTGACCTGACGTCACTTCACTGATGGTTCCAGATTTGCAGATGAAACAGGAAGATTCCATACGGGATATGCCGTGGTTACACATGACCAGGTCATCTCAGCTGGATCGCTACCACCGCACATGTCTGCACAAGAAGCGGAACTTAAAGCTTTGAAGTTGGCTTGTCAGGAAGCGACGGAGAAGATGGTCAACATCTACACGTATTCAAGATACGCTTTCGGAGTGGCTCATGACTTCGGCAGAATCTGGGCAGCCAGAGGATACGTAACGTCCAGTGGAACATGCTGCTACCATGCAAGAACTTGTGGCCGCTCTAGATCTACCTTTGGAGGTTGCAGTGATCAAGATCAAAGCTCACGGGAGATTGGATTCTCCAGAAGCAAAGAGGAACTTCTTTGCTGACAAAACAGCAAAAACCTATGCTGTGGATCCATTTGGGAAAAAGAAAGCAGCGGTGTACGTGTCAGAAGACACTGAAGAAGGGACTAAAGGCTCTCTTATGAGGATTACACAGGTCAACAAAAAAAAATTTTTTTTCTGGTGTCCAAAATATTTTAATGAATTTGGGGTATTTTTGGGGTGCTGATTCTGAATATGCTATCAGTTTTGCCAGATTGGCTCAAGTTTTTGACATTTTTGGTATCTTATTTATAGCACTTGTTGGTAAATGCGACGCATCATCTCATTAATTTCTTTGGATTAGTACTTGAACTGAGCAGTTCTCAATATAGTTTTGTGTTAATTAGTGTTCTAAAAGTTTGTTCATAGCTTGATTTTTGCACTAACTTTATGTTGTTGTCTGTTTTCCAGTGAAAAGCATGAACTCATCAAGAAGAAGTTGTCTTAACGATCCAGACTCATTCTGTTACATTTGTGGTGAATACACACTGCCAAAACATAGAAGAAACATAACAGACTTCGTAAAAAAAGTGTATTTTGCCTATTTTGGGGTTATGCTTGGGGACCAAGACAAGTTTTGGGCACCACACAGTGTGCAAAGCATGTATCGAATTATTACGAAAATGGAGCAAAGGACAAAGAAAAAGCTTCAAATTTGGTGTTCCAATGGTGTGGAGAGAGCCAAAAAATCATCATGATGACTGTTATTTCTGTGCAGTGCAAGTGCAAGGATTCAATAAGCATAAGAAACGAAAATGGGAGTAACATGGAATCTGCAAGAAGGCCTGTCCCTCATTGTGAAGATGTGCCTGTACCTGTGTTTACCATAAATAACAGTCATCATGATGATTTTTTGGCTCTCTCCACACCATTGGAACACCAAATTTGAAGCTTTTTCTTTGTCCTTTGCTCCATTTTCGTAATAATTCAATACATGCTTTGCACACTATGTGTGGTGCCCAAAACTTGTCTTGGTCCCCAAGCATAACCCCAAAATAGGCAAAATACACTTTTTTTACGAAGTCTGTTATGTTTCTTCTATGTTTTGGCAGTGTGTATTCACCACAAATGTAACAGAATGAGTCTGGATCGTTAAGACAACTTCTTCTTGATGAGTTCATGCTTTTCACTGGAAAACAGACAACAACATAAAGTTAGTGCAAAAATCAAGCTATGAACAAACTTTTAGAACACTAATTAACACAAAACTATATTGAGAACTGCTCAGTTCAAGTACTAATCCAAAGAAATTAATGAGATGATGCGTCGCATTTACCAACAAGTGCTATAAATAAGATACCAAAAATCTCAAAAACTTGAGCCAATCTGGCAAAACTGATGACATATTCAGAATCAGCACCCCAAAAATACCCTAAATTCGATGAAATATCTTTGGCACCAAAAATGCTGTTGACCAGTGTTATCCATCTACATCAAGACAAGACATCAGATGATGAAAAGAAGTCATGGCAAGAAGGAGGAGCTAAAAAAAGGATGAAGATGGAGTCTGGAGGGTGAACAAAAAGCTCTGTCTACCCGGTAATCTGTACCCCTCGGTGACAGAATGGGCACACGGTATCACCCACAGAGGCAAGAATCGGATGAATGACCTGATTTGGAAGACTTATATGGCACCTGGGATCTCTACTGTCAACCAAAAATATTTTAAGTCCTGCCTTGAGTGTGCAGCATGCAATCCAGCACCGCCTCAGAAAGTTACTCAGAAACATTTGG
Organism: Ranitomeya variabilis; assembly: GCF_051348905.1. Classification (NCBI taxonomy): domain Eukaryota; kingdom Metazoa; phylum Chordata; class Amphibia; order Anura; family Dendrobatidae; genus Ranitomeya; species Ranitomeya variabilis. The sequence goes on along the minus strand of NC_135232.1, from coordinate 502,186,379 downwards.
CTAAACCACTCTATCCCTTTCAGAGGATTCAGATTGATCACATTCAAATGCCAAAAGTAGGGAAGTACAAAAATGTACTGGTAGTGACTGACATGTTCTCAGGATGGCCCGAAGCCTATCCAGTAACCAACATGACTGCCAGAGTGACTGTTAAGAGACTGATGACTGAAGTAGTATGCAGACATGGGGTCCCAGAGGTAATTGAGAGTGACCAAGTACCCACATTCATTGCAGCACTGACTAAGGAACTATGGACATTGGTGGGAGCGGATTTGGGTTTACATACGCCATATCACCCACAGAGCAGTGGGAAAGTAGAAACACTGAATGACACCTTCAAAAATAAATTACTGAAAGCCAGTTAGGAGGTCAGACTTGGACAGACATTTTGCCCGTTGCCTTATACTCAGTCAAAAACACTCCAAGGGGTTCCACTAAACTCACACCATTCGAGATTCTATTTGGGGGCCTCCAAGGTTGGTTCAATATTTTCCACAACAGCTAGCCTTAGGAAGTGATACTCTTGTAAACTGTCATTGTCCTTACTAAAGAACTGTCAGTAACACATGTACAAGTTTTATCATCCATTCCAGGTCCAGATTCCAGTGAAGGTACCCATACTTTCCAACCTGGTGACTACATGCTGGTAAAGAAGTTCATCAGAAAGACATCCCTGGAGTCGAGATTAGAGGGTCCCTACCAAGTGCTCCTGATTACTCCTACTTTGGTCAGGATTGCTGAACGTCTCCTGGATCCATCTCTCACATTATAAACTTGTTAGACAGTTAGGGACAAAGTAGGATCTGACCTGCTTGTCAAAGTCCAGCTACAAAGGGAGGTTTTCCACAAGGGAAAACTTGTCTCAAACTGGTGAAAACTCCAATTCCCCCCTCCCGGGCGAGACAGTCAGATCTAGGATGTGTACATCAGGGTTAGTCACATGTGTATTTTATGTAACCATGGAGATGGGAGATTGGAGAGTAATAGATCCAGCAGGTAGGAAAGTCCCGAGGACACTGGTAACGCGCTCCGATATACCTCCTCGGTATACCCATAATTAGTCACACATTCTCTGGTGTCTATAGCATCCGAATTGTCATGAAGCCTCTGATGTCACAGTGACACTTAACACTGGTGGGTTGGGGAACCACGGTGGGATCAAGATTAAAAAAAAGGTGGTTAATAAAGTATTTAGGGGGGACTGTTGAGGAGAGCCATAAGATCAAATACTTAATTAACCTCAAGACATAAGACATGAGATTGAGAGAAGCAACCCATAACGTGTATTGTTTAACCTTACATAAGTTTCCTCAGATCAAAGTGAGACCCTAAAGATGGCTGCCATTTCCTGTATCAGTACACCATGTGCTGATATCCAAGATGATCAATAAGACCCTAAAGATGGCTGCCATTTCCTGTATCAGCAGACCATGTGCTAGTATCCAAGATGACGCCCACCCTGATGACCTCATGGATCCACCCACAGTGACGCCCACCCTGATGACCTCATGGACTAACCCACCCTGATGACCTCATGGATACGCCCATGGACTTGCTCATTGCCCAACCCACTAACCAATGACATACATCCGATCACTCCCATTTTAGAGCTAACCGAGCCCCCTTACAGGAAATATATAAGCTTGTGTTTTAAACCAAATAAAGCCCTTCTTGGAGCTGAGCCACAGATTGATCAAGGAGAGTATACATCTGACTGTGTCTGTCTGGTGTTTTTCTTTAGGGCGCACATGATCAATATCCATTAGGCCAGGAGTAGGCAACTAGAGAATTGAACATTTCATTAATTGTTCAACCCAACACAAAGAGTAATCTATTTCAATTGTTTATATCTGTTAATGTTGATGATTATGGCTTACAGCCAATGAAAACCCCAAAGTAGTTATCTCAGTAAATTGGAAGACTTTATAACACCAGCTTGAAAAATGATGTTAAAACCCAAAATGTTCGCCTACTGAAATGTATGTTCAGTAAATGCACTCAGTACTTGGTCGGGGCTCCTTTTGCACCAATGAGGTGTGGCATGGAGGCGATCAGCCTGTGGCACTGCTGAGGTGTTATGGAAGCCCAGGTTGCTTTGATAGCAGCAGCCGCCTTCAGCTTGTCTGCATTGTTGGGTCTATAAAACCCCCTCTATAAAACTGTCCCACTAGTTAACCACTTCAGTGAATACCCTTAAAAAAAAACCAAAGCATTGTTTATTGCCTTGTTTTTTTTATCAGATTACCACCAAACAAAAAGTGCAATAAAACGAGACTGTAAATAAAAATGGTACCGTTGAAAACGTCATCTTGTCCCGCAAAAAACACGCTGCCATACAGCTCTATCAGCAGAAAAATAAAAGTTATCACTCTCAGAATAAAGTGATGGAAAAATATTTTTTCTATAAAATAGTTTTTATAGTGAAAAAGCGCCAAGACATAAAAAAAAATATATAAATGGGGTATCACTGTAATCATACTGACCCGAAGAATAAAGCCGTCTTACCAATTTTAATACAAGTTGAATGGTATACAAAAAGGAGATTTTTGTGTACTCACCGTAAAATCCTTTTCTCCTAGCCAATTATTGGGGGACACAGGACCATGGGTGTTATGCTGTTGCCACTAGGAGGACACTAAGTAAACACAGAAAGAATAGCTCCTCCCCTGCAGTATACACCCTCCTGCTGGCTCTCAGTGAACCAGTTCGGTAACAACGCAGTAGGAGCTTAGTATTTAACAAGGATGAACTATGTCAAAAACCAAGTTAACTCAACAAAAACCAAAGCCAATAGGCTAACAGGGTGGGTGCTGTGTCCCCCAATGATTGGCTCGGAGAAAAGGATTTTACGGTGAGTACACAAAAATATCCTTTTCTCCTACGCCTCATTGGGGGACACAGAACCATGGGACGTCCTAAAGCAGTCCCTGGGTGGGAAACAATTATCTGCAATTGCTACTTGCACCCACAAGTTACAGATGCGGCACAGCCCTTTGCAAAATTCATCTGCCGACAGTCGCATCTGCCGAAGCCTTAGAGTGAATATGGTAATGTTTTGTAAAGGTATGCAGGCTGGACCAAGTCGCAGCCTTACAAACTTGTGCTGCCGAAGCTTGGTGCCGGATGGCCCAAAACGCACCCACTGACCGAGTGGAGTGAGCCTTAATCCCTGCAGGGACAGGAAGACCTCTGACTCGGTAGGACTCCTGAATAGCCGAACGGATCCATTTGGCATTGGAAGCGGGAAACCCTTTCCTCGGTCCTTCCGGGACCACGAATAGGGCATCTGACTTGCGGAAAGACGCTGTCCGCGAGATGTACTTCCTAAGAGCTCTCACTAAACCCAGTGTGTGAAGGGCCTTCTCGATGCGATGGACTGGTGCCGGACAGAGTGAGGGTAAGACAATCTCCTCATTGAGATGAAAAGAGGATACAACTTTTGGTAGAAAAGACAGGGATGTCCTCAAAACCACCTTATCCTGATGAAAATTCAGGAACGGAACTTGAGAGGACAGAGCCACCAGCTCGGAGACTCGTCTGATAGAGGTGACCGCAACAAGAAAAGCAACTTTCTATGAAAGGAGAGACAGGGAAACCTCCTCTAGAGGTTCGAAAGGATCCTGTTGCAAAACTCCGAGGACCAGATTAAGATCCCATGGTTCCAACAGCATCCTATAGGGGGGCGCCCGATGGGATACTCCCTGAATAAACGTCTTGACCTGTAATCTGTTGGCAATCCTGTGTTGGAAGAGAACAGACAGGGCTGAGATCTGCCCCTTGAGAGAACTAAGGGCGAGACCCAAGTCCAAACCCGTTTGTAAGAACTTGAGAATGGAAGGGATGGAAAAATGTAGAGGAGAATGTCCTCGGTCGCTACACCATGAAAAGAAAGTCTTCCAAGTGCGATGATAGATACGCATAGACGTAGGCTTTCTAGCGTTGATCATGGTAGCTATGACTTCTGGAGAGAAACCTGCTTGGGTTAGGACCCAGGACTCAATGGCCATGCCGTTAAACACAGGGCCTCTGAGTTCTGGTGGTAAAAGGGGCCTTGAGATAGTAGATCTGCGTGATTCAGTAATCCCCAAGGAACGTCGGCAACTAGTTGAACTAGTTCCGCGTACCACGCCCGGCGCGGCCAATCTGGCGCAATCAGGATTACTGGTACCCTCTCCGCTCTGATTTTCTTGATGACTCTAGGTAGGAGAGGAAGCGGGGGAAATATGTACGGAAGCCGAAAATGATGCCACGGGAGTACAAGAGCGTCTGCCCCGATGGCTGCCGGATCGTGGGACCGAGCCATGAAGTCGGGAACCTTGGAATTCAGCCATGAGGCCATCAGATCCACGTCCGGGGTTCCCCAACGACAGCAGATCTGGTGGAAGATCTCCGGATGGAGAGACCACTCCCCGGAGTCGAGGCATTGTCGACTGAGGAAGTCTGCCTCCCAATTGTCCACTCCCGGGATGTGAACCGCAGAGATCATTGAGCGGTTTTCCTCGGCCCATCGGAGGATGTGGCCTACCTCTGTCATGGCCGCCCTGCTGCGGGTTCCCCCTTGGCGGTTGATGTATGCCACTGCAGTGCCGTTGTCGGACTGAATCCTGATTGAGCGACCTGCTAGCAAGGGATGGAACTGGAGAAGTGCCAGCCTGATCGTCCGGATTTCCAAGATGTTGATTGGAAGGCGTGATTCCTGGGGGGACCAGCGGCCCTGAGCAGTGTGATGAAGGAACACCGCTCCCCAGCCTAGAAGACTGGCGTCTGTCGTCACAACCAGCCAATGTACTGGAAGAAAAGACTTCCCTTGATTCAGGGAGGATTTCAATGTCCACCACCTGAGAGACTGTCTGACTCGCTGGGGAAGGAGGAACCGACGGTTTAGGGAGAACGGGTTCCTGTCCCAAACAGCCAGAAGGGCATGCTGTAGAGGACGTAGGTGTAGTTGGGCAAATGGAACCGCCTCCATAGATGCTACCATCCTGCCGAGGACTCTCAAACTGAAGCGCAGAGAGTGAGAGCGAGGCTGAGAGAGCTTCTGAGCTTCTCGCTGTAAGACAGATCTTTTCCGGGGGAAGAAGAACCAACCCCCGGGACGAGTCGAGTATCATTCCTAGAAAAGAAATTCGCTGAGCCGGTACTGGGGAAGATTTTTTTGAAGTTTATCTTCCAACCCAGGTGAGAAAGGGTCTCTCTTGTGATGGCCACGGCTTCCTTGCAGGAGCGGAAAGAGGGGCCTTTGATGAGGATATCATCTAAATACGGGAGTGCCACCACTCCTCGGGTGTGGAGTATGGCCTCGGCAGCCGCCATGACCTTGGTGAATACCCTGGGAGCGGTGGCGAGGCCGAAGGGCAGAGCAACGAATTGGAAGTGATCATCATGAACTGCGAAGCGAAGTAACCTTTGGTGAGAAGGTAAAATAGGAATGTGGAGGTATGCGTCCTGGATGTCTATAGACGCCAGGAACTCGCCTTTTTCCATGGAGGCGATGACAGAACGAAGCGATTCCATCCGGAACAGTCGTACCCTGACGAACCTGTTCAGCAGTTTTAGGTCCAGTATGGGCCGTACTGTACCGTCCTTCTTTGGAACAATGAAGAGGTTTTAATAAAAACCTTGAAACCTTTCGCTTTGAGGGATCGGAATAATAACTCCGTCTTTTCTCAGAGAGCTTATAGCTTTGAAGAACTCTGATGCTTTTGCCCTGAGAGGAGAAGACAGGAAAAAAAGGTTTGGAGGATGAGATAAGAGATCTATCTTGTATCCGGAGGACACTAGATCGCGGACCCAGAGCCACGCGGCACTGAAGGAAAGCAGGCGGCCGCCTACTTTGAGGGTGTCCCCTGGATACCGCAGGGAGTCATTGAGTGGAAGGTCTGCCCATTCTGGCACCTCTGGATCCCGGCTGCCTTGGCCTGCCTCTCCATGAAGGGGAAGGCTTAAAAGAGGCCTGTGAATCTCTGTCTCCACGTTGTGCCCGGCCTGAACCGGGAGATGTGGAAGTAGAGGACCAGTTTGAGTTGTAACGGGGAAAAAAAAAAATAAAAAAAAAAATAAAATAAAAAAAAAAAAAAAAATCGGGAACGAGCCTGTGGTTGCAGGTTCCGAAAGGGCAGAGAGGGTCTCTGTTGTGGAAGAAATTTACTCTTCCCTCCGGTGGCGTCAGAAATTAACTGGTCGAACTTTTCGCCAAAAAGGCGACCGCTCTGATATGGGAGAAAAGTCAATGACTTTTTGGAAGTAGAATCCGCACGCCAGTCCCTGAGCCATAAGGACCTCCAGATGGTGATGGCATTTGCTGCTGCTTGAGAAGCACAGTCAGCGGCATCCAGGGACGCGGTCACTACAAAATCTCCAGCTCTGGCTATCTGAGTAGCGAGGTCTGCTATCTCGGGGGGAAGATTGGTATCCAGTACTGCTGAAGACAAGATCTCAGCCCAGTGGGTCATAGCCTTAGCCACCCACGTAGCGGCAAAAGATGGAAAGAGTGCGGCCGCTGAGGCTTCAAAGGCTGAACGCGCCATATTGTCTGACGATCGGTTGGATTTTTGATAGAAGCACCCTCCAAGGAGGATAAAACAGATTTGGTAGCCAGGCGCGATACCGGAGGATCTACTGGGGGAGATTGTAACCAATCTTTTCTTAGATCCTGGGCAAAGGGATATTTGGACTTCATGGGCTTCTGCCCTGTGAATCGTTTATCTGGACGGATCCTGTGAGATTCAACAATTTGCTTAAACTCGGTATGAGTGGCGAACACTCTGTGAGATCGTTTGGTCCTCTTAAAGGACACGGCATGATCTGTTTTAGATAAGGGTTCCTCCTCAAGTCTCAAAGCCTTATTCACTGACTCAATTAGAGAGTCGAGAGTCTCCTGATCGTGATGAAATTCCTGATCTAGGGACGTATCAGAATCGTCCTCTGAAACAGGTTCTCTACTAGCCCCAATGAAAGGGGAGCGAGAAATGGAGCGCTCAGAACCCCAAACCTTTGATGGTCTGGGGATATGGCATGAGTCCTTTTTCTGGAAGAGAGAGAACTCCTTGGCAAGATACAACCCCTGGAGTACGAGGGGTTCTGACCATCGGAAGCGTCGTCCGTATTAGTGCCCTGGTTAGAGGAAGGGTCTCGGAACGAGTCTAACGCTTTTGCCAGGGATGCCATAGACCGGGTAAGGGAGGTAGCCCACTCAGGGGGACTAGGCTCACTGGGTTCAGTATCAGCAACAGGTGGTTCCTGAGCCGTCACCAGTTCACACGCTGTGCATAATGCAGTATTGTGACCCTGGGGTAATGATACCTTACAAGAGGTACATGCAGCGAAAAATACAGTGTGGGTTTTCCCAGACTTTTTGTGAGGCTTTGGTTGAGACATAGTAAAGCCTGGAGGAAAGTGCTTACTAGCAGGGGAAGGGTTAAGCTATGTGTCTGCAGCTTACCCAGGTCCTGTGTCTTGAGTCCTCAGGGCAGGTCCACAGTGTAGGCAGAGAAAAACGCTAGTCCTGAGGGCTGTGATAGGAAATGCTGGAGCAGTGCTGCAGCATCAGGGCTGTGGGTGTCCCAAGATGGTCACCGAGACCAGGAAGTGGGAGCTCATCACAGGAAACGAGATAAAGTGGGTGGGGTTAACTGCGTGGGCGTGGCCAAAACTCCAGCCTGTATTGAGGGAATTTTTTTTTTTCTCTGCAGTTGCGGCCTGCATCGCCGCAACCGCTATTATTCGCTGCACTCCGCAACCGCTATTATTAGCTGCACTCCTTCGTGGGGTTGCCGCACTAAGGACCACCCACGGACACAGGCTTAAGGTGCAGACCTCCCATACCCCGGGAACCAGGACCCCCCAGCGCCTCGGCCCCCACAGTGTACTCACGGTAGATGCGGTGGGCCGGTGCTCAATCCACAGTCGCCATAGTCAGAGAGGGGGTGGAGAGCTTCTGCCGCCATGCGTCATCCGCTCTATCAGTGGTGATGCAGAGGGGGGCTGCACGGATGCCATATACATCATGTCCGGCTATGCACCTGGCTCCAGGAGAGGTAGATGGAGGGCTACTCCATGTGGTCGCCTGCTATGGAGGGGGGAGATCGGAACACGAAGGAACCTTCGCCCGTAAGGTGAGCTCAGGGCTGGCATCCAACGTTGCAGGAAAGGATACGGGAGGAACGCTCCACGTACTTGCCTGTTGATGGTTCGGGGGAGATCGGAGCCTAGAAAGGATCTGTCGCCCCCATTCGCTCCATTAAAGGAAAAAATAGAACAAAAAATCAAAAATGTAAATAAAAACGGTGGGGTCTGAAACAGACCCAAGTGCCTCCTACAGACACTAAGCAAGAACTGGTTCACTGAGAGCCAGCAGAAGGGTGTATACTGCAGGGGAGGAGCTATTCTTTCTGTGTTTACTCAGTGTCCTCCTAGTGGCAGCAGCATAACACCCATGGTCCTGTGTCCCCCAATGAGGCGTAGGAGAAAAAGCAATTCCTGAACTGCTGGTTTTTGTTCATTCTGTCTCCCAAAAATCGGAATAGAACGCGATAAAAAAAAATGTCACGTGCCTGAAAATGGTACCAATAAAAACATCAGCACATCCTGCAAAAAAAAAACAAGCTATAACATGACTGTCAGCTGAAATATGGAAAAAATATAGCTCTTAAAAATATGGTGATGCAAAACCATACACTGTGTGCAGAATTATTAGGCAAGTTGTATTTTGATCACGATACTTTTTATACATGTTGTCCTACTCCAAGCTGTTCAGGCTTGAGAGCCAATTACCAAGTAAATCAGGTGATGTGCATCTCCGTAATGAGAAGGAGTGGTGTCTAATGACATCAAAACCCTATATAAGGTGTGTGTAATTATTAGGCAACTTCCTTTCCTTTGGCAAAATGGGTCAGAAGAGAGATTTGATTGGCTCTGAAAAGTCCAAAATTGTGAGATGTCTTGCAGAGGGATGCAGCATTCTTGAAATTGCCAAACTTTTGAAGCGTGATCACCGAACAATAAAGCATTTCATGGCAAATAGCCAACAGGGTTGCAAGAAGCGTGTTGGGCAAAAAAGGTGCAAAATAACTGCCCATGAATTGAGGAAAATCAAGCGTGAAGCTGCCAAGATGCCCTTTGCCACCAGTTTTGCCATATTTCCGAGCTGCAACGTTACTGGAGTAACAAAAAGCACAAGGTGACATGGCTAAGGTAAGGAAGGCTGAAAAACGACCACCTTTGAACAAGAAACATAAGATAAAACATCAAGACTGGGCCAAGAAATCTCTTAAGACTAACTTTTCAAAGGTTTTATGGACTGCTGAAATGAGAGTGACTAGATGGGCCAGAGGCTGTATCAGTAAAGGGCAGAGAGCTCCACTCCCGACACCAGCAAGGTGGAGGTGGGGTACTGGTATGGGCTGGTATCATCAAAGATGAACTTGTGGGACCTTTCCGGGTTGAGGATGGAGTGAAGCTCAACTCCCAGACCTACTGCCAGTTTCTGGAAGACAACTTCTTCAAGCAGTGGTATAGGAAGAAGTCGGTATCGTTCAAGAAAAACATGATTTTCATGCAGGACAATGCTCCATCACACGCCTCCAACTACTCCACAGCGTGGCTGGACGGTAAAGGTCTCAAAGAAGAAAAAATAATGACATGGCCCCCTTGTTCACCTGATCTGAACCCCATAGAGAACCTGTGGTCCCTCATAAAATGTGAGATCTACAGGGAGGGAAAACAGTACACCTCTCGGAACAGTGTCTGGGAGGCTGTGGTGGCTGCTGCACGCAATGTTGATCGTAAACAGATCAAGCAACTGACAGAATCTATGGATGGAAGGCTGCTGAGTGTCATAAAGAAAGGTGGCTCTATTGGTCACTAATTTTTTGGGGGTTTGTTTTTGCATGTCAGAAATGTTTATTTCTAAATTTTGTGCAGTCATATTGGTTTACCTGGTGAAAATAAACAAGTGAGATGGGAATATATTTGGTTTTTATTAAGTTGCCTAATAATTCTGCACAGTAATAGTTACCTGCACAAACAGATATCCTCCTAAGATAGCCAAATCTAAAAAAAAAAAAAACACTCCCAACTTCCAAAAATATTAAGCTTTGATATTTATGAGTCTTTTGGGTTGATTGAGAACATAGTTGGTTTTTATTAAGTTGTCTAATAATTCTGCACAGTAACAGTTACAAATCACATACTGCACGAAGAATGGCGTAAAAAATAAATAAAACCAATTCTTCACCTGCTGTTGATTTTTTCATTCTGCCTCCCAAAGACCTCAGGAAGGCTTAGTGCACATTTATCCTGCGCTCTACTCTGAGAGCTTACACGGGGGTTTCTGTGTAAATCTCTGATATACGTGATTCGGACAAAACCCCTGGCGGAAGATTCCCTATTATGAGGCAGATGGAGGCACTGTGGACACCATAGGACCTGTGATCTGGCAGTGTCCGTCTTTTTAGGATTGCATAAAAGTGCCGTCAGCCACAGTTTTATGCTCTGAAAAGAAGGACACAGCTGAACAGAGGCCAGATGGAGTCCAGAGTAACTCTACTGCCTCTTTATAGTGAATGGATCCATCGGAGGTTTCATCTGTCACGTCACTCTGAGATTTAAATGGAAACCCCGATGTAAGTGCTCAGCGTAGAGTGCCAGATAAATGTGATCATAAATGTTATCAATAAAAGCTTCAACTCAATCCACAAAAAAAAGCAAGTCCCCACTCAGGTTCATCATCAGTTAACAGAAATATAGTGAGTTTCCACTTACTGGTAGCACAAAGGCTTTGGAACAGCAAAATGGCTCCTCGCCCCCAAAAAGAAATTCAGTAAATTCTCAGCTCCAAAATCCCCCTCCCTTCTGAGCCCCAGTGTGTGCTTCAAACACATTTAGCGCCCACATGTTTGGCATTTCTGTAGTGATGAGAGCCCACCTAACTTACAGGTGTGTGTCTCCAAGAACATGAGCTGGGCATAATGTACAGGTCGCCACAGCACACGGGTCGCTACAGCACACGGGTCGCTACAGCACACGGGTCGCTACAGCAGACATGGGAAATGTTATTTATCAACTATTCTGTGCGACGACCGATTTAACCCCTTCATGACGGACCCCTTTTTTGTTTTTGCATTTCTGTTTTTTGCTCCTTATTCCCAGAGCCATAACTTTTTTTATTTTTCTGTCAAAATGGCCATGTGGGGCTTGTTTTTTGCAGGACAAGTAGTACTTTTAAACACCATTGGTTTTACCATATCGTGTACTCAAAAACAGGAAAGCAATTCCGCAACTGTTTTTGGGATTTTTTTTACCATGTTCTCCAAATGCTAAAACTGACCTGCGACTCTGATTCTCCAGGTCATTATGCGTACATAGACACCAAACATGCCTAGGTTACTTTTTTTTTTTTTTTTTTACAAAAAATTTACTTTGGAACCAAACTTATTTTCACAAGGGTATCAGGAGAAACTGGACCACAAAATTTGTTGTGCAATTTCTCCTGAGTAAGCCAATACCACATATGTGGGGGAAAGCCACTGTTAAAGGAACATGGCAAAGCTCAGAAGGGACAGAGCACCATTTGACTTTTTGAATGCAAAATTGGCTGAAATCAAAGGCGGACGCCATGTCTCGTTTGATGACTCCTGATGTACCTAAACAGTTGAACTCCACAATTCTAAATCCAACCCTAAGGCTATGTTCACACGATGCGGATTTTGCAGCGGATCCGCAGCGTTTCCCCAGCTGCGAGTCCGCAGCAGCGGATCCGCAGCGTTTCCGCAGCTGCGAGTCCGCAGCAGTTTCCCATACGTTTACAGTACAATGTAAACCTATGGGAAACAAAATCCCCAGTACACATGCTGCGGAAAAAAACGCGTGGAAACGCAGCAGTTTACATTCCACAGCATGTCAATTCTTTGTGCGGAATCCGCAGCAGTTTTACACCTGCTCCATAATAGAAAACCGCAGGTGTAAAACTGCAGTGGAATACGCAAAAAACCGTGTTAAATAGACGGTAATTCCGCAAGTAAAACGTAGTGCCTTTTACCTGCGGTTTTCAAAAATCCGCTGCGGAAAAACCCGCAGACTTCAAGAATACGTGTGCACATACCCTAACACAGCCCTACTCCTGACCCTAATCTCAACCCCAACACCACAACCATAACCCCAACAGTCACCCCAACACAACCCTAACCTTAGCCCCAACCCTAGCCCAACCCTAACCCTAGCCCCAATCCTAGAGGAAAAAAAAAAATATGTATTTTATTATTTTTACCTAACTAAGGGGATGATAAAGGGTGGTTTGATTTACTATTTTTTTTTTATTTTGATCACTGTGATAGGATCTATCCCCTATTGTTGCCGGATGCCAAGTCTCGGGCAGGCGCACTACCCGCCATTTTCTTCCTGGAAGAAGATACCGAGGGCTGTGGGACAGGGCCGGAGAGTCGGAGGATGCCGGAGGTACTGGGGTGGCCCAGGGGACCCCATTTCTCTCTCCTCTGGTATGGTAGATTATATCAGAGGAGAGAGAAACAAATGGGAAATCTGACTTATTTTTGGCGGTCGCCGTTATTCGGTGAATAGCGATTGTAACACTGGGGATGGTGAAAACCTGCCACCGTTAAAAGGCGTATCAGCGGTCATTAAAGGGTTAACTAGTTTTGTGCAATGCAAAGTTGTGCAAAAAAAAAATGCAACTTTTGGAGTCTTCGCACCAGTCAACTCAGTCAAAGTGGGCAGGGCGGCGTGTGGCCATCAAATTCATGAAAAGTTACTCTATTACTTGAGCCAAAAGTATTATTCCAGCCACTTTTGGTGTGGTGCAAGGAGACACAAGACCAATGAGAAGATACGCTGAATTAAGTGGCAAACGCCTCTCGACGAATGCGGTACATCATAGTACAAAAGAAAATGTCCAGCTTCACCGAATCTGTAAAAAAAGTTTTCTTTAGTCACAAACTTAAACATGGAGGATACAAACTTCAGCACAAACTATATGGGTAAGAATCTCAACACGTTTCTGGAGACTAAGCTCCCTTAATCATGACATCATAGTACACCATGCCACTTCTTTAAGTGTGTACGATGCCAGTCTTACTGAATTGGCCCCTTTAAGGGTATGTGCACACATTGCAGATTTGTCTGCAGAATTTTCTACACAGAATCTACACCTCTTGGCAGAAAACGCAGGTAAAAATCCACACGTTTTTATGCGTTTTTTATGTGGATTTGATGCGTTTTTGTAACCTAAATAAAGATCTATTATTTAAAAAAAAAAAAGAATTGTGATGTAATTTCTTTGTCCAGCCTCTTATTTTACATACTCCATGGAAGAATAATGTTTACACAGACAGACAGAAAAAATGGTACATAAATAAAGACACACACAAAATCTGCACGCAATATCTTTAATTTAAGAAAAAAAAAATGGTGAGGGCTCCCGTGCAATTTTCTGCGCCAGAGAGGGAAAGCCGAATCCCGGGGGCCAATATTTCTAGCCTGGGAAGGGGTTAATACCCATGGAGTTTCTCAGGCTATGAATCTCAGTCCGCAGTTGTATATTTAGCCTTTACTGGCTATTAAAATAGGGGGACCCCCCAAAAAAAAATGACGTGGGGTCCCCCCTATAATTTATAGCCAGAAAGGCTACGCAGACAGCTGCAGGCTGATATTCATAGCCTAGAAAGGGGCCATGGATATTGTCCCCCCTGGCTAAAAATACCAGCACCCAGCCGCCCCAGAATTGGCGCATCTGTACAATAAAGTATTTTAATGAAATAAACTACACCTTTTTTCATAGTTTTTATTCCACGCCTAATCTAATCGAAGCCATTGATCACCTGCAAAAAATGTAAAAAAAAACCCACAAATACTCCCTGTTTCGACGTAGTCCCTCTTTAATAACGAGTGTCCCACGACGATCTCCCCTATAAAGCCGTCACATCAGCAGACGTGACCGCTCTATAGGGCCTCCGATGACACACTTACCGGAGATAACCCTCCCGCATTGTATCATCGTAGTTCACTTTACAGCACTACAGTCGTGAGAAAATGGTCATGCTGTAGCGCCGCAAGTGACAGGTGAACTCAGGTAACCTGTCGGCGGCGGAGTGATACAGTGCGGAGGATTATCTCAGTCATTGTATCACCGGAGCCCCTGGAGAACGTTCGCATCTGCTGATGAGACAGCTCTCCACAGGAGATTGTCTTGGGACAATCGTTATTAATTGGATTACGTTGGACACAGGGAGTATATTGTTTGTTTATTATTTTAATCCTATTTGCAGATGACCGATGGCTTCGGGGATTAGGTGTATATGGTAAGTATGTACTGTATGTGCTTTTTTTTTGTTTTTTAACATTCAACACATTAGCCAGATGATGGGACTACTTTCTCATCATTGGTTAATGGTGTCACTGTAGCAGGCATAGCCGGATAGGATTAGTAGTCCTATCGGACGATGCCTGCCTCCACACAGACACACCCACAGCCCCGCACACAGACAGATTCATGCAGACACCGGCGCGCGCACACGCACACACACACACACACACACACACACACACACACACACACACACACACACACACACACACACACATATGCAGATCCACACACATACATGCAGATCCCCGCACACATACACGCACATAGCTCTGCCCACACACTTCCATCCTCCCGATCTGCAGCGAGTCTAGCACTCACATCCGCAGCAAATCAACAGATCTTTTTTACATCTGCGATTTTGCTTCGGATGTGCCTGGCTTAATGGAAGTCAATGGGTGCAGAAACGCTGCAGATCCGCAAAAATAACTGACCTGCTGCGGAAAATAAAAAAGGCTATGTTTCTGCGCAGATTTTTCCGCAGCATGTGCACAACAAATCTCCATTTCCCATAGATTAACACTGGCTGTGCACTACACTGTGGATTTGATGCGAATCCGTGCAACCAAAAAAGCTGCGGATCGCATCTAAATCTGCAACGTGTGGACATAGCCTTAATGTAAAATCTGGACAAACCTTTACTTATTGCAGTTTTCTGTCTCTGGCTTCCTTGTTTATATTCCGCTATCTTTTTTCGGTAATACAGGAACTCCCGGCTGTTCTGATCATGGAGAAATCTGTGGGAAAGGAATTGTACAATAGTCTTAGAATTAGTATTGCAACATAAATTACTTATTTATTATTGGGTATTGGTATCTCTCTTATATACAATAGATATGCTTAACCACTTGCCGAAATGCCCATTTTCCCTCCCCTTCTTTTCCATAAATGTCAATGTCTTTCATTTTTCTGTCCACATAGACGTTGGATGACCTTTTTTGTTGAATTTCATAATTCAACGTACAGTACTGGAAAAAAGGAAAAATTTACAAGTACGTCGAAATTGAGCAAAACTCACAGTAGTTTTTTCGGTTTGATTTCGAGAGCATTTAGTGTGTGGTAAAAATGACCTAGTAAGATTTATGATTCTTCAGGTCTGTACGGTTATACAACCCCTGGCAAAAATTATGGAATCACCGGCCTTGGAGGATGTTCATTCAGTTTAATTTTGTAGAATAAAAGCAGATCACAGACATGGCACAAAACTAAAGTCATTTCAAATGGCAACTTTCTGGCTTTACGAAACACTAAAAAAATCAAGTACAAAAAATGTAGTAGTCAGCAATGGTTACTTTTTTTAACCAAGCATAGGGGAAAAAATATGGAATCACTCAATTCTGAGGAAAAAATTATGGAATCACCCTGTAATTTTTCATACCTAAAAATAACACCAGCATCAAATTAGATCTGCATCTAAAAAGGAGTAATCACACCTTGGAGAGCTGTTGCACCAAATGGACTGACATGAATCATGGCTCCAACATGAGAGATGTCAATTGAAACAAAGGAGAGGATCACACTCTTAAAAGAGGGCAAATCATCACGCAATGTTTCAAAAGATGTTGGTTGCTCACAGTCAGCTGTGTATAAAATTTGGACCAAATACAAACAACATGGGAAGGTTGTTGAAGGCAACACACTGGTAGACCAAGGAAGACATTAACCCCTTCACCCCCAAGGGTGGTTTGCACGTTAATGACCGGGCCAATTTTTACAATTCTGACCACTGTCCCTTTATGAGGCTATAACTCTGGAACGCTTTGACAGATCTTGGCGATTCTGACATTGTTTTCTCGTGACATATTGTACTTCATGTTAGTGGTAAAATTTCTTTGATATAACTTGCGTTTATTTGTGAAAAAAATGGAAATTTGGCGAAAATTTTGAAAATTTTGCAATTTTCCAACTTTGAATTTTTATGCCCTTAAATCACAGACATATGTCACGCAAAATACTTAATAAGTAACATTTCCCACATGTCTACTTTACATCAGTACAATTTTGGAACCAAAATTTTTTTTTGTGACGGAGTTATAAGGGTTAAAAGTTGACCAGCAATTTCTCATTTTTACAACACCATTTTTTTTTAGGGACCACATCTCATTTGAAGTCATTTTGAGGGGTCTATATGATAGAAAATACTCAAGTGTGACACCATTCTAAAAACTGCACCCCTCAAGGTGCTCAAAACCACATTCAAGAAGTTTATTAACCCTTCAGGTGTTTCACAGGAATTTTTGGAATGTTTAAATAAAAATGAACATTTAACTTTTTTTCACACAAAATTTATTTCAGCTCCAATTTGTTTTATTTTACCAAGGGTAACAGGAGAAAATGGACCCCCAAAGTTGTTGTACAATTTGTCCTGAGTACGCTGATACCCCATATGTGGGTGTAAACCATTGTTTGGGCGCATGGCAGAGCTTGGAAGTGAAGGAGCGCCATTTGACTTTTCAATGCAAAATTGACTGGAATTGAGATGGGACGCCATGTTGCGTTTGGAGAGCCCCTGATGTGCCTAAACATTGAAACTCCCTACAAGTGACACCATTTTGGAAAGTAGACCCCCTAAGGAACTTATCTAGATGTGTGGTGAGCACTTTGACCCACCAAGTGCTTCACAGAAGTTTATAATGCAGAGCCGTAAAAATAAAAAATCATATTTTTTCACAAAAATGATCTTTTCGCCCCCAATTTTTTATTTTCCCAAGGGTAAGAGAAGAAATTGGACCCCAAAAAATGTTGTGCAATTTGTCCTGAGTACGCTGATACCCCATATGTGGGTGTAAACCATTGTTTGGGCGCATGGCAGAGCTTGGAAGGGAAGGAGCGCCATTTGACTTTTCAATGCAAAATTGACTGGAATTGAGATGGGACGCCATGTTGCGTTTGGAGAGCCCCTGATGTGCCTAAACATTAAAACTCCCTACAAGTGACACCATTTTGGAAAGTAGACCCCCTAAGGAACTTATCTAGATGTGTTTTGAGAGCTTTGAACCCCCAAGTGTTTCACTACAGATTATAACGCAGAGCCGTGAAAATAATTTATTTTTTTTTCTCAAAAATGATTTTTTAGCCCCCAGCTTTGTATTTTTACAAGGGTAACAGAATAAATTGGACCCCAAAATTTGTTGTCCAATTTGTCCTGAGTACGCTGATACCCCATATGTGGGGGGGAACCACTGTTTGGGCGCATGACAGAGCTCGGAAGGGAAGGAGCGCCATTTGGAATGCAGCCTTAAATGGATTGGTCTGCAGGCGTCACGTTGCATTTGCAGAGCCCCTGATGTACCCAAACAGTACAAACCCCCCACAAGTGACCCCATATTGGAAACTAGACCTCCCAAGGAACTTATCTAGATGTGTTGTGAGAACTTTGAACCCCCAAGTGTTTCACTACAGTTTATAACGCAGAGCCGTGAAAATAAAACATCTTTTTTTTCCCACAAAAATGATTTTTAGCCCCCAAAATTTTTATTTTCCTAAGGATAACAAGAGAGCTTGGACCCCAGAAGTTGTTGTTCAATTTGTCCCGAGTACGCTGATACCCCATATGTTGGGGTAAACCCCTTTTTGGGCGCACGGGAGAGCTCGGAAGGGAAGGAGCACTGTTTTACTTTTTCAACGCAGAATTGGCTGGAATTGAGATTGGACGCCATGTCGCGCTTGGAGAGCCCCTGATGTGCCTGGACAGTGGAAACTCCCCAATTCTACCTGAAACCCTAACCCAAACACACCCCTAACCCTAATCCCAACGGTAACCCTAACCACACCCCTAGCCCTGACACACCCATAATTCTAATCCCAACCCTAATCCAAACGTAAATGTAATCCAAACCCTAACCCTAACTTTAGCCCCAACCCTAACTTTAGCCCCAACCCTAACTTTAGCCCCAACCCTAACTTTACCTCCAACCCTAGCCCTAACCCTAACCCTACCCCTAACCCTAAACGTGACTGAAATACGTGGCACTAAAATACGTGGCACTGAAATACGTGGCACTGAAATACGTGGCACTTAAATATGTGATACGTGGCACTTAAATACGTGGCACTGAAATACGTGGCACTTAAATATGTGATACGTGGCACTTAAATACGTGGCACTTAAATACGTGGCACTTAAATATGTGATACGTGGCACTTAAATACGTGGCACTGAAATACGTGGCACTGAAATACGTGGCACTGAAATACGTGGCACTGAAATAGGTGGCACTGAAATACGTGGCACTGAAATACGTGGCACTGAAATACGTGATACGTGGCACTGAAATACGTGGCACTGAAATACGTGGCACTGAAATACGTGGCACTGAAACACGTGCAACTGAAATACGTGGTACTAAAATATGTGGCACTGAAATACGTGATACGTGGCACTGAAATACGTGATACGTGGCACTGAAATACGTGGCACTGAAACACGTGGCACTGAAATACGTGGCACTGAAATACGTGGCACTGAAATACGTGGCACTGAAATACGTGGCACTATGACTGTCAGAAAATGTTCATTAAACGGTTAGGGGTGAGGTTAGGGGTAGAGTTAGGGTTAGGGTTTGGATCCCTTTATCACCTTGATGGTGGTGGGTGGCTTTTCAGTGTGTTTTCTGTTTTTTTTCGATAAAAATGCATGCGTTTTTAACGCAAACAAACGCATGTGCTTAAAAACACCAAGAAAATACTGCAGGTTGTATTTCTGAAAATTAACGCATGCAGAAAAAAACCGCATGCGTTTGAAAACGCGACCAAACGTGTACAAAAAAACCGCATGCGTTTTCAATGTTAAATATAGGGAAAAAACGCATGCGTTTTTTTGTGCAAAAAACGCTGCAGACAAAAACGGAAGTGTGAAACCAGCGACGCTTTTTATAGCAAAAAAGTTTTTGCGTCTCCACATTTTGAGAGCTATAATTTTTCCACATTTTGCTCCACAGAGTCATGTGAGGTCTTGTTTTTTGCGGGACGAGTTGACGTTTTTATTGGTAACATTTTCGGACACGTGACCGTTTTTGATCGCTTTTTATTCCGATTTTTGTGAGGCAGAATGACCAAAAACCAGCAATTCCTGAATTTCTTTTGGGAGAGGCGTTTATACCGTTCCGCGTTTGGTAAAATTGATAAAGCAGTTTTATTCGTCGGGTCAGTATGATTACAGCGATATCTCATTTTTTTATGTTTTGGCGCTTTTATACGATAAAAACTATTTTATAGAAAAAATAATTATTTTGGTATCGCTTTTTTCTCAGGACTATAACTTTTTTATTTTTTTGCTGATGATGCTGTATGGCGGCTTGTTTTTTGCGGGACAAGATGACGTTTTCAGCGGTACCATGGATATTTATATCAGTCTTTTTGATCGCGTGTTATTCCACTTTTTGTTCGGCGGTATGGTAATAAAGCGTTGTTTTTTGCCTCGTTTTTTTTTTTTTTTCTTACGGTGTTTACTGAAGGGGTTAACTAGTGGGGCAGTTTTATAGGTGGGGTCGTTACGGACGCGGCGATACTAAATATGTGTACTTTTATTGTTTTTTTTTTTTTATTTAGATAAAGAAATGTATTTATGGGAATAATATATTTTTTTTTTTTTTCATTATTTTGGAATATTTTTTTTTATTTTTTTTTACACATTTGGAAATTTTTTTTTTTACTTTTTTACTTTGCCCCAGGGGGGGACAATACAGATCGGTGATCTGCCAGTTTGCATAGCACTCTGACAGATCACCGATCTGCGAGAAGTACAGGCTGCTTCACAGTGCCTGCTCTGAGCAGGCGTCTGTGAAGCCACCTCCCTCCCTGCAGGACCCGGATCCGCGGCCATCTTGGATCCGGGTCTGGAGCAGGCAGGGAGGGAGGTAAGACCCTCGCAGCAACGCGATCACATCGCGTTGCTGCGGGGGGCTCAGGGAAGCCCGCAGGGAGCCCTCTCCCTGCGCGATGCTTCCCTGCACCGCCGGCACACCGCGATCATGTTTGATCGCGGTGTGCCGGGGGTTAATGTGCCGGGAGCGGTCCGTGACCGCTCCTGGCACATAGTGCCGGATGTCAGCTGCGATATGCAGCCGACACCCGGCCGCGATCGGCCGCGCTCCCCCCGTGAGCGCGGCCGATCGGCTATGACGTACTATCCCGTCGGCGGTCATACGGGCCCACCCCACCTCGACGGGATAGTACGTCGGATGTCAGGAAGGGGTTAAAGTGTCAAGACTGGAAACTTAAAGCAATGTCTCCAAAACAGGAAATGCACAACAAATGAGGAACGAATGGGTGGAAACTGGAGTCAACGTCTGTGACCAAACTGTAAGAAACCACCTAAAGGAAATGGGATTTACATACAGAAAAGCTAAATGAAAGCCATCATAAACACCTAGACAGAAAAAAAACAAGGTTAGGTTAAAATAGGCTAAGGAAAAGCAATCGTGAACTGTAGAGGACTGGATGAAAGTCATATTCAGTGATGAATCGCGAATCTGCATTGGGCAAGGTGATGATGCTGGAACGTTTGTTTGGTGCCGTTCCAATGAGATTTATAAAGATGACTGCCTGAAGAGAACATGCAAATTTCCACAGTCATTGATGATATGGGGCTGCATGTCAGGTAAAGGCACTGGGGAGATGGCTGTCATTACATCTTCAATAAATGCACAAGTTTATGTTGATATTTTGGACACTTTTCTTATCCCATCAATTGAAAGGATGTTTGGGGATGATGAAATCATTTTTTAAGATGATAATGCATCCTGCCATAGAGCAAAAACTGTGAAAACATTCCTTGAAAAAAAAAGACACATACGGTCAATGACATGGCCTGCAAATAGTCCGGATCTCAATCCAATTGAAAATCTTTGGTGGAAGTTGAAGAAAATGGTCTATGACAAGGCTCCAACCTGCAAAGCTGATCTGGCAACAGCAATCAGAGAAAGTTGGAGCCAGATTGATGAAGAGTACTGTTTGGCACTCACTAAGTCCATGCCTCAGAGACTGCACGCTGTTCTATAAGCCAGAGGTGGTGCAACAAAATACTAGTGATGTTTTTGGAATGTTTTTTTGTTTGTTTTTCATGATTCCATAATTTTTTCCTCAGAATTGAGTAATTCCATAATTTTTCCCCTACGCTTGGTTAAAAAAAAGTAACCATTACTGACTACCACATTTTTTATTCTTGATTTCTTTTAGTGTTTCTTAAAGCAATAAAGTTGCCATTTGAAAGGACTTTAGTTTTGTGCCATGTCTGTGATCTGCTTTTTTCCTACAAAATTAAACAACTGAATGAACATCCTTTAAAGATTCCATAATTTTTGCCAGGGGTTGTAGCAATATCAATCTTATATTTTTTTAACCCCTTCCCAACATGACACACAGTTAAGTCATAAGTCGGATCCCTGACTTTGATGCAGGCTTGCCCGCATCTTACCCGGAAGATAATGGCTTTCTTCTTTTTTTTTTTTTACCTGCTGCAACATTGCAATAAAAGGTGATCAAAACATCACATCTACCCCAAAATGGAATCATTAAAAATGTCAGCTCAGGGCGCAAAAAAAAACAAGCCCTCACACAGCCCCACATCATGAAAAATTAAAGTGTTACGGGTCTCAAAAAAATGGCGACGAAAGCAAAATTGTGTTTTTTACAACTTAACCAAATAAAAAAAATAAAAAAAAACAACTACACATGCTTTGTATCTGCGTAATCACATTGACTTGGAGAATCATATTAACAGGTCAGTTTTACCATATAGTGAATATGGTAAATAAAAACCACCAAAAAAAATTGTCTCAATGCACTTTTTTTGCAATTTCAACACACACCAAATGATAAAATGAATGGTGTCATTCAAAAAGTATAACTTGTCCCGCCAAGAACAAGCCCTCATACAATTATATGGATGGAAAAATAAACGTTATGGCTCTTGAAAGAGGCGGAAAAATGGAAACTAGCCCAGTCGTGCAGGGGTTAAATTTTTGGAAAAATTAGGAAAATTGTTTTGCTTCTTGCTTGTGTTGCCATATTCTGAGACCTGTAACATTCTCTATTTTCCATCAATGGAGTTATGCGAGGGCTTGATTTTAGCAGGGTGGGCTGCTGTTTTTATTCATTCTTATTTTTAAAGTTTCTTTATTTTCTTACTTTATATTTTGCAATCATTACACTTTTGCCTCATTTTCATATTAATCAAAATAGCTACTTTTCAGTCAGGTAGTAACCGTAGAAAAGCGGTGTGGACTTATCAAATATACCCATGTTTTGTTGTTCCTAGCGCTCCTTTGACCGTTCGTTCATTGCAGTACTTTACCCATCCTCCATTGGAGGTAGACGGCTGGAGCTGCGGTGGATCTCTTATTTATTTCTACTTATTTAGCCAGTTCGATTTCTCTGCGCTCCCCAGTGACCGCGTTACAATTGTTTGCCACCATATTAAGATAAAGACACAGATATAAAAAGTCTACACATCCCAATTAAATGCAAGGTTTTTGTCATGTAAACAGGGATTTTTGTGTACTCACCGTAAAATCCCTTTTCTCCGAGCCACTCATTGGCGGACACAGGACCGTGGGTGTATGCTGCTGCCACTAGCAGGCTGACACCAAGTGAATCCAAAAAAGGTTAGCTCCTTCTCTGCAGTATACACCACCCACCGACTCTAGAGACAACCAGTTCAGTGACCAAGCAGTAGGAGATTATGAATACTAACAATAGGTACAACACGTCAAACCTGAGAACAACAATAGCCAACAGGCCAACAGGGTGGGTGCTGTGTCCCCCAATGAGTGGCTCGGTGAAAAGGATTTTACAGTGAGTACACAAAAATCCCTGTTTCTCCTTCACCACATTGGGGGACAGAGGACCGCGGGACGTCCAAAAGCAGTCCCTGGGTGGGGAAACAACAGATTAAACCCCAGGTACCCGCTGTCTAAAGATGCACCACCGCTGCCTGAAGAATTCATCTTCACAGACTTGCATCTGGTGAAGCCTGAGTATGGACATTGTTAATGCTTTGAGAAAGTGTGCAGGCTAGACTAGGTCGCTGCCTTGTAAACCTATTTTCAGCTGTAGCTTGATACCGAATAGCCCACGAAGCACCTACTGACCGAGTGGAGTGTGCCTCGATTCTCGCTGGGGCAGGTTTGCCTCTGACACTGTAATCTTCTTGAATAGCCGAACGAATCCATCTAGCCATCATCGACTTAGATGCGGCCAATCCCTTTCGGTGGCCCTCCGGGAGCACGAACAGCGCATCTGTCTGCCGAAAAGTGGCCGTTCTTGAAACATACCCTCTGAGAGCTACCACGATGTCCAAAGTGTGAAGAGGTTTCTCCACACGGTGCACCGGAGCCGGGCAGAAACAGGGTAGAACAATGTCCTCGTTAAGATGAAAGTAAGACACGACCTTTGGTAGGAAGGGCGGGGACGGCCCGAGAACCACCTTATCTTGATGAAAGGTCAGAAAGGGAGCACGGCAGGACAGAACAGACAATTCTGAAACTCTTCTGATTGAGGTTACCGCAACTAGAAAGGCGACCTTCCATGATAGGTGAGAGACGTCCTGTAACGGTTCGAAGGTAGATTCCTGCAGGACACCTAGAACCAAGTTAAGGTCCCAGGCATCTAAGGGCGCTTTGTAGTGAGGTACCACATGGGAGACTCCCTGAAAGTCCTCACCTGCGGTTTGGAAGCGATCTTACGCTGAAACAAGACGGACAAGGCAGAAACCGGTCCCTTGAGGGAGCCCAGCGCCAGGCCTGAATCTAGGCCGGACTGAAGAAATTCCAGAATGGTGGGAATGGAAACAACCAGAGGAGGCGGACCTTGGCCTCTACACCATTCAAAAAAGGTTCTCCAGATGCAATGATAGATGCGTGCCGACACTGACTTCTGAGCATTAATCATGGTAGACGCCACCTCTTGGGAGAAACCAGCTTGGGCTAGAACCCAGGATTCAACGGCCAAGCGGTCAAACACAAGGCCCCTGAGTTCTGGTGGTAAATTGGGCCCTGGGAAAGCATGTCCGGTCGATCTGGTAGTCGCCAGGAGGTATGTGCGACCAGTTGAACTAAATCTGCATACTATGCCCGGCGTGGCCAGTCTGGAGCAACTAGGATTAACGGAACCCATTCCGCTTTGATCTTGCTGATGACCTTCGGAATCAAAGGCAATGAGGGAAACGGGTAGGGAAGGCGAAAAAAGCTCCATGGAAGGACAAGCGCATCCACTCCGATGGCGCCCGGGTCCTACAAACTCGGGCACCTTGGCAATGAACCATGATGCCATCAGATCCACATCCGGTGTGCCCCAGCGAAGGGAGATCTGCAGATTTCTGGATGGAGCGACCACTCTCCCGAGGAAAGGCCTTGACGGCTAAGTTAGTCCGCAGCCCGGTTTTCCACGCCCGGGATATGAACAGCCGCAGGGACAGCCAAATTGCACTAATCTCCAGGACATTGATCAGAAGATGTGACTCCTGAAGAGACCAATGCCCCTGAGCCATGTGATGATGGAAGACTGCACCCCAACCCAGAAGGCTGGTGTCGGTAGTGACCACATTCCAATGTACCGGGAGGAAGGATTTCCCTTGACGGAGGGAGGACGAAACATCCACCACCTGAGTGCCTGTTTGACCCACAGGGAAGGTCGGCACGGGCGATCGAGAGAGAAGGGGCTCCTGTCCCATGCGTCCAAAATCGCATGTTGTTGGGGACGTAGATGCAGCTGAGTGAATGGGACTGCTTCCATTGCAGCCCAAGGACCCTCATGCCGAAACAGACCGAACGAGGAGATGGCTGACAAAGAGCTCGGACCCCCAGCTGAAGGACCTTGTCCTGAGAGAGATGCACCAACCCTCGGGAAGTGTCCAGGATCATGCCCAGGAAGGAAATCCTCTGAGCTGCGACTGGAAAAGATTTGTTCAGGTTTATCAACCAACCTAGCCGAGAAAGAGTATCCAAAGAAATGTGAACGCACTCCTCACAGGCCTGGAAGGACGGTTCCCTGACCAAGTGGTGGTCTAGGTAGGGCAAGACGACCAAGCCCCGGGAGTGTAGAATGGACATGACAGCCGCCATGACCTTTGTGAACACTCTGGGGGTGGTAGCAAGGCCGAAGGGCAAGGCTGTGAATTGAAAATGTTCTCCGCAAACGGCGAATCGCAGGAACCTTTGGTGAAGGGGAAAGATCAGAATGTGAAGGTATGCGTCCCGAATATCGATGGAGGCCAGGAACTCCCCCTGCTCCATCGAGGAGATGACGGAACGGAGAGACTCCATCCTGAAATGTCGGACTCTGAAATTTGTTCAGGAGCTTTATATCCAGGATGGGCCTGACTATACCATCCTTTTTTGGGACCACAAACAGAATCAAATAGAACCCGTCGTTTACCGGAACCGGGGTAATGACGCCGTCCTGGCGGAGTGACTCGATGGCTTGGTAAAAGGACTGAGCTCTGGTTCCCTCTTTGGGGGGCCGAGAGGCAAAGAACAGAATTGGGGGGTGGGAAACAAACTCAATTTTGCATCCAGAGGACACCAGATCTCTGACCCATTCGTTGTGGACGACGGCGAGCCAGACATGGCGGAAATAGAGTAGGCGGCCGCCTACTCTTGTGGTGTCATCCGAAACACGTCGCGAGTCATTTAACCGAGAATCTCTGGAGTCTGGATCTCCTAGATCTGGCCTGTCCGGAGTGGGACTTCCACAAGTGGTTGGTCTTGCCCGATGCCTGTGGACTGTTGTCCCTTTAAGAGCGAGACGAATTGTCCGTAAAGGACCAGCCAAAATTGCTGCGAAAGGATCGGAATCGAGCCTGCAGCGGTTGGCGAATAGGATGCCTAACTTTCTGCTGGGGAAACTTGCTCTTCCCACCTGTAGCATCTGAGATAAGCTGGTCTAGCCTTTCTCCAAATAAGCGGCCGCTCTGGTATGGTAAAAAAGTTAAAGACTTCTTGGATGCAGACTCCGCTCGCCACACCCTGAGCCATAACGCTCTTCTGATAGCTACTGCATTTGAAGCCGCGAGCGCAGCGCAATTAGCCACGTCTATGGATGCGTTTACCACACAGTCACCGGCCAAAGAAATCTGGTTTGCCAGCTCGGATATCTCCGGAGGAAGATTACTCTTTTGTATAGTCTTGTACAGAGAATCTGCCCAGGATACAATGACTTTAGCTACCCATGTAGCTGCAAAGGAGGGAGCAAAGGCAGAATCTGATGCCTCAAAAAACGAACGGGCGAGGCTGGTGGTTAGGCGATCTGTGGAGTCCCTGATGGAGGATCCATCAGGCAAGGACAGAAGAGTTTTTGAAGCCAAACGGGACACAAGAGGAGTGAAGGAGATTCTGCCCACTGTTTGCAGAAGTCAGATGGGAAAGGATATCTGGCCTCAAGGGAATTCTGTCCTGCGAAGCGTTTGTCCGGCCACTCTCTGTGGCGCCGAACTAAATTCTCGAACTCAGGGTATGAGGACGTTTAGCCCTTTTAAAGGACACCGCGTTATCCACGTGTGCAGAAGCGGGTTCTTCGCTAAACTGCAAGGTCTGGTTGACGGCCTCTATGAGACTATCTATTGTTGTCTGGTAACCCGGAGATTCTAAGTCAAGGGGCCCTTCAGAATCGTACTCAGAGGCTTGTTCGCTATTAATCCCTGGAGAGGGAGAGCGAGAAACGGAGCTCACGGATGCCGAGGCACCAGAGGGCCTGGGAGATGTGCTATGTATCCGTTTCCTAGATGCAGGTGTTTGCTTTAAGCAAGGACGGCCCCTGCAGACCGACGGTTCCCAAGATGTATGGGAATCCTCTGAGACAGGCAGATTAGTGTCCTCACTCCTGGAGGGATCCTGAAGGGACTCAAGGGCCTTGGTTAAGGAAGCCATGGACTGTGATAAGGATGCAACCCATTCAGGGGGACTAGTCACAGGATCGGTAGCAGTGGGGGGGCTCCGGAGAACATTTGGTATCACGTTTTGCAAAACGGAGTAGTGTGTCCGCTCGGTAACGCAGGCTGACAGGAGGTACATGAGGTGAAAAACACTGTATGCGTTTTGGTGGCCTTTTTGGAAGTCTTAGGTAGGGACATGCTGTACCTTTATCTCCAATGTATATGTGAATATACTGCAGGGAAGAACAGAGCCCTTTGTGTAAAAGATAAGGGGAGGCCTGGAGAAAGTTAGCACTTACCCAGGTCCTGTGCCCTTGAGACAGCCTAGTCGCCTTGGTTGGAGCGCAGTCCTGTCCTCCTGTGTGCCAGCTCCGTATAAGATGGCTGCCAAGAATAGAAGAAAGCGCTTCTCGTGGAGAACGAGAAGCGCCAAGAAGGTGGGCAGTACAGCGCTTGTGGGCGCAACTACCGGCTTGCGGCCTAGCAGAGGCCGAAGCCGGGGACTAAATTAGCGGCGCCCGGCCAAGAAACACAGCCCGCGACATGCTACCGGAAACTTACCGCGGAGCCCTTCTATGGGGGGAGATGGAGAGGAACCATCCAGCTCCATGCAGCGCCGCTGTTGTATCAGTGGTGGTGCAGTGGGAGCAGCACCATAGGATTCTGTGTATCCTAAGGGTTCGCTCCCCTAGGATGGAATAGGGCTGTGTCTGGCTGCGGTCTGGCTGCGGCCTGGCTCAGAAGGGGTACATGGAGGTGACACTCCATGTTCCCATCTGTTGCAGGTGTGGGGAGACCGGTGCCCTAAAGGGAACAGTCGCCCCTAGTATAGCTCAGGCCTGACTTGCGTTGCAGGAGAGGATACAAGGAGGCGACACTCCCCGTGCTCGCCTGTTGTTGATTGGGGGAGATCGGCCTCTTGAAAGGGTCCGTCGCCCCTTCCTTGTAGAAAAATTTTAAAAGAAAAATTAAAAAGGAATTCACTTAGTGTCAGCCTCCTAGTGGCAGCAGCATACACCCACGGTCCTGTGTCCCCCAATGTGGCGAAGGAGAAAAAAAATCATATCAACAAGAATTTCAGAACATTTTCTACTTATAATGTTACCCATAATCTGTCACACCAACTGAGAAATCAACTGAAATCTTTTTGAGTGGAAAAATAAAAAACTAAAAAATTATGTGGTTGATTTAATTATGCATACTCTTAATATTTTGTTGAAATACCTATTGAATTTATGACAGTATTCAGCAGTCATGCAACATGGCAAATCTAGAATTTGCTATCTTTGTAATCTCTTCCTTGTATTATGGCTCCAAATCTGTCTGATTGTGAGGACATCTCACAGCTCTCTTCAGGTCAACCACCAGATTTCAATTACATTCAGGTCTGGGCAATGTCAAAACTTGGATCTGTTTATGGTTTGCCATTGTTTTGTAGGTATGCTTAGGTTTGTTGTGGTACTGGAAGGTGCAATTCCACTTCAACTTCACCTTTTTAGCCAAAGCCTGAAGGTTTTGTTGCAAAATTGTCTGATATTTGGAATTGTCATTATGCCCTAAAAAAAAGCCTCAAGGCATAATGCTGCCTCCACAATGCTTCTCTGTGGGTAAGGAGCTCTTTAGATGAAGAGCAGTGTTGGCTTTGTGCCAAACTGTACCTTCTGGAATTATGGCCAAAAACACCAACTTTGATCTCATCAATCCATAACACATTTTAACCCCTTAAGCCACGAGGGTGGTTTGCAAGTTAATGACCGGGCCAATTTTTACAATTCAGACCACTGTCCCTTTATGAGGTTATAACTCTTATAACTCCGCTTCAACAGATCTCGGTGATTCTAACATTGTTTTCTCAAGACATATTGTACTTCATGATAGTGGTAAAATTTTGTTGATATTACCTGCTTTATTTGTGAAAAAAACGGAAATTTGGAGAAATTTTTTAATATTTTGCATTTTTCCCAACTTTGAATTTTTATGCCCTTAAATCACAGAGATATGTCACACAAAATACTTAATAAGTAACATTTCCCACATGTCTACTTTACATCACCAAAATTTTGGAACCAAAATTTATTTTTGTTAGGGAGTTATAAGGGTTAAAAGTTGACCAGCAATTTCTCATTTTTACAACACCATTTTATTTTAGGGACCACATCACATTTGAAGTCATTTTGAGGGGTCTATATGATAGAAAATACCCAAGTGTGACACCATTCTAAAAACTGCACCCCTCAAGGTGCTCAAAACCACATTCAAGAAGTTTATTAACCCTTCTGGTGCTTCACAGGAATTTTTGGAATGTTTAAAAATGAAAATTTCATTTTGTTTCACAAAATTTTTTACTTCAGCTCCAATTAGTTTTATTTTACCAAGGGTAACAGGAGAAAATAGACCCCAAAAGTTGTTGTACAATTTGTCCTGAGTACCCCGATACCCCATATGTGGGGGTATACCACTGTTTGGGCGCATGGCAGAGCTCAGAAGGGAAGGAGCGCCATTTGACTTTTTAATGCACAATTGGCTGGAATTGAGATGGGACACCATGTTATGTTTGGAGAGCCACTAATGTGCCTAAACATTGAAACCCCCCATAAGAGACACCATTTTGGAAAGTAGACCCCCTAAGGAACTTATCTAGATGTGTGGTGAGCACTTTGACCCACCAAGTGCTTCACAGAGGTTTATAATGTAGAGCCGTAAAAATAAATTATAATATTTTTTCACAAAAATTTCGCCCCCAATTTTTTATTTTCCCAAGGGTAAGAAGAAATTGTACCCCAAAAGTTGTTGTGCAATTTGTCCTGAGTACGCCGATACCCCATATGTGGGGGTAAACCACTATTTGGGTGCATGGCAGAGCTCGGAAGGGAAGGAGCGCCATTTGACTTTTAAATGCAAAATTGGCTGCAATTAAGATGGGACGCCATGTTGCATTTGGAGAGCCCCTGATGTGCCTAAACATTGAAACCCCCCACAAGTGACACCATTTTGGAAAGTAGACCCCCTAAGGATGTTATGTAGATGTGTTGTGAGAGCTTTAAACCCCCAAGTGTTTCACTACAGTTTATGACGCGGAGCCGTGAAAATTATTATTTTTTTTTCCACAAAAATTATATTTTAGCCCCCAGTTTTGTATTTTCCCAAGGGTAACAGGAGAAATTGGACCCCAAAAGTTGTTGTGCAATTTGTCCTGAGTACGCTGATACCCCATATGTGGGCGGTAACCACCGTTTGGGCGCATAGCAGAGCTTGGAAGGGAAGGAGCGCCATTTGGAATGCAGACTTAGATGGACTGGTCTGCAGGCGTCACGTTGCATTTGCAGAGCCCCTGATGTACCTAAACAGTAGAAACCCCCCATAAGTGACCCCATATTGGAACCTAGACCCCCCAAGGAACTTATCTAGATGTGAGAACTTTGAACCCCCAAGTATTTTACTACAGTTTATAACGCAGAGCTGTGAAAATAAAAAATCATTTTTTCCTACAAAAATGTTTTTCTAGCCCCCCCAATTTTTATTTTCCAAGGGTAACAAAAGAAAGTGGACCCCAGATGTTGTCCAATTTGTCCTGAGTACGCTGATACCCCATATGTTGGTGTAAACCCCTGTTTGGGTGCACGGGAGAGCTCGGAAGGGAAGGAGCACTGTTTTACTTTTTCAACGCAGAGTTGGCTAGAATTGAGATTGGACGCCATGTCGCATTTGTAGAGCCCCTGATGTGCCTAAACAGTGGAAACCACCAATTCTACCTGAAACCCTAATCCAAACACACCCCTAACCCTAATCCTAACCATAACCCTAACCACACCCCTGACACACCCCTAACCCTAATCCCAACTGTAAATGTAATCAAACCCTAGCCCTAATGGGAAAATGGAAATAAATACATTTTCTTTATTTTTTTATTTTTCCCTAACTAAGGGGGTGATGAAAGGGGGTTTGATTTAATTTTTAGCTGTTTTTTTTTTTTTAGCGGATTTTTATGACTGGCAGCCGTCACACACTAAAAGACGCTTTTTATTGCAAAAAAATATTTTTTGGCGTTACCACATTTTAAGAGCTATAATTTTTCCATATTTTGATCCACAGAGCCATGTGAGGTCTTGTTTTTTGCGGGACGAGTTGACGTTTTTATTGGTAACATTTTCGGGCACGTGACATTTTTGATCGCTTTTTATTCCAATTTTTGTGAGGCAGTATGACCAAAAAAGTCATAGTTACTCACCGTTAACGGTGTTTCTCGGAGCCCATGACAGCACTACGGAGAGAGGGGTTCCGCCCTTCAGGGACAGGAAACCTACAGATAAAAGGGCGGTACCTCTCCCTCGCATCAGTTGGTTTACAGAGCATCAGAGGACCTCCAGGTTAATTACAACAGAGAGAACATTATATTATAACATTTCTTAAAAGAGGAACCCCGTGCCTAAACCTATAGTATATACATCATATAAATTATATAAATTATATTTAGAAAGGTGCTCACCGCACTCGTGATGGGAGGGAATAAGCAGGTGCTGTCATGGGCTCCGAGAAACACCGTTAACGGTGAGTAACTATGACTTTCTCGGTCTCCCATGACAGCACTACGTAGAGAATTGCAGAGATTAAGCTTAGGGAGGGACCACCGCCTCAAGGACCCTTCGTCCAAAGGTTAAGTCAGATACAGAGGCTAGATTTAGTCTATAGTGCCTAAAAAAGGTTGATGGTGATGACCAGGTGGCCGCCTTACAGATTTGCTCTATTGATACCTCTGACCTCTCAGCCCATGAGGTAGCTACTGCTCTTGTGGAATGCGCTTTTATACCATCCGGGATTGTATTCCCCGAAGATGAATATGCCAAGGCTATTGCCTCCTTAATCCATCTGGCTAAAGTTCCCTTGGATGCCCGGAATCCTTTTCTGGGACCCTGAAAACAGACAAACAAAGAGCCTTCCTTCCTATACTCCCTGGTGGAATCTAGGTATTGGACCAGGCATCTTCTAACATCTAGATTATGGAAGTTTAGTTCTTTCTCGTTTTTCGGGTTTGGACAGAAAGATGGCAGGGATACTTCTTGTGACCTATGAAATTTTGATGTCATTTTTGGCAAATAGGCTGGTTCGGGTCTAAGAGTGACTCTATCATCCAAGATTTTAGTGAAAGGTGGATTAGAGGAAAGGGCTTGAATGTCACTTATTCTGCGCGCAGATGTTAATGCTACTAAGAGAATAGTTTTGAGTGATAATGTTTTTATGGGAATCGTTTGTATAGGTTCAAATGGAGGGCCCGTTAATGCTGAAAGGACTAAATTTAGGTCCCATGAGGGTATCTTTTGAATAACTAAGGGTTTTGATCTTGTAACCGCCTTGATAAATCTTATTATCCAAGGGTTAGCTGCAATGTTTTGGTTATATAGAGCTCCTAAAGCTGCTATTTGTACTTTAAGAGTACTGACTGCCAACCCCTGCTCCAGACCTTTTTGTAGGAACTCAAGGATTTTAGGAATTGAAGGCCCGTCCTGGATCTTTACCTTGGAGACAGATAGGAATTTCCTCCATGTTTTCCCATATATTTTAGTAGTGATGGGCTTTCTACTTTTTAACAGCGTAGCCACTAAGTTATCCGAGAAACCCCTTTCTCTTAATAGTCCCCGTTCAAAAACCAGGCTGTCAAATGGAGGTTCGACTCCTGTGGGTGGAAGATTGGTCCTTGATGTAGAAGGTCTGGCATATCCGGTAGAACCCATGGGTCTGATATCGATAGCATCCTTAGCCAGGAAAACCATGCCCTTTTTGGCCAGAATGGGGCAATAAGGATCATTTTTGTTTTGTCCTCTCTGACTTTCCGAATGACTGCCGGAATCAGAATGGTTGGCGGGAAAGCGTATGCCAGTTTGTGTGTCCATGGAATCAGAAAAGCATCCAGAGCCTGGGGATTCCCTTCTGGGCTTAGAGAACAAAATTTGCCTACTTTTTTGTTTTTGCAATTGGCGAACAGGTCTATTGTTGGTGTCCCCCACATTTTTTGTGATCTGATTGTAGATGGATTGGTTTAGGGACCACTCGCCTTGTCTCAACTGAGTCCGGCTCAGGTAATCTGCCCTTTCGTTGTTTGAACCCTGGATGTGTAGTGCCGAGAGGGATAGTAAGTTTTCTTCTGCCAGTTTGATAATCTTGGCTGAAGAACTCATCAGTGAACGAGACCTTGTTCCCCCCTGGTGGTTTATATAGGCTACAGTCACTTTGTGGTCTGAAAGAATTCGGACATGGTGTCCCTGAATGTCGGCTAGGAAAAAGAGAAGAGCATGATATACCGCCCAAAGTTCCTTTTGGTTTGAGGATGCTAATAGTTTTTGATCTGACCAACTGCCCTGAGCTACTTTGTCCCCCAGGTGGGCCCCCCACCCTCTGGGGCTCGCATCAGTTGTTATTATCCGAGAGATATTTGGTACCCAAGGGACTCCCTTTGACAGGTTTTGGTCTTTTCCCCACCAAAGAAGGGAACGAATAACTGATGAATCTAGGATGAGCCGGCTTTCCAATTTGTTTTTTAGTAACAATTGCCATTCCAGGACGGGCCACTGAAGCTCTCTTGTGTGAAATTGTGCGAAGGGTATCGCTGGTAGGCATGAGGACAGAGAGCCCAGAAGCGACATTGCTCTCCTTAGAGTCATTGAGGGATTGTGTAATGTCCGGGCTATCGTGGACAATATGTTGTCCTTTTTGGGACCCGGGAGTCGGCATTCTTGGACACGAGAGTCTAATGTCAGTCCTAGGAACTCTTGTACTTGACAGGGTTCCAATTTCGATTTTTTTACATTTATAAGCCATCCCAAGTCCGTCAGGATGGTCATCACTTGGTCTCTCTTTTCCCTGCAACTTTGTGCTGAGTTGCTTGCGATAAGAAAATCGTCCAGGTAAGGGATTATTAGTATATCCTGTTCCCTCACGTGGGCCATCATTTCTGCTATTATTTTCGTAAATATACGTGGAGCTATTGAAATCCCGAATGGAAGAGCTTTGTATTGAAAAAACCTTATTTGACCCTTTATAGAGACTGCCATCCTGAGGAATTTTTGGGAATAATCGTGGATGGGCACATGGTAGTATGCGTCGGTTAGGTCTATTACAACCATGTAGCAGTTCGGGAAGAGAATCTTTATAGTGGACCTTATTGTTTCCATTTTGAATTTGTAATTTACGACGTATCTGTTTAAGTTTTTTAGATTTATGATCGTCCGAAAGGACCTGTCGGGCTTTGGTACTAAAAATAGAGGGGAGAAAAAACCTTCCCCTATCTCCTGAGGAGATATTTCCCGAATCACCGATTTTTGTAGTAGGGAAATAATTTCCTCCTCTAATGCAGTTTGTTCTGCTGCCGAAGATCTTGTTTTTGTTATTACATAATTCCGGGGAGGGAAAGAGACAAAATCTATTTTTAGACCATACCGTATGATATTTAAGATCCAGATGTTGTTGGAAATTTTCTTCCAGGCGGGAAGGAATGATGTTAGCCTTCCTCCCACCGGAGGATGAATGTCATTTGGAGAGCTTTTTATCACGGGAGGTGTTGCCAAAGAGGTAACCCCTATCCCTTCTCCTTCCTTCTTCCCACTTATTCTGCTCTCTGGGGGGTCTACGGCGAAAAAATGTGCGGCTCCGAAAGGGCTGTTTAAATGGAAACGGACCCAGATTTGGAAACCCCTTTTTCTTATCTCCCGCCTTCTGGAGGATGTCATCCAGGGTTTCTCCGAATAAAAAATTTCCCTCACATGGGATAGAACATAATTTTAATTTTGTTTGTAGATCTCCCGGCCAGCTTTTGAGCCACAAGGTTCTTCTAGCAGCATTGGAAAGAGCAGCGGCCTTAGATGTTAGGCGTACAGAGTCCGCCGAGGAGTCCGCCAGAAATGCTGCTGCAGCTCTCATTGCAGGGAATGAATCCAGTAATTTGTTTCTGGGTAACCCGTCTTTAACCTGACTTTCCAGCTGGTCGATCCACACCATAAGGGATCTGGAAGTGCAAGTAGCTGCAACTGCAGGTCTCAGGCTACCGCCAGCCGATTCCCATGCTCCCTTAAGGAAAGTGTCCGCTTTTTTATCTAATGGGTCTTTGAGGGTACCCATGTCCTCGAATGGTAGCGCAAATTTTTTCGAGGCTTTGGCAACTGCAACATCTAGTTTTGGTGCTTTATCCCAGAAAGAGGCAGCCTCATCCTCAAAGGGATATTTTCTTTTTAGGGAGGGCACCGAGGAATTTCTTCTATCCGGTTTCTCCCATTCTTTTTTAATTAATGTCTGGATATTAGGGTTTAGGGGAAAAGTTCTTCTCTTTTTTTGTCCCAACCCTCCGAACATTACGTCCTGGGCGGTTTTGTCAGGTTTGGGTTCCTCTACCCCCATAGTAGCCCTAACTGCTCTCACTAAAGAATCTACTTCTTCTAGTGGGAAACAATGTCGGCCCGACTCTTCCTCAGAAGAGGATAGGGGGGAATCTGAATCGTCCGAATCAGCATTTTCAGATGACGATCGGGCCGAGTGGGAATGTACCGACTCCTTCACCTTCTTCACCTCTTTTTTGGAGGATAGAAGGGCATTCTGAACCTCAGACCTGATTACATTTTTAAGTTCAGAAGCGAAGTCGGGGGTCTCCTCACACAGTAAGCGCTGGATGCATGTCTTGCAAAGCTTTTTCTCCCAGGTTACTGGTAAAGCTTTGTTACAGGTAGGGCAGACCCTATTTTTCCTTTTCTCCAGGCTCTTCTTACCCTAGTAAGGGAGAAGAGGGAGCCCCATTATAAAATATGTACATTCACGGAGATCACTCACCACTCGGATGTGGAGGCAGGTACCGGTTCTGGAGGGGGACTCGGGCCTGGTAAGGAAGGTCCTTGAGAAGGAGTATCAGTCTTCGCAGCGGATTTGCTGCGCCGTGTGGAACGGCTACTAGATCCACTCCTGGTGCTCTGTGTGGCGCTGCTGTCCTGGCTGCAGCTCCTGAGGATCGCTGTCCTCCATGGTTACAGGGAGAAAGTGCGACACCCATGTGCGCACAATCCCCCTTTTTGTAACCGGCGCCAATCCCCCGGCGTTTGCCGCACTTCCGGTTCCTGCCGTCCTCCCAGGGAGAAGATATTACCGCGCATGCGCGCGGCGATGACCCGGAAGTCCTGCCGCATTTCCGGAGCGGCGGCCATCTTTGTACACCCGGAGTGTGCGCTTGTCAGCACAAGAGCTCCGGTGATCCAGCGCCCCTTCCTCATTTAGATTCGGCGGCGTTCTCCCCTCGCTCACCCTGAAGGACCCCTCAGTCCCAGCGGTGGCGGCTTCGGGAGCCGGACAAGCCGCGGCAGGAGCCTCCTCGCTGCCGGAACTCGACCGCCCGGTCCCGGTCCAACGGTCTT
This sequence comes from Ranitomeya variabilis, assembly GCF_051348905.1. NCBI lineage: Eukaryota > Metazoa > Chordata > Amphibia > Anura > Dendrobatidae > Ranitomeya > Ranitomeya variabilis. The sequence continues at coordinate 502,149,745 of NC_135232.1, read as the reverse complement.
CATACAGGTACCGTCCGAAGAGAGGTTCCCTTGTCAGGGACAGGAAACCAACTGATGCGAGGGAGAGGTACCGCCCTTTTATCTGTAGGTTTCCTGTCCCTGAAGGGCGGATCCCCTCTCTCCGTAGTGCTGTCATGGGAGACCGAGAAACAGCTATTCATGAATTTCTTTTTGGGGGGGGGGGGGGTTTATACTGTTCCGCGTTTGGTAAAATGGATAAAGCAGTTTTATTCTTCGGGTCAGTACTATTACAGCGATTCCTCATTTATATCATTTTTTATGTTTTGGCGCTTTTATACAATAAAAACTATTTTATAGAAAAAAATTATTTTTGCATCGCTTTATTCTGAGGACTATAACTTTTTTATTTTTCGCTGATGACGCTGTATGGCGGCTCGTTTTTTGCGGGACAAGATGATGCTTTCAGCGGTACCATGGTTATTTATATCCGTCTTTTTGATCACGTGCTATTCCACTTTTGGCGGTATGATAATAAAGCGTTTTGTTTTTGTTTTTTTAGGATTTTTTTATTTTTTATTTTACACAACTAAATATTTTTTTTTTACTTAATAACATTGCCCCGGGGGGGCATCATGTTATAAGGTCAGATCGCTGATCTGACAACTTGCAGAGCACTGTGTCAGATCAGCGATCTGACATGCAGGGCTCCTGGCTTGCCAGCACCTGCTCTGAGCAGGCGCTTGGTAAGCCACCTCCCTGCAGGTCCCGGATGCAGCCCCGCGGCCATTTTGGATCCAGGGCCTGCAGACAGAAGAAGGTAGGAGACCCTCGGAGCAACGCGATCACATCGCGTTGCTCCGAGGGTCTCAGGATGCTTCCCTGTACCGCCGGAACACTGCGATCATGTTTGATCGCAGTGTGCCAGGGGTTAATGTGCGGGGGCAGTCCGTGACCGCTCCTGGCACATAGTGCCAGATGTTAGCTGCGATAGTCAGCTGACACCCGGCCGCGCACCCCCCGTGAGCGCTGCCGATCGCTATGACGTACTATCCCGTCCCTGGGAATTAAGTCCTAGGTCACCTTGACGGGACAGTACGTCAAATGGGATAAAGGGGTTAAGTCATGCTTTTGGCAGACTTAAAGGGGTTGTGATGGACTTTAAAATTGATGTCCTATTCTTAAGATAGGTCATCAATATCTGATCGGTGGGGTTCGGACATCCGGCACACCCCACCGATCAGCTGCTCCCAATGTTGGCAGCGGCTGGAATTGATCAGTTACAGAGCTGCATACCTCCCTTGTCAGAATAGCGGCCAAGTACTGCACATCCACCCCCCCATTAATTTGAATAGTTAGGGATGTGTAGTACACGGCCACTATATGCAGTAGGTAGCTGTGTCATGCAGTTCCTGGAACCAAACAGTCCCAGTGTCGCACCCCCACCGATCAGACACTGATGACGTCTTCTAAGGATAGGCCATCAACGTTCAAGTCAGACTCAACTCCTTTAAAGTAGGTTTTGGCAAAATGTAGCCGAGCTTGGATAATTTACTATGTAAGGAAAGGCTTCCATATTGCCACTGAATCCCACAAGCTAGGCATATGAAGAATACCAAATCTTTATTTCACATGCAATATGCAACCAGTATTTGCCAAACATCTCAGCAGTTCCTTTAAAGGGGTTGTCTACTAAAGACAACCAGGTCGCAATCCTTATGTTTCAACCCAGCAAAACAACACCACCTAAACTCAACTCCGGTGACGGCGATATTTTAATGTTATTTTTTAATGTTTACACTTGCTCTCGCGGAGCTTACGTTACTGACTAAGTATCATGTGACAATTAGCACTGGCTTCATTCTCCCTATCTTTGAACAAATCAGACACCCGGAGGAAGTGAGATGTGGCTGCTCACTTACTTACTCCGTCCGGAAGTTAATTACGTCCATGGAAGAGGAGAATGAAGTTAGCCCTGATTGGCCTCAGGGATTGTTAGACAATGTTAGGTGAGCCCCGGGAGAGCCAGTGCCGACACCGCTGGAATGGCCCTTGCACCCGAGGTGAGTATAGGTGTTATTTTACAGGGAGGGAAACAAAGATGGAAAAGGGGTTGTCTGAGTAACAGAACACCCCTTTAGTGTTACTGTAGGCCTATTGGTAGACATCCAGTTCAATTTTCTTCAATTTATGAAAGACATCCCATTCTAGAAAATGTCACTGTTGTGCCAAATTTAAATCACTTCTTCATGACACTCTTCATAGTGTTCTTTGGTATATCTAACGAGTTATAACTTTGAACAATGAATTCTTTTGCTGTGTTGTAAGCTATTTACTGACCATGGCTTTGTTGTTAATTGCAACTAAAATGTCAGGACGATCCTACTAGAACAGAAACTTTATTTGGAGTTAATCAGAATCATTGTAAAATATGGCAGCTGTGTACTAACTTATTTAACATGGGTTTAAATGTGATTGGCACACACTTCTGCAACCACATTATTTTAGTTTGTTTTTTTTAGTTTATTTTTATTTTCCCTTTCAAAATGATTTTAGTTTGCTTCTTAATTTGTACAGAATATGGGTGACATTAAATTAAAAGGTTTAAAAAGTTCTGAAATGATTTGTTTTACATGGCAAAAACCTGTCATTTTGACAAAGGTGTGTAGAATTTTTATATCCACTGTAGCTTATATGGTATATCATTTTTAAGCTCCAAACTGGACAGTAAACCCAATGAAAAACAGTGTGCTACTTGAAGCGATATATATGTTTTTGTCACACACAGCTGTAGTAAGTATTTTCAATGCATATTTATTTCTTTTACTCACTTAGGCAGGGTTCACATTTTGTCAATGGCAATGCGCTGACGGCATCCGTTACACAGCGGCACTAACGCAATGTAACAGATGCTTCAGCGCACCCATTGACTGCCATTATGTAGCGCATCGCTAACGCATGTCAATCGGCATGCATTAGCGATGTGCCGTCATTCTGTGATGGACCCTCGGACGCGGTCTGCAGCGTTTACGGGTCCGTCACCACTAGCGTAGGTGGCGCATCTGCACTATCGCGATCTTTAAAAGGCACTAGCGATGGTGCAGTCCGTTTAACGCATGCGTTGAACGGACTGCACCAACACAATATGAACCTGGCTTAATATAGTCCCATCATATTTCTCATCACTTTACAGACATCATCACTGTCCCAATTACGGCTCACAATCTAAACTACCTCATCTCCTATTTCAGCAATGTAACAATCTGTCTTTACTGAATACAGATTTTGCCCATCTGAGAATTTTGAGAATAAATATTCAGTCCTGAAGGAGAAATAAGCAGAACTCTCATAAGATACCGTATATACGCCGAGTTTTTTTGTGCTGAAAACGCCCCCCTGGGCTTATACATGAGTACTTGTCCCAGAAAGATGGCTGGAGAGGGGGAGCAGCAGGTCACAGAGGCAGGAGCCGGCAGCAGCGGCGGTAACTGTGCCCGCTGCTAAAGAGAAATGCATTTTCACTGTGCTGGCAGTTAATAATCATTTATCTTATAGCGTGCACAGTTACAGTCGCAGGCTTCCAGCACACATCCTACTTACTTTTCCTGCGCGCCCTCGATGCATCTCGTTTCGGCACCAGCAGCTCTTCTGGCTAAGTGATCATGAGTCCCCTGCTCATTAAAGCAATGAATATTCACCTCTCTCCACTCCCATAGTTGTGGAGTAAATATTCATTACTTTAAAGGGAACCTACCACCCCGTTTTTTAAAAATTAGATAAAAATAGTGTGAAATAGGGGCAGAGCTGGGCTTTACATTAGGGCCTTTTCGGTGCCTTTACACCCCCGTTAGGCTGCCCAAATACCTTTGTGAAGTGGCCGTTTTCTGCTGTCACTCAAGTGGGTCAGGTCGGATGGGCGTGGTCACAGCGCTGTTTGTCCCCCAGGATCCTGCTCATCATTACGTTGGTGGCGTAGTGGTGTGCGCATGTCCAAAGAAGATCCACTGCCCAGGAGATGAATAACGGCGCGGTCTTCGCTATTCAGCCTTTTACCGGTGGGCGCGGCCATCTTTCCTGTGGCCGCGCCTGCGCAGATGGAGCGCTCTGCTGCCCGGGACTTCAGGAAAATGGCCGCGGGATTCCGCGCGTGCGCAGATGGAGATCGCGGCGGCCATTTTCCTGAAGTCCCGGGCAGCAGAGCGCTCCATCTGCGCAGGCGCGGCCACAGGAAAGATGGCCGCGCCCACCGGTAAACGGCTGAATAGCGAAGACCGCGCCGTTATTCATCTCCTGGGCAGTGGATCTTCTTTGGACATGCGCACACCAGTACGCCACCAACGTAATGATGAGCAGGATCCTGGGGGACAAACAGCGCTGTGACCACGCCCATCCGACCTGACCCACTTGAGTGACAGCAGAAAACGGCCACTTCACAAAGGTATTTGGACAGCCTAACGGGGGTGTAAAGGCACCGAAAAGGCCCTAATGTAAAGCCCAGCTCTGCCCCTATTTCACACTATTTTTATCTAATTTTTAAAAAACGGGGTGGTAGGTTCCCTTTAATGCTCGGGGACACATAATCGCTCGGCCAGAGAAGTTGCTGGTGCCGGAAAGAGATGCAGCGAGGTCGCGCAGGGAAGGCAAGTAGGATGTGGTGGTGTTTTTTTTTTTTATAGGAACCATGCAAACAAGGATAGGGGATGAGGTACAAGGACAGGGATGGGGAGCCCCATGCATACCAGGACAGGGATGAGAGGACAATGCATACTCGGCTTATACTCGAGTCAATAAGTTTTCCCAGGTTTTATGCAAAATTAGGTGCCTCGGCTTATACTTGGGTTGACTTATACTCGAGTATATACGGTATATTACAGTTTCTCATTTTCATGTACAGTGGGGCAAAAAAATATTTAGTCAGTCAGCAATAGTGCAAGTTCCACCACTTAAAAAGATGAGAGGCGTCTGTAATTTACATCATAGGTAGACCTCAACTATGGGAGACAAACTGAGAAAAAAAAATCCAGAAAATCACATTGTCTGTTTTTTTATCATTTTATTTGCATATTATGGTGGAAAATAAGTATTTGGTCAGAAACAAACAATCAAGATTTCTGGCTCTCACAGACCTGTAACTTCTTCTTTAAGAGTCTCCTCTTTCCTCCACTCATTACCTGTAGTAATGGCACCTGTTTAAACTTGTTATCAGTATAAAAAGACACCTGTGCACACCCTCAAACAGTCTGACTCCAAACTCCACTATGGTGAAGACCAAAGAGCTGTCAAAGGACACCAGAAACAAAATTGTAGCCCTGCACCAGGCTGGGAAGACTGAATCTGCAATAGCCAACCAGCTTGGAGTGAAGAAATCAACAGTGGGAGCAATAATTAGAAAATGGAAGACATTCAAGACCACTGATAATCTCCCTCGATCTGGGGCTCCACGCAAAATCCCACCCCGTGGGGTCAGAATGATCACAAGAACGGTGAGCAAAAATCCCAGAACCATGCGGGGGGACCTAGTGAATGAACTGCAGAGAGCTGGGACCAATGTAACAAGGCCTACCATAAGTAACACACTACGCCACCATGGACTCAGATCCTGCAGTGCCAGACGTGTCCCACTGCTTAAGCCAGTACATGTCCGGGCCCGTCTGAAGTTTGCTAGAGAGCATTTGGATGATCCAGAGGAGTTTTGGGAGAATGTCCTATGGTCTGATGAAACCAAACTGGAACGGTTTGGTAGAAACACAACTTGTCGTGTTTGGAGGAAAAAGAATACCGAGTTGCATCCATCCAACACCATACCTACTGTAAAGCATGGTGGTGGAAACATCATGCTTTGGGGCTGTTTCTCTGCAAAGGGGCCAGGACGACTGATCCGGGTACATGAAAGAATGAATGGGGCCATGTATCGTGAGATTTTGAGTGCAAACCTCCTTCCATCAGCAAGGGCATTGAAGATGAAACGTGGCTGGGTCTTTCAACATGACAATGATCCAAAGCACACCGCCAGGGTAACGAAGGAGTGGCTTCGTAAGAAGCATTTCAAGGTCCTGGAGTGGCCTAGCCAGTCTCCAGATCTCAACCCTATAGAAAACCTTTGGAGGGAGTTGAAAGTCCGTGTTGCCAAGCGAAAAGCCAAAAACATCACTGATCTAGAGGAGATCTGCATGGAGGAATGGGCCAACATACCAACAACAGTGTGTGGCAACCTTGTGAAGACTTACAGAAAACGTTTGACCTCTGTCATTGCCAACAAAGGATATATTACAAAGTATTGAGATGAAATTTTGTTTCTGACCAAATGCTTATTTTCCACCATAATATGCAAATAAAATGATAAAAAAACAGACAATGTGATTTTCTGGATTTTTTTTTCTCAGTTTGTCTCCCATAGTTGAGGTCTACCTATGATGTAAATTACAGACGCCTCTCATCTTTTTAAGTGGTGGAACTTGCACTATTGCTGAATGACTAAATACTTTTTTGCCCCACTGTATTGTATACTATTGATTTAATAAAAATTAACGTGATGGTTTACTCTAGGTTTATGGACACCTTAAAACATACTATAATTTGAGGTCACTTCTCAGAATAGGCCATTATGTGTATATGAAGAATAAAACAATTACAGTTGTGTGAAAAAGTGTTTCCTTCCTTTCCTATTCTTTTGTAGGTTTGTCACACTTAAAAGTTTCAGATCACCAAACAAATGTTAATATTAGACACAGATAACACAAGTAAACACAAAATGCAGTTCTTAAAGGGAACCTGTCACCACTTTTTTGCTCTATCAGCTAAAAATATAATTTAATTGCTTGTCAGGTATGCATTCCACATCTACATTTGAAACCCCCCGACACCCCAAGCAATCAAATGATATTTTTAGCTGAGAGCGCAAAAAAGTGGTGACAGGTTCCCTTTAAATGAAGGTCTTTATTATTAAGGGAAAAAGAAAACCAAACCTACAGGGCCCCTTAAAACATAAATTAACTGTGGTTTATCACATCTATGGGAAGCAGAGTTCAAATTCCCTAGCTACACCTAGGCCTGATTATTGCCACATCTGTTCTCTAGCAAAAAAAGAAAAATCACTTAAACAGGACATGCCTAACAAAATGAAGAAGGCCAAAAGATCCTCAAAAGCTAGTCATCATGCAGTGATCCAAAGAAATTCTGGAACAAATGAGAAAGTAATTGAGATCTATCAGTCTGGAAAACATTATAAAGCCATTTCTCAAGCTTTGTGGCTCCAGCGAACTACAGCGAGAGCCATTATACACAAATGGCGAAAACACAGAACAGTGGTAAACCACCTGAGGAATGGCAGCCGAACAAAATTACCCCGAGAGCGCAGTGAAGACTCAGCTAAGAGGTCACAAAAGACCCCACAACCACATCTAAAGAACTGCAAGCCGTAATAGTCTCTGTTAAGGTCAGTGTTCTTTACTCCACTATGAGAAAGCGAATGGGCAAAAATGCCCTGCATGGCAGAGTTCCAAGACAAAGAATACTGCTGAGCAATAAGAACAAAGGCTCATTTCCATTTTGCCAGAAAATATCTTGATGATACCCAAGACTTTCGGGAAAAAACGCTGTGGAATGAAGAGACAAAAGTTGAATTTTTTGGACAGCGTATGTCCCATTATATCTGGTGTAGAAGTAACATAGAATTTCAAAAAAGGAACGTCATACCAACAGTAAAATATGGTGGTGGTAGTGTGATTGTCTGGGGCTGTTTTGCTGCTTCAAAAGCTGACTGTGGTAAAAGGAAACATGAATTCTGCTGTTTACCAAAAAATCCTGAAGGAGAATGTCCGGCGATCTGTTTGTGACCTCAAGCTGAAGCGCACTTAGGCTATGCAGCATTATGCAGCAGGACAATGATCCATAACAAAACAGCAAGTCCACCTCTGAATGGCTTAAGAAAAACCAAATTAGCACTTTGGAGTGGCCCAGTCAAAGTCCTGACCTTAATCCGATTGAGATGCTGTGACATGACCTTAAAAAGGCGGCTTATGCTCGGAAACTCTCCAATGTGGCTGAATTACAACAATTCTACAAACATGAGTGGTCCAAAATTCCTGCAGAGCGTTGTAAAAGACTTATTGTAAGTTATCGCAAACGCTTGATTGCAGTTGTTGCTGCTAAGTGTGAGCCCAACCAGTTATTAGGTTTAGGGGAAAATCACATTTTCACACAGGGCCCTCTAGGTTTGGATTTCTTTTTCCCTTAATAATAAAGGCCTTCATTTAAAAACTGCATTTTGTGATTACTTGTGTTATTTGCCTAATATTTACCTAATATTTACATTTGTTTGGTGATCTGAAACATTTAAGTGTGACAAACATGCAAAAAAACAAAGGAAGTCAGAAAGGGGCAAGCACTTTTTCACAAAACTGTATATGGCTTTTATACTGCACTTTCACTGCGTCCTCCACATCACTCATCCCATGCCTAAAGATTTCAACTATTAGACGGCCAGGTAAAACAGACGGATCAGAATGCATTGCAGACTGGCCAGAGGCTCTCCTAACCTCAGAGTGACCGCTGCACAGAAATACATGAAGTTGTCACGCTCGAGTTGGAAGACCTGACTGAGTCCAAGCATTACGTTCCAATGTCAGTCCGAATTATATGGCAGTCTGAATGTGCCCTGTGAGTTACCTAATGAGTTCAAGAGGTGGGGGGAGCAGGCAAGAGAAGTGGCTCACAGGTGCAGAGAGCAGCAGATTTTTCTTAGATATATTGCAAGATTTCTAATATTCCTTGTGGAATTGATTTATGCAAAATGTATTATACCTACATCAGTGAGAAGCTTTGCTCTACTCAAAGCTACATTTGCTGTGTTTTACAAAATGTAATGCAGAGAATGGCAAATCCTAGTATAAGCTATCAAAGTGTATAGACATATGCTATGGTTTGAAGTCCATCTGATAATGGTTTAAGAATTGTAAGCCGATATATTGACATTACAATATGCAAGCACTGTGTTTTACCACTCACCCAAAAGATGGATTATCCTTGTAATCTTCCATTGCCATTTTTTCCAGTTCTCTGCCCCCTTCAGCTACAAATCGAGCCAACTGTTCTACCACTTTGCGTATTGCTGAGTCCTCTGGGGGTGAAACTTTAAGCAGGCTGTCAGTACTGGGATTCAATTCACACAGTAAACAGTCAACAGGTATTTACAGTGGTTATAAAAAGTCTACAGACCCCTGCTAAAATGCGAGGAAGTAGAATGAATTCATACATTTTTCTACCTTTAATGTCATCCATAATCTGAACAAATCAATTGAAAAACACACAAGTAGTTTTGAAGGAATGTGTTGTCAAAAAAGTGTGAACAACCTCTTAGGGTATGTGCACACGATGCAGATTTTGCTGCGGATCCACAGCTGCGGGTCCGCAGCAGTTTCCCATGAGTTTACAGTTCAATGTAAACCTATGGGAAACCAAAAACGCTGTGGACATGCTGCGGAAAAAAACATGCGGAAACGCAGCGGTCTACATTCCGCAGCATGTCACTTCTTTCTGCGGATTCCACAGCGGTTTTACAGCGGCCCCTATGGAAAACCGCAGTTGTAAAACTGCAGAAAAACTGCGGTAAATCCGCGATAAATCTGCAACAAAAATGCAGCGTTTTTGCCCTGCAGATTTATCAAATCTGCTGCGGAAAAATCCACAGTGGCCAAGAATACATGTGCACATATTCTTATAATTGGGGATGTGGCTGTGTTCAGAATCAGCAAAAAACACATTTAAACTAATGATTAATAGTAGATAGCAGCCATCATTTACAGTGATTCAGATTAACCCATATATAGTTTATAGCTGTTCTAGTAGGATTTTCCTGACATTTTCTTAGTTGCCTTTTCCAGCAAAGGCCATGGCTCGTATAAGGGCTTACAGTAAAGCAAAGGGATCTCATTGCAGAATGTTATCAGTCAAGAGAAGAATACAAAAAAAGCTTCCAAAGCATTAGATATACTATGTCACATTATAGAGAGTCATCAAGAAGTGGCATCAATTTTGCACAAGGGAGACATTAGCTAGAACTGGACGTCCCTCAAACATTGATGAAAAGACAAGAATAAAAGTAGTCTGGGATGCAGCCAATAGACCTACAACAATATTAAATAAGCTGCAAGAGGTATGTGACAATCTACTGTATTCTTCATATTTTCTGCCTGTGGATGGTAGCTGTGATTTGCCAAACGCTACCTAACTCTGCCAAAACCATGTGGGGAAACGTGTTATGGTCTGATGAAACCAAGATTGAACCTTTTGGCCATAATTCCAAAAGGTGTGTTTGTCACAAATTCAACACTCCACATCACTAAAAGGACACCACACCTACATTGAAACATGGTGGAACAGCATTGTGCTTTAGGATTGTTTTCAGCAGCTGGAACTGGGGCTTTAGTCAAGATGGAGAAAATTATGAAAAGTGCAAAATCAGTCAATTTTGCCATAAAACCTTCAGATCGCTGATAAAAAGCTGAAGAAGAATTTTACCTTTCAGCACGGCAACGACCCTAAACATACCTCCTGACAAAATCAACTAGAGTTGCTTCCCCAGAAGCAGATTAAAATTTTCAAACAGCGCAGCCAGAGTCCAGACTTGAATCCAATTGAAAAGCTGTGGGTTTACCTGAAGAGAGCACTGTACACAGGAGATACCCTCACAAGCTGACAGATTTGGAGCACTACTGCAAGGGAGACTGAGCAAACGATTGGCAATTCTATAGGTGTCATGCTGAAAGACTCCCACCCAAAAAGACTGACTGCTGTCATAAGTCCAAAGGGTGCACCAAAGTATTAGTTTAAGGGAATGCACATTTGGGTAACCGCATTATTTTAAGTTCTTTATTTTTATATTTTCCATGCAAAAAATTTTCAATTTTTTTCACAATGGAATTATGCAGATTATGGGTAACATTAAAAGGTAGGACAAGTTATGACATTATTCTTCTTGATGTGATTTTTTTTTTTTACATGACAAAAACCTAGCATTTTAACAAGTGTGTGTAGACTTTTTATATCCACTGCAATTGCTAGAAAAAGAAAGGGAAAGGAAGGGAACAAACCAAGGAACAAGAGAGCAAAAACTGCTTAATTGTCAGCTCTTGTGGCCAGTAACTCTCTACACTGATAATATAATAGAATGAGTGCCTATTTCTCAGGGAGAGGAAGATTTATCAAAACTGTCTAAAAGGCATACCAATCACAAAAGAGACAGTTTCTCTTTTTAACTGTTTTCATAATCCGCCCCATTATGAGATTTTCTGTAGAGAATTTTACATTTTAATCCACTTTAACCACTCAAAAATCTGGACAGAAATCCACAGCAATTTCATATGTGTACATACAGCCTAGCAGTGTCTTAGTTCTAAGATTTCTTGAACAGAGCAAAACTTTTTTTTGACTGGTTACGGTAATCTTTTGCCACCTCTTTCTTGGTGATCAGCAACTAAATTTAGCCATATAATAGTTGCACAAGTTACCCTCTATTGCGTCAATACAATATATTAAAATAATTACACTGCAACAAGGGAGTTACCCCTGAAAAATACACCTCCACCTAAAAAATTAGTGCAGGTAACGTGATTATGATAAATGGGTTATTTTCGACATGTCTACTCCGAGGTTCCTGCTTATCGGGAAAGCCGTCCTACTCCTGAAGATAGACAACTCGACCAGTCAGCATAGCTTCATGGATCCAGAGATCTGGCCATGTTCAAAGCAGTGCTTACAAGGTCTATAGAAAAGCGCTTACAAGCACATGCTCCTTAATTGATCACCTCTGATAAAGGTGGCCTCTTATCTAGGCACTGAAGAGTAAACAATAAAATTAAAAATCCCTCTATTCTTGAGAACAGAGAGGATTTTTAATAAGAAGTACAATGCAAAGGTGCTTGTTTTTACACACACACTTAGCAATTTTTTCCATTTATCATGAGAAATCCCATTTAATACTGCATCACACTAGATTACTTATCCCTTCCTGGACAAACTCACCTCCCACTTGCAACTTACTTTTTATTTCTAACCACTGCTCATAATCCTCATCGTCATCATCATCCTCCTCAGGAGATTTAAAGACAGTATTTCGATTTATCTTGGGTGTTTGCTTAGTACGAGTAAAAGTCTTCATTTGATTGAGCATGCTCTCAACAGAGGACCCATGCCGCTTTACAGTTAGAACATGCTTCTTCTGAGTAGCCGATGAACTGCAACTAGAACTTGCTGTCGATTTTTCTAAAAAACAAACAAAAAATAAAAACACTGTAGTAAACACGGCAGTGGAGTCAGTAAGTCAAACCTCCAACTCCTCAATTTCCCTGTACTGTTCTAGCCATTAACCATCTACCTGCAATCTGAAGAGTCCCGCGTGAATGGATCAGTGATTGATCATGCGCACTGACGATCCATTCATTCTTATGGGAACTCCAGGACATAGCCGAGTGATACGCTCACCTAGGCTTCATCACTCTTATAAAAATGAATAGATGTGACAGACTAGTACTCAATTCACAAGAGCCCCAGCTCTCAGGATCGGTAGGGTCCAATGGTATGGGGTAATGTCCAAACTTGAGAATACCCTTTTAGGACACTTTATAGTGAAACAAATCACAGTTTAATTACAGGACAGATAACTTACCTGTGCCGGTCTTATCTTTCTGTAACTTGAGAAACTGTTGCAAGAAGCTGCCATCATTTGCAAATTTATTTGATGTGGAGGAGGACGCACCTGCAGAGCTGCATTTGAAGGCAAAGCACAGAAATAATCAGTGTGCATAATACAATTTACAGGTATTTGATCGAATTTAGGCAAATTTGAAAAAAAATCGATTGAAAAAAAAATATCAGCTGTTGATTGTTCTGATCCTTCATTGTCTATTTCACTACTGCTACATTGAAAGGAGTGAAATCCATCATAAAAATATGCAACATAAAGATGCTGTAGGATTGGAAATTTGCACGGATTTTACATGAACAAAATCTGCAACATGAGATTTGTGAAATCTTATTCACTCACCTGCTGCTGTATTCCACTGCAGATTTTAGCTACACAAATCTGCAGGTAAGATCCAGAGCAATGGCATCCCATGTGGATGTATGCTTACTAGAGATGGGCGAACCCGAACAGTAAAGTTCGGAGCCCGAATGAAAACACCTACTGTTCGGGCACGGATCCCTAACACGGACTTCACCAAAAAGTTGTTGTTAAGGCTCATACCCATCTGCGAGAAAAAACAATGGACGAGTGCTATGCGAGTGTCATGCGATTTTTCCACGGAACATCCGTATGACATGCGTATGCAACGCGATTTTAACATGAGGTATTACATACAGCAGTTCTCTGTACGTAAAAGCTCATGTTAAAATCGCATTGTAAAATACAACTGTACACATCATTTTAAAACCAAGTAGTCTTCAAAATAGATAGATAGATGATGAACTCGGCAGCGTGAGAAAATGAAGTGTCACTTTCCCACGCTCAAGAGTTCACCTCGGGTCAGGCTGGGAGGCTGCGCTGACATCACTGATGCTGATGCCAGCAGTTTCTCATTCATACCTCAGTGGTTTACAGCTGGGGCGGTAGCATTAGAACGGCTCCCGGTTGTAAACTATATATCCCCCAGATATGGATTACGCCGTGGGACTGACTGTACGCCTCTCCATTACTAAGCCAGGCTTAATGTCACCTTACAATACGAAGGTGACATTAACCCCTTATTACCCCATAATGCCACCTCTACAGGGCAGTGGGAAGAGAGAGGCTAAGTGCCAGAATTGGCGCATCTTACAGATGCGCCTTTTCTGGGGTGGCTGGGGCAATAACCATGGTCCCTCTCTAGGCTATTAATATCTGCCCTCAGTCACTGGCTTTCCCTCTCTGGTGCAGAAAATTGCGCGGGAGCCCACACCAGTTTTTTCCGTGAAAACATTCTTTTATTAAATACATACAGGTCCCAAATTTTACACACATACTACTAACAGCATTAGTCACTGATATATAGAAATCTAACTGTTCTGCAATGGTTTACTGTATGTAAACCAGGTCTCCTATCCTGTCGGCTTCTGCAATGATTTTACAGAAGCCAACAAATTAATTATCGGCTATTTACCAGTGCGTAAAATCAGAAAGCACTTGCATGGTGCAAGTGCTGTGCGATTTTTTTCTCACACCCACTGACTTACATTGACGAGTCTAATCCGAGATAAGCAGCATGCTGTGATTTTTTTCTCAGTCCGATTTCGGCTGAGAAAAAAAAAAAAAAAAAAAAAATCGCAAATGAGATGTCACCCATTGAATAACACTGGTCCGAGTGCAATCCGATTTAAAAAAAAAAAATATGGAGTGGGGACCCCTCTATTCTTGATAACCAGCGTTGCTAACGCTGACAGCTGAGGGTTGCAGCCCACAGCTGTCAGTTTTGCCTGGCTGTTTATTAAAAAATACAGGGAAACAGACTTTTTTTTTTTAATTACCGTATATACTCGAGTATAAGCCGAGATTTTCAGCCCACTTTTTTGGGCTGAAAGTCCCCCTCTCGGCTTATACTCGAGTCATACCCAGGGGTCGGCAGGGGAGGGGGAGCGGGGGCTGTCTAATAATACTCACCTACTCCTGGCGCGGTCCCTGCACGTCCCTGCTTCCCGGCGCTGCAGTTTATTCCTGTAGTGAGTGGTCACATGGTACCGCTCATTACAGTAATGAATATGCGGCACCACTCCTATGGGAGACGATGACCGCTCACTACAGGAAGAAAATGCGGCGCCGGGGAACAGACGTGCAGCGACGGCGCCAGGAGCAGGTAAGTATGAGGGGGGGCAGCGCGCGATATTCACCTGGTCCTCGTTCCACTGTCGGCGCCGCTGTGTCTTCCGCAGTGAAGCTCAGGTCAGAGGGCGCGATGACGCGATTAGTGCACGCCGCCCTCTTCCTGAACGTCGGTGCAGAGGATGGTAAGACACAGCGGCGGAACGGGGAGCAGGTGACTATAGCAAGTGCAGGGGACAGGAGAGGTGAGTATGTAATGTTTTTAATTTTTTGATCGCAGCAACAGCATATGGGGCAAATATCGGTATGGAGCATCTTATGTGGCCATGTGCAGCATGATATGGGGGTAAATATCTGTATGGGGCATCTTATGGGGCCATGTGCAGCAAGATACGGGGGCAAATATCTGTATGGGGTGGCCATGTGCAGCATGATATGGGGGCATATATCTGTATGGGCCATCTGTATGGGGTGGCCATGTGCAGCATGATATGGGGGCATATATCTGCATGGGGCATCTTATGTGGCCATGTGCAGCATGATATGGGGGCAAATATCTGCATGGGGCATCTTATGTGGCCATGTGCAGCATGATATGGGGGCAAATATCTGTATGGGGTATCTGTATGGGGCCATGTGCAGCATTATATGGGGCCATGTGCAGCATGATATGGGGGCAAATATCTGTATGGGGCATCTGTATGGGGCCATGTGCAGCATTATATGGGGCCATGTGCAGCATGATATGGGGGCAAATATCTGTATGGAGCATCTTATGGGGCCATAATCCACATTTGTGCAGCATTACATGGGGCATATTTTAATACGGAGCATCTTATGGGGCCCATCATAAACTGTATAGAGCATTATATGGGGCTCCTGATTCAATATGGATATTCAAAGACACTTAACCTACTGATGTCTCAATTAATTTTACTTTTATTGGTATCTATTTTTATTTTTGAAATTTACCGGTGGCTGCTGCATTTTCCACCCTAGGCTTATACTCTAGTCATTAAGTTTTCCCAGGTTTTTGTGGCAAAATTAGGGGGGGGGGTCGGCTTATACTCGAGTATATATAGTATTTAAAATGCAGGACCTGGCTGATAAATACTCCAATCAGCCGTCGCCTGCTCTCGCTGTTATTAGAGGCAGCAGGTATAGACTGATGGGCGTTGTAGTCCCATCAGCTGATGCCAGTGACCGGAGGTAAACTTTTTACCTCCAATCACAGCTGCAGGCTCACCCTGATTTGACAGTGTGGGAACAGCGGCTGTCTAACTGGCAGTAATGATTTTAAGGCCAATAAGAGTCAGTGTTTGCCGCGCTGTCATGAACATGACAGCGTGTCAGACACTGGATGTTTGGACCCCCCATTTAAGTGAATGGGGTCCGGGTACTGTTCTGGTACCCAAACTCTTTTTTAACTGTTCGTCAGGACCCTATCCGCGCACCGAGAAAACATAGGAGTGCCATTGTTTTTTTCCCTAGCGATGTTATGGTAGAAGAACAGAACTGGAATTGGGTGTTTGAATTTGGAATACTTCATTTCCTATAGCAGGATCTGTCGTCAACATACAACATTACCCGGTTTAACAGCACAGAAAAATACTGTGCCCTTTTTTTGTTTACTCTTGCTCACACGCTGCAGATTTTGTATGTTTTTGCCATACAGATTTGCTAGCAAAACCTGAAGCAATTCTGATGCCAGCAAAGTGAATGAGAAACTTTACATTAAGGTTGCTTATTTGTGACTTGCAGTTTTGGAGCAGAAAATAATCTGCTGCATGTCAATTCTCTGTGTTTTTGCCCTGCGTTTTTGACTTCACTAAAATAAATTAAAAAAAAAACACAGGGCAAAAATGCAGCCATAAACGTGCGTTTTTGCAGCTGCGTTTTACCTGCCAAGAGATGCAAAAATTACTGCATCCATTTACGCAATGTGTGCACAGCCTAAAGGTACCTTCACACGAAGCGACGCTGCAGCGATAGCGACAACGATGCCGATCGCTGCAGCGTCGCTGTTTGATCGCTGGGGAGCTGTCACACAGACCGCTCTCCAGCGACCAACGATGCCGAGGTCCCCGGGTAACCAGGGTAAACATCGGGTTGCTAAGCGCAGGGCCGCGCTTAGTAACCCGATGTTTACCCTGGTTACCAGCATAAAAGTAAAAAAACCAAACAGTACATACTCACCTGCGCGTCCCCCAGCGTCCGCTTCCTGACACTGACTGAGCTCCGGCCCTAACAGCACAGCGGTGACGTCACCGCTGTGCTTTCACTTTAGGGCCGGCGCTCAGTAAGTGTCAGGAAGCAGACGCTGGGGGACGCGCAGGTGAGTATGTACTGTTTGTTTTTTTTACTTTTATGCTGGTAACCAGGGTAAACATCGGGTTACTAAGCGCGGCCCTGCGCTTGGTAACCCGATGTTTACCCTGGTTACCAGTGTAAAACATTGCTGGCATCGTTGCTTTTGCTTTCAAACACAACGATACACGGCGATCGGACGACCAAATAAAGTTCTGGACTTTATTCAGCGACATCACAGCAGGATCCAGATCGCTGCTGCGTGTCAAACTAAACGATATCGCTAGCGAGGACGCTGCAACGTCTCGGATCGCTAGCGATATCGTTACAAAGTCGTTTCGTGTGAAGGTACCTTAAGAGCCATTAAAAAGACTTCAGCAGGCTTGTAACTATCACACCTCAGTCACACTAGATAATGATTTTCTCAAGCGATAGCATCAGAAGCTATGTACAAATAACCCTCGGCTCAAACTCTGCTGGGAGTGTGAGAAGAGTGACGTTTTACTGATCCGATTTCCTCGCATGCGAGAATCTGATCACAGGTGCGAGAAGATGGAGAGCTTAATTTCTCCATCTACTCCATTGTGTGAGCCAGTGTATATTGAACTGCACTCGGTTGACATCAGAGTACAGTCCAATGTTTTGCATGTACCAGTAGACTTCTATGGGTGTGCAACGTCCAATATACGATGCCAACTGCAGCATGGAACAATTTTTTCTCGTGCTGACTTGGCATGAGAAAATAAACGCTAGTCGGTACTGTTCAATAACATTGGAGCGAGTGCGATGAAACATCAGATTGCATTAGTCCAAGTAATACGCTGGCTACTCACCAGTGTGAGCGAACCCTTAGTTCCCTGAATTCACGAGGGAAGTACTTCCTCTGCTCCCTTCAACAATGACTGCTGGGTACCCATATGGACATGCAAATACAGTATTTTTCGGACCGTAAGATGCACCCAAATTTTCAGAAGGAAAATAGGGAAAAAAGAATTAATGTGTCAAATGGGGGTCCGTCTTACAGTTCGAATTCAACTTACAGGGGGGAATTCGGCTGCGCTGGTGGAGCTTGGTCACAGGGGGTGTTCGGTGGTCTCAGGCTGGTGCGGTGGCCTCTGGGAAATCCCATCCCATCCCAGGCTGGTACGGCGGTGGTGCGAGATCTGGTTCGGGACAAGACCTCGTTGCCAAGATCTCAATCTGAGCATGCACCGCCCCCGGCAGCCATTTTCCCGGAGGCCACTGCGTTGCAGCAATGGATGTGCGGTGGGCTCCGGGCTTACACAAAATGCCGACGGAATCCTCTGCACCACAGAGAACCACCGCCGAACCAGCCTGGGAAGGGAGTGTGATCGTCAGACCGGGACCGCCACAGAATCGCCCGACTCCTACTGCTGCCACAGTATTTGTAAGTAAATTCCGACTATAAGACGCACCCCTATTTTCCCCAAAAAAAATTTGGGGAAAAAAGTGAGTCTTATAGTCCAAAAAATACGGTACTTTATTTTATATAACTGATGGCTGCAATGTATGTCATTATCTGGGTTAGTAATTTTGATCACTGTAAAATTATTAAAACTCCTTGCAAATAAAAACCTTTATAGGGTGGCATTCAACTTACGCTGTTCCTTGAGCCGGGATGTTCTGATGAGACCGCTTGGCTTGTTGCTGTGCTTTAGCCTCAATTTCTCTTTTCTTCTTTTCAATCAGTTCTTCTTGGTACTGAATATATGTACTTGTTTTTGCAGGTTTTGGGGGTGCAGATGCAAACCTCCTGCCACCTATACCTAAAGTAAAAGGAAATGCAGAAATATGTCTTACGGGCATTAATTTGACTTGAAGAATGCCAGATTAACAGTGTGCATTCTTGAACAGTCATAAGAATATATGGTATAGACAATAGATAGGAAGTTTAATTTTTATGTACCAATGATCTTGTGGAGTGGGAATATCATCATTTGTTCCTTCACCCACCAATCATTTTAGATTATTGTCAGGAGGAATTGATAATACTAGGCATCACTTTCCACAAAATTTCATCCACCTGCCTATTGAAGGATGTGCTCGTATTCATTACCAACCTGCTTTTACAAAATGAAACTATAGTCATTGCCGAAATTGTTGTCACCCTTGAAATTATTCCAGAAAATTAAAAAGTTCTCCCAGAAAATAATTGCAATTACACATTTTGTCATACAAGTATATTTTCATTGTGTGTATTGGAACAACACAAAAAAACAAAGAAAAGGGCAAATTGGACATAATTTCACACAAAACCCCAAAAATGGTCCGGTCAAAATTGTTGGCACCTTTCCAAAATTGTGAGTAAAGGACTTTGTTTCAAGCATGTGATGCTCTTTCAAACTCACAGGTGGCAAGTAACAGGTGTGGGCAATATGAAAATCACACCTGAAATTAAAATGGGGAGAAGTTGACTCAATCTTTGCATTGTGTTTGTGTGCGCCACACTAAGAATGGCCTTTATATCAGTACACATTTTACTGAAATCACATTACAAAACTGGGCCCTTTGACCAAGACATGTAAACTCATCTTTTCAGCTCTCACACTGCATAATTCAAATTTTTCTCTCCAAGTAGATCTTAACCATTTGTGCAGAAACAATATTTCATAAAATCTCACAGCTCTGGTTTTCCTCAACTTGAGCTCCTAATTTGAGATATTATAATTGTCTTTCACTAACCCGAATTAAATCTGGAATGTCTTCACGTGATGTGAGAGTGCACAAGGGATCGCATTTAATTTTACGTCATATGCCTCTATCTTAAATCTATTCTCTTTCCTTCCTACACTGTGGTAGTTGCCTTTCTGATACTCCTCACGCACGATTTTCATTCTTTTTCAATCTCGGTGCCTGGCTCCCGCACAGGTTGCTTTTGTTTATTGACAATCATAATAAAATAGAGTTGAAAATTAAGTAATAAAAATACTTACCGTATATACTTGTGTACAAGCAGAGTTGTACAGCACTTTTTTGTGTCGGCAGGGGAGGGGAGCAGCGGGTCACAGAGGCATGAGCCGGCGGCAGCAGCTAGAGCCTGTGGCTGCTGATAAAGAGAAATTAATATTCACTGCACTGGCAATGAATATTCATTTCTCTTACAGCGTGCACAGTTACAACCGCCGGCTTCCAGCACATATCCTACTTACCTTCCCTGCATCTCGTTCTGGTGCCAGCAGCTCTTCCAGCCGAGCGATCACGTGTCCCCCGCTCATTAAGGTACTGAATATTCACCTCTCTCCACTCCCATAGGCGTGGAGTGAATCGCTTGACCAGAAGAGCTGCTGGATCGAGATGCAGTGAGGGCGCGCAGGAAAGGTAAGTAGGATGTGTGCTGGAAGCTGGCGGCTGTAACTGTGCACGCTATGAGGCTATGTGCACACGTTGCGGATTTTGCTGCGGATCCGCAGCGGATTTGACACTGCGGATCTGTAGCTGTTTTCTATGCGTTGAGCAGTATCATGTAAACGTATCGAAAACAAAATCCGCAGTGCACATGCTGTGAAAAAAAAGTGCGGAAACGCAGCGGTTTTTTTTCCGCAGCATGTCAATTCTTTGCGCGGATTCCGCAGCGGTTTACACCTGCTCCTCAATAGGAATCTGCAGGTGTAAAACCGCAGGTGGAATCCGCACAAAAACGGGTAAATCCGCAGTGCGGTTTACCTGTGGATTTTGCAACAGTGCGGAAAAATCCGCAATGTGTGCACATAGCCTGATAGAAACGAATATGGGTGAGGAGGCCGTGCCGACAGGGACAGGGGGTGAGGAGGCCGTGCCGACAGGGACAGGGGGTGAGGAGGCCGTGCCGACAGGGACAGGGGGTGAGGAGGCCGTGCCGACAGGGACAGGGGGTGAGGAGGCCGTGCCGACAGGGACAGGGGGTGAGGAGGCCGTGCCGACAGGGACAGGGGGTGAGGAGGCCGTGCCGACAGGGACA
Source organism: Ranitomeya variabilis (assembly GCF_051348905.1). NCBI lineage: Eukaryota > Metazoa > Chordata > Amphibia > Anura > Dendrobatidae > Ranitomeya > Ranitomeya variabilis. The sequence continues at coordinate 502,128,731 of NC_135232.1, read as the reverse complement.
GGGGGTGAGGAGGCCGTGCCGACAGGGACAGGGGGTGAGGAGACAATGCATACCCGGCTTATACTTGAGTCAATAAGTTTTCCCAGTTTTTCGTGCCTCGGCTTACACTCGGGTCGACTTCTACATGAGTATAAAATAACATTGGCTTTGCCGTACATGTTGTACTGTAAACCTAGATTTTCACTTACCCCATTTCATTTTAACTAATATATTCATTCTTATGCACACATTCGTGTCACTTTTCCACCCTGATATGCATACAAGCATTAGGGATTTCAATGAATAAAATGCAAATTTTACTGGAACATTTCCCACAAAAATGTCTATGAATCTAATCAGTTCCCCCTGCTCTATAACATCCTGCCTGCAGCTCAGATACCATTCTCTGCCTAACAAGTTCTTCCTTAAAGGGTCGGTAGCCTAATCTTTACAAACGTGTGGAAAACATTACAGTGCACAGTTTGGTGACATCCATCACAGCCATTCACGTATTATATGGGCCGCACACGATGCTCCGTACACACCCCTGCACAGTAGGGGGCGCCCACACACAGTAGTAGTTTGCTTCCAACACATTTGTAACTATTGACGCTCAGCAGCAGAATTGCTGTACTAGAGAGCGTGCAGTGGCTACAGCAGGACCAGTATCACCATCTCTGGAGCACCTCAGTGACTGCAGGGATACAAGGAGGTGCCGCGTACAGATGACCCGTCTTCTGTGCAGCAGCCACTGCCACCATTACCTCAGCACACCCAACAGACCCGGTGGCTCGGCTCCATCACACGCCGCAGGGCACCGGCTGTGCTCGGCTAGTAGTCCGGCTGCCCTCCCCAGCCCAGCAGCATACCTGCAGACTTCCTACTCTCCATCTTGCTCGCTCTCTCTCCAATGCTGGCTCCTCCTACAGCAGCACACGGCCTAAGCAAAGCCTTTCCGGTGCGTTGCATGCCGGGAACTGTAGTCCCTGCGGTGTCATTCATTCTTCTACAGTATGTATTTGCCTGCTGTGTACTGTCACAATCAGTCACTGGGGCCAGTGCCGTGACTGCCATCACTAAGTAGCCAGAGCTTCCTGTGAGGACTGCAGAGGGTCAAAAAATAATGTGGCTGATAAAAGCAACTTAGGCCGGCGTCACACTAGGCGTAAGACAATACGGTCCGTTTTTTATGGCCGTAATACGCAGAAATGTTCCCAAAATAGTGATCCACATGTCATCCATAGGCAGGGTGTGGCAGCGTATGGCATCCTCCGTATGTAATCCGTATGGCTTCCCTACTGCGAGATTTTATCGCAGGCATGCAAAACCGACATCTAATGGATTTATGGGCTCAAATGTTCGTTAAAACATATATACAGTATATATATATATATATATATATATATATATATATATATATATATATATACTAATGCAGCTGTGCTCCTGACTGTAAAACTTGGTTAATGAATGGAGTGCAGGGGAATGTCCTGTAGTTACCTCGAGTCGCGGTGATGCGCCCCCTGCTGGATGAACTCATATGAACTCGAGCGTGGGAACTTTTCAGAAAAGTTCCCAGGCTCGAGTTCATATGAGTTCATCCAGCAGAGGGCGCATCACCGCCACTCGAGGTAACTACAGGACATTCCCCTGCACTCCATTCATTCACCAAGTTTTACAGTCAGGAGTACAGCTGCATTAGCAGAGCTCCTGGGTGTAAAATGATTTAACCCCTTCAGATGGATTTACAGCGTGGGACAAGACTGAACGACGGAAGGTATGGGATATTGTTGTTTGTTTAACTTTATTTCAGGTGACAAGGGTCTTCAGGTGGATTAAGAGTATAATAAAATATTAAAACACCCTGTGTCTTTATTTCATTAAAATACTTTTTAATAATGTGTGTCTGTTTTATTAACCATTTCGTACTATTGGATTAATAATGGATAGGTGTCATAATTGACGCCTCTCCATTATTAACCTGGCTTAATGTCACCTTACAATAGCAAGGTGACATTAACCCTTCATTACCCCATATCCCACCCACTACACGGGAGTGGGAAGAGAGTGGCCAAGTGCCAGAATAGGCGCATCTTCCAGATGTGCCTTTTCTGGGGTGGCTGGGGGCAGATGTTTTTAGCCAGGGGGGGCCAATAACCATGGACCCTCTCTAGGCTATTAATAGCTGCCCTCAGTCACTGGCTTTACCACTCTGGCGGAGAAAATTGCGCGGGAGCCCACGCCATTTTTTCCCGGGATTTAACCCTTTAATTTAATAGCTAGAGCTTCAAAATTTTACACACAGACACTTGTTACATTAGTAAAGCGGAATATGTAATAAAAGATGGGATATGAGATGGTTTACTGTATGTAATCCTTGTCTCATATCCTGTCGGGTTTGTGAAGGAGAGAGCAAAAGCCGGCAATTGAATTACCGGCTTTTATGCTATCTTGCGCTGAATTAAATATAAATATATATATATGTGTCTCAATTACATACATATATATATATATATATATATATATAGACTGTATATATGTTTTTAGGAATATTTTAGCCGATGGATCCATGATTTGTCCATTTTGCAAGCCTGCGCGGATCCATGATTTGTCCATTTTGCAAGCCTGCGCAAAAAAAATCGCCGTACGGAAGCCATACGGATGACACACGGATACATTTGTCCGTAAAAATCGCATCCTCGCATTGAATACGGAACAGTGTTTTGTGAAAATTACTGCGTATTACGGCCATAAAATACAGACCGTATTTCCCTACGCTGAGTGTGACGCCGGCCTAACACGTCCATCGATCAGCATGTTATCACTTATCCTGGGAATAGGTGATAGCTTGTTTTCATTGTACAATCCCTTTTAGGCCAGCATCACACTAGAGAGGACTACGGACGAGTGCTATACGAGAAAAAAATCGCATAGCACACGGACCACTGTTAATCTATAGGGTAGCTCACATCACCATATTTTTTCTCCGCCGTATTGTACTGTACGTGCGAGAGAAATCGCAGCATGCTGTGATTTCACACATATATCGGCCGAGACTCGCCAATGTAAGTCTATGAGTGAGAGAAAAACTCGCACACCAACACGGACCATCAGTGTGACTTGCGAGAGAAAGGCACCGGTGTCCTTTAAAAAAGCCGGCAATTCAGTGCGGTGTACAGTAAAATCACACTGACAGGTTAGAATAGAATAGATAGAATAGGCATATACACATAGAATAGGTATCTATACTGTATATGTCAGTGACACACACACACACACACACATATATATATATATATATATATATATATATTACATAGAGATATAGATAGAAGATTAGCTGTTAATTCATTTGTCAGCTTCTGTAAAATCAATGCAGGAGCCGACAGGATTGGAGACATGGTTTACATACAGCAAGGCTAGTTTCACATTTGCATTGGGCAGAGCTGCGTAGTTCCTCCGTTAAGCCCCGCCCACTGCCGCACCTCTTCCATTCAGCTCCGCCTACGTCGACATGCGTCCTGCGTACCTATCTTTAACATTGGTCGTTTTGACGTTGCACCGAACACAACATGTTGCATTTTGTTGCCGTCGTCGCAACGCATGGCCTGCGTACCCAATGTTAAAGATAGGTACGCAGGACACATGCCGACGTAGGCGGAGCTGAATGGATAAGGTGCGGCAGGGGGCGGGGCTTAACGGAGGAACTACGCAGCCCTCCGCAGCTCTGCACAACGCAAATGTGAAACCAGCCTTAATCCATGCAGAACAGTTCGATATATTGAAGTGTGAGATCAATGCAATTAGTACAGTGTGTGCAAATTAGGGGGCATGTATGTATTTAATAAAAGATTCTTTTCTTGGAAAAAAATGGCGTGGGCTCCCCCACATACCACCCATACCTGTCTGGTGTTCAGTCCCACACTGTAAGCCATATCTAGGGGATATACAGTTTACAACTGGGAGCGGTGCTAATGCGACCGCCCCGGCTGTAAACCACTGATGAATGAATGAGAAGCTGCCGGCGGCAGCATCAGTGACTAGCGCTGACGTCACTAATGCTGCGCTGACTCATAGCTTGACACGTGGTGAACTGGCATTTTCCCACGCTCCAGAGGTCATCCCAGTTCAGCACAGCTGCGAGCGGCAGCTTCAGTGATTAGCTGCGCTGTCACTGAAGATGCGCTCCCTCACAGCCTGAACTGGGATGACCTCCAACCAGGGCCGGACTGGCCATCGGGCACTTCTGGCAAATGCCAGAAGGGCCGGTGCCAGTAGTGGGCCGCTGCACTGTTCCCCCCCCCCCCCCCCCGCCAGTGCCGACGCCGCATTTAACTATACCGGCGTCTATGACGCCGGTATAGTTCAATGCAATGATGGAGGAGAGAGCGTCACCTGACGCCCCCTCTCCCATCATTCCCCGCTCTGCCTCTGACACTGCGGGTGCGCGATGACGTCATATCATCGCGCACCTGCTGTGTCCCGGGCAGACTGCAGCCGCCGAGACAGGAGACAGGAGCAGCGCGGGCAAAAGGAAAGGTGAGGAGATTTTTTTTTTTTTTTTAACTGGACTGTGGGGCCATTATCGGGGGGGGGGGGGGGGGGGGACGAGATGTGGACTCTGCTGTATACACCCCTGTGTGGGCTCTGCTGTATACTGTGTGGGCTCTGCTGTATATACCCCTGTGTGGGCTCTGCTGTATATACCCCTGTGTGGGCTCTGCTGTATATACCCCTGTGTGGGCTCTGCTGTATATACCCCTGTGTGGGCTCTGCTGTATATACCCCTGTGTGGGCTCTGCTGTATATACCCCTGTGTGGGCTCTGCTGTATATACCCCTGTGCGGGCTCTGCTGTATATACCCCTGTGCGGGCTGTGCTCTATATACCCCTGTGCGGGCTGTGCTCTATATACCCCTGTGCGGGCTGTGCTCTATATACCCCTGTGCGGGCTGTGCTCTATATACCCCTGTGTGGGCGGTGCTGTATACTACGCGGGCTGTGCTATATTATGCAGGCTGTGCTATATACTATGCAAGTTGTGCTATATACTATGCGGGCTTTGCTATATACTATAGGGGGTATATTATATTCTATGGGGGAGGCCATGTTATATACTATGTGGCTGTGTTATATACTATTGCGGGGGTATATTATATTCTGTAGGGGAGGCTGTGTTATACTATGGGCGTATATTATATTCTATGGGGGAGGCTGTCTTATACTATGGGGGGCTGCATTATATATTATGGGGAGGTGAGCTGTATTATATTCTATGGAGGGCTGTATTAGATTTTATGAGGGATGATTGCATCATACTCTGATGGGGCTGCATTATATTCTATGGGGAGGTGGGCTGTATTCTATTCTATTTGGGGCTACATTAAATTCTATGGGGGGGGCTGTATTATATATATATTCTATGAGGGGTGATTTCATCACACTCTATTGGGGGGGCTGCATTATATTCTATGGGGGGTTACATTATACTCTGTAGGGTGGTGGCTGCATTATACTGTATGTGGGCTGCATTATACTGTATCGAGGACTATGGGGAATACGTTATACTATATGAAGAACTATGGGGTGCATTATACTATGGGAAGTGAATTCTACTACATGGATGACTATGGCGGTGCATTATACTATATGGAGCACTATGAGGAGTGTATTATGCTCTGTGGAGGACTGAGCAGTGTATTTTAATATATGGAGGACTATGGTGCACATTATAATATATGGAGGACTATGGGGTATATTTTACTAAACAAGTAAAATGCTGCATATTCAGATTTTTTTTGCCGGAACAAAAATCATTGTTCTCAGCAGCACATCGCCAGCGTAAACTGTAGATGTGCTGCTGATAACATGATACTGTATGGTGATCTGTTAGTGATCGTTCTGTCCCATCATTCTGTCTCAGACGGTGGAAAGAGGCCGGGAAACAAGCGTTGAACAACTTCAGTATGGTCGATCAAACTCATTTAGCGGCCTGAGATCAGCGCATGTAAGTAAATACAACCGAAATGCTTTTGTATGATGTGCAATATGTTAGCATTTGGGGCCCCATTTTAAACTTTGCCTAGGGCCCCACTTTGCCTAAAACCGGCCCTGCCTACAAGTGTACAAAGGTATTATACAGTCACCGTGTGACAAGTGGGCCTGTGTAACTTCAAATGCCAGGGCTGAATTTTAGTCCCAGTCCGGCCCTGCCTCCAACTATTGGATTAGTAATGGATAGGTGTCTTATTGACAGTCTGTGGTGCAACGTGACGTTGGTGGATGGTACGAGAAATGATGTCCCAGATGTGTTCCATCGGATTCAGGTCTGGGGAATGGGCGGGCCAGTCCAAAGCTTCAATGCCTTCATCTTGCAGGAACTGTGACACACTCAAGCCACATGAGGTCTGGCATCATCCTGCATTAGGAGGAACCAAGGTCCAACCGCACCAGCATATGGTCTCACAAGGGGTCTGAAGATCTCCTAATGGCAGTCAGTCTACCTCTGGCTAGCACATGGAGGGCTGTGCAGCCCTCGAAAGGAACGCCACCCTACACCATTACTGACCCACTGCCAAACCGGTCATGCTGAAGGATGTTTCAGGCAGCAGATCGCTCTCCACGGTGTCTCCAGACTCTGTCACGTCTGTCACATGTGCTCAGTGCGAACCTGCTTTCATCTGTGAAGAGCCTAGGGTGCCAGTGGCGAATTTGCCAATCCTGGTTTTCTGTGGCAAATGCCAAGCGTCCTGCACGGTGTTGGGCTGTGAGCACAACCCTCATCTGTGGACGTCGGGCACTCAGACCATCCTCATGGAGACGGTTTCTAACCGTTTGTGCAGACACATGCACATTTGTGGCCTGCTGGAGGTCATTTTCCAGGGCTCTGGCACTGCTCCTCCTGTTCCTCCTTGCACAAAGGCTGAGGTAGCGGTCCTGCTGCTGGGTTGTTGCCCTCCTACGGCCCCCTCCACATCTCCTGGTGTACTGGCCTGTCTCCTGGTAGCGCCTCCAGCCTCTGAACACTACACTGACAGTCGCAGCAAACCTTCTTGCCACAGCTCGCAATGATGTGCCATCCTGGATGAGCTGCACTACCTGAGCCACTTGTGTGGGTTGTAGAGTGCGTCTCATGCTACTACGAGTGTGAAAGCACAACCAACATTCAAAAGTGACCAAAACATCAGCCAGAAAGCATTGGTACTGAGATGTGGTCTGTGGTCCCCACCTGCAGAACCACTCCTTTATTGAGTGTGGCTTGATAATTGCCAATAAATTCCATCTGTTGTCTATTCCATTTGCACAACAGCATGTGAAATTGATTGTCAAACAGTGTTGCTTCCTAAGTGGACAGTTTGATTTCACAGAAGTTTGATTTGCTTGGAGTTATATTCTGTTGTTTAAGTGTTCCCTTTATTTTTTTTAGCAGTGTACATATACAGTGTATATATATATATATATATATATATATATATATATATATATATATATATATATATATATATATATATATACACAAGATGGTGGCCCGATTCTAACGCATCGGGTGTTCTAGAATATGTATGTAGTTTATTTATGAAGATTTCAGAATAATGCAACAAATACACAGGATTTGTCCGGCCGGAGCGACCAATTAGCGAAGCGTGGTTCAAATTCTGCGCCAATTCTCTGCCGGACTGCGCCTGTCGCTGATTGTTCGCGGCCGGCCCACGTAGTGTATAGCACAGCCCATGTAGTATATAGCACAGCCCACATAGTATATAGCACAGCCCACGCAGTATATAACACAGCCCACGTAGTATATAACACAGCCACGTAGTATATAGCACAGCCATGTAGTATATTGCACAGCCGACGCAGTATATAGCACAGCCACGTAGTATATTGCACAGCCACGTAGTATATAGCACAGCCCACGTAGTATATAGCACAGTGACGTAGTATATAATACAGCCCACGCAGTATATAACACAGCCCATGCAACAGCCCACGTAATATATTGCACAGCCCACGTAGTATATAGCACAGCCCACATAGTATGTAGCACAGTGACGTAGTATATAACACAGCCCACGCAGTATATAACACAGCCCACATAGTATATAACAGAGCCCAAGCAGTATATAACACAGCCCATGTAGTATATTGCACAGCCACTTAGTATATAGCAGACCACGCAGTATATAGCACAGCCACGTAGTATATTGCACAGCCACATAGTATATAGCACAGCCCACGTAGTATATAGCACAGTGACGTAGTATATAACACAGCCCACGCAGTATATAACACAGCCCACGCAACAGCCCACGCAACAGCCCACGCAACAGCCCACGTAGTATATAGCACAGCCCACGTAGTATATAGCACAGCCCACGTATATAGCACAGTGACGTAGTATATAACACAGCCCTCGCAGTATATAACACAGCCCACATAGTATATAACACAGCCCACGCAGTATATAACACAGCCCACATAGTATATAACACAGCCCAAGCAGTATATAAAACAGCCCATGTAGTATATTGCACAGCCACATTGTATATAGCACAGCCCACGTAGTATATAACACAGCCCACGTAGAATATAACACAGCCCACGCTACGTCATCTGGGGTGATTGCCGCAATGCGTTCTTGGGACCGGAGCGTCGCGAGGAGCGGGGAAGGCAGACGCCAGAAGGTGAGAATATAATGATTTTTTTTTAATGATTATTATTTTTAACATTATGTGTTTTTACTATTGATGCTGCATAGGCAGCATTAATAGTAAAAAGTTGGTCACACTTACAGGGTTAATGGCAGAGTTAACGGACTGCGGTACACCGCGTTATCCGCCGTGTAACGCAGTCCGTTGAACGGACTGCTAAAACGTTATGTGGGCGCTGACTGGAGGGGAGTATGGAGGGGGCACTGACTGGAGGGGAGTAGGGAGGGGCCAATTCGCGGCCGGACTGTGCCTGTCGCTGATTGGTTGCGCTCAGCCGGCCGCGACCAATCAGCGACGTGGGATTTCCATGACAAACAGACAAACAGACGGAAGTGGACCTTAGACGATTATATATATAGATACACACACCTATTCTATGTGTATATATCTATTCTATCTATTCTATTATAACCTATTCTATGGTATACTGTATGCAGCAGATCATTTGCCGGCTTTTAATCTATCTATCTATCTAATATTTAAGGCTGGAATTGGACAGATTGTTCTTTGCGAAGGACGTATGAATCAAGCTGCATACAAATACAACTGCTGTATGTAAAAGCTCATGTTAAAATCGCATTGCATACGGATGCAATACGGATGTCACAGTTACTAGATGCAAGGAAATCGCATCGTCGCATGGCACACGGATTACCCACGGATCACTTTTCGGAGAACATTTGTGCGATTCTCGGCCGTCAAAATCGGACTGATTTTTTATACGTTAAGTGTGACTCCAGCCTAAGTATGATTGCCAGCCATTCAGAATTTCTTGGCAGTTCATAAACATAAGGCAGTTTTTCCCCGTTCTGCTAAAAAAAATGTGATGCATCCATAATGTTTTCAAGCACAAGGAACTTACACCGATTGATATGACTGTAATTCTATTAAAGTTCACAGTGCAAACAGCTAATATCTTCATATCACCATGTTGGTCTTTAAATATATGTCACTTAAAATCTTGAAGGGGTTGCCCTCTATTGGGGACTATATAATGTATATATTTATATACATATTTAGTTTTTTTCCTTTCTTAAAGCAGTTGTCATACCTTAGGCTACAAGTCTGCAGACTTGTGAATGATTACATTGAGCGTACTGCACGCTGTGAGGATACTCCAGTGCCAGAAGCGGGAGGTCATGTGATCGCAAGTATGTGATTTGCATACCTGCATCCACATTACGACTAGACTGTATCCGGCCTGAATCAGTACACACGTCTAGTCAGCACATGACTGCATATATGCGAATCGGTTACATGACCACGCAGTATATAACACACAGAAAGCAGTGCACAATATGTGGGGATTCAGAAGTCTGTAGTCACATAGACTGACAGCAGACTTGTAGCCTAAGGCTGGGTAACCCCTTTAAATGCCTGTGACTAGGCTAAAAATCATTTTTGCAATTTGGTTTTATTAAAAATGTTGCACCATTTTCATTCTATAATCTCTGAGCCCCACATAGCCTCCCTACATACAGCATATGCCCCACATAGGCTGCCTACATACGGCATGAGCCCCACACAGCCTCCCTACATACAGCATAAGCCCCACATAGCCTGCTTACATACGGCATGACCCCACACATAGCCTCCCTACATACGGCATGAGCCCCACATGGCCTGCCTACATACGGCATGAGCCCCACACAGCCTCCCTACATACACCATGAGCCCCACATAGCCTGCCTACATACGGCATGAGACCCACACAGCCTCCCTACATACGGCATGAGCCCCACAGTCTCCCTATATACAGCATGAGCCCCACACAGCCTCTCTACATACGGCATGAGCCCCACACAGCCTCTCTACATACGGCATGAGCCCCACACAGCCTCTCTACATACAGCATGAGCCCCACACAGCCTCCCTACATACGGCATGAGCCCCACACAGCCTCCATACATACGGCATGAGCCCCACACAGCCTCCCTACATACAGCATGAGCCCCACATAGCCTCCCTATATACAGCATGAGCCCCACATAGCCTCCCTACATACGGCATGAGCCCCACAGCCTCCCTACATACAGCATGAGCCCCACATAGCCTCCCTACATACAGCATGAGCCCCAGATAGCCTCCCTACATACGGCATGAGACGCAGTATATAACACAGCCCACGCAGTATATAACTCACAGCAAGCAGTGCGCAGTATGTGGGATTCGGAAGTCTGTAGTCACATAGAGTGACTGCAGACTTGTAGCCTAAGGCTGGGTAACCCCTTTAAATGCCTGTGACTAGGCTAAAAATCATTTTTGCAATTGGGTTTTATTAAAAATGTTGCATCATTTTCATTCTATAATCTCTGTGGTGTACTGTCTATTGCAGGCTGCAGAACGGAATGGGTTAACTGAGAATCCATCAGTTAACTCTTATGGCTCATTTAGATATCCGTTACTCTCGTACCAGTGCCATCTGTGGTTTTCACAGATAGCACTAATATCTGTGATAGTCTATGGGGCCATTCACATGTCGGCGATTTTGCTGAAACATGCCTGATTTTGTTCTGGGGGTCGGATCTAAATTGGCAATGCAAGTCTATGGGTCCATGAAAAAAATCAGACCACGCCATCCAAGCGCGGTCCAATTTTTCACGGACTGACAGGATGGGGAAGGTGGAGAAACTTTTTTTTTCTCCACATACGAGAAATACTGATGATACTTGGACCATATGCTGATCAAAATCTTCGGCCTTTTTTTCTCGTACGTGAGAAAAACAGATGTCTGAATGAGCCCTTGTGCACACAGTGTCTATTTCAGGGAGATTTAGCCTAGAGTCTGCCTGAAAACTCGCCACGTAGAATGAACACAAAGCACGGCAATGTCAAAATGACACTACTGTGAGCATGTACCATTATGTCACTTCTTTTAACCGATTAAGGGTTCGGAAACAATGAAGCAGTAAAAAGAAGTGACCTGCTTATTCCTCTATGAATGTCCACATGAAAAAAACAACCCATTACGGAACTTAGCTTAAACCTCACAGCACGTAGTGCGCTGGAGGAAAATACTCTCGGTTTTACATCACTGACGCCATTAAATGTAGTGACACATATCTCCCCTCCAGTTCTTTACCAGTGACTTTGTCACAAGTGTGAGAACCACATCGCCTCCCATATACAGGGTGGGAAACACATAGCCTCCCTGATTAAATTATGAGTCCCACATAGCCTCCCTACATACAGCATGAGCCCCACATAGCCTCCCTACATACAGCATGAGCCCCACATAGCCTCCCTACATACAGCATGAGCCCCACATAGCCTCCCTACATACAGCATGAGCCCCACATAGCCTCCCTACATACAGCATGAGCCCCACATAGCCTCCCTACATACAGCATGAGCCCCACATAGCCTCCCTACATACAGCATGAGCCCCACATAGCCTCGTTACATATAGCATGATCCCCACATAGCCTCCCGTCATACAGCATGAGCCCCACACACCCTCCCTACACACAGCATGAGCCCCACATAGGCTCCCGTCATACAGCATGAGCCCCACATAGCCTCCCTACATACAGCATGAGCCACACATAGCCTCCCTACATACAGCATGAGCCCCACCTAGCCTCCCTACATACAGCATGAGCCCCACATAGCCTCTCTTCAGACAGCATGAGCCCCACATAGCGTCCATACATACAGCATGAGCCCCACATAGCGTCCCTACATACAGCATGAGCCCCACATAGCCTCCCTATATACAGTATGAGCCCCACAATAGCCTCCCTACATACAGCATGAGCCCCATAGCCTCCCTACATACAAGATGAACCCTACATAGCCTCCCTACATACAGCATGAGCCCCACACAGCCTCCCTACATACAGCATGAGCCCCACATAGCCTCCCTACATACAAGTTGAACCCTACATAGCCTCCCTACATACAGCATGAGCCCCACATAGCCTCCCTATATATAGCATGAGCCCCACATAGCGTCCCTACATACAGCATGAGCCCCACATAGCCTCCCTACATACAGCAAGAGCCCCACATAGCCTCCCTACATACAAGATGAACCCTACATAGCCTCCATACATACAGCATGAGCCCCACACAGCCTCCCTACATACAGCATGAGCCCCATACAGCCTCCCTACATACAGCATGAGCCACACACAGCCTCCCTATATATAGCATGAGCCCCACATAGCCTCCCTACGTACAGCATGAGCCCCACATAGCCTCCCTACATACAGCATGAGCCCCACATAGCCTCCCTATATACAGCATGAACCCCACATAGCCTCGCTACATATAGCATGAACCCTACATAGCCTCCCTACATACAGCATGAGCCCCACATAGCCTCCCTATATATAGCATGAGCCCCACATAGCCTCCCTACATACAGCATGAGCCCCACATAGCCTCCCTACATACAGCATGAGCCCCACATAGCCCCCCTACATACAGCATGAGCCCCACATAGCCTCCATACATACAGCATGAGCCCCACACAGCTTCCCTACATACAGCATGAGCCCCATACAGCCTCCCTACATACAGCATGAGCCCCACACAGCCTCCCTACATACAGCATGAGCCCTACATAGCCTCCATATATACAGCATGAGCCCCACACAGCCTCCATACATACAGCATGAGGCCCACACAGCCTCCCTACATACAGCATGAGCCCCACACAGCCTCACCAAATTTAGCATGAGCCCCACACAGCCTCCCTACATACAGCATGAGCCCTACATAGCCTCCATATATACAGCATGAGCCCCACACAGCCTCCCTACATACAGCATGAGCCCCACATAGCCTTCCTACATACAGCATGAACCCCACATAGCCTCCCTACATACAGCATGAGCCCCACATAGCCTCCCTACATACAGCATGAGCCCCACATAGCCTCCCTACATACAGCATGAGCCCCACATAGCCTCCCTACATACAGCATGAACCCTACATAGCCTCCCTACATACAGCATGATCCCCACATAGCCTCCCTATATATAGCATGAGCCCCACATAGCCTCCCTACGTACAGCATGAGCCCCACATAGCCTCCCTACATACAGCATGAGCCCCACATAGCCTCCCTATATACAGCATGAACCCCACATAGCCTCGCTACATATAGCATGAGCCCCACATAGCCTCCCTACATACAGCATGAGCCCCACATAGCCTCCCTACATACAGCATGAGCCCCACATAGCCTCACTACATACAGCATGAGCCCCACATAGCCTCCCTATATACAGTATGAGCCCCACATAGCCTCCCTACATACAGCATGAGCCCCATAGCCTCCCTACATACAAGATGAACCCTACATAGCCTCCCTACATACAGCATGAGCCCCACACAGCCTCCCTACATACAGCATGAGCCCCACATAGCCTCCCTACATACAAGATGAACCCTACATAGCCTCCCTACATACAGCATGAGCCCCACATAGCCTCCCTATATATAGCATGAGCCCCACATAGCGTCCCTACATACAGCATGAGCCCCACATAGCCTCCCTATATACAGCATGAGCCCCACATAGCCTCCCTACATACAGCAAGAGCCCCACATAGCCTCCCTACATACAAGATGAACCCTACATAGCCTCCCTACATACAGCATGAGCCCCACATAGCCTCCCTATATATAGCATGAGCCCCACATAGCCTCCCTACATACAGCATGAGCCCCACATAGCCTCCCTACATACAGCATGAGCCCCACATAGCCCCCCTACATACAGCATGAGCCCCACATAGCCTCCATACATACAGCATGAGCCCCACACAGCCTCCCTACATACAGCATGAGCCCCATACAGCCTCCCTACATACAGCATGAGCCCCACACAGCCTCCCTACATACAGCATGAGCCCTACATAGCCTCCATATATACAGCATGAGCCCCACACAGCCTCCATACATACAGCATGAGCCCCACACAGCCTCCCTACATACAGCATGAGCCCCACACAGCCTCACCAAATACAGCATGAGCCCCACACAGCCTCCCTACATACAGCATGAGCCCTACATAGCCTCCATATATACAGCATGAGCCCCACACAGCCTCCCTACATACAGCATGAGCCCCACATAGCCTTCCTACATACAGCATGAACCCTACATAGCCTCCCTACATACAGTATGAGCCCCACATAGCCTCCCTACATACAGCATGAGCCCCACATAGCCTCCCTACATACAGCATGAACCCTAAATAGCCTCCCTACATACAGCATGATCCCCACATAGCCTCCCTATATATAGCATGAGCCCCACATAGCCTCCCTACATACAGCATGAGCCCCACATAGCCTCCCTATATACAGCATGAACCCCACATAGCCTTGCTACATATAGCATGAACCCTACATAGCCTCCCTACATACAGCATGAGCCCCACATAGCCTCCCTATATATAGCATGAGCCCCACATAGCCTCCCTACATACAGCATGAGCCCCACATAGCCTCCTTACATACAGCATGAGCCCCACATAGCCTCCCTATATATAGCATGAGCCCCACATAGCCTCCCTACGTACAGCATGAGCCCCACATAGCCTCCCTACATACAGCATGAGCCCCACATAGCCTCCCTATATACAGCATGAACCCCACATAGCCTCGCTACATATAGCATGAGCCCCACATAGCCTCCCTACATACAGCATGAGCCCCACATAGCCTCCCTACATACAGAATGAGCCTCCACATAGCCTCCCTACATACAGCATGAGCCCCACACAGCCTCCCTACATACAGCATGAGCCCCATACAGCCTCCCTACATGCAGCATGAGCCACACACAGCCTCCCTACATACAGCATGAGCCCTACATAGCCTCACCAAATACAGCATGAGCCCCACACAGCCTCCCTACATACAGCATGAGCCCTACATAGCCTCCATATATACAGCATGAGCCCCACACAGCCTCCCTACATACAGCATGAGCCCCACACAGCCTCCATACATACAGCATGAGCCCCACACAGCCTCCCTATATACAGCATGAGCCCCACACAGCCTCACCAAATACAGCATGAGCCCCACACAGCCTCCCTACATACAGCATGAGCCCTACATAGCCTCCATATATACAGCATGAGCCCCACACAGCCTCCCTACATACAGCATGAGCCCCACATAGCCTCCCTACATACAGCATGAGCCCCACATAGCCTCCCTACATACAGCATGAACCCTACATAGCCTCCCTACATACAGCATGATCCCCACATAGCCTCCCTATATATAGCATGAGCCCCACATAGCCTTCCTACATACAGCATGAACCCTACATAGCCTCCCTACATACATACAGCATGAGCCCCACATAGCCTCCCTACATACAGCATGAGCCCCACATAGCCTCCCTACATACAGCATGAACCCTACATAGCCTCCCTACATACAGCATGATCCCCACATAGCCTCCCTATATATAGCATGAGCCCCACATAGCCTCCCTACATACAGCATGAGCCCCACATAGCCTCCCTATATATAGCATGAACCCCACATAGCCTCGCTACATATAGCATGAACCCTACATAGCCTCCCTACATACAGCATGAGCCCCACATAGCCTCCCTACATACAGCATGAGCCCCATACAGCCTCCCTACATACAGCATGAGCCCCACACAGCCTCCCTACATACAGCATGAGCCCTACATAGCCTCCATATATACAGCATGAGCCCCACACAGCCTCCCTACATACAGCATGAGCCCCACACAGCCTCACCAAATACAGCATGAGCCCCACACAGCCTCCCTACATACAGCATGAGCCCTACATAGCCTCCATATATACAGCATGAGCCCCACACAGCCTCCCTACATACAGCATGAGCCCCACATAGCCTCCCTACATACAGCATGAGCCCCACATAGCCTCCCTACATACAGCATGAGCCCCACATAGCCTCCCTACATACAGCATGAACCCTACATAGCCTCCCTACATACAGCATGATCCCCACATAGCCTCCCTATATATAGCATGAGCCCCATAGCCTCCCTACGTACAGCATGAGCCCCACATAGCCTCCCTACATACAGCATGAGCCCCACATAGCCTCCCTATATACAGCATGAACCCCACATAGCCTCGCTACATATAGCATGAGCCACATATAGCCTCCCTACATACAGCATGAGCCCCACATAGCCTCCCTACATACAGCATGAGCCCCACATAGCCTCCCTACATACAGCATGAGCCCCACATAGCCTCCCTACATACAGCATGAGCCCCACATAGCCTCCCTACATACAGCATGAGCCCCACATAGCCTCCCTATATACAGCATGAGCCCCACATAGCCTCCCTACATACAGCATGAGCCCCAAACAGCCTCCCTACATACAGCATGAGCCCCACATAGCCTCCCTACATACAGTATGAACCCTACATAGCCTCCCTATATACAGCATGAACCCCAAATAGCCTCGCTACATATAGTATGAGCCCCACATAGCCTCCCTACATACAGCATGAGCCTCACATAGTCTCCCTATATACAGCTTGAGACCCACACAGCCTCCCTATATACAATTTGAGACCCACCTAGCCTCCCTACACTTCTCCCCGCAAAGCTCCACCCACTCTTCATAAACTTGGCGATGCGGCTGGAACTGGTGAACATATGGGAAAAGTCACGTTCTAGCAAAGCCGAACAATCGGTGCCTACTGCAATGTTTTTTGTTACAAGAAATGACGAGAAAACGCAAGTTTTATTAATCAGAAAAAAATGAATTTGGCAGAATTTGTTGGCCGTATAGAAATCTGAAAAAAAAAACCTTAATTCCTTTCCTTTTTTGTGTGCGTGTAATCTAATGTATTCCTGCATCTCATTATCCCCTCACTACAGTTATCCCAATTTAGCCGGCGCTGGAATGAGGAGACTACAATTTTATTTTTGTGCACTTTATCAATTTGTATTTTTCGGGGTGCAGTTGGGCCCCGATGGCTTTGTAGACTGTGGCCTCTGTTCACACAGGACTCATTACAGTTAGCACTGGGGAGAGCCCACCACAGGGCGTTACTAATTGGCTATGATCCAGATGCTGTGCATTCTGTGTGAACACTGCTGCAGATTATTTGTTTGCACTGGTGTGCCAAGCGGCCAATCCCTGATTGTAGGCTGGCTGTCTCATTGGTATTACAGCACCTGTGTAGTCGCCATCTTAACTTGGGCCCGCTGCACCATGATAGTGCATTTGATTCAAGGCCTAGACAGGTAAGCACCTTTTCCTATTTTTCTGGTGTTTTTTCAAGAATAGTGTTTTTTTTTCCTCCTTTTTTGTTTTTTGCTATTGGGAGTCCTGTAAGGACCCCACTCTAGCAGCTCCTGTCACCTCAATGCTGAGCTGTCTACAGTGGATTCCTGTGAGGACCTCGCTCTAGCAACTCCAGTCACCTCAGTGCTGAGCCGTCTACACTGGAGTCCTGTAAGGACCTCGCTCTAGCAGCTCCGGTCACCTCAATGCTGAGCCGTCTACAGTGGAGTCTGTGAGGACCTCGCTCTAGCAGCTCCGGTAACCTCAGTGCTGAGCCGTCTACAGTGGAGTCTGTGAGGACCTCACTGTAGCAGCTCCGGTCACCTCAATGCTGAGCCGTCTACTGTGGAGTCTGTGAGGTCCTCGCTCTAGCAGCTCCAGTCACCTCAGTGCTGAGCCGTCTACAGTGGAGTCCTGTGAGGACCTCACTCTAGCAGCTCTGGTCACCTCAGTGCTGAGCCGTCTACAGTGAAGGAAGTCCTGTGAGGACCTCGCTCTAGCAGCTCCGGTAACCTCAGTGCTGAGCAGTCTACAGTGGAGTCCTCTAAGGACCTCGCTCTAGCAGCTCCGGTCACCTCAGTGCTGAGCCGTCTACAGTGGAGTCTGTGAGGACCTCACTCTAGCAGCTCCGGTCACCTCAATGCTGAGCCATCTACAGTGGAGTCTGTGAGGTCCTCGCTCTAGCAGCTCCGGTCACCTCAGTGCTGAGCCGTCTACAGTGGAGTCCTGTGTGGACCCCACTCTAGCAGCTCCTGTCACCTCAATGCTGAGCTGTCTACAGTGGATTCCTGTGAGGACCTCGCTCTAGCAACTCCAGTCACCTCAGTGCTGAGCCGTCTACACTGGAGTCCTGTAAGGACCTCGCTCTAGCAGCTCCGGTCACCTCAATGCTGAGCCGTCTACAGTGGAGTCTGTGAGGACCTCGCTCTAGCAGCTCCGGTAACCTCAGTGCTGAGCCGTCTACAGTGGAGTCTGTGAGGACCTCACTGTAGCAGCTCCGGTCACCTCAATGCTGAGCCGTCTACTGTGGAGTCTGTGAGGTCCTCGCTCTAGCAGCTCCAGTCACCTCAGTGCTGAGCCGTCTACAGTGGAGTCTGTGAGGACCTCGCTCTAGCAGCTCCAGTCACCTCAGTGCTGAGCCGTCTACAGTGGAGTCCTGTGAGGACCTCGCTCTAGCAGCTCCGGTAACCTCAGTGCTGAGCAGTCTACAGTGGAGTCCTCTAAGGACCTCGCTCTAGCTCTAGCAGCTCCGGTCACCTCAGTGCAGAGCCGTCTACAGTGGAGTCTGTGAGCCTGAGGACCTCGCTCTAACAGCTCCGGTCACCTCAGTGCTGAGCGGTCTACATTGGAGTCCTGTAAGGACCTCGCTCTAGCAGCTCCGGTCACCTCAGTGCTGAGCTGTGTACAGTGGAGTCTGTGAGGTCCCCGCTCTAGCAGCTCCGGTCACCTCAGTGCTGAGCTGTGTACAGTGGAGTCTGTGAGGTCCCCGCTCTAGCAGCTCCGGTCACCTCAGTGCTGAGCTGTGTACAGTGGAGTCTGTGAGGACCTCGCTCTAGCAGCTCCGGTAACCTCAGTGCTGAGCCGTCTACAGTGGAGTCTGTGAGGACCTCACTGTAGCAGCTCCGGTCACCTCAATGCTGAGCCGTCTACTGTGGAGTCTGTGAGGTCCTCGCTCTAGCAGCTCCAGTCACCTCAGTGCTGAGCCGTCTACAGTGGAGTCCTGTGAGGACCTCACTCTAGCAGCTCTGGTCACCTCAGTGCTGAGCCGTCTACAGTGAAGGAAGTCCTGTGAGGACCTCGCTCTAGCAGCTCCGGTAACCTCAGTGCTGAGCAGTCTACAGTGGAGTCCTCTAAGGACCTCGCTCTAGCAGCTCCGGTCACCTCAGTGCTGAGCCGTCTACAGTGGAGTCTGTGAGGACCTCACTCTAGCAGCTCCGGTCACCTCAATGCTGAGCCATCTACAGTGGAGTCTGTGAGGTCCTCGCTCTAGCAGCTCCGGTCACCTCAGTGCTGAGCCGTCTACAGTGGAGTCCTGTGTGGACCCCACTCTAGCAGCTCCTGTCACCTCAATGCTGAGCTGTCTACAGTGGATTCCTGTGAGGACCTCGCTCTAGCAACTCCAGTCACCTCAGTGCTGAGCCGTCTACACTGGAGTCCTGTAAGGACCTCGCTCTAGCAGCTCCGGTCACCTCAATGCTGAGCCGTCTACAGTGGAGTCTGTGAGGACCTCGCTCTAGCAGCTCCGGTAACCTCAGTGCTGAGCCGTCTACAGTGGAGTCTGTGAGGACCTCACTGTAGCAGCTCCGGTCACCTCAATGCTGAGCCGTCTACTGTGGAGTCTGTGAGGTCCTCGCTCTAGCAGCTCCAGTCACCTCAGTGCTGAGCCGTCTACAGTGGAGTCTGTGAGGACCTCGCTCTAGCAGCTCCAGTCACCTCAGTGCTGAGCCGTCTACAGTGGAGTCTGTGAGGACCTCGCTCTAGCAGCTCCAGTCACCTCAGTGCTGAGCCGTCTACAGTGGAGTCTGTGAGGACCTCGCTCTAGCAGCTCCAGTCACCTCAGTGCTGAGCCGTCTACAGTGGAGTCCTGTGAGGACCTCGCTCTAGCAGCTCCGGTAACCTCAGTGCTGAGCAGTCTACAGTGGAGTCCTCTAAGGACCTCGCTCTAGCTCTAGCAGCTCCGGTCACCTCAGTGCAGAGCCGTCTACAGTGGAGTCTGTGAGCCTGAGGACCTCGCTCTAGCAGCTCCGGTCACCTCAGTGCTGAGCTGTGTACAGTGGAGTCTGTGAGGTCCCCGCTCTAGCAGCTCCGGTCACCTCAGTGCTGAGCTGTGTACAGTGGAGTCTGTGAGGTCCCCGCTCTAGCAGCACCAGTCACCTCAGTGCTGAGCTGTGTACAGTGGAGTCTGTGAGGACCTCGCTCTAGCAGCTCCGGTCACCTCAGTGCTGAGCCGTCTACAGTGGAGTCATGGAGGACCTTTCTCTAGCAGCTGCGGTCACCTCAGTGCTCAGCCGTGTACAGTGGAGTCTGTGAGGTCCCCGCTCTAGCAGCTCCGGTCACCTCAGTGCTGAGTGTAGAGTGCCGGCCCGGCGAGATCCTCAGTACAGACACTCCATTCTAGTCACCTGACCTCACCAGAGTCTAGAGTCAGTGGAGCTGCCAGAAGGAGCCTCACTGCATAATCCGACCGAGAGCCAATGTCGCTGGGTTATAGAAGAGAATGCCGTGACTACAGCTCCCAGAAGGCGCAGCGGTCTCGCGAGCTTTGGGCGGCCGGCCGGGGGAGTGGCCAGGGCCTTGTTGTTGGTGTCAGTGATGGCGGCTGCGGCGGTGGTCGCTCCGCAGGCTGAGGCCTCAGAGTCCTGGTACTTGGCGTTGCTGGGGTTTGCAGAGCACTTTCGCACTTCTAGTCCTCCGAAGATCCGCCTGTGTGTGCACTGCCTGCAGGCCGTCTTCCAGTTCAAGCCGCCGCAGCGCATCGAGGCCCGGACTCACCTGCAGGTCGGCTCGGTCCTGTACCATCACACGAAGAACAGCGAGCTGGCCCGGCAGCACCTGGAGAAGGCGGTGAGTTTTGCGCAGGGGAGGGTGACGGTAAAGGGGGCGGCAGCTGAGAGCATAGCCAGCAGTGGGCGCCCAGCTCCTCCGCACCCCTGATGGCCTCAATGGGCTCTGATCTCACCAGACCTTAGCCAGACATAGTGACGTGCGGTGGCGTCCGACCTGCGACTGAGGTGACGTGCGCCGTTTTTCGACCCGTGACTGGGTGACGTGCGCCATTTTTTGACCCGCGGCAGAGGTGACGTGCGCCGTTTTTCGACCCGCGGCAGATGTGACGTGCGCCGTTTTTCGACCCGCGGCAGAGGTGACGTGCGCCGTTTTTTGACCCGCGACTGGGCAACGTGCGCCGTTTTTTGAGCCGCGGCAGAGGTGACGTGCGTCGTCGTCCGACCCGCGGCAGAGGTGACGTGCGTCGTCGTCCGACCCGCGGCAGAGGTGACGTGCGTCGTCGTCCGACCCGCGGCAGAGGTGACCGACGGCGTCCAACCCAATCAATGGCTGTTGCCAATCACTTTCTTTAGAGAAGGGATTATCTGTCTAATAGGACTGTGTCTACACTGAGATTTATGTTTTTTCCAATCTATTATTACGTACCCAAGAATCGCTCCTCTGCCATTCTATTTTCTGGCACGCAGAATAGTGTAATCTACAATATTTTTGCAGTGGGTGACACTGGAATCTATTTTTTAACATCTTAGTGTGTGACCACACATGACTGAAAAAAACTTGACCTGTAAGGCTACTTTCACACTGGCGTTAACTGCAATACGTCGCAAATGCGTCGTTTTCCCGAAAATACACATCCAGCAAAAGTTCTTGCTGGATACGTTTTTTCGTCATAGACTAACATTAGCGACGCATTTGCGACGCATTGCCAAACGTCGCGTCCGTTTTGCGACGCTTGGGCGTGTGGTAGCGGACCGTCGGGAGAAAAAAACGCTACATGTAACGTTTTTTGCTCCCGACGGTCCGCTTTTTCCGACCGCGCATGCGCGGCCGGAACTCCGCCCCCACCTCCCCGCACTTCCCCGCACCTCACAATGGGGCAGCGGATGCGTGGGAAAAGTGCATCCGCTGCCCCCGTTGTGCGGCGGAGACCACGCTAGCGTCGGGAACGTCGGCCCGACGCACAGCGACGGGTCTTTCCCGACGCTAGTGTGAAAGTAGCCTAATGGATACTGTCACAAATCTGCTGTAAAATCCACACATAGTAAATTCACTTTTATTGCAGATTTGCATAGTGCAGGGTGAAATTCCCTATGAAAATCTGCGGAAAGATTTGACGTGTTGCAGATTTTGCCCTGTGGCCCAACTTCCACACTAAAAAGTTTTTTTTATGGTTTTCTTTTTGTTTTGTTTTTTTTTGTCTTGGCGTTTGAATGAGCATTTGTCAATCCTCATCCACTTGGCTACTGCAATATGCTTCAAATCTGGGTGGGAAATCCTTTAAATATTTTTTTATGTTGCTACATGTCTGCAGCATGTGAGTTCCCAACCCTTTGTTACTCCAGCTCTATTATCTGCTTCCTACTACTTGGCTGTCATCTCTTTTGCTATGTAACGTTTAAGAAAAGAAGCTGTCAGTCAAGCCGGACTTGGCAACACTGGGTAGGGTATAGAGCTGGAGTGACAGAGGCTTGGGAAAAGCTTCCATTGTCAAAAGCATTTGTCTCATTTACATATGGGTTTAAGCACTGATTTCTCAGGAATGAACTGTCTTTTGTAAAGGTGTGGCTGGACTTGTATAGGGAGAAACCTATCAATCATGTAAGGCCACGTTCAGTATTTGGTCAGTATTTTACCCCAGTATCTGTAAGCCAAAACCAGGAGTGGGTGATAAATACAGAAGTGGTGCATATGTTTCTATTATACTTTTCCATCTGATTGTTCCTCTCCTGGTTTTGGCTTACAAATACTGAGGTAAAATACTGAACATGTGAATGTGGTCTAAAGAAGTGCTGAGAAAAAACTTTCTTTTCAGACAAAAACATACCTAACTGGTAATACTGCAAGATTTACAGGTTATTTCTCTCTATAATGCTGATGTATGTCATTCAGATACACGTCATGTCTTCCTTTGGCTCACTTTGGAATAAAATAGTTAAAAAAAAACACCTTGTTTTTGGAGGATACCCGTCTACTTGAAATTGACTCTGCTTTGCAATACACATAATTAATAGGTTATACCAGTGAATTATTAGTAACTGTAAGGATAATCTTGGTAAAGGCCTGATACATGGCAATCTAAGGATATGTCGAGACGTCCACTGAACAAAGAATAAGCTGACGATCCATTATGTGATGGGGTGTCCATTCTTTATTTATATATTACTGGCCGGCTTTACAGTGATGTCATATAGTGATCTGATTTGTGTCTGATGCATTGTAATTAAGCAGTGTTGGCCTATATGTATGAGCTGCAATTTATTTTTCATTTCTTGTTTTTCAGTGGCTAATTTCACAGCAAGTATCTTTTTTTAATAATGGAGATACAGATGTTCTGTTTTCTGATGACGGACCCCGGGCATATTCTTGCTTGTCTATAAGCTGTTGGAGTTTACTTTCTCAAATTATTCCAGTAATCTGTTAATCTGTACCATTAAACCTTCAAATTCCCCCCCCCCCCCCACCAAGTAAGGAGGTAAGTCGTTGTGTGGTCGCTGGGGAGCTGTCACACAGACAGCTCTCCAGCAACCAACGATGCCGAAGTCCCCGGGTAACCAGGGTAAATATCGGGTTACTAAGTGCAGGGCCGCGCTTAGTAACCCGATGTTTACCCTGGTTACCATTGTAAATGTAAAAAAAAACAAACACTACATACTTACATTCCGGTGTCTGTCACACGTCCCTCGCCGTCTGCTTCCCGCACTGACTGTGAGTGCCAGCCGTAAGGCACAGCACAGCGGTGACGTCACCGCTGTGCTCTGCTTTTACTTTACGGCCGGCACTCACAGTCAGTGCGGGAAGCGGACGGCGGGGGACGTGTGACAGACAGCAGAAGGTGAGTATGTACTGTTTGTTTTTTTTACTTTTACAATGGTAACCAGGGTAAATATCGGGTTACTAAGCGCAGGGCCGCGCTTAGTAACCCGATATTTACCCTGGTTACTATTGTAAAACATTGCTGGCATCGTTGCTTTTGCTGTCAAACACAACGATACACGCCGATCTGACGGCCAAATAAAGTTCTGAACTTTCAGCAACGACCAGCGATATCACAGCAGGATCCAGATCGCTGCTGCGTGTCAAACACAATGATATCGCTATCCAGGACGCTGCAACATCACGGATCGCTATCGTTATCGTTGCAAAGTCGCTTAGTGTGAAGGTACCTTAAGAGCCAAAGATGAGGATTGATTGGAGGGCCACAAAGGAAAGTGGTGCAGTTGTCCTACCAGGATAAGGTTACTAAACAATATTGTCTTGCTTAGTAGTAGGTGTCTTAGGGTATGTTCGCACATGGCAGACTTCTGTAAATCTGAATGTCAGATGAATGGAATATTGGCAGAAATCTGTGCACAAAAACTGTTATGTTTTCGAGCTTAACTCCCTGACTTCAGATTCCTCAGTTCGAAGATGTTAAGTTTGAAGCGGCAAGCCTGCTGTCTGAGTTATATTGCCAGGAGGTGAGTTACAAGCATTGCACTAAAGCTGATTAACACATTATTCTATAATATGTATCCTAACATAGGGGATGTGCACATAGCGTTTTTTCGAGGAGTCTGTTATTGCTGGTCCTCTCCAAAAAGAAAAAAAAAACACTCCTGTTGTCAAACAACGTTGCTGTTCATATATTCAGTCTTTTAAGTGTTTTCGCCAACTTTTAGTTGTCTACAACTGTTCATCCCTCTGCCTTAATGGTAGTTCTGCTTCACGTAACCTATCTTATCTATGGCATTTTTCTGGGCTGTATTGTGCATAAATATGTGATTCTTCAGAATTTGTATTAGTCTATGCCTGATGAAGAGACCTGTGTAGTCTCGAAAGCTGCAATTTGTTGCCATCTTTTCAGTTAGCCATTAAAAGGTATCAACCACTGAGGACACTCAATCCTAAATATTTTAGTAGGAGGTAGGAATGCAATATTCCAAATCTTTGACTTTTCATGTTCTGTTGCAGAATTCTGTGGATGCAGCAAAGCCTCTCCTACGTAAGGCAATCCAAATCTCTCAACAAACTCCATACTGGCATTGCAGGCTGCTCTTTCAGCTCGCGGTGAGTGACACATATAAATAAAAGGAATGCAGTCATACTGAGAAGCAGCCCACTATTTAATCCTGTTATTACAATTTTCAGCAACTTCATACACTTGAAAAAGATCTAGTGTCGGCATGTGACCTTCTTGGAGTTGGAGCAGAGTATGCCCGTGTGGTGGGCTCCGAGTATACCAGGTAACATGTCTACTTTATATGTTACAACCATGTTATGGACACTGGCACTTTGACAAAACACTGCAGCATATCTGCAGTCAAAGAGCTCGGGTGTGCTTACAACTGCTGCTCACTGTATACTAAACAATGATTGTAGTCACTGCGGGTACACCTCTGTTACTGAAATCCTGCAACTCTTTTGAGGAACAAAGTTAATTTTCTCTCAGCCACACTTTAAAGGTACCTTCACACGAAACGACATTATAACGATATCGCTAGCAATCCGTGACGTTGCAGCGTCCTCGCTAGCGATATCGTTTCGTTTGACACGCAGCAGCGATCAGGATCCTGCTGTGATGTCGCTGGTCGCTGAATAAAGTCCAGAACTTTATTTGGTCGTCCGATCGCTGTGTATCGTTGTGTTTGAAAGCAAAAGCAACGATACCAGCGATATTTTACACTGGTAACCAGGGTAAACATCGGGTTACTAAGCGCAGGGCCACGCTTAGTTACCCGATGTTTACCCTGGTTACTAGCGTAAAATGTAAAAAAAACAAACAGCACATACTCACATTGCGTCCCCTGCAGTCTGCTTCCTCCTCTGACTCAGCGCCGCAAAGTGAAAGTGAAAGCAGCACAGCGGTGACGTCACCGCTCTGCTCTCACTGTACGGCGCTCAGTCAGTCAGGAAGTGGACGCAGGGGGACGTGAATGTAAGTATGTGCTGTTTGTTTTTTTTAGATTTTACGCTGGTAACCAGGGTAAACATCGGGTTACTAAGCGCGGCCCTGCGCTTAGTTACCCGATGTTTACCCTGGTTACCAGGGGACCTCGGCATAGTTGATCGCTGGAGAGCGGTCTGTGTGACAGCTCTCCAGCGACCAAACAGCGACGCTGCAGCGATCGACATCGTTGTCGCTATCGCTGCAGCGTCGCTTCGTGTGAAGGTACCT
Organism: Ranitomeya variabilis; assembly: GCF_051348905.1. NCBI lineage: Eukaryota > Metazoa > Chordata > Amphibia > Anura > Dendrobatidae > Ranitomeya > Ranitomeya variabilis. Next base: position 502,101,880 of record NC_135232.1, on the reverse strand, counting down.
TAAGTAAGTTGACCAGACAGTATTATAATACTATTTATCTGCAGGTAACCTGTGTAGGCGAAGGTTAATCATGTTTAGGGATGTGATTGGCTCCATTTATTGTAAACAGCACCTACCCAAAAGATAGGTGAATAATGGGATTTCAGTCCAGCTAATGGGGACCCCCACGGATATCTATTAGTGATGAGCTAATGTACTCGTTACTTGAGATTTCCTGAGCACGCTCGGGGGTCCTCCGAGTATTTTTTTAGTGCTTGGAGATCTAGTTTTTCTTGCTGCAGCTGAATGATTTACATCTGTTAGCCAGCATAAGTACATGTGAGGATTCTCTAGCAACCAGGCAACCCCCACATGTACTTATGCTGGCTAACAGATGTAAATCATTCAGCTGCGGCAAGAAAAACAAAATCTCCGAGCACTAAAAAATACTCGGAGGACCCCCGAGCGTGCTCGAGAAATCTCGAGTAACGAGTATATTCGCTCATCACTAATATCTATTGAAGATGCAAAATTGCGCTGTGTAGAAACTATGGCTGGACACTGACCTAACATAGGTTACGGTTATTGTTGGTGACAAAACCATGATTTGGGACTTTTGTTGTTTCCAAATTTTTTTACTTCAAAGGCATTATTTTGGTGAATGCATGGCATCTGTTGTTGCTGTGGCACATACACTGTGTGCAGAATTATTAGGCAAGTTGTATTTTGATCACATGATACTTTTTATACATGTTGTCCTACTCCAAGCTGTTCAGGCTTGAGAGCCAACTACCAATTAAGTAAATCAGGTGATGTGCATCTCTGTAATGAGGAGGGGTGTTGTCTAATGACATCAAATCCCTATATAAAGTGTGATTAATTATTAGGCAACTTCCTTTCCTTTGGCAAAATGGGTCAGAAGAGAGATTTGATGGGCTCTGAAAAGTCCAAACTTGTGAGATGTCTTGCAGAGGGATGCAGCAGTCTTGAAATTGCCAAACTTTTGAAGCGTGATCACCGAACAATAAAGCTTTTCATGGCAAATAGCCGACAGGGTTGCAAGAAGCGTGTTGGTCAAAAAAGGTGCAAAATAACTGCCTATGAATTAAGGAAAATCAAGCTTGAAGATGCCATTTGCCACCAGTTTTGCCATATTTCAGAGCTGCAACGTTACTGGAGTAACAAAATGCACAAGGTGTGCGATACTCTGGGACATGGCCAAGGTAAGGATGGCTGAAAAACGACCACCTTTGAACAAGAAACATAAGATAAAACGTTAAGACTGGGCCAAGAAATCTCTTAAGACTGACTTTTCAAAGGTTTTATGGACTGATGAAATGAGAGTGACTCTTGATGGGCCAGATAGATGGGCCAGGGGCTGGATCAGTAAAGGGCAGAGAGCTCCACTCCGACTCAGACGCCAGCAAGGTGGAGGTGAGGTACTGGGATGGGCTGGTATCATCAAAGATGAACTTGTGGGACCTTTCCGGGTTGAGGATGGAGTGAAGCTCATCTCCCAGACCTACTGCCAGTTTCTGGAACACAAGTTCTTCAAGCAGTGATACAGAAAGAAGTCGGTATCGTTAAAGAAAAACATGATTTTCATGCAGGACAATGCTCCATCACATGCCTCCAAGTACTCCACAGCGTGGCTGGCCAATAAAGGTCTCAAAGAAGAAAAAATGACATGACCCCCTTGTTCACCTGATCTGAACCCCATAGAGAACCTGTGGTCCCTCATAAAATGTGAGATCTACAGGGAGGGAAAACAGCACACCTCTCGGAACAGTGTCTGGGAGGCTGTGGTGGCTGCTGCACGCAATGTTGATCGTAAACAGATCAAGCAACTGACAGAATCTATGGATGGAAGGCTGCTGAGTGTCATAAAGAAAGTTGGCTATATTGGTCACTAATTTTTTGGGGTTTTGTTTTTGCATGTCAGAAATGTTTATTTCTAAATTTTGTGCAGTTATATTGGTTTACCTGGTGAAAATAAACAAGTGAGATGGGGAATATATTTGGTTTTTATTAAGTTGCCTAATAATTCTGCACAGTATTAGTTGCCTGCACAAACAGATATCCTCCTAAGATAGCCAAATCTAAAAAAAAAAAAAAACACTCCAACTTCCAAAAATATTAAGCTTTGATATTTGAGTCTTTTGATTTGATTGAGAACATAGTTGTTGATCAATAATAAAAATAATCCTCTAAAATAAAACTTGCCTAATAATTCTGCACACATTGTAGAGATAAACCTTCATATATGGTTTTGCATTTTACTCTCTTGATTAATTATTTAAGGTACTTTGCCATGGACCTATTTTTGTGGCATAATTTCCACAGCAGATAAAATGCAGTGAAATCTGCTGTTGTCCATGTATACCCAAAATGTCACCCTTTGCATTGTAAGGGCTAGAATCCGTGATATATCCACAGTATAAATTGACATTCTGCTGGTCAAAATTCAGTCTTTCTCAGTAGTGCATCAGTGACATTTTCTTCTAGTATGATACACAGTAGCTTTGCAGGTATCTCAACCCTCATGCAAACACAAAGATCTCTGTAGAATCAGAAGTGGTTATTATGGGGGGCATCCTAATCATACTCCTGCCTTACACACTAGATTGTCTGCCGAGCCATCTCCCATACACAGGAGAACTCATTTGGTCCAAGCGCTCCTTTGTTTTCTGAAAGAGTTGCCACCAGACATACTGTGTCCTCCTCTATAGGAAGACTTACACGGTAGTTTTCTACAGTGAGGGTTATGCCGATGCATATCAGTCCATCACATACAGTGAAGGAAATAATTATTTGATCCTTTGCTGATTTTGTAAGTTTGCCCACTGACAAAGACATGAACAGTCTATAATTTCTCCTATGCCTCATTGGGGACACAAGGCCATGGGTGTTATGCTGCTGCCACTAGGAGGACACAAAGTGAATATAGAAAGATTATCTCCTCCCCTGCAGTTTACACCCTCCTGCTGGCTCTAAGTGAACCAGTTCTTGCTTAGTGTCTGTGAGGCCATGTGCACACGTTCAGTATTTTTCGCGTTTTTTTCGCGTTTTTTCGCTATAAAAACGTGATAAAAACGCGAAAAAAACGCTAACATATGCCTCCCATTATTTTCAGTGTATTCCGCATTTTTTGTGCAAATGTAGCCTTTTTTTCCGCGAAAAAATCGCATAGCGGAAAAAAAAGCAACATGTTCATTAAAATGCGGAATTGCAGGGGATTCCGCACACCTAGGGGTCCATTGATCTGCTTACTTCCCGCACGGGGCTGTGCCCACGATGCGGGAAGTAAGCAGATTATGTGCGGTTGGTACCCAGGGTGGAGGAGAGGAGACTCTCCTCCACGCACTGGGCACCATATAATTGGTAAAAAAATAAGAATTAAAATAAAAAATAGTCCTATACTCACCCTCTGATGGCCCCCGAAGTGTTCCCGCCTCTGTGCTGCACGCTGGCTTCGGTTCCTGTAGCTGGTGTGCGGTGAAGGACCTTGCCGAATGACGTCACTGTCCTGTGATTGGCCGAGACCGCTCACGTGACCGTGACGTCATGGAAGGCCCTGCGCGCACACATCAGCTATACGGAACGGACGCCGGTGAGGAGATCTGATGTCTGCGGGTGAGTATAAGCATTTTTTTTATTTTTTTTATTATTTTTAAACGTTCTATCTTTTACTATAGATGCTGCAAAAGCAGCATCTATAGTAACAAGTTGGTCACACTTGTCAAACGCTATGTTTGACAAGTGTGACCAACTTGTCAGTCAGTTTTCCAAGCGATGCTACAGATCGCTTGGAGAACTTTAGCATTCTGCAAGCTAATTACGCTTGCAGAATGCTAAAAAAACGCAAAAAAAAAAAATGCGGATTTCTTGCAGAAAATTTCCGGTTTTCTTCAGGAAATTTCTGCAAGAAATCCGCAACGTGTGCACATACCCTAAGAGGCACTTGGGGCTGGTTATTCAGACCCCCAACGTTTTTGTTATTTTTTTACTTTTCTGTAAATTTGTATTATTTAATTAACGTAGTGAAGGGGGCGATGGATCCTTTAACCCCTTTCTGACATCTGACGTACTATCCCGTCGAGGTGGGGTGGGCCCATATGACCACCGACGGGATAGTACGTCATATGCGATCGGCCGCGCTCACGGGGGGATCGCGGCCGGGTGTCAGCTATGTGCCAGGAGCGGTCACGGACCGCCCCCGGCACATTAACCCGCGACACACTGCGATCAAACATGATCGCAGTGTACCGGCGGTACAGGGAAGCATCGTGCAGGGAGGGGGCTCCCTGCGTGCTTCCCTGAGACGATCGGTACAAGGCGATGTACTCACCTTGTACCGAGCGTCTCCTCCCTGCAGTCCCCGGATCCAAAATGGCCGCAGGGCTGCATCTGGGTCCTGCAGGGAGTACTTCCAGGTCCACAGCAGGTGCTGATAAGCCTGCACGGCTGTATGTCAGATCGCTGATCTGACAGAGTGCTGTGCAAACTGTCAGATCAGCGATCTGTGATGTCCCCTCCCTGGGACAAAGTAAAAAAAACAAATTTCCACATGTGTAAAAAAAAAAAAAAATCCTAAATAAAGAAAAAAATATATATATATATTATTCCCATAAATAAATTTCTTAATCTAAAAAAAACCAAAAGTACATATATTTAGTATCGCGCGTCCGTAATGACCCGTCCTATAAAACTGTCCCACTAGTTAACCCCTTCAGTGAACACCGTAAGAAAACAACAACAAAAAAGAGCCAAAAAACAACGCTTTATTATCATACCGCCGAACAAAAAGTGGAATAACACGCGATCAAAAAGACGGATATAAATAACCATGGTACCGCTGAAAACGTCATCTTGTCCCGCAAAAAACGAGCCGCCATACAGCATCATAAGCAAAAAAAAAAAAAAAAAAAGTTATAGTCCTCAGAATAAAGCGATGCCAAAATAATTATTTTTTCTATAAAATAGCTTTTATCGTATAAAAGCGCCAAAACATAATAAAAGTGATATAAATGAGATATCGCTGTAATCGAACTGACCCGAAGAATAAAACTGCTTTATCAATTTTACCAAACGTGGAACGGTATAAACGCCTCCCCCAAAAGAAATTCTTGAATAGCTGGTTTTTGGTCATTCTGCCTCACAAAAATCGGAATAAAAAGTGATCAAAAACTGTCACGTGTCCGAAAGTGTTACCAATAAAAACGTCAACTCGTCCCGCAAAAAACAAGACCTCACATGACTCTGTGGACCAAAATATGGAAAAATTATAGGTCTCAAAATGTGGAGACGCAAAAACTTTTTTGCTATAAAAAGCATCTTTTAGTGTGTGACAGCTGCCAATCATAAAAATCCGATATAAAAAACGCTATAAAAGTAAATCAAACCCCCCTTCATCACCCCCTTAGTTAGGGAAAAATAATAAAATTAAAAAAATGTATTTATTTCCATTTTCCCGTTAGGTTAGGGCTAGGGTTGGAGCTAAAGTTAGGGTTGGGGCTAAAGTTAGGGTTAGGGTTTGGATTACATTTACGGTTGGGATTAGGGTTGGGATTAGAGTTAGGGGTGTGTCAGGGTTAGGGGTGTGGTTAGGGTTACCATTGGGATTAGGATTAGGGGTGTGTTTAGATTAGGGTTTCAGGTAGAATTGGGGAGTTTCCACTGTTCAGGCACATCAGGGGCTCTCCAAACGCGACATGGCGTCCGATCTCAATTCCAGCCAATTCTACGTTGAAAAAGTAAAACAGTGCTCCTTCCCTTCCGAGCTCTCCCGTGCGCCCAAACAGGGGTTTACTCCAACATATCGGGTATCAGTGTACTCGGGACAAATTGGACAACAACTTTTGGGGTTGAAGTTCTCTTGTTATCCTTGGGAAAATAAAAATTGGGGGGGCTAAAAATCATTTTTGTGGGAAAAAAAAGATTTTTTATTTTCACGGCTCTGCGTTGTAAACTGTAGTGAAACACTTGGGGGTTCAAAGTTCTCACAACACATCTAGATAAGTTCCTTGGGAGGTCTAGTTTCCAATATGGGGTCACTTGTGGGGGGTTTCTACTGTTTGGGTACATCAGGGGCTCTGCAAATGCAACGTGACGCCTGCAGGCCAATCCATCTAAGTCTGCATTCCAAATGGCGCTCCTTCCCTTCCGAGCTCTGCCATGCGCCCAAACAGTGGTTCCCCCCCACATATGGGGTATCAGCGTACTCAGGACAAATTGGACAACAACTTTTAGGGTTCAATTTATCCTGTTACCCTTGTGAAAATACAAAACTGGGGGCTAAAAAATCATTTTTGTGAAAAAAAAAAAAAAAAAAAGAATTTTTATTTTCACGGCTCTGCGTTATAAACTGTAGTGAAACACTTGGGGGTTCAAAGCTCTCAAACCACATCTAGATAAGTTCCTTAGGGGGTCTACTTTCCAAAACGGTGTCACTTGTGGGGGGTTTTAATTTTTAGGCACATCAGGGGCTCTCTAAACGCAACATGGCGTCCCATCTCAATTCCAGTCAATTTTGCAATGAAAAGTCAAATGGCGCTCCTTCCCTTCCGAGCTCTGCCATGCGCCCAAACAATGGTTTACACCCACATATGTGGGTGTCCATTTTCTCCTGTTACCCTTGGTAAAATAAAACAAATTGGAGCTGAAATAAATTTTGTGTGAAAAAAAGTTAAATGTTCATTTTTATTTAAATATTCCTGTGAAACACCTGAAGGGTTAATAAACTTCTTGAATATGGTTTTGAGCACCTTGAGGGGTGCAGTTTTTAGAAAATACCCAAGTGTGACACCATTCTATCATATAGACCCCTCAAAATGACTTAAATGAGATGTGGTCCCTAAAAAAAAAATGGTATTGTAAAAATGAGAAATTTCTGGTCAAATTTTAACCCTTATAACTCTCTAACAAAAAAATATTGGTTCCAAAATTGTGCTGATGTAAAGTAGACATGTGGGAAATGTTAATTATTAAGTATTTTGCGTGACATATCTGTGATTTAAGGGCATAAAAATTCAAAGTTGGAAAATTGCGAAATTTGCAAAATTTTCGCCAAATTTCCGTTTTTTTTCACAAATAAACGCAAGTTATATTGAATAAATGTTACCACTAACATGAAGTACAATATCTCACGAGAAAACAATGTCAGAATCGCCAAGATCCGTTGAAGCGTTCCAGAGTTATAACCTCATAAAGGGACAGTGGTCAGAATTGTAAAAATTTACCTGGTCATTAAAGGGAACCTGTCACCTGAATTTGGCGGGACCAGTTTTGGGTCATATGGGCGGGGTTTTCGGGTGTTTGATTCACCCTTTCCTTACCCGCTGGCTGCATGCTGGCCGCAATATTGCCTTGCGCAGGTGTGTACTCCGGAGGACAGAGAATGAACTTCAATCCAATATTGCGGCCAGCATGCAGCCAGCGGGTAAGGAAAGGGTGAATCAAACACCCGAAAACCCCGCCCATATGACCCAAAACTGGTCCCGCCAAATTCAGGTGACAGGTTCCCTTTAACGTGCAAACCACCCTTGGGGGTAAAGGGGTTAAAGGTTCCGAACTCTCCCGAATAATCAACAGGCGAGAACGCGGAGTTTCGCCTCCCCGTACCCTCTCCTGCGACGTGGGATGCCATACTTGAGCTCACTTTAGGGGCGACGGTTCTTTCGGGTCCCGATCTCCCCACACCAGCAACGGGCGAGCACACAGAGTGTCGCCTCTATGTATCCTCTCCTGGAGCCAGGCCCATAGCCGGACATCTTGCCCTGTTCCATCCTATGGGAGTGAACCCACTAGATGTACAAAGGCCCTTCATTGGCGTCCGTGCAGCCCCCCACTGCATCACCACTGATTGTAAGTGGATGATGAAAGGAGGCAGAACGGCTCTCTCCACCTCCCCTTGTCTATGGGAATGATGGATTGAGAGTGAACCCTAGGACCAGCACACTTGCAGCTCCGGCTCTGCTACATCCGTGAGCAAGACTGCAGCTGGTAGGCAGAGGCTCCATCCGGCAGAGAAGGGGGTCCCAGGGAGGGGGAGGAGTTCCAGTGTCCTGCCGTGTTTTTTTTTGTAACCCAATACATCCAATCTTAGTTTGCCTCCCAGCAGCGCCGGGGTTCCGGTCGCTCCCCAGCTTCTGGCAGGCTCGGCGGGCGCTGCGGTGAGCGACCGCGGCCCGCACCTTCCCTTGGCCCAGAAATTTAGTCCCCAGCTTCTAGCCGGGATAGGCCGCAGGCTCGGCGGGCGCTGTGGTGAACTGCAGCCCGCACTTTCCCCGGCCCCAGAAATTTAATCCCCAGCTTCTAGCCAGGATAGGCCTCAATTTTATGGCCCCACCTACGGGGGAGGCGCTGTCCTTGCATTTAGAGCGAGAAGCGCCTTCCTTATCTCGGCGGCCATCTTCCTACACCTCTGGCAGGGCAGCCGTGTTTTTTTTCTGGGAGCCTGGACACAGCAGGAGCAGCGCTGATAGAAGTGCTGTGTGGGCGACAGACAGCGGCACCTCCCCTGGGGACTCAAGACACAGGACGTAGAGAATTGGGCGGCAGACTTTCTCAGTCGCCAGGATCTCGCCTCGGGAGAGTGGTCTCTGCATCCGGAAGTCTTTCAGCAGATCTGCTGTCTCTGGGGGACTCCGGATATGGATCTGATGGCCTCAACGCTAAACGCCAAAGTTCCCGAGTTCATAGCTCGGTCCGACGACCCAGTGTCCATCGGAGAGGACGCACTGGTCCTTCCGTGGCATCAATTTCGGCTTCCGTATGTGTTCCCTCCGCTCCCCTTCCGAGAGTCATCAAGAAGATCAGAGCGGAAAGGGTACCAGTGATCCTGGTTGTGCCGGGCATAGTACGTGGAGCTAGTTCAACTCGTCGCCGACGTTCGCTGGCGAGTGCCAGATCCGCCAGATCTGCTGCCCCAGGACCCTATTTACCATCAAAACTCCGAGGCCCTGTGTTTAACGGTGTGGCCATTGAATCCTGGGTTCTAGCTCACTCAGGACTCTCTCATTAAGTAATCTCCACCATGCTTAATGCTAGGAAGCCCGTGTCTATGCGCATTTATCATTGCACCTGGAAGACCTTCTCATGGTGCAAAGACCGTGGACGCTCTCCTCTTGACTTCTACATTACTTCCATTTTGGAATTTCTGCAGACCGGATTGGAGTCAGGTCTCACGCTTAGCTCACTCAAAGGTCAGATTTCAGCCTTATCGGTTCTGTTCCAATGCAGGATTGCCAGCAGATTACAGGTGAAGATCTTCATTCAGGGAGTCTCTCATGTGGTGCCTCCCTATAAAATGCCGTTGGAACCATGGGATCTTAATTTGGTCCTCGGTGTTTTACAAGAGGTCCCTTTTTTGAACCGCTGCAGGATTTATCACTAACTTTCCTTTCCTGGAAAGTAGCTTTTCTAGTCTCTGTCACCTCAATCAGGCGGGTCTCGGAGTTGGCGGCCCTGTCCTGCCGAGCTCCGTTCCTGAATTTCCATCAAGACAAGGTGGTTCTTAGAACGTCCCCTTCTTTTCTGCAGAAAGTTGTCTCTTCCTTCCATCTCAACGAGGATATTGTTTTACCCTTACTTTTTCCGGCATCAGTACATCGTATCGAGAAGGCTCTTCACACCCTGGATCTAGTGAGAGCCCTGAAGAGATATGTCTCGCGGACTGCGTCTTTTCGCAAGTCAGATTCTCTATTCGTGCTTCTGGAGGGGCATAGGAAGGGCCTAGCCGCTTCAAAGGCCACAATAGCCAAGTGGATCCGCTCGGCTATTTAGGAGTCCTACCGTGTCAGGGGCGAACCTGTCCCAGCAGGGATTAAGGCACACTCCACTCGGTCAGTGGGCACCTCTTGGGCCATTCGGCACCAGGCGTCAGCAGAAAAGGTCTGCAGAGCTGCAACCTGGTCCAGCTTGCTTACTTTCACAAAACATTACAGTATTCATTCTCAGGTCTCAGCAGATTCGGCCCTCGGCAGCCTCATTCTACAGGCGGCAGTACCGCATCTCTATAAGTTGTAGGTACATGGGGTAATAGCAGTTGTTGTTCGCCACCCAGGGACTCCTTTAGGACATCCCAAGGTCCTGTGTCCCCCAATGAGGCATAGGAGAAATAGGTATTTTTGTGTACTCACCGTAAAATCCTTTTCTCCGAGCCAATCATTGGGGGACACAGCACCCACCCTGTTAGTCTAATGACTTGTTTGTTTTTTGGTTTTGACATACCGTATATACTCGAGTATAAGCCGAGATTTTCAGCCCACTTTTTTGGCTGAAAATGCCCCTCTCGGCTTATACTTGAGTCATTATCCCAGGGGGTCGGCAGGGGAGGGGGAGTGGCAGCTGTCAAATCATACTTACCTTCTCCCGGCACGTCTCTGCACGTTCCTGCTTCTCCGGCGCCCGCAGCTTCTTCCTGTGTTCAGCGGTGACTTGGTACCGCTCATTAAAGTAATGAATATGGACGCATATTCATTACTTTAACGAGCGGTACAATGTGACCTCTGAACACAGGAAGAAGCTGCGGGCGCCGAAGATCACTTGTCAGTGAGTAGCTGCCAGGGACCGAGCCGGGAGCAGGTGCGTATAATGGGGACTGGAGGGTGAGTATTGCTCGATATTCACCTGTCCACGTTCCACCGCTGGGTGCCGCTGCGTCCTCTGCCAGTGACGTTCAGGTCAGAGGGCACGATGACGCGATTAGTGTGCTTGCCGCCCTCTGCCAGAACAGTCACTGCGGAGGATGCGGAAGACACAGCTGCGGAACGCAGACAGGTGAATATTGCAAGTGCCGGGGGCCTGCTCAGGACAAGAGGTGAGTATGTGATTTATTTATTTTTTATTTTATTATCGCAGCAGCCGGCTATGGGGCATCTTATGGGGCCATAATCAATCTACACGGTGTTCCAAATTATTATGCAAATAATATTTCCTCATATTTTCTCTAAATTACCTATCTGAATTGCAGTTATTGTTATTTTCCAGTCATCTACTATTCTAGTATGATTGCAATGTTTTGGAACAAACTGCCTATGAAATCAGTATCTTTAAAAAAAAAAAAAATAAACACTCAAAATGCCCGTTCCAAATTATTATGCACAGCAGAGTTTTCAACCTTTTTTTTTTTTTTTTTGAACAAAAAAATGGTCAATTGTGAAGTTATAAGCATTATCAGCTTATTACAAAATGAAATCAAACAGTTTTCAAGTGAAAACTTTATTCTAGGTGATGTTACATTTGCACATAGGACCCCTTGTTCGAAAGAAGCTTCGGAACTCTCTCGTCCATTGAATTTGTCAGTTTTTGGATGGTTTCTGCTTCAATTGTTTTGCATGTGGACAGAATACCCTCCCAGAGCTGTTGCTTAGATGTGAACTGCCTCCCACCATCATAGACACTCCTTTTGATGATGCTCCAGAGGTTCTCAATGGGGTTGAGGTCAGGGGAAGATGGTGGCCACACCATAAGTTTGTCCTCTTTTATGCCCATAGCAGCCAGAGATGCAGATGTGTTTTTTGCAGCATGAGACGGTGCATTATCATGCATGAAAATGATCTTGCTGCGGAAAGCACAGTTCTTCCCCTTGAACCATGGCAGGAAGTGTTTTTAGAAACTCCACATAGATTATGAAGTTCATCTTTACCCTTTCAGGGATCATAAAGGGGCCGACAATCTCTCTCCCCATGATTCCAGCCCAAAACATTACTCCACCTCCTCCTTGTTGGCGCCTTAGCCGTGTTTTCATGGGGTGTCCATCAACCAGCCATCCTCCACTCCATCCATCTGGACCATCGAGCGTTGCACGGCACTCATCGGTGAACAAAACAGTTTGGAAGTCAGTCTTCATGTATCGTTCGGCCCACTGGAGCCGTTTCTGCTTGTGTGCAGTGGATAGAGGTGGTCGACAGGATGGCTTACGCACAGCTGCAAACCTCTGAAGGACCCTGCATCTTGTTGTTCTGGGGACGTTGGAGGCACCAGCAGCTTCAAAAACTTGTCTGCTGCTATGACAAGGCATTTTTGCAGCTGCTCTTTTAACCTTACGCAATTGCCTGTTGGAAAGAGTCCTCAATTTTTCCTTATCAGCACGCACACGTGTGTGCTGGGAATCAGCTACATACTTCTTGATTGTGCGATGATCACGATGAACTGTCTTGGCAATGTTGATTGTAGTCATGCCTTGACCTAAATACTCCACAATTTTTGCTTCTGAGCAGCCGACACATCCTTTTTCTTTCCCATTTTGGCAAAAAATGTAGGCTGCTTAATAATGTGGAACAGCCTTCTTAAGTAGTCTTGCCTATATTTGGACACACCTGCCAAACTAATTTGCACAGGTATCTGCAATTGCTTTCAGTGATATAAAGAGCCCTGACACACATCACCATCAATGAGTTTAAATGACAAACAAAAAAATTCTAACCTTATCACTCCTAAACTCTTTGTGCATAATAATTTGGAACACAGTGTATGCAGCATTGTATGGGGCACATTATCTATGGAGCATCTTATGGGGCCCATCATAAACTTTATGGAGCATTTTATGGGGCATATTTTATTATGGAGCATCTTATGGGGCCATCATGAACTGTATGGAGAAATTATATGGGGCTCCTGATTCAATATGGATATTCAAAAACACTTAACCTACTGATGTCTCAATTAATTTTACTTTTATTGGTATCTATTTCTATTTTTGAAATTTACCGGTAGCTGCTGCATTTCCCACCCTAGGCTTATACTCGAGTCATTAAGTTTTCCCAGTTTTTTGTGGCAAAATTAGGAGTCTCGGTTTATACTCGGGTCGGCTTATACTCAAGTATATACGGTAGTTTATTCTTTTTAATGGTTTTAAGCTCCTACTGCTTTGTTACCGAACTGGTTCACTTAGAGCCAGCAGGAGGGTGTATAATGCAGGGGAGGAGTTACTTTCTATATTCACTTAGTGTCCTCCTAGTGGCAGCAGCATAACACACATGGTCCTATGACCCCCAATGATTGGCTCAGAGAAAAGGATTTTACGGTGAGTACACAAAAATCCCTATTTTAAGATTTTAAGAGTAGGTTAATTTTATCATTGAGAGAGAGAATATCAAAAATAAAATCCAGAAAATCACATGGTATAATTTTCTATAATTTTTTTTGCGTTTTGCAGTGAGAAATAAGTATTTGATCCTCTACCAACCATTAAAAGTTCTGGTTCCTACAGACCAGTTAGACGCTCCTAACCAACTCGTTACCTGCATTAAAGACCTCTGTCTTACATAGTCACCTTTATAAAAGACTCCTGTCCACAAACTCAATCAGTCAGACTCTAACCTCTACAACATGGACAAGACCAAATTTTCTGGATTTTATTTTTGGTATTCTATCTCTCAATGTTAAAATTAACCTACCGTATATACTCGTGTATAAGCCGAGATTTTCAGCTCATTTTTTTTGTGCTGAAAACGCCCCCCTCGGCTTCTATTCGAGTCATGGTTCCAGGAAGCCAGAGGGGAAGCAGGGAGCCGGCGACTGTAGCACAGTTACAGCTGCAGCCGCCGCCTCCCAGAAGACATGAATACTCACCCTCCGTCGCTGCATCTCCCTCCTGGCGCGGCAGCTCATTCTGTTCCTGTGGTGGTACCGCTCATTAAGGTCATAGGCGTGGAGCGCATATTCATGACCTTAATGAGCGGTACCACGTGACCGCTCAGCACAGGAAGAAGACGCCGGGACAATGGACATGCAGGGACAACACGAGGAGGGGGAGGATGGGGGAGCCCAGCTATGCATACAAGATGGGACAGGGGGAGCCATGCATACAACAGGGGGAGCTACACAGAGCAGGACAGGATGGGGGGAACCACTCATATCGGGATAGGAATGAGGGGACAATGCATACCTGGCTTATACTCGAGTCAATAAGCTTAACCAGTTTTCCATGGCAAAATAAGGTGCCTCGGCTTATACTCGGGTCGGCTTATACTCGAGTATATACGGTACTCTTAAAAATGTATAGGCTGTTCATGTCTTTATCAGTGGGCAAACTTACAAAATCAGCAAGGGATCAAATACTTCCATCACTGTTTCAAAAGGACACACTTCGTATACACCTATAACACGTTAGACATGTTCACCAAGATGCTGAGATATAATATGCCCTGCACTCAACGTTGGATCAGATGAGGGCTTATGTATTAGTTTTAGTTTACCATGCTTGATGTCTGATTGACATTTAACCCCATAATGGCCTGATCGTGGATGTGGGTGCTATATAGAGGTGAGATCTGTAACGTAATTCTTTTCTCATACTAGACAGTAAGTATTGATGGCTGTAGGCCAGTTGAATATTTGCCTCCCGAGTTGCATCCAGTTTTTCAATCATTATAGAGAGAGGTGTGCTCATTCTGCAGTCCTAAGAATTGATTTGTGGCTGTGAGCTGCTGATGTCATTGTTCCTCAGCCTCGCTGCACTAGTTTTAGTGAATCAGTGTTGTGCATAGGCATCTTGTACTGTGTTTTATTGAAGCTTTCTTCCTAATATTTTAAGATATGTTGACTAGAATATATCACAAACAATTCTGTGGCACAACCAAACTTTAGTTTACTGACCCCTATTGTTCTCAGCTATAGAAACCAATAATTGTATATTTAAACTGCACAATATGGGGCTGCTCATCCTTTCAAGTACAAGGGAATTTTGCATTTTCTCCTACGCCTCATTGGGGGACACAGGACCATGGGTGTATGCTTGCTGCCACTAGGAGGACACTAAGTAGACAGAAAATTTAACTCCTCCTCTGCAGTATACACCCCTTCACTGGATACAATTTCAACCAGTTCTTGCTTAGTGTCTTAGGAGGCACTTGGGTCTTTTTTCCCAGACCCCAACTTTATTTATTTTGATTTTTGATTTTTTAATTTTATGTAAATTTTTAATTTTTTATTTAACGGAGTGAAGGGGGCGACGGGTCCTTTTTTCATAGGGTCCGCTCTCCCCCGAACCAACAACAGGCGAGCACGGCGAGTATACCTCCCCGTCCCTCTCCTGCGACGTATGGCGCACGAAAAGTTTGCGCCAGGGCAACGGTTCCTATACGGTCCCGCTTTCCCCCAATCCCCTCCAGGACCCTGCATTACAGCAATGTAATTTGGAGAAGAATGCAGTCCGGAGGGGATGTTGTGCCGCAGCCCCCTCTGCTACTGCAGCCTGATGCATCAGGGGCCTCTCCATCCCCGTCCAGGGTGCATGGATTGAGTGCACATCCTCACAGAAGGCAGGCCTGTGAGAACCGGGACAGGCGGCTGTAAGTACCTTCAGGGGATCTCCCCCTGCTCCCCCTTAGCGGTTGCGTTGCGGTCCGGGTCCCCAGGGAGAGGCACCGCCGACCGGGGGTCGGTGGTGCTCGGCGGCGCTACGTCGCGGCCGCCGCCGCACATCGTCGGCAGGCCCTAAAATTTAGTCCCCGGCTTCTTCAGCCGGAGTAGGCCGCAGGGGGAAAAATCTCCTCCCACGGCCGTAGCTCCGCCCCCTACACCGGCGCTTCTCGTCTGGGACGAGAAGCGCTCTCCAAATCTCGGGGGCCATATTCTCACTCTCTCTCTGTACGGAGCCCACGCTGCTGCAGCGCTCCTGGAGAATTCCTGGAAAAGAACCGCCAATCTCTCTCTGGGGACACAGAAAGGACCGTGGGTAAGCTGCTTCAAGAAAGCTTAACCCCTTCTCTGCGCATACTGCCCGCTCTGTCCCCAAGGCACCATGTCTCAATCCAAGGAGACAAAAAAGGGTAACAAGAAGCACACAGTGTTTTTCACTGTATGTGCCACTTGCAATGCGGCCCTGCCCCGAGCCCACACTAGCCCCTTGTGTGTAGACTGCGTCTCACCCTCTGTGCAGCCGTCCCTTGCCGGTACCGTCGCCGATGCCGCAGCCGTCGACCCGGTAGAGCCTAGTCCCCCTGAGTGGGCAACCTCTCTGTCACGATCTGTGGCTTCCCTAGCCAGGGCAATTGACTCCCTCCGGGGCCCCCCTCCAGGTCGGACCATGGAGGATTCAGACGACGATATGGAGTCGTCTACCAGCAGGGGGCGTAACCGGTCACTTTCCACCCGGGGCTCTAGAAAACGTGTTCACGTTTCATCCCCTGACCATCAGCTAGCGGGCCCTTCAGTACCCGCAAGCTCTGCTTCCCGGTCCCCTTCTCCTAAATCGGATGACTCTGAATATGAGTCCGACATTTCCTACGTTCAGGAACCCCCCTCCTCCCAGGAGTCTCTCGACTCTCTCATTGAGGCGGTAAATCAGACCCTGAAGGTGACTGAGGACTCCGCATCGGAACCCGAACACGCGGTGTCTTTCAAAAAAACTAAACGGGTTAAAAAGGTTTTTGTCACTCACCCTCACTTCAAAGAGGTTGTACAAAAACATAGGGATCGCCCAGATAAACGCTTCATAGGGCAAAAATTCATAGAGGCCAAATACCCCTTTTCTCGGGAATTAGTCAAAGACTGGCTACAGTCTCCCTCGGTGGACCCTGCTGTGTCACACCTCGCGTCCAAGACCATCCTGTCTCTTTCGGACGGTTCCTCCGTTAAGAATCCCTCCGATCGCCAGATTGATTATCTGGCTCGTTCCGCCTTCGAGGCCACAGGAGCGTCTCTCTTCCCATCCTTCGCCGCCTCTTGGGTGGCTAAGGCTATGGTCTCTTGGACTGAGACTCTTTCCTCTAACATCCAAGCCAGTGATTTACCTCCAGAAGCCAGCATCCTGGTTAACCAGATAGCGCAGGCCGGAGATTTCATAGTCAACGCCTCTATGGACGCAGCTAATTGCGCTGCACAGGCAGCCGCCAATGCAATCTCCATCAGGAGAGCCCTGTGGCTCAGGGATTGGCGAGCAGATTCGGCTTCTAAACGCTCTCTAACAGCCCTGCCTTACCAGGCGGGTCGGTTATTTGGAGAAAAATTGGACCAAATGATCTCGGATGCTACCGGAGGGAAAAGTAAATTTCTCCCCCAGCAAAAGCCTACCCGGCCCTTTCGGTACCAGCAGCAACCTCCATTTCGGCCGTTTCGGCCCAATTCCAACTGGTCTTCCTCATCTCCTACCCCCGCATCAGGACGGGGTTCGCGCGGTGGCCGAGGCACCCAGGTCTCTTACAGACCTAATCGTAACTGGAGACCCAGGCCTAAACCTCCCGGATCTAAGGGATCCGCATCACAGGGATCCTCCGCCCAATGACTCCTTGCTCCATCCGGTGGACTCCGACAAAGTAGGCGGACGTCTACTTTTGTTCCATCAGACCTGGCTCTCAGTCGTTTCCGACGAGTGGGTCAGAGAGCTGGTGTCCACCGGATACAAAATAGAATTTTCCTCCCTCCCCCCTACACGCTTCTTCCAATCTTGCCCTCAAAGGTCAAAGACCACAGCGTTTCTCCAGGCAATACGGGCACTACAAAGGGACGGAGTCATCATTCCGGTCCCCCTAGAACAAAGATTCAAGGGTTTCTATTCGAATCTGTTCGTGGTTCCAAAGAAGGACGGATCACTTCGTCCGATCCTAGACCTGAAGCTACTAAACAGATTCATAAAAATCAGACACTTCAGGATGGAATCCCTCCGTTCTGTGGTCGCGTCTATGGAAAAGGGAGAATTCCTGGCATCCATAGACATCAAGGATGCCTACCTGCACATACCGATTTTCCCTCCGCATCAGCAGTTCCTTCGCTTCGCCTTTTGCGGGGAACACTTCCAATTTGTGGCCTTGCCCTTCGGTCTCGCCACCGCCCCCAGAGTTTTCACGAAGGTCATGGCGGCTGCCATGGCCATTCTTCATTCCAGGGGAGTGGTGGTAATTCCGTACTTGGACGATCTACTGATAAAGGGTCCTTCCTACCCGGCGTGCGAAGAGTCCGTCGTTCTCACGGTGGATACTCTTTCTCGTCTGGGATGGAAGATAAATTACGAAAAATCTTCTCCAATTCCGGCTCAACAAATCTCCTTCCTGGGGATGATACTAGACACTTCCCGCGGTCTGGTCATACTCCCTCAAGACAAGGTTTTGGCCTTGCAGCAGGGAGCCCAGCGTCTTTCTCGCCCAGTATCCCACTCCATTCGCGCCAGCATGCGAGTTCTCGGGCAGATGGTAGCGGCCATGGAAGCGGTCCCATTTGCGCAGTTTCACCTCCGTCCCCTGCAACATGCACTATTGTCGGCTTGGGACGGCAACCCGTCCTCCCTCGATCGCCGATTCATCCTGTCCCCTCGGGTCAGGAAGACCCTCAGGTGGTGGACGCTGAAGTCCTCCCTAACTCAGGGAAGGTCCTTTCTCCCAGTACGGTGGCTGGTGGTGACCACCGATGCCAGTCTCATAGGCTGGGGAGCGGTCTTCAACCATCACACAGCCCAGGGGCGGTGGTCCGCTCAAGAGTCTCGCCTTGCCATCAATATCCTCGAGATTCGAGCTATCAGGCTAGCATTGTACCAGTTTCACCGTCTTCTGGCAGGTCATCCAGTCAGAATCCAGTCCGACAACGCCACGGCCGTGGCGTATATCAATCGTCAGGGCGGAACTCGCAGCAGGACGGCCATGCTCGAGGTGTCTCACATCCTCCATTGGGCGGAGTCGAACCATTTGTCCATCTCGGCGATCCACATTCCAGGTGTGGAAAATTGGGCGGCGGACTTCCTCAGCCGCCAGGGCATCGCCTCCGGAGAGTGGTCCCTCCACCCGGAGGTCTTCCAGCAGATTTGCCATCGCTGGGGGACCCCGGATGTGGATCTTATGGCTTCCAGGATGAACAACAAGGTTCCTCAGTTCCTTGCTCGGTCCCTCGACCCACGGGCCCTCGGAGTAGACGCCCTGGTCCTGCCTTGGCGCCAATTCCGACTCCCGTACATTTTTCCTCCTCTTCCCCTACTACCGAGGGTCATCAAAAAGATCAGGACAGAGGGGGTACCAGTGATTCTCGTCGCGCCAGACTGGCCGCGTCGGGCATGGTACGCCGAAATGGTTCAGCTGGTAACCGACGTCCCTTGGCGTCTTCCAGATCGCACGGATCTTCTTTCACAGGGCCCAATTTTCCATCAGAACTCAAGGGCCCTGTCTTTGACGGCCTGGCTGTTGAGTCCTGGATTCTAGGCCAAGCGGGTTTTTCTCCCAGGGTGTCCTCCACCATGATCAGAGCTAGGAAACCTGTTTCCATGCGTAGTTATCACCGTACCTGGCGAATTTTTTTCTCATGGTGCGAGGCACAGGGACGGTCTCCTCTAGTATTTTCTGTCCCTTCCATACTGGAGTTTCTTCAGTCCGGACTAGAGTCGGGACTTGCCCTTAGCTCCCTAAAGGGTCAGGTTTCGGCATTGTCAGTTCTTTTCCAGCGGAAGATTGCCAATAGGTTGCCGGTGAAAACTTTTTTCCAGGGAGTCTCCCGTGTGGCGCCTCCCTACAAGTCACCCTTAGATCCGTGGGATCTCAACTTAGTTCTCGGAGCTCTTCAGGAGGCTCCCTTCGAACCACTGCAGGACGTTTCTTTAACCTTCCTTTCTTGGAAGGTAGTCTTCCTGGTAGCCGTCACGTCCATCAGACGGGTCTCGGAGTTGGCTGCGCTCTCCTGCCGCCCTCCCTTTCTAATTTTTCATCCGGACAAGGCGGTATTGAGGACCTCTCCCACCTTTTTGCCCAAGGTCGTCTCCTCTTTCCACCTCAATGAGGAGATTGTTTTACCTTCGTTCTGCCCAACACCTGTTCATCGCATCGAGAAGGCTCTACACACTCTTGATGTGGTGAGAGCTCTTCGTCGGTACGTCTCGAGGACGGCTCCCTTTCGTACGTCAGACGTCCTGTTCGTACTTCCAGAGGGGCCCAGGAGGGGTTCTCCTGCTTCAAAAGCCACTCTGGCAAAATGGATTCGGTCAGCCATTCAAGAATCCTATCGTGTCAAGGGTGTGCCTATCCCAGCTGGGATCAAGGCTCATTCTACTCGGTCGGTGGGCGCCTCGTGGGCCATTCGGCATCAGGCGTCGGCACAGCAGGTCTGCAAGGCTGCGACGTGGTCCAGTTTGCACACTTTTACCAAGCATTACCACATTCATTCTATTTCTTCTGCAGACGCCGCCCTTGGCAGGCGCATTCTGCAAGCGGCAGTTCCTTAAGCCGTAAGCCAGTGGTACATGGGGTATTAGCATATTGCTCCCCACCCAGGGACTGCTTTTGTACGTCCCATGGTCCTGTGTCCCCCAATGAGGCGTAGGAGAAAAGGAGATTTTTGTTTACTTACCGTAAAATCTTTTTCTCCGAGCCACTCATTGGGGGACACAGCACCCACCCTGTTAGCCTGTTTTGGCTTGTTGTTACTTCTTTGGTTTTGACATAGTTGTCTTTGTTCATGCTCCTACTGCTTTACTACCGAACTGGTTGAAATTGTATCCAGTGAAGGGGTGTATACTGCAGAGGAGGAGTTAAATTTTCTGTCTACTTAGTGTCCTCCTAGTGGCAGCAAGCATACACCCATGGTCCTGTGTCCCCCAATGAGTGGCTCGGAGAAAAAGATTTTACGGTAAGTAAACAAAAATCTCCTTTTTGTGCTTTTAATATTTTTCCTTAACCCCTTCGCGACATGCGCCGTACATGTACTGCGCATGTCGCATCCCCTGCTTTGATGTGCGCTCCGGCGGTGAGCGCACATCAAAGTCGCGACATGTCAGCTGTTTTGAACAGCTGACATGTGCGCGCAATAGCGGCGGGTGAAATCGCTATTCACCCGCCGCTATTAACCTGTTAAATGCCGCTGTCAAACTCAGACAGCGGCATTTAACTACCGCATCCGGCCGGGCGGCCGGATATGACGTCATCGCCGACCCCCGTCACATGATCGGGGGTCGGCGATGAGTCAGGAAGGTAACCATAGAGGTCCTTGAGACCTCTATGGTTACTGATCGCCGGTGGCTGTGAGCGCCCCCCTGTGGTCGGCGCTCACAGCACACCTGCATTTGAGCTACATAACAGCGATCTGATGATCGCTGTTATGTAGCAGAGCCGATCGGGCTGTGCCTGCTTCTAGCCTCCCATGGAGGCTATAGAAGCATGGCAAAAGTGGGAAAAAAAAGTTTTTAAAAATGTGAAAAAAATATTAAAAATATAAAAGTTTAAATCACCCCCCTTTCGCCCCATCCTAAATAAAACAATAAAAAAAAAACAAAACCTACACATATTTGGTATAGCCGCGTTCAGAATCGCCCGATCTATCAATTAAAAAAAAGCATTAACCTGATCGCTAAACAGCGTAGCGAGAAAAAAATCCGAAACGCCAGAATTACGTTTTTTTGGTCGCCGCGACATTGCGTTAAAATGCAATAACGGGCGATCAAAAGAACATATCTGCGCCAAAATGGTATCATTAAAAACGCCAGCTCAGCACGCAAAAAATAAGCCCTCACCCGACCCCAGATCACGAAAAATGGAGACGTTACGGGTATTGGAAAATGGCACTTTTTTTTTTTTTTTTTTTTTAAGCAAAGTTTGGAATTTTTTTTCACCACTTGGATAAAAAATAACCTGGTCATGTTAGGTGTCTATGAACTCGTAATGACCTAGAGAATCATAATGGCAGGTCAGTTTTAGCATTTAGTGAACCTAGCAAAATAGCCAAGCAAAAAACCAGTGTGGGATTGCACTTTTTTTGCAATTTCACCGCACTTGGAATTTTTTTCCCGTTTTCTAGTACACGACATGCTAAAACCAATGATGTCGTTCAAAAGTACAACTCGTCCCGCAAAAAATAAGCCCTCACATGGCCATATTGACAGAAAAATAAAAAAGTTATGGCTCTGGGAAGGAGGGGAGCGAAAAACGAAAACACAAAAACGAAAAAGGGCCGCGACTTGAAGGGGTTAATGGTCTTTCAAGAGCCATAACTTTTATTTCCTTGAAGTCCCTCTGGACTGCACTATGGAGGCCGTCGTCCTCCTCCTCCTTACAGGGACAGGAAACACACGAGAGGTTAAAAGGCCCCTCCCCACCCACCTCCCTTGGTGTTTTTCCTGTCCCTGCATGGAGGGACAGGCAAGAGGATCAAGCAGGAAGCTTACTGGAGAGGGCTCAGGGGGATTGTGTGGGCCGAGAGGGCTAAGGGGGATGAGCTTTCCCTCTACATTAACTTCTGAGGGCTTTTGAACTTCTTAAAATATATTTAGATTTTTATAAACGTTTGTTTTAGTTTCCTTAGGGGACTTGAATCTGCTATTGTTTGATCTCTTGTACTATATGCTGCAATACTATGGCATATCCGTAAATAGGCCGAGCTCCATAGACAGCAGTTTGTCTTATGACCAAGTACTAAAATGAGAGCTGCGGTACTAACTCATCAGTCCCCCATGATCAAATCATCTGGCGCTGATGGGAGCTAATGTGTCCTAGCACCGGCATTCTATTAAAATGGAATAAACATCAGCCATGTATGGAGCGTGTTCAGCCCCTAAGATCCCTCCACACATGCATACGCCTTCCCAGGAAGGTATTAAAACGCCCTATAAATGGCCACCATTGTTGATTGAAGGGGGTATTTTATAGTTTGAGTTGAGGTTTTTCTTAAATCCAGAGCGAAGAGGAATCCATGGCAGAGACACATTGGCATAGACTGGAGCATCTCTCCTCATTAGGGTAAGTTCACACAGGGCGTTTTTGCTTTTTTTTCCTGCAGCAAAGCCTGATCTTCTTGGCAGGAAATAAGCTGTGTCAAAAACGCAGGTTTAGGTTCGTTTTTTTTGGTGCGTTTTTTTTCTTTGTCCATGCTATCCTTGAATTTCCTTGAATTTTCAGCAGCAAAAACGCAGCAAATAATGATACCTGTGTTTTTCTTGCTTATTTTGCTTAGTTTTTCTTGCTTTTTTTCAACACCCATTCAAGTCAATGGGTGAAAAATTCTGAAAAAAAAGCAGTAAAAACGCTGAAAGAAGTGACATGCTCTATGTCCAAAAAACGCAGCAAAGCACAAAATACTGAACACACAAAAAACCAATGTGTCTGCATGAAATTTCTGAAATCTCATAGGCTTTGCTGGTACTGTAAAAAGCAGCTGAAAATTAGCATAAAAAAACGCAGCAAAAACGTCCTGTGTGATCTTACCCTTACTGTGCTTTCATTTTCAGTATTGTGTTTAGTTTAGCACATTGCGACTCTGGTGTCTCCTTAATAGCAGCATTTCCAGCGCTGTACAAATTTTTTACAATTGCATAGGATTCATGATGTCCTGTAAGGAAAGATAATATATTTATCCTGTTGAAAAATTCTTCCTTTGTTTCTGAAATGGTCATCTTTTATGTATATGAATGTCTTGACAAGTGTATTCCCCCCCCCCACCACTCATTTTATTTTTATATTGATTTTTAATTTTATTGTTGTTCCATTAGGTTTTTGTTGCTGTGACCCAAACTTTTTTGGCTAAATATAAAGCACACTATTATGTATAGAAGCATTACTCCTTTTGTGCACAGTTGTATTTTTCTATTCCTTTTTTTTCCCCATCATCCATATACCTGGGGTAAATAATTGATATTAGCTGTGTAACAATGGGTCTCTATTAATGCTGACCATATTTTGTTTTTTGTTTTTCAGAGCCTTATTCTTGCTGAGTAAAGGAATGGTAAGCTAGCATTTTCTGGTCAGATATTTTCTTATATCCTCATTCCTAGCTTGAATGAGTTTAGTCGGTTTATTGCAAATCCTCTGAATAGAAATTATTTGTCACACTAAAATGAAAATGTGAAGTTTAAAATATTGTAGAATTTCTTTTCGCGAAAGCTGCGGACTATTCCTTGTGTATATAGGCCCCTTGACTCTTCAGACGAGAGAGGGATCAGGAATGCTCAATTCCTACTTCATGCAGGAGATGGTGGCTTATTCCCCACCGCAAATTTGAGGCTATGCGAGACAGAAGGCAGGGTTTTCATGTGTATGGTTAGCAGAGGGCCATGGCCACCCACAGTCTTGTACATTTACTATAATTTACACAAAAAGTAGCAGAAATCTACTCTAGCTCATGCTGGTGCACATTTCAGATGCTGCTGCATGGGCGGCCCGAAGATGCACCAAATTTATTAAGGGTGCACAATTTTAAAGGGGTTGTCCAGTCTCAAGCCACAAATTTTTGGTCGCTCTGTGACTGCAGACGTGTGAATCCTCACATTGACTGCACTGCACTCTGAGGATTTTGTGGCGTTCATGTGACCATGCATATACGATATGCGTACTCCCCGACAGTCTTACTAGATGGACGTGACCTTGCTCAATGCAAGTGTGTTGAGCTAGGCTGCATACAGTCTAGTTGGAATGTGGCCAGAGGTATGCAAATCACATACTCCATGGTCACGTGACCACTGTACCAGAGAATCTTCACAGTGCACTGTGTGAGGATTTACAAGTCTGCAGTCAGAGTGACAGCAAACTAATGAATTTGGATAGTCTTATTCCACTGGACGTCAAGGTTGGTAGGTGTCGATGATTTGGTCCTCAAGCAAAATGTGATAGTGTCGCTCTTCTAAACTATACCAAGGTCTCTATAGGATCTTACTGTGCAGATGATCACCAAATTGTAATGTTCAATGTATATTCAGCTTTAGTAAGTCATAGCTGCAGTCGAATTTAATGGTTTTCAATGGGTTGAAAAGTTATCAGTTATTGTGATTAAATAATTACCTAAGTGGACAGCGGTGTTTTTAGATCTGTGATTACCCAGATTTCCTTTCACCTGTTAAGGGTACCGTCTCACAGTGGCACTTTTGCCGCTACGACGGTACGATCCGTGACGTTCCAGCGATATCCATACGATATCGCTGTGTCTGACACGCAGCAGCGATCAGGGACCCTGCTGAGAATCGTACGTCGTAGCAGATCGTTTGGAACTTTCTTTCGTCGCTGGATCTCCCGCTGTCATCGTTGGATCGGTGTGTGTGACACCGATCCAACGATGCGTTCGCTTGTAACCAGGGTAAACATCGGGTTACTAAGCGCAGGGCCGCGCTTAGTAACCCGATGTTTACCCTGGTTACTGTCGTAAATGTAAAAAAAAAAAAACAGTACATACTCACATTCCGGTGTCCGTCAGGGTCCCTCGCAGTCTGCTTCCTGCTCTGACTGCCGGCCGGCCGGAAAGTAAGTAGAGCACAGCGGTGACGTCACCGCTGTGATCTGCTTTCACTTTACGGCGGCACTCAGTCAGAGCGGGAAGCAGACTGCGAGGGACCCTGACGGACACCGGAATGTGAGTATGTACTGTTTGTTTGTTTTTTACATTTACGACAGTAACCAGGGTAAACATCGGGTTACTAAGCGCGGCCCTGCGCTTAGTAACCCGATGTTTACCCTGGTTACCCGGGGACCTCGGCATCGTTGGTCGCTGGAGAGCTGTCTGTGTGACAGCTCCCCAGCGACCACACAACGACTTACCAACGATCACGGCCAGGTCGTATCGCTGGTCGTGATCGTTGGTAAATCGTTTTGTGAGACGGTACCCTAAGAGGACCTGTCACCAGATGAAGTGGCCAGTTAGTGCTAATATTTTACATCCCCCCCCAGAATTCTGATTGTCACCCCCTTGTGATGACCATAAAAAATGGCAATGCATAAGACTATGATCTCTGGAACCATTTGGTGGATTTATAAAAAACTGACTACTCAGTGTAGTATCGGTAATAGAATATGACCAAAACTATAATCTGTAAAAGTTTGGTAGTTGTGCCATACTACGTTACAACTAGAATGCTAAAATCCTTTTCTTATAATGTAAACAACATGACATGACAAATAATCCAATCCCGTCTAATGACAAGTCCTTTCTCAATTCTCTCCATAGCTTCTGCTGATGGAGCGGAAGCTACAAGAAGTACACCCCCTGCTGACTTTGTGTGGACAGATTGTGGAGAATTGGCAGGGCAATCCAATCCAGAAAGAGTCGTTACGGGTTTTCTTCTTGGTACTACAAGTCACACATTATTTGGATGCAGGACAGGTATGATTGAAAGAACTAACCCCACTAGGCTGTTTTCATGTAGCGTCTGCGGGGTTGTAATATGCTGCAAATCACATCATATTAAAAGTTCAGACTTGCTTATTTCTAAGGCTAGGTTCACATTGCGTTAGGGCAATCCGTTTAGCGCTAGCGCTTGCGGATTGCGCTAACGCAATGTTTTTGTAGGGGCCGCGTTCAGGGGTCGCGCTAACGTCCCCGCTCTCGCAGATCCCCGATCTGCGAGAGCGGGGAACGGACCTCGGGCGCGCCGCGGACGCTGCAAGCAGCGTCCGAGGCGCGCTGCAAAAGAACGGCACATCGCTAGCGCGAGCCGAAAAAGGCACGCGCTAGTGATGCGCTACAGGCAAAATTTACATTGCTGTCAATGGGTGCGCTAACGGACCCGTTGCACGGCGTTAATTGCGACATTTTCGCCGTGCAACGCTGTCCGTTAGCGATCACCCACTAACGCAATGTGAACCTAGCCTAAGATTGCTGAACACAAGGGGCATCTGGTTACTTAAATAGCATTATCAACTATCATGTATTATTTAGCATTTTTATTGGCGATAAATGTCATGTGATTATTTTGTTTTCCAAAGCTTTATTGTTTTTTAACAAGTATGAGGAACAGGGGAGGAAAAAGAGGGGTGGGGGGGGGAGGGAGGGGGAGGGGGTAAGGGTGGACAGGAAAAATAAGTGGAGTAAAACAAACAAATCACACAATAAAGTGCGGAGAGGCAACAATAAGCCTTAATGAAGCAAGGGACGCAGCCCTTGGAACAAACTGTCTAATAACTGTTCGTTATATAAAATATAATGTATAACGTAAACAGGAACAGGAAAAAATGGATTAGGTACATTTTAACTTTTATAGTGCAAGGGTTAAGCCCTTGAGCTAGGCATACTTTGGCTCATGAAAAGCAAGGGTTATGTCCCTTGGACGGACTGTTAATTCTAACAGCAAGATTAGTGCAGAGGCTATATAAGTAGAGAGCTCCCAGGCGAGGCAGAAATGCTATCAGAAAGGAATTAGGTCTGAGGCAGGCGCCATCTTGTGTTACCTTATGGTAGTGAAAGTGAGTTGAGGTAGCAGCAGATATTCAAGGAGGAAAAAACTGGTCCCACTTATACCATTTCTGGTAGAACTCGCTAAACTCGTTATTGGATAAAGCGAATTTGAGTTCGAGGTCCCTATGTTGGGACATTAATTTAATTATAATGGTTTCATTGGGGAGGGTCGTGTTTTTCCAGTGGTATGCTATGGAGTTTTTGGCGACCATGCATAGGTGTAAGATTATTTTTACCAGAGAACTGTCTAGGAGGTGGGTGTCCAATGAGAGGAGAGCTAGTTGGGGAGAAAGGGTGACTGAAGGGCCTGGAAGTTTGGCGATTATCGAGGAGATGTTTGACCAGAAGGTAGTAGCAATGGGGCAGTTCCAGAAAATGTGTAGCAACTCACCCCTGTGTCCGCAATTTCTCCAGCAGAGAGGGGAGATGGACAGGTTTATGTGTGAGAGTCTAGTTGGGGTGTAGTACCATCTGGAACAAATTTTGAAATGGGATTCTAAAAGGGACATCGAGATTGTGGAGGAGTATGTGGTTGAAAAAGCCTCTTCCCAGTCGTCTGTGGAGGCGGATAAGTTTAGGGACTTCTCCCAGGTTAGGATATAAGCATTTTTAACAAAAGAAGTGTCTTTATTGAAGCAGTCGTAAATAAACTTATGGCCCCAGAATATTCGGTGGTTTTGGTTGGTTAAGATTTTTAAAGATGGCTCCGAAAATCTAAGTTTGAGGCCTAGAAAAAGTTTAACGTTTTCCCTCAATACAATGTATTCAAGGAAGGAGGACGAGGGTGCGTTGAATTTGGACTTTAGGGAGCTAAAATTCAAAAGATTAGGACCATCCGAAATGTCCCCCAGGGTTAGAATTTTTAGGTCGGCCCAGAAGGGGGGCAGAGGTAGGTTAAAATATGAGTAGATAAATGCGAGAGGTAGCTTATGGAGAGTGGATCTGTTTTGGCTGCGGCCCTCTAATCTGGATACTCTGGACCAGGCAAGGGAAATTGCTTGGAATATCGGATATTTACAGGTGTTTAGGTGGGAGCTAGCTATGGCTTTAAAGATCAAAGATTTGAGTGGCTTGCCCTCGTTTATTTCCAACTCCAAGTCGTACCAAGCCGGGGTTTTTTGGTCTGAAAACCAGTGGGCACTCTGTTTAAGAAGAAGTGAGTGGTAGTGAGCATGAATGATAGGAAGGCTCATTCCACCATGGTTTTTCTTTTTATATAGAGATCTAGTATCTGTTCTAGATTTTTTATTGTTAAAAACAGAGTTATTCAGATGAGCTTGGATCACCGTCAGGTAGGACGTGGAGATGGGGAGTGGGATGCATCTAAAGATGTATAGGATTTTGGGGAGCGTAAATAGTTTGATTGCCAAATTTCTCCCCCACCAGGACAGGTCCCTGTCTTTGAAGGAAATGCAGTCTTTTAAAATTGAGTCAGTTAATTTTTTCATATTTGATGTGACTGTTTTTTCTAGGTTTTTGTTGATGATGACACCTAAGTAAGGGATTTCTTCTCTGCACCAATTAAATGATACAGAGGTGTTTAAACGTTGAATTTCTTTTTGATAACGTGTATGGGTAGAATGTTGGACTTTGAGTTGTTGATCTTGAATTTAGAAAGGGCCGAGAAAGTCTCTAATTCGTTGAGAGTTTCTAGTGTGGAGGATACCGGGTTTGTGAGAGTCAGGATAATATCGTCCGCAAACAAGCTGATCTTGTGCTGGCGCTTGTTTGCGGCTATTCCAGTTATATAAGGGTTTTGTCTGATATGCTCCACCAGGGGTTCTAGTGCCAGATTGAAGAGTAGGGGGGAGAGGGGACAGCCCTGTCTCGTGCCGTTGCCGATGGGGAAAGCGTCCGAGATATGGTTGTTGCTGATAACTCTTGCCGTGGGACACTTGTAGAGTGTCATGAATGTGGAGACAAGGTTATTGTTGAAGCCAAATTTAATTAGGGTCTGTTTGAGGAATAGCCAGTTGATGCGGTCGAAGGCTTTCTCGGCGTCTAGGGATATAAGTACTGTTGGTGATCTAGTAAGGTTTGTAAGTTTGATGGAATTCAGAATTCTTCTCGTGGCGTCAGCGGGTTGTCTATTTTTGACAAACCCCATTTGATCGTTCGCTACAAGGTTAGGTAGGATATCACTGAGCCTGTTGGCAAGAATTTTTGAAAAGATCTTAATGTCTGTGTTCAACAGGGAGATCGGTCTGTAATTATTGGGGGATGTGGGGTCACCTGTTTGTTTGGGGATTAGAATGATAGATGCCTCCAGCATTTCTTTTGGGAAGGATCCTATTTTGGCGGCGTGGTTAAACAGCTCTGTTAGATGGGGGGCAAGGATTTTGCTGAAGGCTTTGTAGTAAGCATTATTGAAGCCATCTGGCCCAGGAGATTTGTGGGGTTTAAGGTGGTTTATGGTATCCTCTACCTCTGGGATGGAGAAGGGAGCGGAAAGTGATTCAGTTTCTTCTTTCGTTAAGGATGGCAGATTAATGTTGGCGAGGTATGTTCTGATGTCTAGTTCTTTTGGGGGAGAGGAGGTAGGATCTGAATTTAAGTTATAGAGTTTGGAATAGTATTTGGAAAACTCATTTGCTATGTCTTGGGGGTGAGTTAGTGGAGTGCCATCTGTTAGGGAGGAGATTCTGTTTATTTTGTTTTGGGTCCTTAGTTTTTTAATTCTGTTGGCCATGTATCTGGTGGGTTTGTTCAGGGACGAATAGACCTTGAATTTAGAGGAGTTGAGGGCGGCTTCATAGGGAGAAAATATTAAGGACCTAAGTTCCTGTCTTAGGGAAAGAAGGTCGGATTGCATCTTAGGTGAGGGGGAGGGGAGGCCTATTAAGGTATTTTCGAGTGTGCGAATAGATTTTTGTAAATTCAGAGTTTTTTCCCTTTTTTCCCTTTTTATTTTGGCGGAAATATTCATTATAGTGCCTCTGATAACGGCTTTATGGGCGCACCAGTTATTAGGAGGGTTGGTTGCTTCTGCGGAATTTTCCTTGAAATAGTTGGTTAAAGTATTCTGGATTGTGGCAATATGGATGGAATCATGGAGGATATGAGAGTTGCATTTCCATAATTTAACGTTTTTTAAGGAAGGGCCAATCAGTATTTCACCACTAACGGGGGAGTGGTCCGATAGCGTTCTGTCGCCTATGGATACTTTTTTAAATTTGTCCAGGGAAAAAATGTCAGATAGGATCAAGTCGATCCTGGATGCCGAATTGTGGGCTGAGGAGAAGTGAGAGAACTCCTTGGAGGAGGAGTTCAGGCATCTGAAGATATCATAAAGTTCATTTCTGCCCAGCCACCAATTTAAGTTGTCTGAATTAGGTCTAGAGTTTGATGAGGAATCTAGGATTCTGTCTGGGGTGATATTGAAGTCTCCCAGGAGAATCAAGGTGCCTCTCTTGACTTCATTTATCTTTTTCAGCGTTTTAGAAAGGAATCTAATCTGATTTTTGTTTGGAGCATACAAATTCGCTAGAGTGCATGTCTGACCATTAATGGTACAAATTAAGATGTGATACCTGCCTCCAGTATCAGCATGTTCCTCAAGAGCCTCGAAGGGGACAGAGTTCCTGATCAGAGTGATCACCCCAGCTTTTTTACTTGAGTTGCAGGCCTCAAAGATATGAGGGAAACTGCGGTGACTAAAGTAGGGGTGATTCCCTGCCAAGAACTTCGTCTCTTGGATGCAGGCAATGTCTGCCTGGGATTTAAGTAGTTCTCTCCACAGAGTGTGCCTCTTTTGGGGGCTATTTAGCCCTCTAATGTTATATGTTAGGATTTTGAATGACATTGTATTATACCCCAGAAGATGAAGACGAAGAAGGTATCACTAGAATCTGGGGGGTAATGGTAACCTGAAAAGGAAAGATTAGAGTTGAAACAAGTAAGGTTATAACCTATAGACTACAGAGATCTTTCTTCTTGAGAGGTTCTTGAGCCAACGGTTCTTGGGTGAAACCTTAAAGATAAAATAACACAGTAGAATAAAACAGTAACTGCACAAGTAGGTCAACAGAACTACCTGGAAATAGAAAAGAGGGGGTTACTGAAAGTGAACGGGAATAGGGGAGATGTCCCATCTAGAATTAAGAGGGAGACCCCCACAATTGGATAACAGAAAAAAGTAGGCCAGCTGAGTGATAGGATGGAAGTAGTTCAACGGTTAAGTGACTTGACGAAGTTTAGGCCATCCTCGACAGAGTGGATCGGAATGATTCTTCCCCGATGTGGAATTAATAATTTTAACGGGAAGCCCCATTTATAGATTATTCCTTTTTCCCTGAGGATTGAAGTCACAGGTCTAAATTCTCTGCGGCCTTCTAGGGTTTCCTTTGAGAAATCTGGGAAGACTTTTAAATCTCCATAGGGCTCTGGAAATGTTCTTTTTTCCTTAAGATAGTTGAGAATGGACTCTTTGGTTTTAAAGAAGTGGAGTTTTAGAATGGTGTCTCTAGGTAGATCCGCAGACACCTTGGGGGGTTTGGGCAGCCGGTGGGCCCTGTCAATCGTGAGGTCAAGGTCTGAGAGGTCTGGCAGAGCTGCTTTGAAGATATTTTTGAGGTGAGAAGACAGCTGGTCTTGGGGTATGTCCTCTGATATGCCTCTAATTTTTAGGTTATTTCGCCTGCCTCTATCTTCGAGGTCTGCCAATTTAGATCGCAGGTGTTTCATTTCAAAGTTGATCCTATCCAGCTCGTAAAAAGAGATAGACGACCTATGTTCCAGTTTATTCAGCCTCTCCTCATGTCTGGACAGTTGTTTGTCTATCTTGTCGATTTTGTCACAATATTTTTGGAAATTTAAGTCTATTTCATTTTTCATTGTATTTACCAGGGAGTTTATTTTATCGTCCATTATGTTTTTTATTTTATTTATTAGATCCTCTTGGTCTGGTTGGCTTTGGCCTGTAACGTGTGTGTGTGAGTATGAGCCTGCCGATTTGACGCCCCTGTTGGGTTCTGGATCGTCATATTTTGTTTTACTTTTTTGTGGGGATTGATTGGGGATGTGTCACTAGAAACAACATCCTCCTCCGCTTCTGAATAGTTCCCATAAGAATCATGTTTCTCATTCGTGGCTCCTGGGTTAGATCTCTTTAAGCTGGCAGAGGAGTCCATTTTTGTAGGAGAGAATTTGTTATCAAAGGATTTGTTGTTGGACCTATAGTCCATTGAATGAGGCGTGTCTCTCCTGGGGGATCTAGATCTGCGCCTGGGTGAGGAGAAGGAGCTAGGTCTGGATTTCTCTAGGTCCCTGCGACTCAGAGATTTGTCCTGTTTTTGGCTGTAGAGTGGTTTTTTTGGAGTGGGAGGGTTAATTCTCCCTTTAGATTTTGTGTTATTCATGGTAGCGGTTAATGGATGCTGACAGAGCAGATTTTAATGGGTGTTGATCAATTAGTGCTATGCCTCACAGTTAAGTCTTATGTGGCTAAGGTTAAGAGAGTGTTTTACTCTTGTCCAAAAGTAGGTATTCTGTGAGGGCTGTGAGAGGGGGGCGTTTCTGGTTTTGTTAACCTTTCAGAAGAGGGAGGTTTAATTACAGTGTGCCTTTTACAGTGAGAGTAAGAGCGTTGTTTTACAGACTCTGCTCTCTGTTGTCAGTTTTGTAGGGCGCTTGGGATGGAGCCGGCGTAGTGGTTCCTACAGGGAGCGGCCGGACCTACTTCCCATAGGCTTTTATTGAGGAAGCCTGGAGATTTAATAAAAGATGTTTCAATTCCTTTTCCTCAGGTGGATGAATTAGGGGGGCGATATAGGAAGAGCGTTAAAGAGTTAATTCCCCCTTTTTTTTTTCCCCTTTTTCTTTCACAGCGATTTCGCGGTAATGTGAGTGGTTGTTAGGGGACTACTTTTTTAGGTTAGGCCTCCGAGAATTGCCGCTTTGGAGCCGGGGGCTCGATTTTTCCAGACCACTGACCTTGCGGTTGGTTGGAGTGGGAAGCTTGTTGCGCTTAGTCTCCTGAAGTGAAGATCTGGCAGGGGAGGAGTCTGCCTCTTCACTGCCGTGCAGGGCCTTCCTGTTCACTAGGCCTGATGGACTCCAGAGGCCTACTCCGGCTGGAGCTGTTCTGGGGGACAGAGATGAGGAGGAAGTTGGTTGGAGGGGTTCCTCATGGCATCAGGGGATGATGAAGGGGGATTATGTGGCAAGGGGCCTCCAAAATATGCTGTAGAAGTCGCGTATAGGGATTTTTCCCCTGGAGCTCCCTCTTCACACGTCTGCCTCCATAGACGTCCGAAGCCACCGTCATGTGATTATTTTAAAGCTTTAACTGCATTTGTGCCGTTGCTCAAGTTTTCATCCTCTGTCACTCATAGGAAGGATCCGAGGCTTAGAGCCGAGTCCTGCTTTCCTTGGAGTGTTGGGTTAGCATAAGACAGGCTTATAGAAGTCTATTAGAATGGTTGGGGTCTCTGCACCCACACGGAGTAAAACTTCTGAAATGCCGATATGACATGTGCAATGTTTCTTTTTGTAAGTTGTTACTTTCAGAGTTTTTATGTGTGTAGTGTATCCAAATAGTAGATGCTTATCAAAGTGATTCTGAATACTTACATTGCAGTATTGCTATATGGTAGTATTGTCTAAAACTGTAAATGTCCCATGGCATTATAAAGTCAGTCACAATTGTAGACCTTAATGGCTACTGGACTTCCGTCACTGTTATATCACATTGAATGGCTGTCTTGCAGGTGAAAAGTGTGAAGCCATGTCTCAAGCAACTGCAGCAATGCATCCAAACAATTTCAACTCTTCATGATGATGAAATTCTACCCAGCAATTCTGCTGATCTCTTCCACTGGCTACCTAAAGAGCACATGTGTGTTCTGGTTTACCTGGTAAGCTGAAATGGTAAAATGTGTATTTGTACTGCTGTCATTGGAAAAAGGCCTGGTTCAGATGGGCATATTTCATGGGCCGTATACAAGCCCACAATGCCTGGACTGACCGTGATTCTCCCGGTGCGAACTTACAGACACATGCGAGGCTGTTTGGGTCAGGAGACTCCTCAGTTGGGGCATTGTGGTCCGTATATATGGACTATGAAAGATGCTTATCTGAACCTACCATTACTATCACCATAGCTCATGTCTGTAGGTTTCTCTACTGTTTCCGAATCGTGCTCTCATGCACCAGTTACAATGTACAATTATTTAGGTCTCATTCACACAGTAGGATTTTGGTCATTGTGTCCAGTATTTGAAAGCTAAACTAGAATTGGGTCTAAGTGTTAGAAACCGGTACAAATTTTTACAAATCTCTTTGGTTTACAAATGCTGATACAAAATACTGGGCAAATGTAAAAAGCACAAAAAAGGATATCGTATATACTCAAGTATAAGCCGATCCAAGTATAAGCCGAGGCACCTAATTTTGCCACGGAAAACTGGGTAAGTTTATTGAGTAGAGTATAAGCCGGGTATGCATTGTCCCCTCATCCCTGTCCTGGTATGTGTGGCTCCTTCGTCGTTACCCAACCCCCGCCCCCCGTCCTGCTCGCGCTGTTGCTGCATGTCCCTGCATCACTGTTGTCCTGGTACCGGCAGCTTCTTCCTGTGTTCAGCGGTCACCATGGTACCGCTCATTAAGGTGATGAATATGCGCTCCACGCCATATTCATTACTTTAATGGGGGGTACCACGTGACCGCTGAACACAGGAAGAAGCTGCCTCGGCAGGATAGCAGAGTGATGCATGGAGGACTTGCAGCGATCGTGCGAGGAGTGGGTGAGTATGATGTGACAGCCGCCGACTCCTGCCGCTCCCTCTCCCCCGCCGACCCCCTGGGACAATGACTCATGTATAAGCCAAGGGGGGGCATTGTCGGCACAAAAAATGTGCTGAAAATCTCGGCATATATACGGTATATTTTTTTTTTTCCTTTTACCCACTCTATTAGACAGTTCATCTTCTAATAGTTGAGGGATTGTCAAATCTAAATTCTACTGTTCTAATGTCCTAAACCCTTGCCGCACATTCTCTTATCAGCACTTTAACTGTGAAAAAACAACCAGTTGCCCTCATTGAAGGAGTGAGTTGGGTCCCACTAGTGAGAACCATACCTTGCAGACCATATGAAATTGATATCTGTTATTTATCAGACAAAATGTTTAGGGGCTAATTGATAGTATATTACTCTTGTTTGTTAACTAGGTGACAGTCATGCACTCCATGCAAGCAGGATATCTTGAGAAGGCTCAGAAATACACAGACAAAGCTCTAATGCAGCTGGAAAAGCTCAAAAGTAGGTATTATTGCATGTTTCAGCTGTTAAAATATACACTGCATGTCTTGTCCCTCCCTTTGATGTAGGCTTAGGCCTGAGCCCACATCTTTACCAGCACATGTCAGCTGTTTTGGACAGCGGACATGTGCGTCTGACAGCCACAGGTGGAATTGCGATCCACCCACGGCTATTAACCCAATTTCTGACATGCAGCATTTAATGTGATCACGCTGGAAGCACGTCACTAATCCCGACCATCGTCAGCCGTGTCGCATGACCGTGGGTGGTCGATGGGTTGGCATGACAACCCGGCGTCTGCAGGTGACCCCAGTGCTGGATTGCAATGTGAGTCGCCCAGCGGTCGGCGCTCATAGCAAGTGAACATTTCTGCTATACATAAGCGATCTGATCATCGCCTGTGTATTGCAGAGGCGTTTGGACAACTGTAGCTTCTAGTCTCCCATGGAGACTATTGAAGCATGCAAAAAGAAAAAAAAAGAAAAATAAAATGTTTTTAAAAATATTTAAAAAAATTAACAATATAAAAAGTTCAAATCACCCACCCCCATTTGCCCCATTCAAAATAAAACAAAAAATAAATAAAAAATACACATATTTACTATCGCTGCGTTTAGAATTGCCTGAGCTATCAAGCTATAAAAATAATTAATCCGGTCGGTAAACGGCGTAGTGAAAAAAAAGACAATGCCAGAATTACGTTTTGTTTTTTTTTGGTCGCCGCAACATTGCATTAAAATGCAATAAAGGGTGATCAAAAGATCTTATACACACCAAAATGGTATCATTAAAAACATCAGCTCAGTGCACAAAAAATAAGCCCTCACCCAGTCCCAGATCACGAAAAATAGAGACGCTATGGGTCTCAGAAAATGACACAATTTTTTTTTTTCACCATTTAAATAAAAAACAACCTATACATGTTTTGTATCTATGAACTTGCGATGACCTGAGTATCATAATGGTAGATCAGTTTTAGAATTTGGTGAACATGGTAAAAAATAAAAAAAATAAAAAAACAGTTGTGGAATTGCACTTTTTTGTGCAATTTCGACGAACTTGGAATTGTTTTCCTGTTTTTGAGTACATATGGTAAACCAATGGTGTCTTTCAAAAGTACAACTCGTCCCGCAAAAAACAAACCCTCACATGGCCATATTGATGGAAAAATAAAAAAGTTATGGCTCTGGGAAGAACGGGAGCGAAAATCAAATGCAAAAGCGAAAAAGGGCTGCGGTGTGAAGGGGTTAATCATCACTCATATCTCCGTTCACTATACTGTGAGCAGTGGCTGTAAGTACAGCTTGGCAATTTGATTACGTGCTCTGAAAATTCTGGGGCATGCTTATAGCCACTGTAATACCCCTATGACTGAAAGCCAATGACTTCCAGAAGGAGTTAATTTTCTCCTGGTGGCCGCCCAGCTTTGGAACACTACCTGCTCGCCTTAACCCTAAATCTGCAGGGGGCAGCATGAATTCGAGTCTGACTGCGTGATTGCATTCAGCTATTATTCACTCTGATACACTGCAGCATTTTAGAGAACATAGTCCGAGAAGCTGGCCTGGCACTGTAGAGAGAAGCCTAGTCCGATGCAGCTTCTACCTGCCCTCCTCCAGTTGATTGGCAGGTTTTGGATAGCATACTGCA
Organism: Ranitomeya variabilis; assembly: GCF_051348905.1. Taxonomy (NCBI): domain Eukaryota; kingdom Metazoa; phylum Chordata; class Amphibia; order Anura; family Dendrobatidae; genus Ranitomeya; species Ranitomeya variabilis. The sequence continues at coordinate 502,064,926 of NC_135232.1, read as the reverse complement.
TAGGACTAAATAGGTCTCCCTAATGCCCTGGCTGGCTTTTCTAACTATATTTTGTCTTGATTTAGCTTTTTTTGCGTAACACATTCCTGTTTGCACTCACACAGCCAGGCTTTGAATAATTCGGTTCATGACTCAAGGAGCTAAATCAAATGACATGTTCCCTTTAAAGGCTCATAAACAAGACAATTCTTTACATTGAGCGATCCCGAGCTATAACACAAAAAGCATACAGGGCCCTAGCGTATTGTTTAGGAACGTCTCTGTCATATTGGCTCCATCTGACACTGCATTCTATTGAGGAAGTGGTGTTTCTATGGGAGAATGCTGCAAAACTTTATATCATGTTAAATTAATACAAAATGAATCAGAAAAGCCATTTGTGTGTAAGCTGCTGGAGACATACAAATGGTACAGGAAAGGTCTGAATTGCCATTTGTTGGAGAGCTCTAATACATCGCCATGCATGAGCCCTAACTTTGTCATTCATAGTGCTGTTTGTTGTAGTAAGGAGTAATAGCGGCTGCCTTTTCTCACCTTGTAAGAACAAGAAAAGAATCACTCTGCTGTGACAGAATTGCATCCTTAGATATATGTGCCAAATGTCAATAAAGAAAATAGTTTATTCAATTACAAGTTTGTGCTCTAAACCTAAAACTCTAATATGCCTTAACCATCTCCATAACTATATCCACATCACCTGAGGAAAATGCTGGTGCTATCTAAATAATATTAGAGTTAATTTTTATTTCTTTCTCGCTTCATTGGGGGACACAAGTAACCATGGGTGTATGCTGCTGTAGCTAGGAGGCTGACACTATGCAAATAAAGAAGTAGTAGCTCCTCCTCGGCAGTATACACCCTCCGACAGGCACCAGGCAACTCAGTTTTTGCTTAGTGTCTGTAGGAGGCGGACCTGGATCTAACCTCAGATCCGTATTTCTTTTACAGGGGTTTGTTGTGTGTTATTAATCATTTCCCCTTTCTTTTTCAGATACTTTCTTCAAGGTAACAGGGTGCAGTTTTTTCACCCTGTTTTCCCCACTTTGAGCGGCCGAGAGAGCAGTGTGGTTTCACCCACATCGGACCCTCTCGGACCCGCTGGGCAGGACTTCGTCCCCTGTCACCCTTTCGGGTGTTCAGGGTGACCCTTTTTCGGTGGCTAGTCCTGCCCGTTTTCCCCTCCCTCTCCTCGGAGTGGGCTGAGAGGAAGACGGCGGTCACTTCCAGTGACCCTCTCCCCCTGTTTAGGGGTCGACGCCATCTTCTGCGCCGGAGTTCATGGCACGGGAAGGAGGACCTCTTCCAGGACCCTCTACTCTGACAAGGGATCCTGATGTGTTCCTCAACTTCAGGTAGGGAATCTTCAAGCAACATGTACTGGGCTCTGGATGATACCCCCTCCCGCCCTGCAAGTGATCTCTTACCAGGGCCTCTGTTTAATAAGGGAGTGGGCTGTAGTGCTCCTTGTTTCTTGCGTCGCTATCGCCGCACGGCAGGCATTTTTTCTTTTCCCTCCTTTGTAATTCAAACGTGCGCGCGCCCGCCATTTTTTCCTTCTTTCGGCGCCCTGCATCACTGCCCGTGCTCTTTAGCTGGCTTCTTCCTGCCAGCGTCTCCTCATCGCGTGAGACAGCAGGCTCTCGGGGCAAACAGGCACAGACTCCTGCGGCTACCACTGTCACTGTCCTGTCACCAGGCTCAGCGCTACTGCTCTCTCGACCGCACCTGGACAAGGTAATATCTCTTACCTATGTCCGTCCCCACTCCGGCCTTTGCCACTACGGTCATACATTACGCCTGCGCCCTCTGTAGGAAAAAGTGGGCCTCAGGTCAGCCTTCTCCTTTCTGCCCATCCTGCGTTCCTTCCATCATGTCACGGGGTGTCAGAGCCCTCAGAAAGTCTCGGGATGACTGCACCCCCCTCCCCCGGAGTGGGCTGTTGCAATGTCTCAATCAGTGTCTGACCTTACTAAAGTTCAAGACTAACTTCCCTTGACGAAGCCTCATTCGGGAGGCGATACGCGTGGGGCTATGGTCCACTAGGCTTCCTGGATACCTCAGTCTGTCCCTCTATAGGCCGGTTTGTATGATATCACTGCTTTTCAGCGTCTATGATTCCATATTATTGCTTGGGGACTCTCTTGCTACCATTATATGGGTAGCCTTGCGGTTATTTAGCCTATCTTCTTTTTGGGCTTAGATAGTTATCATGCCCTGTAGATACCCCATGAGCTGCTAGGCAGGTTGGTATTATCTGGTATTATCTTATATATTTTCTTACTCTACTGGCATATTGATAGGCTGTATATTTGTATGTATATGTATTTACATCATGTACCCAGGTCGTCCATAGTGGCGTAGTGATTTTAACTGTTTTTACTATTATGCCAATAAAGTGTGTTTTGTTATATATATTATTGGGTGGTGTGCATATTGCAGCAGTGTCTTTTTTTTCTTTTTTTTTTTGCCTGACCTTACTAAAGTGTCTCAGTCTCCGGTCCAGGCACTTGATCGTATCCCGCTTCTCTAATGCCACCAGTGCCACGAACGCCTCACACGGCGATTCACTCGCACCTGTCCAAGACCCTCACAGAGGCAGACCGGACAAAAGAGACAGAAAAAGGACCTTATCTAGATCCTCTTCCAGTTCCCCAGACCACATCAGGATACTTCTATCTGCCCGTTCCCCCTCCTCGCAGGCGGACCTCGGGTCTGACGTAACCTCTCAGTCGGAATCTGACTCGGATGCAGATCAGACTTCCGGAGCTCAGGATATGGTCGATAGCCTAATTTCAGCTATCATTCAGACGCTTGATCTTAAGGAGGACGAGACAAGCTCTCAGGACGTCTCCATTGCTTTTAAACGGATTAAACGTCCCTCTAGGGTGTTTCCTAATCACAAGGAGTTTGACAACACTACCTCTTCTCACTGGGAAAACCCTGGTAAGCGTTTCCCTGGCAGTAAACGGCTAGATGTCTTATACCCTTTTCACTCCGACCTTGTCAGCAAATGGTCCGAGTCTCCTAAGGTCGACCTGCCGGTGTCCAGACTATCTTATCAGACGGTTTTGTCTATTCCGGACGCGGCTTCTCTTAAAGACCCCACGGACAGACAGATCGAGTCTTTAGCCAAATCGGCGTTTGAGGCTTCCGGAGCCTCTCTTTGTCCTAGTTTCGCCTCTTCATGGGTAGCGAAAGCTGTGTCAGCCTGGGCCAAAACCCTGCGCAGAGGCATTTCGGTCTCAGCTTCTGCTGAGGAACTGTCTGATTTAGCGGACCAGATTTCTCTGGCGGGAAAATATCTCATGAATGCCTCCCTTGATGCGGCAGCTTGCTCGGCTAGGGCTAACAATAACATTGTGGCCATTCGCCGGGTACTGTGGCTTAAAGCTTGGAACACAGATCCCGCTTCTAAAAAATCCCTCACTGGTCTGCCCTTCCAGGGCGCTAGACTCTTCGGCACACAGCTAGATCAAATGATCTCGGACGCTACGGGTGGTAAGAGTACCTCCTTACCCCAGTCCAAGCCTAAACATTCTTTCAATAGAAGGGGCCCCCAGTCCTTTCGGTCCTTCACCTCCTCAGGAAACCCCAATCAGGACCACTCCTCCTCACAAGGAGACCGGAGGAAGCCCTCTTTCAGGCCTCCCCCGCGCTGGAGCGCTAAGAACCATCTGGATCTCGGGGCCATAGATTTGCCAATAAATGACGGATCGCCCCCACCTGGAAATCCTTCCAGGGTGGGAGGCCGACTTCTTCTGTTCTCGGAAGTTTGGCTATCTGTAGTCGACGACGCTTGGGTCAGGGAGATCGTCACTTCGGGCTACAAGATAGAATTTTCTTCGCCCCCAGAAAGACGTTTCCTGCTCTCTCGTCCTCCCAAACAGTCCTCTCATCTCCCAGGGCTTCTCCAGGCCATCGATTCACTCCTCGCCTCAGGAGTCGTAGTTCCGGTTCCTTATCATGAGCGGTTTTCAGGTTTTTACTCGAACCTGTTCGTGGTCCCAAAGAAGGACGGCTCTCTCCGTCCAATTTTGGATCTCAAGCGGTTAAACCGCCATCTCAGGATTCGACACTTCAGGATGGAATCACTACGCTCGGTGGTCGCGTCCATGGAACTAGGAGAGTTCCTTTGTTCCGTGGACATTCGGGATGCGTACCTCCACGTTCCGATTTGCGTACAGCATCAGAAGTTTCTCCGGTTCGCGATCCAAGAACATCATTACCAATTCACGGCTCTCACCTTCGGGCTGGCCTCTGCTCCCAGGGTCTTCACGAAGGTCATGGCAGCTGTCATGTCCATTCTACGTTCAAAGGGGATTCTGGTAATCCCTTACCTCAACGACCTCTTGATCAAGGGTTCGTCCCGTCGGGATTGCAGCCAGAGCCTCTGGCTTACTCTGGACACGCTCATTCGCCTCGGTTGGATAATCAACTACCAGAAGTCATCCTTGATCCCGACCCAACGCTTGGAATTCCTGGGCATGGAATTCGACACCTCTCAGGCTCAGGTCTTCCTCCCCAAGGAGAAGTTCCTTTCTCTTCGGTGAGGTGTCAGGGCGCTGAAGGGTCCGAACCCGCTGTCCCTCCGCCTCGCCATGAGGGTTCTGGGGAAAATGGTCGCTTCAATGGAAGCGGTTCCCTATGCTCAGTTCCACTCTCGTCCCCTCCAGCTGGCCCTTCTAGCCGCCTGGGACAAGAATCCGCTTTCCCTGGATCGTCTGTTTCGCCTTTCTTCCAAGGTGATACAGTCCCTCTCTTGGTGGACGCTGTCCACCTCCATTCTGCGCGGGAGGTCATTTCTCCCTCCCCGCTGGCAGGTCATCACCACTGACGCCAGTCTCCAGGGTTGGAGTGCGGTCTTTCTCCACCTCACGGCCCAGGGCCGCTGGACTATTCAAGAGGCACGTCTTCCTATCAACCTCTTGGAACTCCGAGCCATCTTCCTAGCCCTCGTCCGCTGGCAGTCCCTCCTCTCGGGAAAGCCGGTCCGCGTTCAGTCAGACAACTCCGCAGCCGTGGCTTACATAAACCACCAGGGAGGGACTCGCAGCAGTCAAGTCATGACAGAAGTGGCAAAGATTCTGCATTGGGCAGAGAGCCGCGTTTCCTTTCTCTCAGCCGTCCACGTCCCAGGGGTGGACAATTGGGAAGCTGACTTTCTAAGTCGCCAAGGCATCGTGGTGGGCGAGTGGTCTCTCCTTCCCTCAATCTACAGCCAGATTTGTAAGCGGTGGGGTGTCCCAGACGTCGACTTAATGGCCTCCCGGGCGAACCACAAGGTTCCCCAGTACGTTTCCAGATCTCGGGATCCGATGACTGTCGGATGCAACGCTCTCGTGATCTCGTGGGCCCAGTTCCAGATGCCCTATCTGTTCCCACCCCTCCCCTTGATCCCGAAAATCATCAAAAAGATCAAGTCGGAAGGGGTCCCTGTGCTCTTGGTAGCTCCAGATTGGCCTCGCAGGGCTTGGTACGCGGAACTGGTGAACATGCTATCGGACGTTCCATGGAGGCTTCCGGATTTACCTGATCTTCTTTCGCAGGGGCCCCTCTTCCACCTGAATTCTCGGTCTCTGAATTTAATGGTATGGCCGTTGAGGCCGCGGTCCTGAAGGACGCGGGTTTTTCTCACAGCGTCATCCAGACTATGATAAGGGCGAGGAAACTGGCTTCCTCGCGTATCTACCACAGATGTTGGAAGGCCTTTTTCCGATGGTGCGAGGTCAACGGTCTGTTCCCTATGACCCTTTCCCTTCCATCCCTTCTCAGTTTTCTTCAAGCGGGTCTCGATTCTGGTCTTTCCCATAGCACCTTGAAGGGTCAGATTTCCGCTCTGTCCATCCTTTTTCAAAGAGACACAGCCTCCCTCCCTCAGGTGAGGACCTTTATTCAGGGGGTCTCACATATAGCTCTCTCTTATCATCCTCCTGTCGAGCCTTGGGATCTCAACCTCGTCTTAGATGCCCTCCAGCGGGCACCTTTTAGACCTATGCAGGACGTTTCCTTCTCGCTTCTATCGTGGAAAGTGGCCTTCTTGGTCGCCATCACCTCGATTAGGAGAGTCTCGGAACTGGCAGCGTTGTCCTGTCGCTCTCCCTTTCTAGTCCTCCACCAGGACAAGGTGGTTCTTCGACCAGTTCCGTCCTTCTTGCCAAAGATAGTCTCAGCCTTTCACATCAATGAGGACATTGTCCTCCTTTCCTTGTGCCCTTCCCCGGTTCATCCCTTGGAGAAATCCCTTCACAAGTTGGATGTGGTCAGGGCTATCCGGATCTATCTTGCCAGAACTGCTTCCTTTCGTCAGGCCGATTCTCTGTTCATCGCCTCGGAAGGTCGTCGAAAGGGGCTCCCCGCCTCCAAGTCCACAATTGCTCGTTGGATCCGTTCGGCGGTTCTGGAGGCATACCGTGTCCAAGACAGGCGGCCTCCTTCGGGGGTGAGGGCTCACTCTACCCGAGTTGTGGGAGCTTCCTGGGCAGTTCGTCACCAAGCTTTGGCCTCGCTAGTTTGCAAGGCCGCAACGTGGTCATCCATTCACACCTCTGTAAAATTTTACAAGGTGCATACTCAGGCTTCTGCAGATGCAAGCCTGGGTTGGAAGATACTGCAGGCGGCGGTTTCTCACCGGCTGACCTAACTTCTATGTTTCGGCAGAATATCCTGCCCTAGGGACTGCTTTTGGACGTCCCATGGTTACCTGTGTCCCCCAATGAAGCGAGAAAGAAAGAGGGATTTTTGGTTCTTACCGTAAAATCTCTTTCTTGGAGCCTTCATTGGGGGACACAGCACCCTCCCTTGAAGTTGTACCGTGTTGGCTAACGTGCCGTTGTTGTGGGTCGGTACATAGGTTGAGTTTTATATTACCTGTTCCTACTACTGCTTTTGCACCAACTGAGTTGCCTGGTGCCTGTCGGAGGGTGTATACTGCCGGGGAGGAGCTACTTCGTTATTTGCATAGTGTCAGCCTCCTAGCTACAGCAGCATACACCCATGGTTACCTGTGTCCCCCAATGAAGGCTCCAAGAAAGAGATTTTACGGTAAGAACCAAAAATCCCTCTTTTCTCCTTATATGATTATTAGGCACTAAATCAGTTATTTTGCATTCATTGACAAAACCATCTTGTGCTTTTTTTTTTTCATTATTGTATTTTTTAGTTCCCGTAACTCTTTGGCTTTGCTCTGTGACTAAAATATACCAATATTTGGCCATGCTTGGTGCCAGTGTCTTCTTTACAGTTAAAACCTACAGTTCATCCATTAGACTGCTGCAATGCACCAAAGGCTAGCTAACGTATTTGCTTTTCCACCTTTCTGTTGCAGTGTTGGATAGCAGCCCAATCTTATCCTCCTTCCAAGTAATTCTGCTGGAGCACATAATCATGTGCCGTCTGGTCACGGGCCACAAAGCCACAGCCTTACAAGAGGTAAAGGATGAAATACAGGGTCTTGTATTCACTCTTCCAGACTAGGCATATCACAACTGCTTTATTTAGTTTTTTTTCTCTTTTATTTCCTTTTAGATCTCTCAAGTCTGTCAGTTATGTCAGCAGTCACCCAGGCTTTTTTCTAACCATGCAGCCCAACTACACACACTTTTGGTAAGTAAGAGCAACTTAATTTAACCCCTTAGTGAGCGAGACAATTTTTACCTTAACCCCTTCATGACCCAGCCTATTTTGGCCTTAATGACCTTGCCGTTTTTTGCAATTCTGACCAGTGTCCCTTTATGAGGTAATAACTCGGGAACGCTTCAACGGATCGTAGCGATTCTGAGATTGTTTTTTCGTGACAAATTGGGCTTCATGTTAGTGGTAAATTTAGGTCGATAATTTCTGCGTTTATTTGTGAAAAAAATGGAAATTTGGCGAAAATTTTGCAATTTTCACATTTTTAATTTTTATTCCGTTAAACCAGAGAGTTATGTGACACAAAATAGTTAATAAATAACATTTCCCACATGTCTACTTTACATCAGCACAATTTTGGAAACAACATTTTTTTTTGCTAGGAACTACTGTTTGGGCGCACGGCAGAACTCGGAAGGGAAGGAGCGCCATTTGACTTTTTGAATGAAAAATTGGCTCCAATCTTTAGCGGACACCATGTCGCGTTTGGAGAGCCCCTGTGTGCCTAAACATTGGAGCTTCCCCACAAGTGACCCCATTTTGGAAAGGAGACCCCCCAAGGAACTTATCTAGATGCATAGTGAGCACTTTAAACCCTCAGGTGCTTCACAAATTGATCCGTAAAAATGAAAAAGTACTTTTTTTCACACAAAAATTCTTTTAGCCTCAATTTTTTAATTTTCACATGGGCGACAGGATAAAATGGATCCTAAAATTTGTTGGGCAATTTCTCCTGAGTACGCCGATACCTCATATGTGGGGGTAAACCACTGTTTGGGCGCATGGCAAGGCTCGGAAGGGAAGGTGCGCCATTTGACTTTTTGAATGGAAAAGTAGCTCCAATCGTTAGCGGACACCATGTCGCGTTTGGAGAGCCCCTGTGTGCCTAAACATTGGAGCTTTAAACCAACAAGTGCTTCACAGAAGTTTATAACGCAGAGCCGTGAAAATAAAAAATAATTTTTCTTTCCTCAAAAATGATTTTTAGCCCAGAATTTTTTATTTTCCCAAGGGTAACAGGAGAAATTGGACCCCAAATGTTGTTGTCCAGTTTGTCCTGAGTACGATGATACCCCATATGTGGGGGTAAACCACTGTTTGGGTGCACGGCAGGGCTTGGAAGGGAAGGCACGCCATTTGGCTTTTTGAATGGAAAATTAGCTCCAATCATTAGCGGACACCATGTCGCGTTTGGAGAGCCCCTGTGTGCCTAAACATTGGAGCTTCCCCATAAGTGACCCCATTTTGGAAACTAGACCTCCCAAGGAACTAATCTAGATGTGTGGTGAGCACTTTGAACCCCCAAGTGCTTCACAGAAGTTTATAACGCAGAGCCATGAAAATAAAAAATAAATTTTCTTTTCTCAAAAAAATTTTTTTAGCCCTGAATTTTTTATTTTCCCAAGGGTAACAGGGGAAATTTGACCCCAATAGTTGTTGTCCAGTTTCTCCTGAGTACGCTGATACCCCATATGTGGGGGTAAACCACTGTTTGGGCACACGTCGGGGTTCGGAAGGGAAGTAGTGACGTTTTGAAATGCAGACTTTGATGGAATGCTCTGCGGGCATCACGTTGCGTTTGCAGAGCCCCTGATGTGCCTAAAGAGTAGAAACTCCCCACAAGTGACCCCATTTTGGAAACTAAACCCCCAAGGGAACTTATCTAGATGTGTGGTGAGCACTTTGAACCCCCAAGTGCTTCACAGAAGTTTATAACGCAGAGCTGTGAAAATAAAAAATCATTTTTCTTTCCTCAAAAATAATTTTTTAGCCCGCAATTTTTTATTTTCCCAAGGGTTACAGGAGAAATTGGACCCCAAAAGTTGTTGATCAGTTTCTCCTGAGTACGCTGGTACCCCATATGTGGGGGTAAAGCACTGTTTGGGCACACGTCGGGGCTCGGAAGGGAGAGAGCACCATTTTACTTTTTCAACGCAAGATTGGCTGGAATCACTGGTGGCGCCGTGTCGCGTTTGGAGACCCCCTGATGTGCCTAAAAAGTGGAAACCCCTCAATTCTAACTCCAACACTAACCCCAACACACCCCTAACTCTAATCCCAACCCTAACCACAACCCTAACCCCAACACACCCCTAACCCTAGTCTTACCCCTAATTCCAACCCTAAGGCTATGTGCTCACGTTGCGGATTTGTGTGGATTTTTCCGCAGTTTTTGAAAAATCTGCAGGTAAAACGCACTGCGCTTTACCTGCGGATTTACCGCGGATTTCCAGTGTTTTTTGTGTGGATTTCACTTGCGGATTCCTATTATGGAGCAGGTGTAAAACGCTGCGAAATTGCACAAAGAATTGACATGCTGCGGAAAATACAACGCAGCGTTTCCGCGCTGTATTTTCCGCACCATGGGCACAGCGGATTTGGTTTTCCATAGGTTTACGTGGTACTGTAAACGTGATGGAAAACTGATACGAATCCGCAGCGACCAATCCGCTGCGGATCCGCAGCCAAATCCGCACCGTGTGCACATAGCCTAATTCTAACCCTAATTCCAACCCTAATTCTAACCCTAATTCTAGCCCTAGCCCTAAGTGCAACCCTAGCCCTAAGTGCAACCCTAGCCCTAAGTGCAACCCTAGCCCTAAGTGCAACCCTAGCCCTAAGTGCAACCCTAGCCCTAAGTGCAACCCTAGCCCTAAGTGCAACCCTAGCCCTAAGTGCAACCCTAGCCCTAAGTGCAACCCTAGCCCTAAGTGCAACCCTAGCCCTAAGTGCAACCCTAGCCCTAAGTGCAACCCTAGCCCTAAGTGCAACCCTAGCCCTAAGTGCAACCCTAGCCCTAAGTGCAACCCTAGCCCTAAGTGCAACCCTAGCCCTAAGTGCAACCCTAGCCCTAAGTGCAACCCTAGCCCTAAGTGCAACCCTAGCCCTAAGTGCAACCCTAGCCCTAAGTGCAACCCTAGCCCTAAGTGCAACCCTAGCCCTAAGTGCAACCCTAGCCCTAAGTGCAACCCTAGCCCTAAGTGCAACCCTAGCCCTAAGTGCAACCCTAGCCCTAAGTGCAACCCTAGCCCTAAGTGCAACCCTAGCCCTAAGTGCAACCCTAGCCCTAAGTGCAACCCTAGCCCTAAGTGCAACCCTAGCCCTAAGTGCAACCCTAGCCCTAAGTGCAACCCTAGCCCTAAGTGCAACCCTAGCCCTAAGTGCAACCCTAGCCCTAAGTGCAACCCTAGCCCTAAGTGCAACCCTAGCCCTAAGTGCAACCCTAGCCCTAAGTGCAACCCTAGCCCTAAGTGCAACCCTAGCCCTAAGTGCAACCCTAGCCCTAAGTGCAACCCTAGCCCTAAGTGCAACCCTAGCCCTAAGTGCAACCCTAGCCCTAAGTGCAACCCTAGCCCTAAGTGCAACCCTAGCCCTAAGTGCAACCCTAGCCCTAAGTGCAACCCTAGCCCTAAGTGCAACCCTAGCCCTAAGTGCAACCCTAGCCCTAAGTGCAACCCTAGCCCTAAGTGCAACCCTAGCCCTAAGTGCAACCCTAGCCCTAAGTGCAACCCTAGCCCTAAGTGCAACCCTAGCCCTAAGTGCAACCCTAGCCCTAAGTGCAACCCTAGCCCTAAGTGCAACCCTAGCCCTAAGTGCAACCCTAGCCCTAAGTGCAACCCTAGCCCTAAGTGCAACCCTAGCCCTAAGTGCAACCCTAGCCCTAAGTGCAACCCTAGCCCTAAGTGCAACCCTAGCCCTAAGTGCAACCCTAGCCCTAAGTGCAACCCTAGCCCTAAGTGCAACCCTAGCCCTAAGTGCAACCCTAGCCCTAAGTGCAACCCTAGCCCTAAGTGCAACCCTAGCCCTAAGTGCAACCCTAGCCCTAAGTGCAACCCTAGCCCTAAGTGCAACCCTAGCCCTAAGTGCAACCCTAGCCCTAAGTGCAACCCTAGCCCTAAGTGCAACCCTAGCCCTAAGTGCAACCCTAGCCCTAAGTGCAACCCTAGCCCTAAGTGCAACCCTAGCCCTAAGTGCAACCCTAGCCCTAAGTGCAACCCTAGCCCTAAGTGCAACCCTAGCCCTAAGTGCAACCCTAGCCCTAAGTGCAACCCTAGCCCTAAGTGCAACCCTAGCCCTAAGTGCAACCCTAGCCCTAAGTGCAACCCTAGCCCTAAGTGCAACCCTAGCCCTAAGTGCAACCCTAGCCCTAAGTGCAACCCTAGCCCTAAGTGCAACCCTAGCCCTAAGTGCAACCCTAGCCCTAAGTGCAACCCTAGCCCTAAGTGCAACCCTAGCCCTAAGTGCAACCCTAGCCCTAAGTGCAACCCTAGCCCTAAGTGCAACCCTAGCCCTAAGTGCAACCCTAGCCCTAAGTGCAACCCTAGCCCTAAGTGCAACCCTAGCCCTAAGTGCAACCCTAGCCCTAAGTGCAACCCTAGCCCTAAGTGCAACCCTAGCCCTAAGTGCAACCCTAGCCCTAAGTGCAACCCTAGCCCTAAGTGCAACCCTAGCCCTAAGTGCAACCCTAGCCCTAAGTGCAACCCTAGCCCTAAGTGCAACCCTAGCCCTAAGTGCAACCCTAGCCCTAAGTGCAACCCTAGCCCTAAGTGCAACCCTAGCCCTAAGTGCAACCCTAGCCCTAAGTGCAACCCTAGCCCTAAGTGCAACCCTAGCCCTAAGTGCAACCCTAGCCCTAAGTGCAACCCTAGCCCTAAGTGCAACCCTAGCCCTAAGTGCAACCCTAGCCCTAAGTGCAACCCTAGCCCTAAGTGCAACCCTAGCCCTAAGTGCAACCCTAGCCCTAAGTGCAACCCTAGCCCTAAGTGCAACCCTAGCCCTAAGTGCAACCCTAGCCCTAAGTGCAACCCTAGCCCTAAGTGCAACCCTAGCCCTAAGTGCAACCCTAGCCCTAAGTGCAACCCTAGCCCTAAGTGCAACCCTAGCCCTAAGTGCAACCCTAGCCCTAAGTGCAACCCTAGCCCTAAGTGCAACCCTAGCCCTAAGTGCAACCCTAGCCCTAAGTGCAACCCTAGCCCTAAGTGCAACCCTAGCCCTAAGTGCAACCCTAGCCCTAAGTGCAACCCTAGCCCTAAGTGCAACCCTAGCCCTAAGTGCAACCCTAGCCCTAAGTGCAACCCTAGCCCTAAGTGCAACCCTAGCCCTAAGTGCAACCCTAGCCCTAAGTGCAACCCTAGCCCTAAGTGCAACCCTAGCCCTAAGTGCAACCCTAGCCCTAAGTGCAACCCTAGCCCTAAGTGCAACCCTAGCCCTAAGTGCAACCCTAGCCCTAAGTGCAACCCTAGCCCTAAGTGCAACCCTAGCCCTAAGTGCAACCCTAGCCCTAAGTGCAACCCTAGCCCTAAGTGCAACCCTAGCCCTAAGTGCAACCCTAGCCCTAAGTGCAACCCTAGCCCTAAGTGCAACCCTAGCCCTAAGTGCAACCCTAGCCCTAAGTGCAACCCTAGGTGCAACCCTAGGTGCAACCCTAGGTGCAACCCTAAGTGCAACCCTAGGTGCAACCCTAAGTGCAACCCTAGGTGCAACCCTAAGTGCAACCCTAGGTGCAACCCTAAGTGCAACCCTAGGTGCAACCCTAAGTGCAACCCTAAGTGCAACCCTAGCCCTAAGTGCAACCCTAAGTGCAACCCTAGCCCTAACCGTACCCCTAACCGTAACCCTAACCCTAATGGAAAAACAATAAAAATAATTATATTTTCTATATTTTATTATGGGGGTGATAAAGGGGGTGATTTATTTACTATTTTTTTTATTTTGATCGCTGTGATAGAACTTATCACAGCGACCAAAATGTGCAGGAACAAATCTGCCGGCTGGCAGATTCGGCGGGCGCACTGAAGTATGGGGGGGTGGGACCGGAACACGGGGGGGGGGATCGGAGGACCTGGGGAGCGGACAGGAGGACCGGGGGAGCCGACAGGAGGGAGGAGGGGAGCGGAACGGAGATCGGGGCAAAAAGGACGACTGGGGAGGCGATCGGTGGGGTGGGGTGGGGGCAGATCGGGGTCTCCAGCCATGGCAGATGCTATTGCAGCATCGGCCATGGCTGGATTGTAATATTTCACCATTTTCATAGGTGAAATATTACAAATCGCTCTGATTGGCAGTTTCACTTTCAACAGCCAATCAGAGCGATCATAGCCACGGGGGGGTGAAGCCACCCCCCCTGGGCTGAAGTACCACTCCCCCTGTCTCTGCAGATCGGGTAAAATGGGAGTTAACCCCTTCACCCGATCTGCAGGGACGCGATCATTCTGTGACACAGCATATGCGTCACAGGTCGGATTGGCACCGACTTTCATGACGCATACGCTGTGTCACAGGTCGGGAAGGGGTTAATGACCAAGCCAAATTTTACAATCCTGACCAGTGTCACTTCATGTGGTTATAACTCTGGTATGCTTCAATGGATCCCACTGATTCTGAGACTGTTTTATCATGACATATTGTACTCCATGTTAGTGTTAAAAGTTCTTCAATATGACTTGCATTTATTTATGGGGAAAAAAACAGAAAATTTGTCAAAAATGTGGAAAATGTTGCAATTTTCAAACTTTAAGTTTTTGTGCCCTTAAAATCAAAGCATTATGTCACAAAATGGTTAATAAATGACATTACCACATGTCTACTTTACATCAGCACAATTTTGGAAACATACTGTATATACTCTCGTATCATGTGTGCTCGCTACTAAAAGGGAATGAATATTCACTTCTCTCCACTCCCATAGGCACTCCGTTTTAGTAACGGGCACACTTGATCGCCCGGCCGCTGAGGTTACTGTACCCGCTATAAAAGCAATGAATATTCACTGATCTCCACACACCTAGTCCTGGCGTGGAGAGCAGTAAGTATTCCGGCAGCTGTCCTCTGCTTGTAAGCAGAGCATGACATCCCTGCCATGCGCCTGCTTACAAGCATAAATGGCTATATATATATATATATATAATAGTTTTCTAATGGGGGGCCATGCATATCAGGATGGGGATGAGAAAGGCCATGCATACCAGGATGGGGATGAGGGGAACATGCATACCAGGCTTATACTCGAGTTACTAAGTCTTTTGTGGTAAAAAATAGGTGCCTCAGCTTATATTCAGGTTGGCTTATACTCTAGTATATACGGTAATTTACTCTGTCGCCTCATTGGGGGACACAGGACCATGGGTGTTATGCTGCTGTCCACTAGGAGGCGACACTATGCATAATCTGAAAAAGACTAACTGTGGCTCCTCCTGTGCAGTATACACCCCTGGACGGCATCAGCCTTCTCCAGTTTTTGCTTAGTGTTGCATAGGAGGCACACCTAAAAGATTTTTACTCCGTTTTTTCCGACAGGATTACAGATGAAGAAAAGAGGGTCTCCTGTGAGACTCCCGGCATGGCTCCTTCCTCGGCCCCCCTATTATGGGGTGCCCAGTTGAAGTAGAGATGGCTATTCCCCATGTTGCTCCTTCCCCAGTCCCTCGGGTGCTGGTTCGAAGTCGAGACCCCCCCCACCCCTCCTTCCCCAATTCCTTTTGGTTTCTGGGTTGAGGTCGAGGCGAGGATAAAGGCCCCTGAAGGTGACAACAGCACCCTCCCTATCCCCCTGTGGGGGTATTAGGTTGAGACACCTCAGGTAGGGCCTGTACAGGCAGCATTCTACAGCTCCCAGCAATGGGCCAGCACACTGCGCCTGCATCCAGGGACCCCAGCCCAGCTGCGGGCTCCTGTTGGGGCCGGCGGGAGTGCAGGCAGGCATGGCACATACAGATACAGGGCTCCCTGCGCCCCTGTCTCTGCGGCAGCACCAACTCTATACTGCCTCAGGGAGACCCCTACCAGGCTCCCCCTTCCACTTATAGCCCCACCGCCATCCTGCCTTTAAATCCGGAGGGGTCCGGTTCACATCCGACCCCCTCCCGGACTTTCGCGCCGGCCTGGAGCCTCCTCTCCGCCCCCCGGCCCGCCCCCCGGATGACAAATATGACACTCTACAGTGTCATAAAGGGGGTGGATCGAGACAGGGCGCGTTTTTACACAGCCTTGCCGCCTTTTTCCAGCTCTCCGCCCCCTTCTCCTCCTTTCCTCTCTGTCTCAGCAGCCATTTTTGGCTGCAGATTAACCCTGCATCTCCCGGTCTGCAGGACCAGGACCAGGCAGCCAGTCTCCGGGGGGCACAGGACTGTGGATCTTCGGCGCTGGACCTAGGGGGACACTGGTGGGGTAAGATCACAGCTGGGTTTTTTACTCAGCTGTGAATCCATATTACCTATAAGGCTCCCCTATAGGTTTCTCTACCCCTGTAAGGTCCTCTGCTGGCAGCACTTCTGCACTCTGTGCACTATGCCGGGCTCAAGGTCCAAGAGAACCAGGCAGAACTGCTATTATACATTCTGCACAGCCTGCGGGACCGCTCTCCCCAGTAGTAGCACGTACCCGCATTGTCAGAACTGTATACAAACTAATGTGTCAGAGCCCCAAGAAGCCCCTGCCAATGCCTCGGTGTCTAATGCCACGCCGGAATGGGCTTCTCAGATATCGCAATCTATGACGCAGTCTATAGATAACCTAACCTCCACATTGCTTCAGGCTCTGCAGGGTCATGCCCCGGCTATGACCGTTACCCAGCAAAGGGAGAGCTTGACTCAGGAACAAGATGACCCTGGCACATCCACGTCTAGGTCAGGACGCAAGCGGACCCATAGATCAAGTCCATCTGCGTCATCCCATAGCACACGGTCATCCCCCTCTAGGGAGAGACACCATAGCTCCAGGTCATCTAGACCGTCTCATTCCAAGGACAGATAATGCAGATCTCCGCAATTCCCCGACCAGAGAAGGCCTCCTCCCCAGCCCACTCAGCAGGGGACGCCTCAGTGGTACACAGGATTCGGAAGGCATCTGTGACTGTGACTCAGACAGAGACACGGAGGGGTCCCTGATCCCAATCCCTCCTAGCAATACAGCGCTAGTTGAGGACATAATTTCATCCATCCATCGGGTGCTGGACATTTCTGATCCGCCACCAGAGGCCCCAGAACATAAGATTTCCTTTGAAGGACCTCTGAAGCCGCCTAAGGTTCTCTCTAACCAGCCAGAGTTTAAGGCGATCCTTAAAAAGCAGCTCTCACAGCCTGAGAAAAAATTCGCTAATCGCAAATATCTGGAGGCGAGGTACCCCTTCCCACAGAAGGACACCAAGGAATGGACAGATCCACCTGAAGTGGACCCCCCAGTCTCTAGGCTAGCAGCACAGACCCTCCTTTCACTGCCAGATAGCTCAACCCTCAGGGACGCAGCAGATCGGCAGGTAGAACGCATGGCTCGTTCAATTTTCGAGGCAGCAGGGGCATCCCTGGCTCCCGCGTTCGCCTCAGTTTGGGCTGCCAAGGCCATTCTGGCCTGGGCAAAGAATTTACAAGCTCTCCAAGCATCCGCTCCTGAGCTGTCGGACCAAGCGGTTCAAATAGCAGTTGTAGCAGACTACATGCACCATGCAGCTCTGGATTCAGCAAGGGATAGCGGGGATAGCATCAAACGCCATCACGATTCGGCGTATCCTGGCGGACGCAGCCTCAAAGAAGTCCCTCACGCACCTCCCCTACCTCAGTGGGAGACTTTTCGGTGAACAGTTGGACACTATGATATTCAACGCCACCGGGGGTAAGAGTACTTCTCTTCCCCAACTGAAACCTAAACACACTTACAAGAAGCGTAACCAAACTCGATTCCGATCCTTTCGGAATTCCTCCGGCTGGTCCGTCTCGCGTCCAGCACAAAATCGTAACCGTTCCCCACGCAGGGACAATTCACGATTGATGCAAAGGTCGGACAAGACCTGGCAGTCAAAAGCAGGCCAGCCTAAGTCCAGAGGAGGAAAATCTCAGACTTTCTCCTCATCATGACTCACGGACTCCGGAAGACACCACACCAGTAGGCGGCCGACTTTTGCTCTTTCATCAAGTCTGGCTGCCTATTACAGAAGACAGATGGGTCATGGAACTAGTGTCTTCCGGATACAAAATAGACTTCACCTCCAACCCACCGGACCGATTCTTCCTCTCTGTCCCCCCAAAACCGCCAGCCAAGGCTCGTGCCTACCACCAAGCGGTCTCCTCGCTTTTTCAAGCAGGAGTCATAGTACCGGTACCCACGACCGACCGCTTCCGAGGGTTCTACTCAAATCTGTTCGTAGTTCCCAAGAAAGGAGGCAGCGTACGGCCCATACTAGACCTAAAACAGCTCAACAAATATGTACGGGTCCGTCATTTCCGCATGGAGTCCCTTCGGTCCATCATTGCGTCCATGGAGAAGGGAGAATATCTCGCCTCCATAGACATACAAGACGCATACCTGCATATACCCATTGCACCTGCCCATCAGAGGTTTCTCAGGTTCACAATAGGCTAGGACCACTACCAATTCGTGGCTCTCCCTTTCAGACTCGCCACGGCTCCCAGAGTGTTCACCAAGGTCATGGCAGCCACCATGGACGTCCTGCACTCCAGAGGCATAGTAGTCGTTCCATACCTGGACGATCTACTCATCAAGGCTCCCACCTTCAAGGACTGCGAGCTCAGCGTCTCAATCACAACCGATACTCTGTCGCATGGGCTGGTTAATCAACCTACAAAAGTCATCACCAACCCCGAGTCAGTCCCTGACCTTCCTGGGAATGTTATTCAACACCTCCAGGGGTCTAGTGCTCCTTCCCAAGTACAAGGCACTTGCTCTCCGACTAGCAGTTCGCACCCTCCTCCACAATCCCCCTCGATCTCTCCGGTTTGCCATGAGAGTCCTCGGCAGGATGGCAGCAGCAATAGAAGCTGTCCCATTTGCCCAGTTTCACCTCAGACCTCTCCAACTAGCCATTCTCAAGTCCTGGGACAGGAATCCCTTTTCTCTCGACAGGGAGTTCCAGCTAACGTCGTCAACCAGGAAGTCCCTGCACTGGTGGCTCAAGCCAACCTCGCTAGCAAAGGGGAAATCCTTTCTCACAGGTCAATGGAAGGTTCTGACCACCGACGCGAGCCTGACGGGTTGGGGTGCGGTGCACCTACACCACAGGGCACAGGGCAAGTGGTCCCCAGTGGAAGCGACCATGCCCATCAACATCCTGGAAATTCGTGCCATTCTTCTGGCATTGAGGGCCTTCCATCACTTACTGGCAGCCTCTCGCATCAGAATACAGTCGGACAATGCCACGGATGTGGCATATGTGAATCACCAAGGGGGGACCCGCAGTACCCAGGCGATGCGAGAAGTGTCACATATCCTCCGCTGGGCGGAGGACACAGGGTCGGTTCTTTCGGCGGTCCACATTCCGGGTGTGGACAACTGGGAAGCAGACTTCCTCAGCCGACAAGGAATAGACTCGGGAGAGTGGTCTCTCCATCCCGAAAATTTTCAACATCTGTCTCCGCTGGGGGACCCCGGATGTGGACCTAATGGCATCCCACTTCAATGCCAAGGTCTCCAACTTCATGGCCAGAACACACGATCCGCGGTCGCTCGGAGCAGACGCTCTGGTTCAGGACTGGACCCAGTTCCAGCTTCTGTATATTTTTCCACCTCTCCCCTGATATCCAGAGTGGTGAGGAAGATCAAACAAGAGGGAGTTCCAAGCATCCTAATTGCACCGGACTGGCCCAGACGCACATGGTATGCCGACATCGTACAACTCACAGCAGACGCCCCCTGGCGTCTCCCCGACCGCCACGATCTTCTATCACAAGGCCCGTTCTACCACCAGAACTCAGGGGCTCTCAATTTGACGGCGTGGCCCTTGAGACCTGGGTTCTAACCCAGGCAGGGCTCTCGACGGACGTCATTGGAACCATGATCAGAGCATGGAAACCAGCGTCTGCCAAGATTTATTACCGTACCTGGAAAGCTTTCTTTACCTGGTGCGAATCTCGTGGCCAGATCCCACTCCCTTATTCCCTACCCAAAGTACTTGGGTTTCTCCAATCAGGTCTGGAGGCCAGGCTGTCATTGGGCTCGCTTAAGAGCCAGGTGTCAGCCCTCTCAGTGCTTTTTCAAAGGCGCATTGCTACCAAGCCACAAGTAAGGACTTTCCTTCAGGGGGTTTCCCGATTGGTTCCCCCCTACAGACGACCACTAGAAACGTGGGACCTCAACCTGGTCCTGACAGCATTGCAGGAACCACCCTTCAAACCCCTTAAGGAGGTCCCGCTCCGCCTTCTTTCCCAGAAGGTGGTTTTCCTGGTGGCAATCACCTCGCTACGCAGGGTTTCTGAACTGACAGCACTCTCTTGCAGACGGCCCTTCCTGGCTTTTCACCAGGACAAGGTAGTTCTTCGTACGGTCCCATCCTTCCTTCCGAAGGTTGTGTCCGACTTCCACCTCAATGAGGAAATTTCACTACCATCCCTTTGTCCGGTTCCGGTTCATAGAGTGGAGAAGGCTCTGCATATGCTTGACCTTGTCAGGGCATTGCGTATATACGTGTCTAGGACTGCGTCCTTCCGGAGGTCTGATTCTCTTTTCCTCCTTCCGGAAGGCGGCCAAAAGGGTCTGCCAGCTTCCAAAGCTACCTTTGCCAGGTGGATCAAATCCACCATACAAGAGGCCTACCGCCTTAAGAATTCTCCTCTTCCAGCCGGTATTACGGCACACTCTACACGGGCGGTAGGGGCCTCCTGGGCCATTCGGCACCAGGCTTCGGCACAACAAGTGTGTAAGGCGGCCACTTGGACTGGCTTACACACGTTTACTAAACACTACAGGGTTCATACCCAGTCCTCAGCGGACGCGAGCCTGGGTAGATGTGTCCTGCAGGCGGCGGTGCCCTAAGTATAGGGGCCTGTCTGCACAATATTCGTCCATTGCTTCCCACCCAGTGACTGCTTTAGGACGTCCCATGGTCCTGTGTCCCCCAATGAGGCGACAGAGTAAAGGAAATTTTTGTGTACTCACCGTAAAATCTCTTTCTCTTAGCCTCTAATTGGGGGACACAGCTCCCACCCTGTTGCCCTTTCCGGGCCGTTGTAACTGTTGAGTTCTCATATTGTTTTCTTGAGCTCGTACATAGTTGCCTTCTTACAGGCATAATTATGTTATTCATGTTACATAGTTGCCTTCTTACAGGCATAATTATGTTATTCGTGTTACGTTCCTCCTACTGCTTTTGCACAAAGCTGGAGAAGGCTGATGCCGTCCAGGGGTGTATACTGCACAGGAGGAGCCACAGTTAATCTTTTTCAGATTATGCATAGTGTCGCCTCCTAGTGGACAGCAGCATAACACCCATGGTCCTGTGTCCCCCAATGAGAGGGGACATGAGTACACAAAAATCTCTTTTTTTTTTTATTAAAAAGTTAGAAGGGTTTAAATATGACCAGCGATTTTTCATTTTTCCAACAAAATTTACAAAACTTTTTTTTTTTAGGGACCACTAGTGATAATAATAATAATTTTATTTATATAGCGCCAACATATTCCGCAGCGCTTTACAACTTATAGAGGGGACTTGTACAGACAATAGACATTACAGCATAACAGAAATCACAGTTCAAAACAGATACCAGGAGGAATGAGGGCCCTGCTCACAAGCTTACAAACTATGAGGAAAAGGGGAGACACGAGAGGTTGATGTTAACAATTGCTTTAGTTATTTGGACCAGCCATAGTGTAAGGCTCGGGTGTTCATGTAAAGCTGCATGAACTAGTTAACTGCCTAAGTATGTAGCAGTACAGACACAGAGTGCTATTAACTGCATAAAGTGTATGAGAACATGATGCGAGGAACCTGATTATTTTTTTTTTTTGTTTATTAGGCCACACAGGGATAGTTAGGTTAATGCGTTGAGGCGGTAGGCCAGTCTGAACAAATGCGTTTTTAGGGCACGCTTAAAACTGTGGGGATTGGGGATTAATCGTATTAACCTAGGTAGTGCATTCCAAAGAATCGGCGCAGCACGTGTAAAGTCTTGGAGACGGGAATGGGAGGTTCTGATTATTGAGGATGCTAACCTGAGGTCATTAGCGGAGCGGAGGGCACGGGTGGGGTGGTAGACTGAGACCAGAGAGGAGATGTAGGGTGGTGCTGAGCCATGGAGTGCATTGTGGATGAGGGTAGTAGTTTTGTACTGGATTCTGGAGTGGATGGGTAGCCAGTGTAATGACTGGCACAAGGTAGAGGCATCGGTGTAACGGTTGGTGAGGAATATGATCCTGGCAGCAGCATTCAGGACAGATTGGAGCGGGGAGAGTTTGGTAAGAGGGAGGCCGATTAGTAGAGAGTTACAGTAGTCCAGACGAGAATGAATAAGTGAGACAGTAAGAGTTTTTGCAGAGTCGAAAGTAAGAAAAGGGCGAATTCTAGAAATATTTTTGTGATGCAGATAAGAAGAGCGAGCCAGTGATCGGATGTGGGGGGTGAATGAAAGCTCGGAATCAAGGATGACCCCAAGGCAGCGGGCATGTTGCTTGGGAGTAATGCTGGAACCGCACACGGAGATGGCAATGTCAGGCAAAAGGTAGGTTAGTAGAGGGAGAGAACACGAGGAGTTCAGTTTTTGAGAGGTTCAGTTTCAGATAGAGGGAGGACATGATGTTAGAGACAGCGGTAAGACAATCACTGGTGTTTTCTAAGAAGGTCGGAGTGAAAGCAGGAGAAGAGGTGTATAATTGGGTGTCGTCAGCATAGAGATGGTACTGGAAACCAAAGCTACTGATTGTTTGTCCAATAGGGGCAGTATACAAAGAGAAGAGGAGGGGGCCTAGGACTGATCCTTGAGGAACCCCAACAGTAAGGGGAAGGGGAGAGGAGGAGGAACCAGCAAAACATACAGTGAAGGATCAGTCAGAGAGATAGGAGGAGAACCAAGAGAGAACAGTGTCCTTGATGCCGATGGAGCGGAGCATAGTGAGGAGGAGCTGATGATCCACAGTGTCGAATGCAGCGGAAAGATCCAAGAGAATTAGCATAGAGTAGTGACCATTAGATTTAGCTGTTAGTAGGTCATTAGAGACTTTAGTGAGGGCAGTTTCAGTAGAGTGTGAAGAGCGGAAGCCAGATTGAAGAGGGTCGAGAAGAGAGTTATGAGAGATAGCGGGTAAGATGGGAGTGGACCAGGCATTCCAGGAGTTTAGAGATGAAGGGAAGATTAGAGACAGGTCTATAATTAGTGGCACAGTTTTGGTCGAGGGAGGGTTTTTTAAGTAATGGATGTATGATGGCATGCTTAAATGAGGAGGGAAAAATACCGGAAGTGAGGGAAAGGTTGAATATTTTTGTTAGGTGAGAGGTGACAGCCGGGGAAAGGGACTGGAGGAGATGTGACAGAATGGGGTCACTGGTGCAAGTGGTCGGGCGAGAAGATGCAAGGAGCCTGCTTACTTCTTCTTCTGTAACTGGTTCAAAGTCAGAGAGTGAACTAGATGCAGTGGGGGAGGGAGGACAGTGCCTGGTATGAAGAGATTGGGAGATGATTTCCTGTCGAATGTGGTCAATTTTTTCTTTGAAGTAATGGGCCAGATCGTCAGCGCGGAGATCTGTGGTTGGGGCCTGCTCTCTTGGGTTGAGTAGGGACTGGAAAGTGTCGAAGAGACGTTTAGGGTTATTGGACAGTGAGGTGATGAGGGTGTTGAAATAGGTTTGTTTGGAGAGGTGAAGGGCAGAGTTGTATGTTTTTAGCATGAACTTATAATGGATGAAATCTTCGGGTAGATTAGATTTTCTCCACAGACGTTCGGCGCACCTGGATCACCGCTGCAGGAAACGTGTTTGCAGCGTGTGCCACGGTTGTCGCCGTCTGTCTCGAGTTGCTCTATGTATAGGAGGAGCAGCTTCATCCAGGGCACTTTGCAGGGTTTCATTGTAATGCTTCAGAGCAGAATCAGGACATGAGATGGAGGAGATTGGGGCCAATGAGGACTGCAAGTTCTTCATAAGTTTCTGGGTGTTAATGGCCTGTATGTTTCTATAAGTGTGGAAAGTGGGGGTGACCTGAGCGGGATGGCAGTTCTTGATAGAGAATGAAAGAAGGTTGTGGTCAGAGAGCGGGAGAGGGGAGTTTGTGAAATCATCCACTGAGCAAAGCCGGGAGAAGACCAAGTCAAGGGAGTTTCCATCTTCATGCGTTGGAGAGTTAGTATGCTGCGAGAGGCCGAAAGAGGAGGTTAGAGATAAAAGGTGAGAAGCAGATGGGGAGAGGGGAGAAGCAATGGGGATGTTGAAATCACCCATGATAAGGGTGGGGGTGTCACAGGAGAGAAAGTGTGGAAGCCAGGTGGCAAAATGATCCAGGAACTGATGAGAGGGTCCAGGAGGACGATACACCACCGCCACTCGCATGGAGAAGGGGACGTAGAGTCTGACAGCATGGACCTCAAAGGAAGGGAATACAAGTGAGGGTACTTGTGGGATAACTTGGAAGGTACATTTGGGTGAAAGGAGCAGACCAACGCCTCCACCTGCTCTGTTGTCTGATCTTGGGGTATGAGAAAAGTGTAGTCCACCATATGAGAGAGCAGCAGCCGCGGTGGTGTCTGACTGCAGGATCCAGGTTTCAGTAAGAGCCAGGAGATTAAGAGAATTAGAAAGGAAGAAGTCATGAATGAAGGAGAGTATATTACACACAGAGCGAGAATTCCAAAGAGCACAATTGAAAGAGACAGAAGGCATGCATGGAATATTAATAAGGTTAGAGGGGTTTCTGAGTGTAGCAGTTGGGAGGTTTGACTGGCTATAACATGGGGGTCCGGGGTTGGGAGAGATGTCTCCAGCGACTAGGAGAAGGAGGATAGAAAGAGTGAGCAGATGGTTAAGTGATTTGTGAGAGCGTCTCTTGTGTTGGATGGTGGGACTGAATGGATCTGCGCTGTTAAGCAATGTGAACAGAGCATGAGTGCTATACATAGGAGAGGCAAGGACAGAGGGGCCGATATGGATGGAGTTTAAAGAGTTTATGCAAGGGCGGTGAGTGAATGCAGCAGCCAGGATATAGATTATACAGATACATATGGTGTGTATTTGTTCTGTTTCAAGTGAATAGGGAATTGTTTTAGATTGTCTTACCTGTCTCCTGCCCTGTCTAACTGCCATGTTATAACTGCTGCATACTTAGAAAAAAAATACTTTGAATAAAAACTACACGAATAATAGTGCATGAATGCATCCCCAAGCTATGTCTTCATTTATAGAAGGCTAGCTCTTAGATTTTTTTTTTTTTTCTTTCAAAGGGTGTTTCTCCCCCTCTCGTTACCAATCAATCTAACTCAGTTGAGACAGCAGGACACAATAAATGTAGTGATCAGATAAACAAATGTCCAGGTCTACATGGATTATAAACCCCTTTGAAACAGTTATGTGATCTCTCTACATAGGGACAAGCAAAAGTGAGTTAAATATCTATAAACACAAACAAATGCATAATAAGATGACTAACATATATAGATATATGCAGGATTCAATGCCGAAGATAGAATGACTCAGATACCATCCAAGCCGCTTGCTGTCAGGGAATGGAGCAATAGACATGCAGGATATTTCAGTTCAGGGAATGAATGATATGTTTACCATCCAAGCCGCTTGCTGTCAGGGAATGGAGCAATAGACATGCAGGATATTTCAGTTCAGGGAATGAATATGTTTAACATCCAAGCCGCTTGCTGTCAGGGAATGGAGCAATAGACATGCAGGATATTTCAGTTCAGGGAATGAATGATATGTTTACCTGTATGAAGAGAAGAGAGATGCCTGTTATATTCTGCCATGTTATAACTGCTGCATACTTAGAAAAAAAATACTTTGAATAAAAACTACACGAATAATAGTGCACGAATGCACCCCTCATAGTGATGAGCGAGTGTACTCGTTGCTCGGGTTTTCCAGAGCACGCTCGGGTGGTCTCCGAGTATTTGTTAGTGTTCGGAGATTTAGTTTTCCTTGCCGCAGGTAGATGATTTGCAGCTACTAGACAGCTTGATTACATGTGGGGTTCCCTAGCAACCAGGCAACCCCCACATGTACTCAGGCTGGCTAACAGCCATAAATCATCCAGCTGAGTCAAGGAAAACTAAATCTCCGAGCAGTCATAAATACTCGGAGATAACCTGAGCAACGAGTATACTCGCTCATCACTAGGGACCACATCACATTTAAAGTGATTTTTAAGGCCCTATATGACAGAAAATACCCAAAAGTGACTCCATTCTAAAAACTGCACCTCTCACTATGCTCAAAACCACATTCAAGAAGCTTAATAACGCTTCAGTTGCAACACAAGAGCTGAAGCAATGTGGAAGGAAAATATTAACATTTACCTTTTTCACAAAAAAAAAGTACTTTAGATCCCAACTTTTTTTATTTCCACAATTGTAACCGGAAAAAATGGAGACCAAAATTTGTTGTGCAATTTCTCCGGAGTATGCCGATACCCCAAATGTGGGGGAAGTCCACTGTTTGGGCACATGGCAGGGCTTGGAAGGGAAGGAGCATCGTTTGACTTTTTGAACGCAAAATTGGCTGCAATCGAGAGTGGACGCCCATGTCATGTTTGTAGAGCCCCTGATGTGCCTAAATAGTGGAAACCCTTCACAAGTGGCACCATTTTGGAAACTAGACCCTTCAAGGATTTTATCCAGGGGTATATTGAGCATTTTGATCCCACAGGTAAAGGTACCGTCACATTAAGCGACGCTGCAGCGATATAGACAACGATGCCGATCGCTGCAGCGTCGCTGTTTCGTCGTTGTGTGGTCGCTGGAGAGCTGTCACACAGACAGCTCTCCAGCGACCAACGATGCCGAAGTCCCCGGGTAACCAGGGTAAACATCGGGTTACTAAGCGCAGGGCCGCTCTTAGTAACCCGATGTTTTCCCTGGTTACCAGTGTAAATGTAAAAAAAAAAAAAAACACTACATACTTACATTCCGGTGTCTGCCGGGTCCCCCGGCGTCCGCTTCCCTGCACTGTGTAAGCGCCGGCCCTAAAGCACAGCGGTGACGTCACCGCTGTGCTCTGCTTTACGGCCGGCCGGCGCTGACACAGTGCAGGGAAGCGGACGCCGGGGGACCCGACAGACACCGGAATGTAAGTATGTAGTGTTTGTTTGTTTTTTACATTTACACTGGTAACCAGGGTAAACATCGGGTTACTAAGAGCGGCCCTGCGCTTAGTAACCCGATGTTTGCCCTGGTTACCAGTGAAGACATCGCTGAATCCGCATCACACACGCCGACTCAGCGATGTCAGCGGGTGATCCAGCGACGAAATAAGGTGCTGGCCTTCTAGCGCCGACCAACGATGTCACAGCAGGATCTTGATCGCTGCTGCGTGTCAAACACAACGATATCGCTATCCAGGACGCTGCAACGTCACGGATCGCTATCGTTATCGTTGTTAAGTTGTTCAGTGTGAAGGTACCTTAAGACACCGAATTTGATAACATTAGGTTGTCATATTGAATATGTCATCTTTGGCTTTGAACGCAAGTGCTCGCTACTCCAGTTTGCATTGGGTGCTTGGGTATGCACCTAATATCGCGGTTGCTTGAGTCCCCACTTGTTTTGCGGTTGTTAACCCCTTCCCGACATGTGACGGTATAGTACGTCACATGTCGGGACCCCCGCTTTGATGTGCGCTCCGGCGGTGAGCGCACATCAAAGCCGGGACATGTCAGCTGTTTTGAACAGCTGACATGTGCCCGCAATAGGCGCGAGCAGAATCGCGATCTGCGCGCGCCTATTAACCCCTTCCCGACCTTTGACGCATACGCTGCGTCATGAAAGTCTGTGCCTTCCCGACCTATGACGCAGCGTATGCGTCATGGAGGGATCGCGTCCCTGCAGATCGGGTGAAGGGGTTAACTCCCATTTTACCCGATCTGCAGAGACAGGGGGAGTGGTGCTTCAGCCCAGGGGGGGTGGCTTCACCCCCCCGTGGCTACGATCGCTCTGATTGGCTGTTGAAAGTGGAACTGCCAATCAGAGCGATTTGTAATATTTCACCTAAAAAACTGGTGAAATATTACAATCCAGCCATGGCCGATGCTGCAATATCATCGGCCATGGCTGGAAAACCTGAAGTGACCACCCCCCACCCCACCGATCGCCCCCCCAGTGCTCCGGTGCGTGGTCCGGTCCCCTCCGTCCTGTGCTCCGCTGCCCCGTGCTCCTGCCCGCTCCCCCGTCCTGCTGTCCGCTCCCCCCGTCCTCCGATCACCCCCCCTGTGCTCAGATCCACCACCCCTTCATACTTACCGATCCTCCCGGTGTCCGGCCGTCTCCTCGCTGGGCGCCGCCATCTTCCAAAATGGCGGGCGCATGCTCAGTACGCCCGCCGGCCGGCAGATTCCTTTCAGGTACATTTTGATCGCTGTGGTAGGTTCTACCACAGCGATCAAAATAAAAAAAATAATAAATAAACCCCCCCCCCCTTTATCACCCCCATAGATAGGGACAATAATAAAATAAAGAAAATATATTTTTATTTTTTTTCCACTAGGGTTAGGGTTAGAACTAGGGTTAGGGTTACGGGTAGGGTTAGGGTTATGGCATGTGCGGATTTGGCAGCGGATCCGCAGGGGATCGGCCGCGGATCCGCAGCGGATCGGCCGCGGATCCGCAGCGGATCGGCCGCGGATCGGCCGCGGATCCGCAGCGGATCGGCCGCGGATCCGCAGCGGATCGGCCGCGGATCCGCAGCGGATCGGCCGCGGATCCGCAGCGGATTGGTCGCTGCGAATTCGTAGCAGTTTTCCATCAGGTTTACAGTACCATGTACACCTATGGAAAACCAAATCCGCTGTGCCCATAATGCGGAAAATTCCGTGCAGAAACGCTGCGTTGTATTTTCCACAGCATGTCAATTCTTTGTGCGGATTCCGCAGCGTTTTACACCTGTTCCTCAATAGGAATCCGCAGGTGAAATCCGCACAAAAAAACACTGGAAATCTGCTGTAAATCCGCAGGTAAAACGCAGTGCCTTTTACTTGCAGATTTTTCAAAAGTCGTGCGGAAAAATCTCACACGAATCCGCTACGTGGGCACATACCCTTAGGGTTAGGGTTGGAATTAGGGCTAGGGTTGGAATTAGGGTTACGGGTGTGTTGGGGTTAGGGTTGTGGTTAGGGGTGTGTTGGGGTTAGGGTTGGGATTAGGGTTATGGCTACAGTTGGGATTAGGGTTAGGGGTGTGTTGGGGTTAGTGTTGAAGTTAGAAATGAGGGGTTTCCACTGTTTAGGCACATCAGGGGTCTCCAAACGCAACATGGCGCCACCATTGATTCCAGCCAATCTTGCATTCAAAAAGTCAAATGGTGCTCCCTCCCTTCCAAGCCCCGACGTGTGCCCAAACAGTGGTTTACCCCCACATTTGGGGTACCAGCGTACTCAGGACAAACTGGGCAACAACTGTTGGGGTCCAATTTCTCCTGTTACCCTTGCAAAAATAAAAAATTACTTGCTAAGACATAATTTTTGAGGAAAGAAGAATGATTTTTTATTTTCACGGCTCTGCGTTGTAAACTTCTGTGAAGCACTTGGGGGTTGAACGTGCTCATCACACATCTAGATAAGTTCCTTGGGGGGTCTAGTTTCCAAAATGGGGTCACTTGTGGGGTGTTTCTACTGTTTAGGCACATCAGGGGCTCTGCAAATGCAACGTGACGCCCGCAGACCATTCCATCAAAGTCTGCATTTCAAATGTCACTACTTCCCTTCCGAGCCCTGACGTGCGCCCAAACAGTGGTTTACCCCCACATATGGGGTATCACTGTACTCACAACAAACTGGGCAACAAACATTGGGGCCCAATTTCTCCTGTTACCCTTGTGAAAATAAAAAATTGCTTGCTAAAACATCTTTTTTGAGGAAAGAAAAATGATTTTTTATTTTCACGGCTCTGCGTTGTAAACTTCTGTGAAGCACTTGGGGGTTGAATGTGCTCATCACACATCTAGATAAGTTCCTTGGGGGGTCTAGTTTCCAAAATGGGGTCACTTGTGGGGTGTTTCTACTGTTTAGGCACATCAGGGGCTCTGCAAATGCAACGTGACGCCAGCAGACCATTCCATCAAAGTCTGCATTCCAAAACGTCACTACTTCCCTTCCGAACCCCGACGTGTGCCAAAACAGTGGTTTACCCCCACATATGGGGTATCAGCGTACTCAGGAGAAACTGGACAACAACTTTTGGGGTCCAATTTCTCCTGTTACCCTTGCAAAAATAAAAAATTCTGGGCTAAAAAAATATTTTTGAGGAAAGGAAACACATTTATTATTTTCACGGCTCTGCGTTATAAACTTCTGCGAAGCACTTGGGGGTTCAAAGTGCTCACCACACATCTAGATTAGTTCCTTGGGAGGTCTAGTTTCCAAAATGGGGTCACTTGTTAGGGAGCTCCAATGTTTAGGCACACAGGGGCTCTCCAAACGTGACATGGTGTCCGCTAATGATTGGAGCTAATTTTCCATTCAAAAAGCCAAATGGCGTGCCTTCCCTTCCGAGCCCTGCCGTGTGCCCAAACAGTGGTTTACCCCCACATATGGGGTATCATCGTACTCAGGACAAACTGGACAACAACATTTGGGGTCCAATTTCTCCTATTACCCTTGGAAAATTAAAAAATCCTGGGCTAAAAATCATTTTTGAGGAAAGAAAAATTATTTCTCTGTCCCCCATGACGGCACCACGGAGAGAGGGGATCCGCCCACCAAGGACAGGAAACCTACAGATAAAAAGGCGGTACCTCTCTCCCGCATCAGTTTGGTTTCCTGTCCTTGACGGGACCTGCAGCAGATCTTACCTCAGATCGTCGTTGGATTCCGGGGCCAGTCAGACCGGTTCAGGCAGCGGGGGTTCCCTGCCTCGGCTAGGCTGGGCCACCCGATGCGCCACCGCTGGGATCAGTAGGTCTCTAGGGTGAGCGGGGGGCTGCAGCAGCAGCGCTGCGGCTCCTAGAGGAATCCTCACTAGTGAGGGTTCCACATGGCACACAACCGCGAAAGCCACGGTGAGGGGTCCCTCCATAAGGTGGTGCACGGCGCGACAATGCGCGCGTGAACAGCGCTCCAGGAAGCATCAGCGGCATGGTGCTGCACTTCCGGGTTGGTATCGCGCATGCGCGGGTGCCGCAATGCCTGCTGGTTGGAGCAGGGCATTCTGGGCGGCGCAGAGCTTGCTGGGACGGCGCGGTGCATGCTGGGATTCGCGCATGCGCAAATCCAGCGGCGAGGAGCGCGCGAAACCGGCGCACTAACTATTTAAATGAGTACTATCTTCCTGGCTAGTTGCTCTATTGGAGTACAGCCAGCGTTCCTCAGCCATGAGTGACCCTGAATTCCAGGACTCACCAGCGCAGCAAACGCAGGCACCGCAGCAGCAAAAACGCCGGCAGCAGGGGCAAGTTACCTC
This sequence comes from Ranitomeya variabilis, assembly GCF_051348905.1. Taxonomy (NCBI): domain Eukaryota; kingdom Metazoa; phylum Chordata; class Amphibia; order Anura; family Dendrobatidae; genus Ranitomeya; species Ranitomeya variabilis. The sequence goes on along the minus strand of NC_135232.1, from coordinate 502,033,972 downwards.
TCAGGTCCAACGGCGTACAACTGGAGCACGGTCTGGATCTCAGCACAGCAAAAATTCTAGTGCTGCATCCGGATCGAAGGAGCATCATACTGTCGATACGGACCATCCACAACCGGGAAGGAAGAGCGCAGGGAAGTCCAAACATAGGATTTGCGCCCTTTGTAAAGAAGATTTACCTGCCTCCTGGGAAAAAAGATTATGTAAATCTTGTATAGAAGAGACTCTATGTGAAGGGCTTCCAGGGTTCGCCACAGAGCTAAAAACATTAATTAAAACTCAGGTGGAAGATACCTTTAAGTCTCTCCAGGGGGGAAAAAAACGTAAAAAAATTAAACAAAGCATCCCTATATCTGACTCTAGTCCCTCAGATAGTGGGGAGATTAGTTCAAATTCCTCCGATTCTTCTTCATCGTCCTCTTCATCATCCTCTTCTCAGAAAGGTCGTAGTTGTTTCCCATTAGAAGAAACAGACTCCCTAATTAAAGCAGTCAGAAGTACCATGGGCCTCGCTGATTCCCACACCAAAAAATCTGTCCAAGACATAATGTTCGGTGGACTGGAGCAGAAAAAAAGAAGGGTGTTTCCCCTTAATGACAAAATACAAGCCTTAATAAATAAAGAGTGGAAAAAACCTTTAAGAAAGGCCCTACTTACACCCAAAAGGAAATACCCTTTTGAAGACCCTGCATGCTCCTTTTGGGAAAAAGCACCTAAATTAGACGTGGCAATCGCTAAAGCGTCAAAAAAGTTTGCCCTACCTTTTGAAGACATGGGGGTCTTAAAGGATCCCATGGATAAGAAAGCAGATGCTTTCCTAAAAACTTCCTGGGAAGCAGCAGGGGGGGGCCTAAAACCAGCGGTGGCCGCGGCTTGCACGTCCCGCTCCCTTATGGTGTGGCTTGACCAGCTGGAAACCCAGCTCAAAGACAAAACATCCAGAGACAGTATACTGAAAACCCTACCAGTAATGAAAGGGGCAGCCGCTTTTCTGGCCGATGCGTCGGCAGACTCAATCAGGCTTTCGGCCAGGTCAGCGGTGTTCTCCAATGCAGCCAGAAGAGCCCTCTGGCTCAAATGTTGGCCCGGAGACCTCCAAACAAAGGCTAAACTTTGTAATATTCCTTGTGAGGGAGAATTTCTTTTCGGCTCTACTCTGGATGACATTTTGGAGAAAGCAGGGGACAAAAAGAAGTCCTTTCCCGTCCTACAATATCCATCTTATAAACGTCCTTTTCGGAGTAAAAAATTCTTCCGTAGAAAGCCACCTAGATCGCAGGACAGATGGGAAGACAAAAAGAACAAGAGCAAAGGGTTTATCTTCAACAAAAGCCCCACCGATCCCAAAAAACCATCACAATGAACTTTTGCCCCAGGTGGGAGGAAGGTTGTCCCTCTTTCTCTCAGCCTGGGAAAAGATAACCAGCAGTGCCTGGATTCTGGATTTGGTACAGTCGGGACTAAAATTCAAATTTCTTACGTTCCCTCAGCCGTCCTTCCTGATAACATCCCAGAGAGCTTCTCCACAGGAGCGGATAGCTCTGGAACAGGAACTCACAATACTACTAGGCAAAGGGGTTCTTCTGGAAGTTCCCCTCCGAGAAAGAGGGAGAGGGTTCTACTCCCCGATTTTTCTCAGGAAAAAGCCAGACGGCTCTTTCAGGACGATTATCAATTTAAAAAATTTAAACAAACACCTGATTGTGGAACCCTTCAAAATGGAGACAATAAAGACAGCAGTCAAAATGTTGTTTCCGTATTGTTTCATGGTAGTGCTCGACTTAAAGGACGCATACTACCACGTCCCCATTCACAAAGACTTCCAAAAATTCCTCAGGGTGGCAATCGAAATAGGAGGGATGGTAAAGCATTACCAGTTTACAGCCCTACCATTTGGTCTCGCAATAGCCCCAAGGGTATTTACCAAATTGATAGCGGAAGTCATGGCAGACCTGAGGAAACAAAACACCCTAATCGTCCCATACCTGGACGATTTGCTGATAATAGGCAATTCTCCCCAACATTGCAAAAATCAGCTACAGTTAGTTATGGACTCTTTGGGAAACTTGGGGTGGCTCCTGAATCCGAAGAAGTCCAAACTAATACCGAGTCAGATTCAGGAGTACCTGGGGATCACATTGGATTCCATCTCCCAGGAATGTCGCCTACCCCAAGAAAAGATCCAAAAGATGGTGGGGTTAGTGTCCAGGGCAAGAGATCTCCCCTCTATATCACTACGAGAGGCAATGTCTCTCCTCGGGTCCATGACAGCTTGCATCTCTGCCGTCCAATGGGCCCAGGCACATACAAGGCAGCTGCAATGGCAGACATTAGCGGAAGAAATTTTCCTGAAGGGAAATTTAGAAGGTCGGTTCACCTTCTCATTAAAAACAATTCTCTCGCTAGATTGGTGGACAAAAAACAGCAACTTAGCCCGCGGTCTACCGTGGGTCATTCCAGTGTCAAAGGTGGTAACCACAGACGCAAGTCCCTTCGGGTGGGGGGCTCACCTACACAATCTAGTGGTTCAGTGGACATGGTCAGACGACATAAAAGAGGCATCCTCCAACATGAGGGAGTTACTGGCAGTAAAATTCGCCCTTACAAAATTCCAAAAACCCCTTCACTCACATCATGTAAGACTGTTTTCAGACAACAGAGTGGTAGTAGCCTATATAAACCATCAGGGGGGAACACACTCTCAACCACTGATGGAAGTCACACACTCAATCTTACAGATGGCCGAGGAAAATTTAGCATCTTTGACGGCACTTCACATAAAAGGGGTGGACAATGTCAAAGCAGACTACCTAAGTCGGGTCTGCCTAAAACAGGGGGAATGGGAACTAAACCAGTCCATATTCAATCGGATAACGGAGATGTGGGGGGTTCCGACAATAGATCTCTTCGCAAACAATCTAAATCGGAAGGTGACCCCCTTTTGTTCCATAAACCCAGCAGGGAACCCGGTGGCGCTGGATGCTTTCATGATTCCTTGGAAGCACAAACTAGCATATGCGTTTCCCCCTACCACACTGATACCAGCGGTTCTCAGGAAAATAAGGGAGGACAGCGCACGGGTGATATTGATTGCCCCTTACTGGCCGAAGAGAACTTGGTTTTCCTGGGCCAGAAGGATGTCCATAACAGACCCTTGGATACTCCCAGACCTGCCCAATCTCCTGTTCCAGGGTCCAGTATCACACCCGCAGGTAGCGAGGTTACACATGACAGCCTGGAATTTGAGAGGGGGTTACTGATAGAGAAAGGTTTTTCCCAAGGTCTAGTGTCAACCCTCTTAAAAAGTAGGAAATTAACAACCACTAGACAGTACGGTAAAATCTGGAAGAAATTCCTCTCTTCCTCAGGGGCAAAAATCTCCGAAGGAATCCCTCTCAAATTAGTGTTAGAATTTCTGCAAAATGGGCTGGAAAAAGGCCTAGCTACTAACACTCTGAAGGTTCATATTGCTGCATTGGGGGCACTATTTAATTACAATCTAGCAAAGAATCGTTGGGTATCCAGATTCGTTAAAGCGGCAGAAAGATCTAGGCCTCTACCCTCACGTAGAGCCCCACAGTGGGACTTAAATCTAGTTCTCACGGCCCTCACCAAGGCACCCTTTGAGCCCTTAAAAGAACTCCCCTTAAAGATTCTATCCTTTAAGACTTCCCTTTTGGTAGCCCTCACTTCAGCCCGAAGAATTAGCGATATACAGGCCTTGTCAGCAGGGCCACCCTTCACGCTAATATTGGAGGACAGGGTAGTGCTAAAAACTGACCCAGCATACTTACCAAAAGTGGCCTCCCGGTTCCATAGGTCCCAAGAGATCTCTCTTCCCTCCTTCTGTCCTAACCCTAAAAACGAGGGGGAAAAATCACTACACACTTTGGATGTTAGAAGGTGTCTCATCCATTACCTGGAGGCTACTAGGGAGTGTAGAGAGGAAGGGTCTCTCTTTGTGTGTTTTCAGGGCCCTCGGAAAGGCAAGAAGGCCTCCAAGGGTACGTTGGCAAGATGGATCAAAGATGCCATCAACCTTGCCTATACCTCAAGTGGGATGCCAGCTCCAGGGGAAGTTAAAGCCCATTCAACTAGGGCGATGGCGGCTTCCTGGGCAGAAAGAGCCGGAGCAACAATAGACCAGATATGTAGAGCTGCTACTTGGTCTTCACCCTCAACTTTCTTTAGACACTATCGGTTGGACTTAAATTCATCTTCAGACCCCACCTTTGGTAGAAGGGTTCTGGAAGCGGTAGTCCCTCCCTAATGTAGACAGTCTCTGCAATTCTCTCCGTGGTGCCGTCATGGGGGACAGAGAAAATAGTAGTTACTCACCGATAACGGTGTTTCTCTGAGCCCATGACGGCACCCGTACATTCCCTCCCTCACGCGTGGGTGTGCACACATTTAAAATGTTTAGTTATGTATATAATCTATAAGCACGCGGTATCTTTATTTAAGGTTTAGTAATGTAGTAACATTTGTGATCATTAACCTGATGTTCCCGTTATACTCTGCAAACAAACTGATGCGGGAGAGAGGTACCGCCTTTTTATCTGTAGGTTTCCTGTCCTTGGTGGGCGGATCCCCTCTCTCCGTGGTGCCGTCATGGGCTCAGAGAAACACCGTTATCGGTGAGTAACTACTATTTTTTTATTTTCACGACTCTGCGTTATAAACTTCTGTGAAGCATCTGGGGGTTATAAGTGCTCACTATGCATCTAGATAAGTTCCTTGGGGGGTCTAGTTTCCAAAATGGGGTCACGTGTAGGGGAGCTCCAATGTTTAGGCACACAGGGGCTCTCCAAACGCGACATGGTGTTCGCTAACGATTGGAGCTAATTTTCCATTCAAAAAGTCAAATGGCACGCCTCCCCTTCCGAGCCTTGCCGTGCACCCAAACAGTGGTTTACCCCCACATATGAGGTATCAACATACTCAGCAGAAATTGCCCAACAAATTTTAGGATCCATTTTATCCTGTTGCCCATGTGAAAATGAAAAAATTGAGGCTAAAAGAAATTTTGTGTGAAAAAAAAGTACTTTTTCATTTTTACGGATCAATTTGTGAAGCACCTGAGAGTTTAAAGTGCTCACTATGCTTCTAGATAAGTTCCTTGGGGAGTCTACTTTCCAAAATGGGGTCACTTGTGGGAGCGCTCCAATGTTTAGGCACACGGGGGCTCTCCAAACGTGACATGGTCTCTGCTAGCGATGGAGATCATTTTTCATTCAAAAAGTCAAATGGCGCTCCTTCCCTTCCGAGCCTTACCATGTGCCCAAACAGTGGTTTACCCCCACATGTGAGGTATCAGTGTACTCAGGAGAAATTGTCCAACAAATTTTAGGATCCATTTTATCCTGTTGCCCATGTGAAAATGAAAAAATTGAGGCGAAAATAATTTTTTTGTGAAAAAAAAGTACTGTTTCATTTTTACGGATCAATTTGTGAAGCACCTGGGGGTTTAAAGTGCTCACTATGCTTCTAGATAAGTTCCTTGGGGGGTCTAGTTTCCAAAATGGGGTCACTTGTGGGGGAGCTCCAATGTTTAGGCACACGGGGGCTCTCCAAACGCGACATGGTGTCCGCTAAAGATTGGAGCCAATTTTTCATTCAAAAAGTCAAATGGCGCTCCTTTCCTTCCAAGCCCTGCCGTATGCCCAAACAGTGGTTTACCCCCACATATGAGGTATCAGCGTACTCAGGACAAATTGGACAACATCGTTCGTGGTCCAGTTTTTCCTTTTACCCTTGGGAAAATAAAAAAATTGTTGCTAAAATATCATTTTTGTGACTAAAAAGTTAAATGTTCATTTTTTCCTTCCATGTTGCTTCTGCTGCTGTGAAACACCTGAAGGGTTAATAAACTTCTTGAATGTGGTTTTGAGCACCTTGAGGGGTGCAGTTTTTAGAATGGTGTCACTTTGGGGTATTTTCAGCCATATAGAACCCTCAAACTGACTTCAAATGTGAGGTGGTCCCTAAAAAAAATGGTTTTGTAAATTTTGTTGTAAAAATGAGAAATCACTGGTCAAATTTTAACCCTTATAACTTCCTAGCAAAAAAAAAATTTGTTTCCAAAATTGTGCTGATGTAAAGTAGACATGTGAGAAATGTTATTTATTAACTGTTTTGTGTCACATACCTCTCTGGTTTAACAGAATAAAAATTAAAAATGTGAAAATTGCGAAATTTTCAAAATTTTCGCCAAATTTCCGTTTTTTTCACAAATAAACTCAGAAATTATCGACCTAAATTTACCACTATCATGAAGCCCAATATGTCACGAAAAAACAATCTCAGAATCGCTAGGATCCGTTGAAGCGTTCCTGAGTTATTACCTCATAAAGGGACACTGGTCAGAATTTCAAAAAACGGCAAGGTCATTAAGGCCAAAATAGGCTGGGTCATGAAGGGGTTAACTAGTCAAATGCCGCTGTCAAACGCAGACAGCGGCATTTAACTACCGCATCCGGCCGTGCGGCCGGATATGAGCGCATCGCCGACCCCCGTCACATGATCGGGGGTTGGCGATGCTCCTCCATTGTAACCATAGAGGTCCTTGAGACCTCTATGGTTACTGATTGCCGGTGGCTGTGAGCGCCCCCCTGTGGTCGGCGCTCACAGCACACCTGCAAATCTGCTGTGTAGCAGCGATCTTTTGATCACTGCTGCATAGCAGAGCCGATCGGGCTGTGCCTGCTTCTAGCCTCCCATGGAGGCTATAGAAGCATGGCAAAAGTTAAAAAAAAAAGTTTTTAAAAATGTGAAAAAAATAAAAAAAATGTAAAAGTTTAAATCACCCCCCTTTCGCCCCAATCAAAATAAATCAATAAAAAAACCCAACCTACACATATTTGGTATCGCCGCGTTCAGAATCGCCCGATCTATCAATAAAAAAAAAGCATTAACCTGATCGCTAAATGGCGTAATGAGAAAAAAATTCGAAACGCCAGATTTAAGTTTTTTTTGTCGCCACGACATTGCATTAAAATGCAATAACGGGCGATCAAAAGAACGTATCTACACCAAAATGGTATCATTAAAAACGTCAGCTCGGCACGCAAAAAATAAGCCCTCACCTGACCTCAGATCACGAAAAATGGAGACGCTACGTGTATCGGAAAATGGCGCAGGTCAGTTTTAGCATTTAGTGAACCTAGCAAAATAGGCAAGCAAAAAACAAGTGTGGGATTGCACTTTTTTTGCAATTTCACTGCACTTGGAATTTTTTTCCCGTTTTCTAGTACACGACATGCTAAAACCAATGATGTCGTTCAAAAGTACAACTCGTCCCGCAAAAAATAAGCCCTCACATGGCCAAATTGACGGAAAAATAAAAAAGTTATGGCTCTGGGAAGGAGGGTAGCGAAAAACGAAAACGGAAAAAGCTCCGGGGGTGAAGGGGTTAAACTGCCAAAAACGTGGGGATCTGCGATGCTCCATGCATGCACGAGCACCTGATGCAAACTCAAGTAAAATGTAACAAAACTAACCAAATACTGAACGTGTGCATGTGGCCTTATACATTTCTTTTTTCTTTCTCTGTATAACTGCACTAGGTTTCAGTTTAGTATGGCTATCAATATTTCTGATGACTTCAACCACTTTTTGTTTTACACAGGGTTTATATTGCATTTCTGTAAACTGTATGGATAATGCAGAGGCACAGTTCACGACTGCATTGAGGGTGAGTATAGTTTCGCCACATAAACATGGTCACGATTCTGACCAGATTCTAAGATTTGTGTGGACATACACTACCGTTCAAAAAGTTTAGAGTCACTTAGAAATTTCCTTATTTTTTAAAGAAAAGCACAGTTTTTTTGCAATGAAGCTAACATTAAATGATTCAGAAATGTACTCTATACATTGTTAATGTGATAAACGACTATTCTAGCTGCAAACGTCTGGTTTGTAATGCAATATCTTAATAGGTGTATAGAGGCCCATTTACAACAACCATCACTCCACTGTTTTTATGGTACTTTGTGTTTGCTAACTGTGTAAGAAGGCTGATGGATTGTTAGAATACCCTTGAAAACCCTTGTGCAAGTATCGGTATGTTAGCACAGCTGAAAACAGTTTGGCTGCTTAGAGAACCTATAAACCTGACCGTCCTTTGAGCTAGTTGAGAATCTGGAGCATTACATTTCTTGGTTCCATTAAACTCTCAAAATGGCCAGAAAAAAAGAACTTTCATGTGAAACTCGACAGTCTGCTCTTGTTCTTAGAAATGAAGGCTATTCCATGCGAGAAATTTCCAAGAAACTGAAGATTTCCTACAACGGTGTGTACTACTCCCGTCAGAGGAGACCACAAAAAGGCTCTAACCAGAGTAGAAAGAAATGTGAGGCCCAGCTGCGCAACTGAGCAACAAGACAAGTATATTAGAGTCTGTAGTTTGAGAAATCGACGCCTCACAGGTCCTCAACTGGCAGCTTCATTAAATAGTACATGCAAAACGCCAGTGTCAACGTCTACAGTAAAGAGGTGTCTCCGGGATACTGGCCTTCAGGGTAGAGTGGCAAAGAAAAAGCCATATCTGAGACTGGCTAATAAAAGGAAAAGATTAATATGGGCAAAAGAACACAGACATTGGACAGAGGAAGATTAGAAAAAAGTGTTATGGACAGACAAATCCAAGTTTGAGGTGTTTGGATCACACAGAAGAACATTTGTGAGACGCAGAACAACTGAAAAGATGCTGGAAGAGTTCCTGACGCCATCTGTCAAGCATGGTGGAGGTAATGTGATGGTCTGGGGTTGCTTTGGTGCTGGTAAAGTGGGAGATTTGTACAAGGTAAAAGGGATATTGAGTAAGGAAGGCTATCACTCCATTTTGCAGTGCCATGCCATACCCTGTGGACAGCCCTTGATTGGAGCCAATTTCATCCTATAACAGGATAATGACCCAAAGCACACCTCCAAATTATGCAAGAACTATTTAGGGAAGAAGCAGGGAGCTGGTATTCTATCTGTAATGGAGTGGCCAGCGCAGTCACCAGACCTCAACCCCATTGAGCTGTTTTGGGAGCAGCTTGACCGTATGGTATGCAAAAATTGCCCATCAAGCCATACCAACTCGTGGGAGGGGCTTCTGGAAGCATGGGGTGACATTTCTCCAGATTACCTCAGCAAATTAACTGCTAGAATGCCAAATGTCTGCAATGCTGTAATTGCTGCTAAGGGAGCATTCTTTGACGAAAGCAAAGTTTGAAGGAGAAAATTATTGTTTCAAATAAAAATCTTTTTTCGAACCTTGTCAATGTCTGGACTAGATTTTCAATTCATTTGGCAACTTATTTGATTATTAAAAGTATGAGTTTTCATGGAAAACACAAAATTGGGTGACCCTAAACATTTGAACAGTAGTGTATATCTCCAATATTAATCAATAGCACACACTTATAGGTCTACGCTGCCGATCTATATACACTGCCATTTGCATAAGTATGCTCTGTGTGGGCAGCATGGGCTTCATTGCTGTTGTTTATATGTAAAATTTCATGTAAAGACTGCTTTTATTGTAGATTTTTCATTTCGTTACAGCTAACCACACACCAAGAGTTATGGACGTTTATAGTGACAAACCTGGCAAGTGTTTATATTCGGGAAGGAAACCGACATCAAGAGGTGAATAGTCTGAAAAGCAATAACACCTTTTATATTGCAACTTTTTACCCTTCATAGACTAGCCTGCATTTTGACATATTTAACCCCTTCGCAACATATGACTTAGGCCCCTTTCACACATCAGTTTTTTGCCGTCAGTCACAATCCGTTGGCTCGACAGATCCTTCGCAGATTGTGAAAAACGTATGCGATGGATTTGTTTTTTTCGATGGATCCGACTAGCGGATCTGGCTAAATAAATTGGAGCATGCTTAGTTCAAAAAAAAAAAACCGGATTTCATCGCCGGATTCTGTCATTTGACAGATCCGGTGCCCATAGGCTTCCATTAGAGCAAACTACGGACGGCAACGGATCCATCGCTGTCCGTTATTTTCGACAGACACAAAAAAAAGTTACTTTGTCCGTTGTCTCCAGTCGCCGGACAAACAATTTTTGTCGGATCCGGAGAACGACAGATGAAACATGAGGCAATCCGTCGCTAATACAAGTCTATGAGAAAAAAACGGATCCGGCGGCATTAGTCGCCTGATTCATTTTTTTAAAAAATTTGACGGATTGTGACTGACTGCAAAAACTGATGTGTGAAAGGGGCCTTAAACGTATGTGCCTCGAACAGCTGTTAAATCCCGATCTCAGACAGCGGCATTTAACACGTGCTGCAGGAAAGTGGGGGGGGGGGGGGTAGGCCTCATTTCTCGCCCCCATGATGTTATTGTGGGGCGCCGATGGGTTGTCATGAGGGCCGGAGGTCTTCTGAAGGCTGTCATTTTGATCCTCCTGATGCGCTGCTATGTATAGTACAAGCAATGGGACGATCGCTGCTTCAAGTCCCTGAAAGGAAAAATTTAATACAGTGAAAAGTGTGTTGGGGGGTATAGTTTTTAACCCCTTAATCCCATATGACGTACTGTCCCGTCAAGGTGACCTGGGACTTAATTCCCAGTGACTGGATAGTCGATCGGCCGCGCTCACCGCCGGGTGTCCGGCACTATGAGCCAGGAGCTCTCAAGATCGCAGCGTTCCGGCGGCACAGGGAAGCATCGCGCAGGGAGGGGGCTCCCTGTGTGCTTCCCTGAGACCCTCAGAGCAACGCGATGTGATCGCGTTGCTCCGAGGGTCTCCTACCTCCTCCTCCCTGCAGGCCCCGGATCCAAAATGGCCACGGGGGGCCTTCTGGGTTTTGCAGGGAGGTGGCTTTCAAGCGCCTGCTCAGAGCATGAGACGGGAAGCCTCCCTTCAGTGCCTGTCAGATCGCTGATCTGACACAGGGCACTGCAAAGTGTCAGATCAGCGATCTGTCACTATACAGTGATGTCCCCCCTGGGGCAATGTAAAAAAGTAAAAGGAAAAAAAAAAATTCTAAATAAAGAAAAAATATATATAGTTCCAATAAATAAATACATTTATCTGAATAAAAAAACAAACAATAAAAGTACACATATTTAGTATCGCCACGTCCGTAACGACCCGATCTATAAAACTGCCCAACTAGTTAACCCCTTCAGTGAACACCGTAAAAAAAAGAGGCAAAAAAAGGTTTTATCATACCGCCGAACAAAAAGTGGAATAACACTCGATCAAAAAGACGGATATAAATAACCATGGCACCGCTGAAAACGTCATCAAGTTATAGTCCTCAGAATAAAGCGATGCAAAAATAATTATTTTTTATATAATAGTTATCGTATAAAAGCGCTAAAACATAAAAAAATTATATAAATGAGGTATCGCTGTAATCGTACTGACCCGAAGAATAAAACTGCTTTATCATTTTTACCAAACGTGGAACGGTATAAACGCGCCCCCCCCCCCCCCCCACCCCCCCCCCCTAAAAAAAAAAAAAAATTAAAAAAAATTCATGAATAGCTGGTTTTGGTCAGTCTGCCTCACAAAAATCGGAATAGAGAGCGATAAAAAAATGTCACGTGCCTGAAAAATGGTACCAATAAAAAGTCAACTCTTCCTGCAAAAAACAAGACCTCACATGACTCTGTGGACCTAAATCTGGAAACATTATAGCTCTCAAAATGTGGAGACGCAAAAACTATTTTTTGCAATAAAAAGCGTCTTTTTGTGTGACAGCTGCCAATCATAAAAATTTCCTAAAAAACTCGCTATAAAAGTAAATCAAATCCCCCTTCATCACCCCCTTAGTTAGGAAAAAAATAAAATTTTAAAAAATGTATTTATTTCCATTTTCCCATTAGGGTTAGGGTTGGGGCTACAGTTGGGGTTGGGGCTACGGTAAGGGTTAGGGTTGGGGCTAAAGTTAGGGTTGGGCTAAAGTTAAGGATAGGGTTGGAGCTAAAGTTAGGGTTAGGTTGGGGCTAAAGTTAGGGTTGGGGCTAAAGTTAGGGTTGAAGCTAAAGATCTCAATTCCAGTCAATTTAGCATTGAAAAGTCAAACGGCGCTCCTTCCCTTCCGAGCTCTGCCATGCTCCTAAACAGTGGTTTACCCCCACATATGGGGTATTGGCGTACTCAGGACAAATTGTACAACAACTTTTGGGATCCAATTTCTCCTGTTACCTTTTGTAAAATAAAACAAATTGGAGTTGAAGTAAATTTTTAGTGGAAAAAAAGTTAAATGTTCATTTTTTTAAACATTCCAAAAATTCCTGTGAAACACCTGAAGGGTTAATAAACTTCTTGAATGTGGTTTTTGAGCACCTTGAGGGGTGCAGTTTTTAGAATGGTGTCACACTTGGTTATTTTCTGTCATATAGACCCCTCAAAATGACTTCAAATGTGATGTGGTCCCTAAAAAAAAAAAATGGTGGTGTAAAAATGAGAAATTGCTGGTCAACTTTTAACCCTTATAACTCCCTAACAAAAAAAAAAAATTTGGTTCCAAAATTGTGCTGATGTAAAGTAGACGTGTGGGAAATGTTCCTTATTAAGTACTAGATTGTGGACCGATTCTAACGCATCGGGTATTCTAGAATATGCATGTCCCCGTAGTATATGGACAATGATGATTCCAGAATTCGCGGCAGACTGTGCCCGTCGCTGATTGGTCGAGGCAACCTTTATGACATCATCGTCGCCATGGCAACCATTATGACATCTACGTCGATACTGTGCCCGTCGCTGATTGGTCGAGGCCCATGCGTCCTCAACCAATCAGAGACGTGGGATTTCCAGGACAGACAGAAAAACCCTTAGACAATTCTATATATAAATAGATTTTGTGTGATCCATTGAAGCGTTCCAGAGTTATAACCTCATAAAGGGAGAGTGGTCAGAATTGTAAAAATTGGCCCGGTCGTTAACGTGCAAACCACCCTTGAGGGTTAAGGGGTTAAAAAATATGAAAAAATACAATCGTCCCCATTAGTGATGAGTGAATATAATCGTTACTCGAGATTTCTTGAGCACGCTCGAGTGTCCTCTGAGTATTTTTTAGTGCTCGGAGATTTAGTTTTCTTCGCCGCTGCTGAATGATTTACATCTGTTAGCCAGCATAAGTACATGTGGGGGTTGCCTGGTTGCTAGGGAATCCCCACATGTAATCAAGCAGGCTAGTAGCTGTCATTCAGCTGCTGCAAGGAAAACTAAATCTCCGAACACTTACAAAATACTCGGAGGACACCCGAGCGTGCTTGGGAAATCTTGAGTAATGAGTATATTCGCTCATCACTAGTCCCCGTTAGATTTTTTTAAAATACACGTTTGGTATTTGTGTTCTGAAAACTCCATTCTATCAAAATATAAAATCCGATCAGTAAACAGCATACAGAGAAAAAAAATCATTTGAACATCAAAAGTAGTTTTTACAAGCCCTGTCTTAGTCCATCCCATCATTTTTAATGCATTCCGTGTTTTTTGTGCACGCACATGCTGCGTTTTTTCCCGCAGCGGAATCGTATTCCCCAAAAAAATGCAGCATGTTCATTCTTTGTGCGGAATCGCGGGGATTCCGCACACATAGGAATGCATTGATCTGCTTATACTTCCCACATGTGGCTATGCCCACCATGCGGGAAGTAAGCAGATCATGTGTGGTTGGTACCCAGGGTGGAGGAGAGGAGACTCTCCTCCAGGCCCTGGGAACCATATACCTGTTAAAAAAAAATATATATATATATTAAAATAAAAAATCGTGATATTCTCACCTTCCGGCAGCCCCCGCAGCCTTCCCACTCCTCACGATGCTCCCGTTCCCAGTAATGCCTTGCGATAATGACCTGTGATGACGTAGCGGTCTTGCGAGATGCTACATCATCTGGGGTCTTTGCCGCAGGGCATTACTGGAAACGGGAGCTGCTGGGAGTATCGCGAGGAGCGGGAAGGTGAGAATATCACGATACTTTTTTTTATTATTATTATTTTTAACATTATATCTTTTTACTATTGATACTGCATTGGCTGCATCAATAGTAAAAAGTTGGTCACACTTGTCAAGCACTATGTTTGACAAGTGTGACCAACCTGTCAATAAATTTTCCAAGCGATGCTACAGATCGCTTGGAAAACGCTAGCATTCTGCAAGCTAATTACGCTTGCAAAACCCTAGTGTTTAGCGGGAAAATGCATGCCAATTCTGCATGCGTATTTCCCGCAGCAGGGAGTTGCAGAATTCTGCAACGTGTGCACATGGCCTCAATGTAATTTATGCACATTGTGGGGCTCAGAAGGGAGGGGGCAACTTCTGAATTTCTTTTGAGGGGGGTGAGGAGCCATTTAGCTTTTCCTGAGCCTTTGTACTACCAGTAACGTGGAAGCACCCAATATATCCATTGACAGGTGACAGACCTATTGGGACGCTGAATAAACAAAAACCAGCAATTCAGGAATTTTTTTGTTTTTCATATGCCATTCTGCATGGTGAAATTATCAAGGCAGCATTATTTTTTGGGTCAATACGATTGCAGCAATACCACATTTATATTTGGGGTTTTAATGTATGTTTTGGTGCTTTTACACAGTAAAAACTATTTTTTGGAAAAAAATATATTTTTGCATCACTTTATTCTGAGAGCTAGAACTCACTTTTTTTTCCGCTGATGGAGCTTTATGGCTGCTTGTTTTTTGCAGAACAAGATGTTTTCATCTATACCATTTGTATTTACACTTGTCTTTTTGATCGGGTTTTATTCCACTTTTTGTTCAGCAGTATGATACAGCATCTATTATTGATTTTTTTTTTTTTTTGCGGCGTTCACTAAAGGGGTTAACTAGTGGGACAGTATTATGCGGCAGGTTGTTCTGGGCGTGGCGATACCAAATATGTGTACTTTTGTTATGTGTTTTTTTTTTTTTTTTCCATAGAAATATTTATGGGTACAATATAATTTTTTGTACCGTATTTTCCGGCGTATAAGACGACTGGGCGTATAAGACGACCCCCCAACTTTACCAGTTAAAAAATAAAATCTTCTTAAAAGTCGGGGGTCTTCTTATACACCCTATGTCGTCTTATAGGGCCGGTGAATATGTGCCTTTTGGGGGGGGGGGGAGTGATCCTGATGAGGACGAGGGGGCGTCTCACAGGAAAGTGAGTATCCCCCATTACCTTATCATAGCGCTGCAGCGTGGGGTCTCTGTGCTGGGAGCGGCGGCTGCTGTGCTGTGCTGTGCTGTGCTGTGCTGTGCTGTGCTGTGGCGGCTCCTCTTCTGCAGTGTGGGGCCTCTGGTGCTGTGGGGCGGTGGCGGCGGCGTATCTTCATACAGTCGGGGCTCCTCCGGCATCTCAAAGACTGGAAGCCCCGCCGGCAACTCCATGGGTACAATGCGGTCAGGTGGCCTCCGGGAAAATGGCCGCTGCTCAGATTCAGATCTCGTCCCGAGATCTCGGGAGACGAGATCTGAATCTGAGCAGTGGCCATTTTCCCGGAGGCAGCTCAATAGGTGCGATGCGGTGGCCCGGCCGCTGGGGGCTGCGCATGCTCAGATTCAGATCTCAACGAGATCTGAATCTAAGCAGCGGCCATTTTCCCGGAGGCCAGCGCATTGTACCGATGGAGTTGCCGGCGGGGCTTCCAGGCTGAGATGCCGGAGGAGCCCCGACTGCATGAAGATACGCCGCCGCCGCCACCGCCCCACAGCACCAGAGGCCCCACACTGCAGAAGAGGAGCCGCCACAGCACAGCAGCCGCCGCCGCTCCCAGCACAGAGACCCCACGCTGCAGCGCTATGATAAGGTAATGGGGGATACTCACTTTTCTGTGAGACGCCCCCTCGTCGTCATCAGGATCACTCCCCCCCCCACCCACCATATACACCCGGCGTACAAGGCGATTCCCGGCGTACAAGACGACCCCCGACTTTTAAGAAGATTTTCAGGGGTTAAAAAGTCGTCTTGTACGCCGGAAAATACGGTATTTTGTGATCCTCGCAATGATGTTGCGGGGCCACCGATCAGACAGCAGTGGGGGTTCCCGCCCTCTGCTTGCTTGCTAAATACTGCTATTTCGATTGTAGTATTTAGGGGGTTAAAGTGTCGGGAGCGACGCGGGCACCACTCCTACACTAAATGCCGGATGTCAGCTGTCAGAATCGGCTAACACCCGGCGGCAATCGTGCACCATGACGTTTCCATATTTCCAAGGTTGGTAAGTTCCAGGCGGCTTGGACGTATGGATACGTCAAAGTTTGTAAAGTGGTTAAAAATTGCAAAATGGAAAATGGGCAGATGCTAAAATTTTGGCATCCTTGAAGATGTGATTCCTTCAAGGGACTTGGAGTCTTGGTCCATATATGCATAAAATATCAGTTTATTTCATCATTATGTAAACCAATGAACATCATTATGAAAACAGTTGACGAAAAGCAAGAACACAGGTGTTTATAGCAAGTGGTCGACAAAAAGTATCGGACAAGGGTGGTGCGAATCCAAAATATGTAAAGAGTTATATAGGGATCAAAATACAGTTGTGCTCAAAAGTTTACATACCCCGGTAGAATTTCTGGTTTCTTGGCCTTTTTTACAGAGAATATGAATGATTACACCAAAACTTTTAAAACTACTGTTTTCTCTTTTTAAATCATAATGACAACCCTAATCAAAAGTTCACATGCCCCATTTCTTAATACCATATATTGCCACCTCTAACATCAATGACAGCTTGAAGTCTTTTGTGGTAGTTGTTGTGGATGAGGTTCTTTATTTTCTCAGATGGTGAAGCTGCCCTCTCTTGTTGGCAAAAAGCTTCCAGTTCCTGTAAATTCCTGGGCTGTCTAGCATGAACTGCGCATTTGAGATCACCCCAGAGTGGCTCAATGATATTGAGGTCAAGAGACTGAGATGGCCACTCCAGAACCTTCACTTTGTTCTGCTGTAGCCAATGACCGGTCGACTTAGCCTTGTGTTTTGGATCGTTGTCATGTTGGAACATCCAATAACGTCCCTTGCGCAGCTTCCAGGCTGATGAGTGTAAATTTGCCTCCAGTATTTACTGATAGCGTGCTTTATTCATCTTTCCTTCAACTTTGACTAAGTTTCTTGTGCCTTTGTAGCTCACACATTCCCAAAACATCAGCGATCCACCTCCATGCTTTACAGTAGGAATGGTGTTTCTTTCATCATTGGCATTGTTGACCTCTCTCCAAATGTAACGTTTATGGTTGTGGACAAAAAGTTCAATATTGGTCTCATCACTCCAAATTACCTTGTTCCAGAAGTTTTCAGGCTTGTCTATGTGCTGTTTTGCTTATTGTAGGCAATATACTTTGTGGCATTTGTGCAGTAATGACTTTCTTCTGGCAACTCGACCATGCAACTCATTTTTCTTCAAGTGCCTCCTTAGGCTATGTGCCCATGTTGCGGATTTTTCCGTGCAGATTTTGAAAAACCCCTCGGACTTACAGCAGATTTCCACAGTTTTTCTCCTACGCCTCATTGGGGGACACAGGACCATGGGGTGTTATGCTGCTGCCACTAGGAGGACACTGAGTAAACACAGAAAGAATAGCTCCTCCCCTGCAGTATACACCCTCCTGCTGGCTCTCAGTGAACCAGTTCTTGCTTAGTGTCTGTAGGAGGCACTTGGGTCTGCTTCAGACCCCACCGTTTTTATTTTAATTTTTTATTTTTTGTTCTATTTTTTCCTTTAACGGAGCGAATGGGGGCAGCAGATCCTTTCTAGGCTCCGATCTTCCCCGAACCATCAACAGGCAAGTACGTGGAGCGTTCCTCCCGTATCCTTTCCTGCAACGTTGGATGCCAGCCCTGAGCTCACCTTACGGGCGACGGTTCCTTCGCGTTCCGATCTCCCCCCTTCATAGCAGGCGACCACATGGAGTAGCCCTCCATCTACCTCTCCTGGAGCCAGGTGCATAGCCGGACATGATATATATGGCGTTTGTGTAGCCCCCCTCTGCATCACCACTGATATAGCTGATGTCGCATGGCGGCAGAAGCTCTTCACCCCCTCCCTGACTATGGCGACGGTGGATTGAGCACCGGCCCACCGCATCTACCGTGAGTACACTGCGGGGGCCGAGGCGCTGGGGGGTCCTGGTCCCCGGGGTATGGGAGGTCCGCACCTTAAGCCTGTGTCCGTGGGTGGTCCTTAGTGCGGCAACCCCACGAAGGAGTGCAGCTAATGATGGCGCTAATAGTGGTCGCGGCGCTGCAGGCCGCAACCGCAGAGAAAACATTTTTTACCTCAATACAAGCCGGCATTTTGGCCACACCCACCGTCAGCTAGCCCCGCCCACTTTTTGGCGCTTCTCGTTCCCTGTGACGAGCTCCCACTTCCTGGTCTTGGCGGCCATCTTGGGACACCCACAGCCCTGATGCTGCAGCACTGCTCCAGCGTTTCCTATCACAGCCCTCAGGACTAGCGTTTTTCTCTGCCTACACTGTGGACCTGCCCTGAGGACTCAAGACACAGGACCTGGGTAAGCTGCAGACACATAGCTTAACCCTTCCCCTGCTAGTAAGCGCTTTCCTCCAGGCTTTACTATGTCTCAACCAAAGCCTCACAAAAAGTCTGGGAAAACCCACACTGTATTTTTCGCTGCATGTACCTCTTGTAAGGTATCATTACCCCGGGGTCACAATACTGCATTATGCACAGCGTGTGAACTGGTGACGGCTCAGGAATCACCTGTTGCTGATACTGAACCCAGTGAGCCTAGTCCCCCTGAGTGGAGTGGGCTACCTCCCTTACCCGGTCTATGGCATCCCTGGCAAAAGCGTTAGACTCGTTCCGAGACCCTTCCTCTAACCAGGGCACTAATACGGACGACGCTTCCGATGGTCAGAACCCCTCGCACTCCAGGGGTCGTACCTTGCCAAGGAGTTCTCACTCTTCCAGGAAAAGGACTCATGCCATATCCCCAGACAATCAACGGTTTTCGGGTTCTGAGAGCTCCATTTCTCGCTCCCCTTCCATTGGGGCTAGTAGAGAACCTGTTTCAGAGGACGATTCTGATACGTCCCTAGATCAGGAATTTCATCACGATCAGGAGACTCTCGACTCTCCAATTGAGTCAGTGAATAAGGCTTTGAGACTTGAGGGGGAACCTTTATCTAAAACGGATCATGCCGTGTCCTTTAAGAGGACCAAACAAGCTCAGAGTGTTTGCCACTCACCCCGAGTTTAAGCAAATTGTTGAATCTCACAGGATCCGTCCAGATAAACGATTCCCAGGGCAGAAGCCCATGGAGTCCAAATATCCCTTTGCCCAGGATCTAAGAAAAGATTGGTCACAATCTCCCCCAGTAGATCCTCCGGTATCGCGCCTGGCTACCAAATCTGTTTTATCCTCCTTGGAGGGTGCTTCTATCAAAAATCCAACCGATTGTCAGATAGACAATATGGCGCGTTCAGCCTTTGAAGCCTCAGCGGCCGCACTCTTTCCATCTTTTGCCGCTACATGGGTGGCTAAGGCTATGACCCACTGGTCTTCAGAAGTACTGGACACCAATCTTCCCCCCGAGATAGCAGACCTCGCTACTCAGATAGCCAGAGCTGGAGATTTTGTAGTGACCGCGTCCCTGGATGCTGCTGACTGCGCTTCTCAAGCAGCAGCAAATGCCATCACCATCCGGAGGTCCTTATGGCTCAGGGACTGGCGTGCGGATTCTACTTCCAAAAAGTCATTGACTTCTCTCCCATATCAGAGCGATCGCCTTTTTGGGGAAAAGCTCGACCAGTTAATTTCTGATGCCACTGGAGGGAAGAGTAAATTTCTTCCACAACAGAGACCCTCTCGGCCTATTCGGAACCCGCAACCACAGGCTCGTTCCCTATTTCTTTTCGTTACAACTCAAACTGGCCCTCTACTTCCACATCTCCCGGCCGTGCACAACGTGGAGACAGAGGTTCACAGGCCTCTTTTAAGCCTTCCCCTTCATAGAGAGGCAGGCCAAGGCAGCCGGGATTCAGAGGCGCCAGAACGGGCAGACCTTCCACACAATGACTCCCTGCGGTATCCAGGAGACACCCTCAAAGTAGGCGGCCGCCTGCTTTCCTTCAGTGCCGCGTGGCTCTCGGTCGTTCACGACGAGTGGGTCCACGATCTAGTGTCCTCCGGATACAAGATAGATCTCTTATCTCATCCTCCAAACCGTTTTTTTCCTGTCTTCTCCTCCCAGGGCACAAGCATCAGAGTTCTTCAAAGCTATAAGCTCTCTGAGAAAAGACGGAGTTATTATTCCGGTCCCTCAAAGCGAAAGGTTTCAAGGTTTTTATTCAAACCTCTTCATTGTTCCAAAGAAGGACGGTACAGTACGGCCCATACTGGACCTAAAACTGCTGAACAGGTTCGTCAGGGTACGACGGTTCCGGATGGAATCGCTTTGTTCTGTCATCGCCTCCATGGAAAAAGGCGAGTTCCTGGCGTCTATAGACATCCAGGACACATACCTCCACATTACTATTTTACCTTCTCACCAAAGGTTTCTTCGCTTCGCAGTTCATGATGATCACTTCCAATTTGTTGCTCTGCCCTTCGGCCTCGCCACCACTCCCAGGGTATTCACCAAGGTCATGGCGGCTGCCGTGGCCATACTCCACTCCCGAGGAGTGGTGGCGCTCCCGTATTTAGATGATATCCTCATCAAAGGCCCCTCTTTCCGCTCCTGCAAGGAAGTCTTGGCCATCATAAGAGATACCCTTTCTCGCCTGGGTTGGAAGTTAAACTTCAAAAAATCTTCCCCAGTACCGGCTCAGCTAATTTCTTTTCTAGGAATGATACTCGACTCGTCCCGGGGGTTGGTTCTTCTTCCCCCGGAAAAGATCTCAGTCTTACAGCGAGATGCTCAGAAGCTCTCTCAGCCGCGCTCTCACTCTCTGCGCTTCAGTTTGAGAGTCCTCGGCAGGATGGTAGCATCTATGGAGGCGGTTCCATTTGCCCAACTACACCTCCGTCCTCTACAGCATCCCCTCCTGGCTGTTTGGGACAGGAACCCATTCTCCCTAGACCGTCGGTTCCTCCTTCCCCAGCGAGTCAGACAGTCTCTCAGGTGGTGGACATGAAAATCCTCCCTGAATCAAGGGAAGTCTTTTCTTCCAGTACACTGGCTGGTTGTGACGACAGACGCCAGTCTTCTAGGCTGGGGAGCGGTGTTTCTTCATTACACTGCTCAGGGCCGCTGGTCCCCCCAGGAATCACGCCTTCCAATCAACATCTTGGAAATCCGGGCGATCAAGCTGGCACTTCTCCAGTTCCATCCCTTCCTAGCAGGTCGCCCAATCAGGATTCAGTCCGACAACACCACTGCAGTGGCATACATCAACCACCAAGGGGGAACCCGCAGCAGGGCGGCCATGACACAGGTAGGCCACATTCTCCGATGGGCCAAGGAAAACCGCTCAATGATCTCTGCGGTTCACATCCCGGGAGTGGACAATTGGGAGGCAGACTTCCTCAGTCGGCAATGCCTCGACTCCGGGGAGTGGTCTCTCCATCAGGAGATCTTCCACCAGATCTGCTGTCGTTGGGGAACCCCGGACGTGGATCTGATGGCGTCACGGCTGAATTCCAAGGTTCCCGACTTCATGGCTCGGTCCCACGATCTGGCAGCCATCGGGGCAGACGCTCTTGTACTCCCGTGGCATCATTTTCGGCTTCCGTACATATTTCCCCCGCTTCCTCTCCTACCTAGAGTCATCAAGAAAATCAGAGCGGAGAGGGTACCGGTAATCCTGATTGCGCCAGATTGGCCGCGCCGGGCGTGGTACGCGGAACTAGTTCAACTAGTTGCCGACGTTCCCTGGCGATTACCGAATCGCGCAGATCTGCTATCTCAATGCCCTTTTTACCACCAGAACTCAGATGCCCTGTGTTTGACGGTATGGCCGTTGAGTCATGGATCCTAACCCAGGCAGGTTTCTCTCCAGAAGTCATAGCTACCATGAACAACGCTAGAAAGCCTACGTCTATGCGTATCTATCATCGCACTTGGAAGACCTTCTTTTCATGGTGTAGCGACCGAGGACATTCTCCTCTACATTTTTCCATCCCTTCCATTCTCAAGTTCTTACAAACGGGTTTGGACTTGGGTCTCGCCCTTAGTTCTCTCAAGGGGCAGATCTCAGCCCTGTCTGTTCTCTTCCAACGCAGGATTGCCAACCGATTACAGGTCAAGACATTTATTCAGGGAGTCTCCCATCGGGCGCCCCCCTATAGGATGCCGTTGGAACCATGGGATCTTAATCTGGTCCTCGGAGTTTTGCAACAGGCTCCTTTCGAACCTCTACAGGAGGTTTCCCTGTCTCTCCTTTCATGGAAAGTTGCTTTTCTTGTTGCGGTCACCTCTATCAGACGAGTCTCCGAGCTGGCGGCTCTGTCCTCTCAAGTTCCGTTCCTGAGTTTTCATCAGGATAAGGTGGTTTTGAGGACATCCCTGTCTTTTCTACCGAAAGTTGTATCCTCTTTTCACCTCAATGAGGAGATTGTCTTACCCTCACTCTGTCCGGCACCAGTCCATCGCATCGAGAAGGCCCTTCACACACTGGATTTAGTGAGAGCTCTTAGGAGATACATCTCACGGACAGCGTCTTTCCGCAAGTCAGATGCCCTATTCGTGCTCCCGGAAGGACCGAGGAAAGGGTTTCCCGCTCCCAAGGCGACAATAGCCAAATGGATCTGTTCGGCTATTCAGGAGTCCTACCGAGTTAGAGGTCTTCCTGTCCCAGCAGGGATTAAGGCTCACTCCACTTGGTTAGTGGGTGCGTCTTGGGCCATCCGGCACCAAGCTTCGGCAGCACAAGTTTGTAAGGCTGCGACTTGGTCCACCCTGCATACCTTTACAAAACATTACCATATTCACTCTCAGGCCTCGGCAGATGCGACCGTCGGCAGACAAATTTTGCAGGCGGCTGTGCCTCTTCTGTAACTTGTGGGTGCAAGTAACATTTGCAGTTAATTGTTTTCCCACCCAGGGACTGCTTTAGGACGTCCCATGGTCCTGTGTCCCCCCCCAATGAGGCGTAGGAGAAAAGGAGATTTTTGTGTACTTACCGTAAAATCCTTTTCTCCGAGCCAATCATTGTGGGACACAGCACCCACCCTGTTAGCCTATTCGCTTTGGTTTTTGTTGAGTTAAATTGTTTTTTGACATAGTTCATCCTTGTTAAATATTAAGCTCCTACTGCTTTGTTACCGAACTGGTTCACTGAGAGCCAGCAGGAGGGTGTATACTGCAGGGGAGGAGCTCTTCTTTCTGTGTTTACTTAGTGTCCTCCTAGTGGCAGCAGCATAACACCCCATGGTCCTGTGTCCCCTAATGATTGGCTGTGAGAAAAGGATTTTACGGTGAGTACACAAAAATCTCCTTTTTGTGCAGATTTCACCTGCGTTTTAACACCTGTGGATTCCTATTGAGGAACAGGTGTAAAACGCTATGGAATCCGCACAAAGAATTGACATGTTGCGGAAAATAAATCGCCAGGGTTTCCGCGCGGTATTTTCCGCAGCATGTGCACTGCAGAATTTGTTTTCCATAGGTTTGCATGATACTGTAAACGGTTGGAAAACTTCTGCGAATCCGCAGCGTCCAATCCGCTGCGGATCTGCAGGCAAATCCGCAACGTGTGCATCTTGAAACGACCACACCGCTAGTTTTCAGAGAGTCTTGTATTTCAGCTGATGTTATTTGTGGGTTTTTCTTTTCATCCCGAACACTTTTCCTGTTAGTTGTGGATAATTTTTTGTCTACCTGACCGTGGTTTTGTTTTTTTAACAGAGCCCCTGATTTTTCCATTTGTTAATCACAGTTTGAACGCTGCTTACTGGCATTATCAATTCCTTGAATATCTTTTTGTATCCCTTTCCTGTTATATACCGTTCAACTACCTTTTCCCATAGATCTGTTGACAATTCTTCTGCTTTCCCCATGACTCACAATTAGAGATGAGAGAATTTCTTCGGGTCCCTGCTTATTCGGCAAGCTATAGCGCTTACCGAATAAGCTGGATCGCTTCGGCTGATGAGCTGTTTTCCCTCCGCAGCTGCTTGTGTCGCAGCCGTGTGACAGTCACGAGACATGCATGGAGAACCTGTTTGTTGGGCTCTCCATGCATGTGTTGTGACTCACACAGCCGCGACACATGTAGCTGCGGAGCCGAACAGCTGATCAGCCGGATCAGGAAACCGGGTTCCTTCTGCAGCTTTTTCGATAAGTGCTATAGCGTGCCGAATAAGCAGGGACCTGAAGAAATTCGCTCATCTCTACTCACAATCCAGAAACGTCAGTGGCTGGATGAAAGATGCAAGAGTCTGTCTGGCTCCCAGAAACTCACTCAGCTTTTATGCACACACACTGATTACAAGCAAACGGGTCACAGGTGAGGATGTTACCTTTAGTAGCCATTCAAATCCATTTGTGTCAACTTCTTTGCATATTATCAGGACTAAATCTCCAGGGTATGTGAACTTTTGATCAGGGTCATTTGGATGTTTTGGGTTGTCATTATGATTTAAAAAGAGAAAAAACAGTAGTTTGACAATAAATGGCTTCACCCAACCACTTACCATAAGTGGAGAAAAAGTTTTGGTGTTCTCATTCATATTCTGTGAAACAAGACCGAGAAAGCAAAAATTCTGCCTGGGTATGTAAACTTTTGAGCACAACTGTATATTTCTACGCAATGACATGAGCTAAAATTTTATGAGGAGACTACGGAGTGTCAACATTGAAAACATGTCCAGTGTCTAAACTGATAATAATTCTAATAAAGTGCATGTGCATCTGACCTGGGATCATGTATCATATATGATCACTATGTCTAACATCGGTTCCCTGAAAAATGCCCACACGGAAAATTGCCCACACGGAAAATTGCCCATTGCAGCCTCACAAAGTTTAAGATCTATGATATTTGAGGTGAAAGGTGAGGATGTTCACGTGATATGTGATCATCTTGTGATTTACAGTTGACCTAGTGCAAAACTGCTGAAGATCTGTGGTTTGTAGCAGTCTGCCTTTATCAGCAATAGATAGATATAGTCTGCACTCATCTCTCACTGATTCTGCCTTACTCCTCCCACCACCCCAGAACAGCAGCACATGCAGAACCAGCAGCAGTGTGATGCAGAGGAGCCATCACTGCTATCAGTACTCAAAAAAAGTATCACTGTATTATCTGTGGAGTTACATGGGACTGCAGGTCACATCTAATACATTATCATCTCAGTGGGAGCCCACCAAAAGCAGGGTGCTGCTGGCTGAGATAGATGGTCCTGGAAGCCCAGAAGGTACCGCAGAAAAGTGAGATTCTGTCAGAGGAGCGGAAGTGCCATAGCAGCTCCGCTCTCCCATTGACTTCAGTAGCAGTGAATCTGGCACCTGCACTTCTTTCCCTTTCCACTTATGACTACCAAGAGTAAGAGTGAACAGATCCCACCTAGTTATGTATCATACACATATACTGCAGGTGCAGGCAGGCATAGGATGGAAGGAAATGCAGAGTGGATTTGAATAAGGGTCTCTAGGCCCAGACACACCACAATGAGAGTGGAATAAGGGTCTCTAGGCCCAGACACACCACATTGAGAGTGGAATAAGGGTCTCTAGGCCCACACACACCGCACTGAAAGTGGACTAAGGGTCTCTAGGCCCACACACACCGCACTGAGAGTGGACTAAGGGTCTCTAGGCCCACGCACACTACAATGAGAGTGGAATAAGGGTCTCTATGCCCAGACACACCACAATGAGAGTGGAATAAGGGTCTCTAGGCCCACACCCACCACACTGAGAGTGGAATTAGGGTCTCTAGGCCCACACACACCGCACTGAGAGTGGAATTACTGTTAGCACAGTGGAATGACAACTCCTAAGAACAGAATCCGTACTCTGGGACTAGGGATGAGTGAACCGAACCTGGAAAAGTAAACTGGGCCCAGAGACCTATGTTGTAATCCATTCTGCATTTTCTTTGCTGCCTGTGTTGTGCTGTATTGTATTTCAGTGGAGCCCATGGAAGTCAAGGACAATCACCCGGCAGCTAATTATTTGCAGGTGTGCAATGATTGTTTAATAAACTGGAGTTATTGTTGTTATTAGACCTCCTTAATAAACTGCTCTTAATAAACTTGTGGGTAGTTTTCGCCAACATTCTTCTGTGCTGCAGAGCATCTCCCCTATAATTCTATACTATTCTTTGTCCTGCAGAGCACTCGCCTATAACTATATATTACTCTGCCCTGCAGACCATCTCCTATATACCTGCGTA
The DNA here is from genome assembly GCF_051348905.1 of Ranitomeya variabilis. NCBI lineage: Eukaryota > Metazoa > Chordata > Amphibia > Anura > Dendrobatidae > Ranitomeya > Ranitomeya variabilis. The sequence goes on along the minus strand of NC_135232.1, from coordinate 502,007,704 downwards.
GTATCCCCCTGTGCTGCAGAGCATCTCACCTATAATTATATATTATTCTTCTGCCCTGCAGAGCATCTTGCGTATACCTGCATACTATCCCCCTGTCCTGCAGAGCATTTAACCTATACCTCTTTGCTATTCTCTGCCCGGTAGAGCTTCTCACCTATAATTCTATACTATTCTCTGTTCTGCAGAGCATCTCATCTATAATTCTGTAGTATTCTTCTGCCCTGCAGAGCATCTCACGTATACGTGCATACTATCCCCCTGTCCTGCAGAGCATCTCACCTATAATTCTATACTATTCTCTGTCCTGCAGAGCTTCTCACATATAATTCTATACTATTCTGTCTTGCAGAGCATCTCACCTATAATTCTATACTATTCTATCTCCTGCAGAGCATCTCACCTATAATCCTATATTATTCTTCTGCCCTGCTGAGCATCTCGCGTATACCTGCATACTATCCCCCTGTCCTGCAGAGCATTTAACCTATAGATCATTGCTATTCTCTGTCCTGCAGAGCATCTCACCTATAATTATATATTATTCTCCTGCCCTGCAGAGCATCTCATGTATACATGCATATACTATTCCCCTGTCCTGCAGAACATTTAACCTATAATTCAGTCTGTGGGCAATTTTCTGTGGGCATTTTTCACCTTGCACCTCAAATATCATAGATCTGAAACTTTGTGATGCTGCAATTGGCATTTTTCCTGTATTGCCATTTTTCCTGTGGGCATTTTTCTGGTCACCGTCTAACATCAACCACTAGTTCATGTCACCACAAAATTCCAAGCACATATAAAAGTGCAGAGATACTGTATTAATAGGGGAAAGAGTCATCACCAAACAAAACTATCACACACTACCTGCAGACCTTTGGCGATATGTGTGCTCCGATAACTTTGACCAAGGTTTCAGACCTTAATTAGCCTGTAAGGGTTGTGGCTTGTTCACTATCATCGTTAGGAAATGACATTCCCAGGTTTTCTAAAAGCCCAACCTCCTCTAACATTGTGCCAAAAACAGCAGCCATGGCTTCTAAGTAAGCTGCCTAGCACTCTGAAAATGGTGGAGGCCCACAAAGCAGGAGAAGGCTATAAGAAGATAGCAAACTGTTTTCCTGTTTGAAATGTAATTAAGAAATGTCAGTTAACTGGAACAGTGAAAGTCGAGATAAGGTCTGGAAGACCAAGCAAAATTTCAGTTATCACTGTTCATAGGATTGCTAGATAGGCAAATCTGAAGCCCCACTTGACTGATCTGAACAAAATTGAAAATCTGTGGCTAGACCTCAAAATAGCAGTGCATGCAAGATGACCCAGGAATCTCACAGACCTGAAGAATTTTCCAAGGAAGAAAGAATGAAAAAAGCTCTTTGCTGCCTACAAAAAGAGTTTACAAGCTGGGATACTTTCAAAAGGGGGTGGTACTCTGTACTAATCATGCAAGGTGTCCGAACCTTTGCATTGGTCCATTATCCTTCTTGTAATTTGTAAAATGTAAAAGATGAAGGGAAAATAAATATATTATTATTTATTATTATATTTTTATTTTGGTCTAAAATACAAAGGAAATGTGTCATCTTTAACTTTAGGCCTTTTAGGGATCATTTCACCTTCCACTTGCTTAACTGTTTACAATAACAGTAATTTTGACCAGGGGTGTCCAAATTTTTACCGCTGTAAGTCGTCATACATCAGATAGGAAAAAATAAACTATGATGTCAGAGTGGACGGTCCAAAATATACTTTACAACATCCTTGTACTTTAACTCCTTTCCAATGTATACAAACGTCCCTGTGCCCAGGTCCAATTGACTGGGACGTATGGATATGTCCCGGTGATTTTACACGCACACGGCCGTTCTTATGCGATTGCCGGCAGGTGTCAGCTGATTCTGACAACCGACACTAAGCCAGGAGTGCTCCCAGCACTTTAACCCCCTAAATGCTGCAATTGAATGCGATCGCAACATTTCAGGAGTAGACAGAGGGAGGACAGCCCCTCTGCCTTTGGATCAGAGATCCCACAACGTAATCGTGAGGTCCCGATCGTTACCATGGTGACCTGGTGTCGTCATGATGACATCCTGGTCTCAAGAGCAAGGAAAGTTGCTGATCATGCGCAGTGCATGATCAGCAACTTTATCTGTCAGTGCAGAGCTGACAGTTTGCATAGCATAGGGATGCTGCTAAATCCCCATCTATACAAGCGATCAGCTTGCAAAAAATGATAGTTCCATAGTGGGAAAAAGTTAAAAAAAAGTTTAACACCTTTCTGCCATCAAACAGAATAGTACGTCCGATGGCAGAACCCCCTCTTTGATGTGGTCTCCAGCGGTGAGCCCGATCCGCTCGCGCCTGTTAACTAGTTAAATGCCACTGTCAAACTCCGACAGTGGCATTTAACAAGTGCTTCAAGCCGGAAATGCGTGCATCGGTGATCGGGGGTTATGGCATGACAACCAGAGGTCTGCTTGAGACCTATGGTTGTTGATGCCGGATTGCTATGAGCGTCACCCTGTAATTCTTCTGCATAGAGGCAATCTGAGCATTGCCTCTATGTAGCAGAGCCAATCATGTTGTGCCAGCTTCTAGGCTATTAAAGCATGGCAAAAGTAAAAAAAAAAAAAAAAAAGTTTTTTTAAAAAAATAAAAATATAAAGGTTCAAATCGCCCCATTCAAAATTAAACAATCAATAAAAATCAAACCTACACATATTTGGTATTGCTGTGTTCAGAATCAACTGATCTATCAATATAAAAAGGATTAACCTGATCGCTAAATGGCATAGCGAGAAAAAAATTAAAAACGGCAGATTTAGGTTTTTTTGGTCGCTGCGACATTGCATTAAAATGGGCGATCAAAAGAACATATCTGCACCAAAATAGTATAATTAAAAACGTTAGCTCGGCACACAAAAAATAAGCCCTGAACCAGCCCGAGATCATGAAAAATAGAGACGCTACGGGTATCGGAAAATTGGTTTTTTGTTGTTTTTTTTAAAGCAAAGTTAGGAATTTTCTTTTCACCACTTAGATAAAAAAGAACCTAGACATGTTTGGTGTCTATGAACGCGTGATGACCTGGAGAATCATAATGGCAGGTCAGTTTTAGCATTTAGTGAACCTAGCAAAAAAGCCAAACAAAAAAACAAGTGTGGGATTGCACTTTATTTTGCAATTTCACCGCACTTGGAATGAATTTTTTTTCCCATTTTCTAGTACGCGATATGGTAAAACCAATGATGTCGTTAAAAAGTACAACTCGTCCTGCAAAAAATAAGCCCTCACATGGCCATATGGACTGAAAAATAAAAAAGTTATGTCTCTGGGAAGGAGAGGAGCGGAAAACAAAAAATACCCAGGTTATGAAGGGGTTAAAGTGTAAGAAAAAAAATAATTTGTAAAAATATTTTAAAAAATCAAAATATATTGTACCCATGAATGAATAGTTTTATGGGGAAAAAAAGTACACATTTTGTATTGCCGCGTCCGGAACGACCCGACCTATGAAACTGTCCCACTAATTAGTGTCCTAAAATAATAATAATAATAATAAAAAAAAGGCAAAAAACAATACTTCATCATGCCACCAAATAAAGGTGAAATAAAACACAAAAAAAAACGAATATAAACATAGTACCTCTGAAAACATCTTGTTCCTTAAAAAACAAGCCATCATACAGCTCCATCAGCGGAAAAATAAAAAAGTTATAGCTATGAGAATAAACCAATGTAAAAATAATTTTTTCTATAAGGCTGTGTGCACACGTTTCTGATTTTTCCGGGTTTTTTTTGCTATAAAACCGCGAAAAAAAAAATGCATCTATTAAGCATCCTATTTAATAGAATGCAATCCGCAATTTTTGTGCATATGTTGCGTTTTTTTTGTGATAAAAACGCAGCATGTTCATTAATTTGCGGATTTCCCGCTATTTAATGCATTGGGAAGCTCTGGAAAAAACGCGAAAAATCAGCAAAAAAAAAAAAAACGCATGCGGATTTCCTGCGGAAAAAGTCCGGTTTTGTTCAGGAAATTTCTGCAAATAATCCTGGCGTGTGCACATAGCCTAAAATAGTTTTTATTGTGTAAAACTGTCAAAAAAAAAAAAACTATGGTATCGCTGCAATCGTACTGACCCAAAGAATAAGGCTATGTGTACACTTTGCGGATTTTTTTGCGGATCTGCAGCTGCGGATTCGCAGCAGTTTTCCATGAGTTTACAGTACCATGTAAACCTATGGAAAACAGAAACCGCAGTGCACATGCTGCGGAAAAAAACACGTGGAAACGCTGCAGTTTACATTCCACAGCATGTCAATTCTTTGTGCCGATTCCGCAGCGGTTTACTACACCTGCTCCTCTATAGGAATCCGCAGGTGTAAAACCGCAGGTGAAATCCACAGTAATTCCTAAGTAAATCCGCAGGTAAAACGCAGTACCTGCGAATTTCTCAAATCCGCTGCAGAAAAATCCGCAGAGCTCAAAAATACGTGTGCACAGACCCTAAAACTGCCTTATCAATTTTATCACAAGCTGAACGCTATGAAAAAACACCCCCCAAAAGTTCCTAAAGTTGCTGGTTTTTGTTCATTCTGGCTCCCAAAAATCGGAATAGAAAGTGATCAAAAAATGTCATGGGTCTGAAAACGATAGCAATAAAAAACGTCAACTTGTCCCATTAAAAAAACAAGCCCTGACATGACTGTCGGACAAAATATAGAAAAATAAAACTTCAAAATGTGGTGATGCAAAAAGTATTTTTTGCAATAAAAAGCGTCCTTTATTGTGTGACAGCAGTCAAGCATAACCCAATATAAATCTTGTATCGCTGTAATCGCACTGACCCCAAGAATAAAGTTGTCACTTATACCACACAAGGAATGGCGTAAAAAGTAAATAAAACCAATTCTGTTTTGTTCATTCTGCCTCCCAAAGATCTCGGTAAGGTTCGTCGCACATTTATTCTGTGCCCTGCGCTGAGCGCTTACATCAGGGTTTCCGTGTAAATCTCTGAAATACGTGATTAAGATGGAATCTCTGGCGGAAGATTTCCTATAATGAGGCAGATGGAGGCACTGTGGACGCCATAGGACCTGTGATCCGTCTTTTTAGATTACATAAAAGTACAGTCGACCAGTTTTGTATACTTCTGAAAAGAAGGACACCGCTGAACAGAGGCCAGACAGAATCCAGAGTAACTCTGCTGCCTCATTATAGTGATTGGATCCTTCAGGGTCATATCACTCAGAGATATAGATGGAAACCCCAAAGTGCTCAGCGTAGAGCGCTGGATAAATATGATCCCAAACGTTATGTAAAATGTTCCCAATAAAAGCTTCAAATTAATCCACAAAAAAAAAGCAACTCCCACTCAGGTCTGTCAACTGTTAAGGGAAGTTCTGCAAATTCTGTGCTCCCAAATTCCAATGCCCCCCTCCCTTCTGATCCCCAGTGTGCCTAAACTACATATACCATCCACATGTTTGGCATTTCGTCAGCATACTGGTCCCTACAATAGCAGTTTGCAATTTTCACTCGGCAACATTCATTGCTGCTTGTTTCTGGAAAACACCCATGGAGTCACAATCATCACTACACCTGTAGATAAATTCTCAAAGGGACTCTGTATATGGAGTCCACACACTGTTCTACAAAGATCTGCGCTCCAAGAGGCAAATAGCGCTCCGTTCCTCCCGAGTCTCTCCATGGCTAAAGCAGTATTGTACAGCCACATATGGGGTATTACCACGTTCAGTAGAAATTTTGGGACAGATCATGGTGCCATTTTTACCCACTTCTTGTGAACATGTAAAATCTTGGGCTAAAACAAAATTTGGTGGTAAAAATGTAATTTATTCTTTCTTCACCGCTCAGTGGTATAAAATTCTGTGAGGCACATGTGGTGTTAATATGATCACTGCGCCCCTAGATGAATTCAGTGGGGAGTGTAGTTTGTAAAATGAGTTCACATATAGGGGGTTTCTGTTGTTCTGGCACCTGAGGGTTCTCTGCCAATGTGACATTGCACCCTCAAACCATTCCAGCAAAATCTGAACTCCAATATGGCACCTTTTCCCTTCTGAGCTTTGCACTGTATCTCAAAAGTAGTATTCCTTCTCATGTGGGGATCGGCGTACTTAGAAGAAATTGCACAACAAATTGTATGGTGCAATTTCTCCTGTTACCTTTGTGAAAATAAAAAATTTGGAGCTAAAATAATATTTTGTGGGGAAAATGTGATTTTATTTTATTTTCACTGCTCAACATAATAAACTTCTGTGAAGCACCTGGGAGTTCAAGGAGCTAACCACACAACTACGGTAAATACATACCTTGAGGAGTCTAGTTTACAAAATGTGGTCACTTGTGGGGTGTTTAGGAATATCAGAGGCTCTCCAAACTAGACATGACGTCCGCTAATGATTCCAGGAAATTTTACATTCACAAAGTCCTTCCCTTCCGAGCCCTGCCATGTGCCCAAACAGTAGTTTTCTTGCACAACAAATTGTATTGTGCAATTTCTCCTGTTACCATTATTAAACTGCAAAATTTGGGGCTAAAAACATATTTTTGGGGAAAATGTGATATTTTTAATTTTTTATTTATTTTTACAGTTCAATGTTATAAATTTGTTTGCAAATTGTGTTACTTGTGCCTGAACAGTGAAAATCCCCCACATCAGGGGCTCTCCGAATGCGACATAGCATACGCTGATTGTTCCATTAAATGTTGCAATCAAAAAATTTGGGGCTAAAATAAAATTGAGAAAAAAAATGTGTTTTTTTAATTTTCATGGCTCTGTTATAAACTTCTGTGAAGAACCTGGGTAGTGAAGATGCTAAACACATATTTAGATAAGTTTCCTGAGTGTTCTAGTTTCTAGACATGCTATCCACTAATTATTCCAGCAAATTCTGCATGCAAAAAGTGAAATGGAGCTCCTTCCCTTCCGAGCCCTACTGTGCACCAAAACAGTAGATTTCCCCCACTTATGGGGTATTGGCATGCTCAGGAGAAATTGCACCACAAACTTTGTGGTCCATTTTTCCTGTTAATCTTTTGAAAATGAAGAATAATTGGGTCTAAAGTTAATTTTTTTGAGACAAAAAGTTAATTGTTCTTTTTTTTCCCACATTCCAAAAATTCCATTGAAGCACCTGAAGAGTTAATAAACTTCTTGAATGTGGTTTTGAGCACCTTGCAGTTTTTAGAATTGTCACTTTTGGGTATCTTCTATCATATAATTCAAATAATTTTGTAAATTTTGTTAAAAAAAATGAGAAATCGCTGGTCAACGTTTAATCCTTATAACTTCCTAAAGAAAAAAAAATTGTTTCAAAAATTGTACTTATGCAGACGCGGAAAATGTTATTTATTAATTATTTTGTGTGACACATCTCTCTAATTTAAGGGTATAAGAATGTGAAGTTTAAACATTGTAAAATTTTCCAAATTTTTGCCAAATTTCCATTTATTTTCACAAATAAGCGCAAGTTATATCGAAGAAAGTTTGCCACTATCATGAAGTTCAGTTTGTCACAAAAAAAAGTCTCAGAATCAATGGGATTTGTTGAAGCGTTCCAGAGTTATTACCACAAGTGACAGTGGTCTGATTTGTAAAAATTGGCCTGGTCATTAACGTGCAAACCACCTTGGGGGGTAAATGGGTTAAAGCAAAATTGGTCACCAGATTTCCCAATACATGCTGTATACTTAATTATAATAGTGATTTTAGACCTGATGAGGTTGAGGGATTACTTTGAAAATCCATGTGAAATTTAATGTATAATTCTATTTGGACTAGATGGTCGTTTCAGAGCGTGATCTGTATTAAGCTCTTGGTGAGATAAGGACCTATACTTGACATGTAGAGGGGCCAACTGCTGTTTCTTTTTCCCTACATTGAATACATAAGACATCAGATTTGGTTATGGTATAGCACTGGTAGCTGAGGTCTTGCTCCAGCTTTTGCTACTAGCAGATCTTTGTAAATTGGAGCCCTTTTTTTTTATTCTGTATTCACACATTTCAAAATCACATTTACAGTTATTTATTTATTTTTTCATGCAGCTTTATAGTTTACTGGAAAGAATTAACCCAGATCATAATTTCCCAGTGAGGTAAGACCTTTTTTAAAAAATTTTAATCGACAGTTTTAATATTTTTTAATGGAAATTAACAGTAGAAGGAAGTATTAGAATTTGTAAAATGAGAAATATGCCCCTTTCTCTATTTATCTCCCAGCACTGACCATTCACTCTCAAACTGCTCCAATCTGTCTACAGATCTGCTTTCAGTAAAGGTACCTTCACACTAAACGACTTTGCAGCGATAACTATAGCGATCCGTGACGTTGCAGCGTCCTGGATAGCGATATCGTTGTGTTTGACACGCAGCAGCGGACTGGATCCTGCTGTGATATCGCTGGTCGTTGCTGAAAGTTCAGAACTTTATTTGGTCGTCAGATCGGCGTGTATCGTCGTGTTTGACAGCCAAAGCAACGATGCCAGCAATGTTTTACAGTGGTAACCAGGGTAAATATCGGGTTACTAAGTGCAGGGCCGCGCTTAGTAACCCGATATTTACCCTGGTTACCATTGTAAATGTAAAAAAAAAAAAAAAAAAACCGTACATACTCACCTTCTGCTGTCTGTCACACGTCCCTTGCCGTCTGCTTCCTGCACTGACTGTGAGTGCCGGCCGTAAAGTGAAAGCAGAGCACAGCAGTGACGTCACCGCTGTGCTGTACTTTACGGCCGGCACTCACAGTCAGTGCAGGAAGCAGACGGCAAGGGACGTGTGACAGACAGCAGAAGGTGAATATGTAGTGTTTGTTTTTTTTACTTTTACAATGGTAACCAGGGTAAACATCGGGTTACTAAGTGCGGCCCTGCACTTAGTAACCTGATGTTTACCCGGGGACCGGCATCGTTGGTCGCTGGAGAGCGGTCTGTGTGACAGCTCTCCAGCGACCACACAGCGACGCTGCAGCGATCGGCATCGTTGTCGATATCGCTGCAGCGTCGTTTAGTGTGAAGGTACCTTAAGGGATCAAATTACACCTACTGTCTATAAAACTCTTGTTTTATGAGAGGGAGGGTAAGTTAGAGGGAAACAAAATCCAAATGGTACAAGAAACTCCTGAGAGTGCAGAAGAAACATTAAAAATACATAATACGAGTCATGTAATGACCAAAAAAAGATGGTCTTCCTCATGTCCAAACAGGATGACTTATTCCGAAGTCACCTGAAATGATGGGTGCAAATTTTAAAATTTTACCAGTGGCTTGATATCTTAAAAAAAATAAAAATCAAAGCTATACGTGCCACTGGATCCAGCATAGGTTCTGTGGTCTGAGTTTACTCTGGAAGGACGTCGTCACCGTTCCAATAGCAGGAGGACACATGTGATCTGTGATAGGCTGCCACTGATCAGGTTAGTTCAGCTGCCAATCTCTGTCCTCAGCGGTTCTGCTGTTGCTGGAGCAGTATCAACCTTTTCTGTCTAAAAGCAGTTCATATCTATTGGTAGCTTTCATCCGAAACCCTCACAAAACAGGTTTTGAGTGTATGCGCTGGCGGAACCATTGATAATAATGATTCAGAAATCCACTGTGCGCTGTAATGCATTATTTTTGGCCACATATGCCTATTGGAGGCGGTCATCAAAATGCAGACCATTTTGCCTGTTTTCTGAGGTTTTGGATTTTGTATATACAGTCTAATCTGTGGACCGTTATGATAGAGAAGCAGCTGAGCAGAATGGTGTATAAATTTGTTGGAAAAGATTCAGTGTAGATCCCTGGTGTTTTGTATATGGGTCCAGTGAACTCACATTTACAAAACTGCACCATGGATTTCAATGAATAAAGTGCAAGATTTACTGACGCTATTCCAACGAAAATGTATATCACCCTGATCATAGGCTCCTGCTCTGTAACACACTGCCTGCAGATCAGATGCAATTTTAAACTTAACACGTTCCCTTAAAGGGGTATTTCCATATCCAAGATCCTATCCCAATACGTATAATAACAATAACAAATACCTCCAATTAGAAATGTAGTATAGTCTCTTTCCTCATGTGCAGACATTGCAGGACCTTGGGTATCTGTGGTTACGACCACTGATATAGTGAGTTAGCTAGTTGCTAGTGGTCATAACCATGGATACCTAAGTTCCTGCAATGCCTGCACATGAGGAAAGACATTGCGAATCATAAAAACTATACTACATTTCTAATTGGAGATATTTGCTATTATTATTATTACACCTACTACATACTGGGATAGGATCCTGGAGATGGGAATATCCCTTTAATGATGAAAGTGAGACTGTGCACTAGTAGCCTTCCTGCTGGGGCCAGACCATGTATACACATTAGTGGCATGCTGGCCTCCGCTGCCAATGAATGAGCAGGTGGGAAGCTCTTTAGTAATGGCATATAGCTTGGGCGGTGGTACGTTTGCTTAAAATAGAAATCATTCTGGATACAACTATTTTTTGGTAATTATTAACCCTTTCAAGTAAATCTCTTCTGTATACAGACAGATAAATAAGGAAGAGATGAAGAAGTAATATTCACTGATTCTAAACCTTCCAGTGTTTCTAATTGTTGAAGTTACCGCATAACCTCATTTCTCTTCTCTCCTTTAGCTCACATTGTCTGCGTGCTGCTGCTTTCTATATACGGGGGCTCTTCTCTTTCTTTCAAGGCAGATACAATGAAGCAAAGTAAGTGGCATTTTTCTTTGTTTTTTAATCTGTTGACTAGTAAACGCTACCTAAGGAAGCCTTATATTTTTCATTTTGCTTGTTCCTAATCCCTGGTCGTGTTGCAAGGCTTGTTACAGAGTCACACTGACCTATAGGGCAGCTGCCTCTTGGGTGGTAAAGACCTTCATGAGACTTTTTGGGAGAATTACTTAGCATGTTTTCTCATAACAGAAATTCCTGTCGCTAGGTCTTTTTTAGTCACGTTTTTTTTTCCCTATTGTACCTGTTTTACCATACAACATGTCTGGGTCTTGCAATGTGTGGCACACAGCCATATTATATACTGGATGTTACATGTTTCTTTACATTACAGACGATTTCTGCGAGAAACTTTAAAGATGTCAAACGCTGAGGATCTGAATCGACTCACGGCGTGCTCTTTGGTACTTCTTGGCCACATCTTCTATGTACTAGGAAATCACAGGGTACGATGATATACAGTGTGTAAGCTCGCTAATTATTTTATCTAGGTTTTTATATTGCATACATTCAAGGAGTTCTCCTAGCTTTTTCATTTTAATCTTACCTGGCAAGCCCCAAATATGCATTGGCTTAATAGATAATTTCATCCATAAATTTCTTTGTAAATATGATTTACACTAAAGGGAACCTGTCACCTCAGAAAACTCTATTTACCTGCAGTGATAGTGTTTTTCTGCAGGTAGATAGCATTGCAATCAGGGCTGTGGAGTCTTTATTCAATAGAATGACTCAGACTCCTAAAATATATAATACATTGGGACAGTAGTACAATGCAGTATGTGCTGTAAATGTTTTGAGAATTGTTTGGGAAACTAAGTATCTCGGCTTTTAGGTGAGATGAATCTGTGCTGCACTTTATATACATGCTCAGTAGTGAGGCCGTGCTGTGGAGTCGGAGTCAGGGAAATTTAGGAGTCTGAGGCCTGGCTTACTGGCTCCACAGACCTTATTACAATGGTTCCTGACCACCTTACTGAAAGATGCAGCTACCTGGAGAAAATGATATTTCTTTCCCAGGATCGCCTGCTTTCAGTCATTGAGGCGAGTGTGGAGCAGGTTGTCGCTGCTCACTATACTGTGAGCAGCAACTGCAAGCACCCACCGGCATTGTGACTTTTTATATGAACAAATGCGGTGCAAAGATAGCTGTCATCAAAATTTTGGGACATGCCTACAGCCTCCCCTCACAGTGTGAAGAGTGGTGACTGAGCTGCTCCGTGCACGCCCCCATAACGGAAAGTCGCTGGCTCTCAGTAGGAAATCAGTTACTTTTCTAGAGCTAGACGCACTTTCAGTACAGCGACCGTGCACCATTTTAACACTATATCTGCTGATAAATATAATTTTCTGAGGTGAAAGCTTCCCCTTTAAATGTAATGTGCTTTACAGCCAATATATAGAGTTTATACCATAGCATCATTGCATAATGTTTCCATACTGCCACATGAGTGTTCATGAAGTGCCCATGGTTATGGGGGCAGGAAGTTCTTCATATTTATTTTAGATACCACTAACTGGTCAAATACCTAATCTTGTCATGGAATAGTCCTCTATCTCTCCAGTCATTAGACCCATAGGTATTCTGAAATTTGCTTTTCTTGTACTGCAATCTGTAATTTTCAAATGTACCATCAGGAGAGCAACAATATGGTGGTCCCAGCCATGCAGCTGGCAAGCAAGATCCCAGATATGTCTGTACAGCTATGGTCGTCGGCGCTGCTTAGAGGTAAGGTTAACTCTTCATTTTTCTTGTATTCATACCTTCGGGTTATTTCTTTTTTAAATTTAGTGAGTTTGCTTTAGCATGTTTGCTACTGTGACCTGGTAGCCATTTTTTGGGAGATGCAGAAGATAGTTAATCAGTTATGTACAAAGCTGATTGACTTTCTGCCAGTTTCAAAGCATTTATTTCCAGGTCAGGTAATCTAAATCATTGGAGGTATTTATTAGTAAACTAGATGGTAGCCCGATTCTAACGCATCGGGTATTCTAGAATATGTATGTAGTTTATTTTTGAAGATTTTAGAATAATACATTGTATACACAAGATTCGGCCAACCGCAACCAATTAGCGAAGCATGGTTCAAATCCCGCGCCAATTCGCAGCCGGACTGCGCCTGTCGCTGATTGTTCGCGGCCTGCCACGTAGTATATAGCACAGCAACGTAATATATAACAGCCCACGTAGTATATAGCACAGCCCACGTAGTATATAGCACAGCCCACGTAGTATATAGCACAGCCCACGTAGTATATAGCACAGCCCACGTAGTATATAGCACAGCCCACGTAGTATATAGCACAGCCCACGTAGTATATAGCACAGCCCACGTAGTATATAGCACAGCCCACGTAGTATATAGCACAGCCCACGTAGTATATAGCACAGCCCACGGAGTATATAGCACAGCTCACGGAGTATATAGCACAGCCACGGAGTATATTGCACAGCCCACGTAGTATATTGCACAGCCCACGTAGTATATTGCACAGCCCACGTAGTATATAGCAATGTGGGCATCATATCCCTATTTAAAAAAAGAATTAAAATAAAAAATAGTTATAGACTCATCTTCCGTTGGCTCCCGGATCAAGGCGAGGCGTTTACCGATGCTCCTCGCGCGCTCAGGTCCCAAGAGTGCATTGCGGTCTCACGAGATGATGACTAGCGGTCTTGCGAGACCGCTACGTCATCATCTCGCGAGATCGCAGTGCATTGGAGCAGTCACCGGAGCATCACAAGGAGCGGGAAAGGCCTGTTCTGGATCCGAAGAGCCGACGGACGGTGAGTATATAACTATTTTTTATTATTTTTAACATTAGATCTCTTTACTGTTGATGCTGCATAGGCAGCAGCAATATTAAAAAGTTTGTCACACAGGGTTAATAGCAGCGTTAACTGAGTGCGTTACCCGCGGCATAACGCGGTCCGTTACCGCTGCCATTAACCCTGTGTGAGCGCTGAGTGGAGGGGAGTATGGCGCAGGCACTGACCGCGGGGAGTAAGGAGCGGCCATTTTGCCGCCGGACTGTGCCCCCGTCGCTGATTGGTCGTGGCTGTTTTGCCGCGACCAATCAGCGACTTGGGATTTCCGTTACAGACAGACAGACAGACAGACGGAAGTGACCCTTAGACAATTATATGTATATATAGTCTGTTGATGAAGTGAGAAAAATATAGGCTTAAATTTATGGGATAAAAGAACTAAAAATTGGCATGTGCATATATATTAACCCCCTTTTGCCATGAAACCTCTAAAAATTTCTGGTGCAAGCAATTACCTTCACAAGTCACATTCTTAGCAAAAGGAAGTGCACCTTTGTGCAATCCAAGTGTCACATGGTCTGTCAGTATATACACACTTTTTCTGAAAGGCTACAGAGGCTGCATAACCACTAACCAAGCACCATGAAGACCAATGAGATCTCCAAACAAGTCGTGGACAGAGTTGAGAAGTAGAATTAAGAATTGGGTTAAAAAAAATATCCCAATCTCTGACGATCCCCCAGAGCACCATCAAATCCATTATCATCAAATGGAAAGAACATGGTACCACAACATGGTACCACAGCAAACCTGCCAAGAGAGTGCTGCCCACCAAAACTTAGCTTGGGCAAGGAGGACATTAATTAGAAGGGAAGCGCAGAGACCAAAGGTAACCCTGAAGGAGCTGCAGAGTTCCCAAGCAGAGACTGGAGTATCTGTCCATGTGACCACAATAATCCGTACACACCGTAGAGGTGGCCTTTATGGGAAAGTAGTCAGAAAATAGCCTTTACATACACATACCTAATTGAAAGAGTCATTTTAAGTTTGCCAAAAGATGTGGGAGAATCCCCAAATGTACAGAAGGTGCTGTGGACAGATGAGATCAAAATTGAACTTTTTGATCAGCATGTCTGGTTCCAAACCAACACGGCTCATCAACCCAAGAATACCATCTCCACAATGAAATATGGTGGTGGCAACATCATGCTGTGGAGATGTTTTGGGCAGCAGGGACAGGCAAAATGATCTAAGTCAAGGGGGAAGATGGATTGTGCAAAATACAGTGATATTCTTGCTCAAAACCTGTCCCAGTCTGCAAGTGATTTGAGACTGGGACGGAGGTTCACCTTCCATCAAGACAGTGATCCAAAGCATACTGCTAAAGCAACACTCGGGTGGTTTATGGGGAAACATTTTAAAGGTTTTGTAGTGACCTAGTAAAAGCCAGACCCTAATTCAATTGAGGATCTGTGGTCAAACTTGAAGATTGCTCTTCACCAGAGGAAACCATCTAACTTGAAGGAGCTGGAGCAGTTTTACCTTGCGGAATGGGCAAAAACTTCAGTGGCAGTGTGTGGAAAACTCAGAAACTTATCCAAAGCATCTTACAGCTGTAATTGATGCAAAAAGAGGCTCTAGAAAGTACTGACTTTAGTGGGGTGAATAGTTATGCACGCTGAAGTTTTCAGTTATTTTGTCCTATTTGTTGTTTGCTTCACAAGGGGGAAAAAAAAAAGAAAACCAAATGTTTACAGTTATAGGCATGTTCTTTACATGAACTGATGCAAAAGACACAAATGTCAATGGGGTGAATACACTCCAAGCCACTGTATATACAAGGTCTATTGCACATGGACGAAGTGCTGTGGTTAAAAAGATGTGACAAAAAAGTGTATGCTAGCTGTAATTGTGAGGCACACGCAATACAATACCACCCTACATCTCTCTGGTCTCAGTCTACCACCCTACCCGTGCCCTCCGCTCCGCTAATGACCTCAGGTTAGCATCCTCAATAATCAGAACCTCCCACTCCCGTCTCCAAGACTTTACACGTGCTGCGCCGATTCTTTGGAATGCACTACCTAGGTTAATACGATTAATCCCCAATCCCCACAGTTTTAAGCGTGCCCTAAAAACGCATTTGTTCAGACTGGCCTACCGCCTCAACGCATTAACCTAACTATCCCTGTGTGGCCTATTAATAATAGAAAAAAAAACAAAACAAAAAAAACACATAATCAGGTTCCTCGCATCATGTTCTCATACACTTTATGCAGTTAATAGCCCTCTGTGTCTGTACTGTTACATACTTAGGCAGTTAACTGGTTCATGCAGCTTTACATGAACACCCGAGCCTTACACTATGGCTGGTCCAAATAACTAAAGCAATTGTTACCATCCACCTCTCGTGTCTCCCCTTTCCTCATAGTTTGTAAGCTTGCGAGCAGGGCCCTCATTCCTCCTGGTATCTATTTTGAACTGTGATTTCTGTTATGCTGTAATGTCTATTGTCTGTACAAGTCCCCTCTATAAGTTGTAAAGCGCTGCGGAATATGTTGGCGCTATATAAATAAAAAT
The DNA here is from genome assembly GCF_051348905.1 of Ranitomeya variabilis. NCBI lineage: Eukaryota > Metazoa > Chordata > Amphibia > Anura > Dendrobatidae > Ranitomeya > Ranitomeya variabilis. Next base: position 501,991,592 of record NC_135232.1, on the reverse strand, counting down.
TATTATTATTATTATTATTATTATTATTATTCATCTGTGTAGTTGAGCTTTTCTTGTGATTTATGCATAGACTTTGTCATTCGCTGTCTGCAGGAGGTTCTTTTCCCAAGGTTTCTTAAAGGGAACCTGTCACCCCCAAAATCGAAGGTGTGCTAAGCCCACCAGCATCAGGGGCTTATCTACAGCATTCTGGAATGCTGTAGATAAGCCCCGATGTATCCTAAAAGATGAGAAAAAGAGAGAGATTATACTCACCCAGGGGCGGTCCCGGTACGATGGTCGTCGCGGTCCGCTCCGGGGCCTCCCATCTGCTTACGATGACGTCCTCTTCTTGTCTTCACGCTGCTGCTACGGCAAGACAAGAAGAGGACGTCATCTGATGAAGATAGGAGGCGCCGGACCGGACCGCGACACCCATTGGACCGGGACCGCCGCTGAGTGAATATAATCTAACCTGTTTTTCTCATCTTTCATGATACATCGGTGGCTTATCTACAGCATTCTAGAATGCTGTAGATAAGCCCCTGATGCCGGTGGGCTTAGCTCACCTTCGATTTTGGGGGTGACAGGTTCCCTTTAACCATATTCTATATAGTAAATGAATCCTTTTATTTTGTTAGAACTTGTTGAAGTCAGAGGGTGCGGAAGTGGCAACCATTAATTTCAGTGGAAAAGCAAAGCCATTCTTTGTTGGAATTTCAGGAGTGAATAGTTTTACAAGAAATTGTCTTTTTGTTAAATTTATTCATTTTTTTTAATTTTACATACAGATCTCAATAAAGCATGTGGAAATACAATTGATGCCCATGAGGCTGCACAGATGCACCAAAACTTCTCCCAACAGCTGCTACAGGACCACATAGAAGCCTGCAGTCTTCCAGAACACAATCTCACAACGGTTAGTCTTTTGCTTGTATATCCTTAAAGGGGTTTTCTTAATTTTTTTTTTATAACAGTGGCCTATCATTCAAACATTCACTTAGTTTCACATGTGAGGGTTTAGCCCCTAGGACCACAGCTGATCTTGAGTGAAATGGGCGCATTACTTTTTTAGTGCTGCATTCCATGCACTTTTTACAGACCGGTCTCTAATTTTCCCTTTGTTTCTAAATTCTTTAAATATTTAGTCCACCCCAGCCTAATTCGCTGTTTCTAAGAATATTCTCTTGACCCATTTACATTTTGGTTTCCGCTCCGTACATTCTAATGAAACTTCCCTCTCTAAAGTCTCTAATGAGCAACTAAATCTAATGGTCACTACTCCCTGCTGATTCTCATGGATCTTTCTGCAGCATTCAACGCTCTGGCTCACCAGCTCCTCACTATGCTCTGCTTTATTGGTCTCAAAGATACCGTTCTCTCCTGGTTCTCCTATCTCTCTGACCGCTCCTTCACTGTGTCTCTTGCTGCCTCCTCCGCCTCTCACCTTCCCCTTACTGTTGGGGTTCCTCAAGGATCAGTCCTAGGCCCCCTCCTCTTCTCTTTATATACTGCTCCTATTGGACTAACAATCAGTTCGGTTTTCGCTACCATCTCTATGCGTATGACACCCAGTTATACATAGTCTCCTGACATCCGCCCTACACTACTACAAAATACCAGTGATTGTCTTTCCACTGTCTCTAACATTATGTCCTCCCTCTATCTAAAACTGAACTACTTGTGTTTTCTCTCTCCACTAACCGACCTATGCCCGATTATTGCCATTTCCATTTGTGGTTCTACCATTACTCCCCAGCAACATGCCCACTGTGTTTGGGGTTACTCTTTATTCAGATCTTTCCTTCAATCCCCCATATCTGATCGTTCGTCCATTCATGTCACCTACATCTCAAAAATATTTCTAGAATTTGACTCTCTTTCAACTCTGCAAATTCTCTTCCTCTAGCTCTTACCCATTCTCGTCGGTACTATTGCAACTCTACTGATCAGTCTGCCTCTTACTAAACTCTCCCCTCTTCAATCTCTCCTGAATGCAGCAGCCAGGATCTTACTCCTTTCCAACCACTACACTATTGCATCCACCCTGTGCCAGTTGCTGCACTGGTTACCCATCCACTACAGGGTCCAATATAAATTTATCACTCTCACCCATAAAGCTCTCCACAGTTCAGCACCACTCTACATCTCCTTCCTCGTCTTAGTCTACCACCCCACCCATGCACTCCGTTCTGCTAATGACCTAAGACTAACATCAATAATCAGAACCTCCCACTCCCGTCTCCAAGACTTTTCATGTGGTGCACCAATTCTTTGGAATACACTGCCCAGGACAAATCGATTAATCCCCAATATCTACAGTTTTAAGCGTGCCCTAAGAACGCATTTCTTTAGACTGGCGTATCACCTCACCTATCTAACTATCCCTGTTTTGGCCATACAAAATTTACTTCCAAATCAGGACCCTTTTTGCAACTATTCACGCACCCACCATGCATTTAATAGCCCTCTGTGTCTGTACTTGTAATGGTACTGGCTGGTGACCGGTTCATGCAGCGTTGTGAATCCTGAATATGTATGTGTGGCCTGGACCGTACAATTCAATCATTTTTTACCATTCTCCTTTCGTGTCTCCCCTATTTAAAGGGAACCTATCACCCCGTTTTTTAAAGATTAGATAAAAATAGTGTGAAATAGGGGCAGAGCTTTGCATTACTGCCTTTTTGGTGCCTTTACACCCCCGTTAGGCTGCCGAAATACCTTTGTGAAGTGGCCGTTTTCTGCTGTCACTCAAGTTGGTCAGGTCGGATGGGCGTGGTCACAGCGCTGTTTCTCCCCCAGATCAGGCTCATCATTACGTTGGTGGCGTAGTGGTGTGCGCATGTCCAAAGAGAAGATCCACTGCCCAGGAGATTCAAAACAGCGCGGTCTTCGCTATTCGCCGTTTACCGGTGGGCGCGGCCATCTTTCCTGTGGCCGCGCGTGCGCAGATGAAGCGCTCTGCTGCCCGTGGCTTCAGGAAAATGGCCGCCGCGATCTCCATCTGCGCACGCACGGAATCCCGCGGCCATTTTCCTGAAGCCCTGGGCAGCAGAGCGCTCCATCTGCGTAATGATGAGCCTGATCTGGGGGAGAAACAGCGCTGTGACCACGCCCATCCGACCTGACCAACTTGAGTGACAGCAGAAAACGGCCACTTCACAAAGGTATTTCGGCAGCCTAACGGGGGTGTAAAGGCACCAAAAAGGCACTAATGTAAAGCCCAGCTCTGCCCCTATTTCACACTATTTTTATCTAATCTTTAAAAAACGGGGTGATAGGTTCCCTTTAATCATGGTTTGTAAGCAAGGCCATCATTCCTCTTGGTAACTGTTGATTGTATGTGTTAACTATTAATTGGCCCTTCTGTTTACTAAGCAGCAGAAGCTGATGTTTATTGGGAACACTAATCCTCCAGTGACTGGAGCAGAACTAGGATTGTTCAAATTGGGCAACATCTTTTTAACACCCTTATATTTGCTTCATGTTATTTGTCCCTGACTTTAATGCAGGCTCACACACTGAGCCCGCACTTGATGGCTGATTTAGTTACCTTTTTTGGTTGCCACAATGAAAGGTATTCAAAACATCGTATCTACTCCAAAATGGTAACCGTAAAAAACATCAGCTCAGGCTGATTTCAGATTTTTTTTTTCAACACTTAAATTAAAAAAAAAAAAAAAAAACCCTATACATGTTTGGTATCTGCGTATACTCTTACTGACCTGGAGAATTGTATTGCCAGGTCAGTTTTACCATACAGTGAACATGGTAAATAAAAATAAATAAATAAACGAAAAACATTGTGGAATTGCGCCTTTTCTTTTTTTTTTTTTTTTTTTTTTTTGCAATTTCACCGCTCTTGGAATTTTTTTTTCTTTGTTTTTTTTTGTTTTCCGGTTCACTATGTAGTAAAATGAATGGTGTTCTTCAAAAGGTTAACTCACTTCACAAAAAAAACAACCCTCATTTGGCTACATGGCTGGAAAAAGAGTTATGGCTCTTGGAAGAAAAGGAGGGAAAAACTGAAAATGGCTGAGGGTGAAGGGGTTAAAGTATTTTTCTTGTTTTAGTGTTGTTGTTTTTTTTTTTCTCTCTTTTAATTCAAGTACTTGAACTGATAGTTGTTGTTTCCTTTGCAGTGGACAGATGGGTCTCCTCCTGTACAGTTTCAGGCTCAGAATGGACCTACTACCAGCCTGGCTAGCCTTTTGTGAAGACAGTCCCTAAGTATGACATGGACAGACACAGTACTCACTGTAGAGGATTCTTCTCTGCATCCAACTGTGGAGGGTTTACAACTGCAAGAAAATGCACAGTGCATTTGACGCCTATGGTAGAGTCGAGGGGATGTTGTGTCCTGGACATGCCAACAGGATGGAAAGGAGCTTGGTCCTCCATGCAGTAACTCCGGAACTTAGAGACCAATCAAGCCACATGCTGCAAAATGTTGACACTCCCTTGCCTGCAAGTAATATTTGCCCCCTCCCCATGTGTACGGTGCGTGGAAAAGGTCAAGCTTTCCCTACAGCACGATAAGGGGTTAAATTACCTTGGAACAATATTTTTGTGCTATATTTAATATCTGCCTTCAGCTTTGTTTCCCTCTACTGAATAGATTTAACAGAGAAGGGCATTTTTTAAAATTTTATATCCATAAATATATATATATATAATACTTAATTTTATCAATGTTTTAAAATTTTTCTGCGCACAAAAAATGCGGTTTTGTTGGGGTGGGGAAGGTTTATTCTTTCCCTCTTTCATACCCCCTTTTGGATAAATTATATTTTCACGGGAATGTTTTTGATATTTGATATAGTTTTATAGGCAAGCATTACACAGCCCCTCGATGCAGCAAAGAGGCGGCCAAAGGATTAGCCATTATGTCTTGAGACCTAAGTAATTTGAACTCCCCAAGGCCTGTCATCTTTTAATGATCATGTAATATTTTACACATCTTATTTATCATGCTTATATTACCCATGCAATCTTTAACGTTCTTTTTCAAGCCCATATGTTCTCACTGTCCCTCCCCCCCCCCCCCACACACACACACAATATTAAAGTGATTTTAGTCATTGTGTTTCCAAAGCTCACATTCCCCAGCACAGTGACTCCTACTCATTAAATTCAGTGTATCATTACAACTGTGTGGTATTACTCTGCTAAAGGGGTTGTCCAGGATTAGAAAAAAATGGCTGCATTCTTCCACAAACTACGCCAACCCTGCCCATTCTCTTCATTGGATGAGAGCTGCAATACTGGACACAATCCGTACCCAGGTGTTGTCCAGTTTCTGGAAGAATCCACTGTATTTTTCTACTACAATACAGCATAAATGAACCGGTCACCATGACAATGCAGTCCCATCTGCAGGCATTCTGTTATAGAGCAGAAGGAGTGGAGTAGATTGATATATAGTTTTGTGGGGAAATAGTCAGAATAACCTGTATATTCATCAATTAATCATCTGCTCTGTGGGATTTTTAGGACCGCCCACTGGACCATTAGTGACTGACAGCTTTTTTTGTCTTAAGTGTGCATACAGAGACAGATGGGACCACCCACTGGACCCAAAAATTCCACAAACAGCAGAAGATTAATGCTATGTGCACATGTTCCAGATTTTTCGCTATAAAAACGCTTAAAATACGCATACATATGCATCCCATCATTTATACTGCATTCCGTAACTTTAGTGCATATGTTCGCGGAAAAAAAACGCATCGTGGAAAAAAAACGCAGCATGTTCATTAATTTTGCGGATTTCCCACTATATTATTGCATCCCAGAACCTCCGGAAAAAAATGCAAAAAAACCCGTTAGAAATCCTGACGTGTGCACATAGCCTAAATGATGAAAGCACAGGTTATACCGAGACTTTACTCACAAACCTATATATCAATCTACTCCGCTCCCTCTGCTCTATAACATGGTGCCTGCAGATTGGACTGCATTTTCATGGTGACCGGTTCCCTTTAAACCAACTTTACGTTGCTCGTACAATGAAACATAAGATAAAATGGGCACTTTTTACTGTGGTGGCAGTCACTCCTATATGTGTTTTCGTTTAATCAATATGGTAACATAATAGCAATTACGGTGTATTCTTTTTAACTGTACCTCCAGTTTTTGTCACATTTTATGAAGGACATGTCTCTTTAAACTATGCTAAACTCGGCCTCTTCTGATACCATTTATTTGACAGAAGGTGTTTTTTCCAACAATATCCCAGTGTCGACCTACATGAATATTGAGTAACCATACAAATATTTAGCTTTACCTTCTTTGTATTGAACCAGTTTGTCTTTTTCTGCATTCATATCCAGAGCCGCGGCATAATTTTGTCCCTGGATGTAGAAGTCACTGGAATTTTGAATGTGACTGGAGAATATATATATATATATATATATATATATATATATATATATATATATATATATATATATATATATATTTTTTTTTTTTTTATTATTACATTTTCATAATACCAAATGTGTTGAGTAGAGGCAGGTGCAGACCATTAACATGTATTAAAGGGCAATTTCCATCTTTAGGGGTTATCACCAATCCACTGGAGTTCCCACCCATCAGAAATGAGCTTTCTAGTGGGCTCTGTATTCGCCCTCTCTGGGACTGATGGAACGAGTACAGCACTCAGCTTTTTCTGCTAGTCCCATAGAGAGTGAATGGGAGCGGTGATGCGTATACCTGGCCAATACTCCATTCATTTAGTGCTCTGTGCACCCACATTCTCCTGATCGGTAGGGGTCTCAACAGTCAGCAAGTTGCCACTTATCCTATGGATAGGTGATAACATTTAAAGGTGGCAAGAAGCCTTTAAAGTGCCTTTAATGACAGCTTTAGGTACTTTTTAGATTGTAACTAGTCCCATACATACACTGCTTTACAGCATTATTTATTTCAGCTGCATCTATCATAAACCAATAGGCAATCCCACCCCTTTAAATCCATGTAAACTCTGACTTCTCCTGATGTGTTTTTGTGCTCTTGGATTTGAGGCTGATACTCAGAACTAAGACACTCTTACTGGCTAATTTGACGTTCCAAAACAATTTTCGGCACATTCCCAGGAACAGCCACAATTTTTTTTTATTTACTTTTTTCTAGAATAAAATGTGACTGCAGTATTTTAACAAGTTTGATTTGTATTGCATTATCTTTAATTTAACTTACGGGTGGTAGTGTCAATTTCCAGGATAGTGTTACTGTACAGTGTCTTGTTAATGCAATCTCTGATTAAATGGCAGAATCAGCAGACACAAGTATAGAATGGGCTGAAGTGTTGCGGTAGCCAGACATCTTTGCACGTTACCTGAATTTGCTGATTTCAATGGGATCAGACAAATCTCACCTGTTGCTAGATGTCGGGTGGGAAAGAAGGATTGGACATGTTGGATTTCAACATGCTGGATTGTTTTGGTCTGGCAGCGGCATTTGCCTCTCTTCCTGTAGAAAACACATACACGTTTGGGTGAGCTTGCTTGTGTAATTGAGAAGGGGTCAGGAGGAGTAACTATCTGACAAACTTTCTTGGATTTATGACCACCTTTTCAGTTACAGTTATCTTGGAGAGCGATCAGGAAGTCCTTCCTTCTTCCCAGTAAGTGAGACATACACCTTAAGGTACCTTCACACTGAGCGACTTAACAACGATAACGATAGCGATCCGTGACGCTGCAGCGTCCTGGATAGCGATATCGTTGTGTTTGACACACAGCAGCGATCTGGATCCCGCTGTGATATCGCTGGTCGTTGCTGAAAGTCCAGAACTTTATTTGGTCGTCAGATCGGCGTGTATCGTTGTGTTTGACAGCAAAAGCAATGATGCCAGCGATGTTTTACAATGGTAACCAGGGTAAATATCGGGTTACTAAGCGCAGGGCCGCGCTTAGTAACCCGATATTTACCCTGGTTATCATTGTAAAAGTAAAAAAAAAACACAGTACATACTCACCCTCTGATGTCTGTCACGTCTCCCGGCGTCCGCGCTGCTGCTCAGAGCTTCCTGCACTGAATGTGTCAGTGCCGGCTGTAAAGCAAAGCACAGCGGTGACGTCACCGCTGTGCTTTAGGGCCGGCGCTTACACAGTGCAGGGAAGCTGAAGGCGAGGGACGCGACAGACACGGCAATGTAAGTCTGTGTGACAGCTCTCCAGCGACCACACAGCGACGCTGCAGCGATCGGCATCGTTGTCGATATCGCTGCAGCGTCGCTTAATGTGACGGTACCCTTAGTCCACGATATAGCTTCTTGACAAACCTGTCCCAATCCTTTTAATAGGTCTCTGTATTTAACGTTGGCAACTTACAAAAGTGTAGTCCTAAAGGAATTGGTATACATGTGTTTGAGTTCAGAACTAGAGATATGAGACATGGGCCAGACGCCTACCTTTCTGAATGTGTGTGAACAGGGTGCTGACCTGGTATATATGGGTGGATCAATAGTGATACTCAGTTTTGAGTGGCTTGCAAGTGTGTAGCGTTTGCCGATGAGAGGATGTTTGTTCTGTCGTTTTATTTACTGACATCCATAAAGGTTGGGATATGTCCCGATAGGGTACAAGATACTGTCTAGGTGTTAACCTTCGCTGTCACATTTTATGCCTATGTACATAAAGTAGACTATTGTATATAAAACCTTTTTTCATAGGAAATGTATTTTTATAAAATATTACTCTTAGTTACTAATTTGCTTCATATACAATCTTTATAAAAGAGCTTACCTTACTGGATTTCACTTTTTGGGTTTGTGATGAACATTGCTGAAGCAGAGTGTAGAATATTACAATAAGCATGCAAGTTCTCGCTTATCTGTCCTGAAAATGGTAGAGTTGCTCTGCGGATATAATGGGTATAGTTGACCTGTAGAACAGACGCGTTACTGGACAAGGATGCACTTCTGGTCATTGGAAGAAAACCTGTAACCGATCTTGGTTTGCCAATATGCGCAGTCTGAAGATATCTAAAACACGGCTCAATTGCAGGGAATAGTGATGTTTTATTTTACCAACACTAAATCAGAAGACAATTGCTAAATATAATGTGTGCAGATGGCCAACTCGGACCAATCTTAAGCCACAAGATGCAACCAGATTAACATTGGATTATGGTGTAGATTCTGGACGTACTGACTAACCCACTAATATGCATGGGAGCGTCACAATTCTCCTCTGACACCATATATTTGTGGTAAAAAAAGAAAAAAAATCAGGCATGTTGATATGATTGCCAATGGAGACAATCTGCGTGCAGAGAGGTATCTGGTAACTGTTTACTTGCCTCTCCCCATTAAGAACACATGCATACTGAGCCGAACTGAGCATGCATGTGTATGGGCTTAGGTTGGTGCTAAGGCCGGAGTCACATTAGCGTGTAACACAGCTGAGTGCTATGAGATAAAACATTGCATAGCACTCGGCTTAGTATTCTACTATGGGGCAGCTCAGGTCTGTGATTATTTTCTCACGCTGAATCTGCATGAGAGAACAATCATAGCATGCTGCGAGACTCTGCTCCCTCACTCCCATACAAGTCTACGGGTGCATGAAATATCGCACTGCACTCGGATATCACCGAGTGCAGTGCGATATAAGCCGGCAGCAGAGGAGATGGAGAAATGACTTTCTCTGTCTTCTCCGCAGCTGTCCTCCAAACCTCTGTTCTCATCCTCTCGAGAGGATTGGATCACTGACACACAGCAGAGCAGGAGCCGAGGGTCATTAGCATTTCGCATCGAATGCCATACGCTGGTGTGATTCCAGCCTAAGGAGGAATAGCTATTGGCTCATTAGGCCGACAGCTAACAAACAGGCAATCCCTGCATGTGTTGCGGCGGTCGAACAGCCGCGAGACATGCAGCCGAGAAAACTCTAACATATTATTGGAGCACGCCGAAGTCACAGCACCAGAGCATACTCTGATATCACCTTATCTCAGCACATTCACTCATCACTATTACCTGTACACATATCGTCAGATCCAACTTATTTTAGGATCATCTTCTGTCGGCATAGACATCTGATTGTTGGCAGATTCTTATATTTATCTGGATCTGCCAGTGGTCTGCATATAAATATCTCATGTCTTTAGGCAAGCCAACAGATATTTCAGTTGGTCCGAAATCTGCATGCGTCCCCTACAGTAACACGTTATGCCACATATGTGTAGTGTTGTTAAAGATTCAAATCATGTTAGGTGCAATGGGTGTTCCGGCTTTTAAGACATGTATTCATTTATAGGACAGTCAGGATAGGTAGCAGATTCTTAATCATTGAATATGAATAAGAATCCATAATGAATTTGACCTACATAGGCTTTTATTTTTTTCAACCATTGTTTTTAAATATGCTTTTATGAAGTTGAAATACATTTTTTTGGAGCTCGATCTATGTATCCCCTTCGTCTACTAATATGAGTGCCAGCACACTGATCTATACACCAATATCTGCTGCAGTATGATCAACAAATTATTTATTGTTTTAAACGGTGACCTGATTTTTATTTATTTACTTTCATTTAATTCAAGATATTAGCCAGTTTGAAGCTTAAAGAGGGATTCCCATCTCTAATATCTTATTCTAATATGTAGTAGGTGTAATAATAGCAATTACCCCAAATTAGAAATATGGTATAGTTTTTTCTGTTTCGCGATGTCTTTCCTCATGTGCAGCCATTGCAGGACCTTAGGTATCCATGGTTGCGACCACTAGCAAATAGTTGTCACTATATTAGTGTTCGTAACCATGGATACCTAAGGTCCTGCAATGCCTGCACACAAGGCAAGAGACCTCGTGAATCTGAAGAACTATATACATTTTTAATTGGCTGTATTTGCGAATATTATTACACCTACTACATATTGGGATATGATCTTGGAGATGGGAATACCCATTTAAAGCCTTTTCTCAGTATGTGGATTTTGCTAAGTTCATTGTCCAGCGTTCCAGAATTAGAGTAATTGCTATACTACATTATCAGCCATTTTTAAATATTTTCCAAACCACTAAAGAAGTTTTTTTTTGTGAGTTGTGACTTTTCCAGCTGAAAATCTTGTGTACTTTCATAATGTTTCTTGTTCTCTTAATCACACTTAATGGTGCTCTTCATCTTTTAAAAAAGTAAAAGTTTTTAGATTCAAATTATGTAATTTTTTTGATACTGTAAAAGATATACTAAACCTTATCTGAGAATTATGACTGACCCCGAAGTCGAGCTCAGTGTTAAAGCTTAAATGCACATTTGATAGTCATGATTATGTTAAAGAATTACATGTGTATAATTGTTGTTTTTTGTTGTTTTTTTTTAAGCGTGTCTTCAGGCATATTCTCCTGTTTACCTGCCGTGGTGTATGGAGAGTTGCAACTGCACACTTAGCGATACAGCTGGCGAGGCAAACTTAAGAAGTCCAGCCAGTATCGGGCACAAGCCCCATTTTCATTTTAGGGCTCGTGCATGTAATGGTGCCGCTCAGCGTGTGGTTGCGTCTGTCTACACCCAATTCCCTTTTAAACTGATCCAATCGGAGAAATTTGACTCTTTAAAACTATGAGGCTATGTGCACACGTCAGGATTTCTCGCAGAAATTTTCCTGACGAAAACCGGACATTTCTGCCAGAAATCCGCATGCGTTTTTACCGCGTTTTTGACGCATTTTTTGTGCGTTTTTTCCAAATGCATAGAATTGCGGGAAAAACACGGAAAATCCGCAAAATTAATGAACATGCTGCTTTTTTTTACCGCGATGCGTTTTTTTTTCACGGAAAAATGCACCATGTGCACAAAACATGCAGAATGCATTCCAAATGATAGGATGCATAATGTATGCGTTTTTAATATAGCATTTTTATCTCGAAAAAACGTGATAAAAACGCGAAAAAACCTGAACGTGTGCACATAGCCTCACACTGCTAGAAAGACAAAAACATACCTCCAAGTAATTGCATTGTATGAAACATGCAGATGGGTGGCCTCTTTTTGGGGCTGCCTGGGAGATTTTATCAGGAGGTCATTTTGTGTCTGAAGTGCAGTTTACACCCTTCTTGTAACTCTAAACCACAGGACACCAACAAACAGAATCGACAGGCACTAACCGAATACTCATAATGTGGAATGATACTGAACAGTTTTTCTTATTTAATAAAACCTCATGTATCTTTCAACTTTCTGTACAGTTTGCATTTGTTTTTTTAATTTAGCTGTGTTATGGAATGAAAACTATATTTTCTTCTGTAGATAGTGTAAAGATGTTTGTATAGAAAATAAAGATTAAGTTGTATCTTTCATTTGCCTTTATGTCTACTTACTTAGCAGTAGAGATGAGCGAATATTTCAATGTTCGGTTCGGATTACGTTAGCCAAATTTGCAATATTCGCCGATTAATTCCTCGAATATTCGTCGAACATAACCGAACGCCATTCACTTCAATGGGAGGCAAAAACAAATGCATTCACAACACCTTATAACGGCCCCAAATGCTGCCAAAACACATCAAATAAGGGGCAGACACCAGGAAAGTGGCCTCAATTCACACACAGTACAGATTTTAGCATGGCACTGCAGCAATCAGCCAGGCATGAGGTATCGGGATCTGGGACAGAATTTACAGCTTTCAATTGAACATCACAGTAAGACGAGGTGGGTGAGGATCAGTGTAGGGCCCCTTTGCTGGAAGCCCTGATACCACATGCAACCCGTCTACCTGCTTTCATGCTGAGCCACGCTCAGGTGGCACAAATATCAGTTTTGTAGACTACCATTGTCAGAAAAATTAAAGGATAGTAACACGGGTAGTTGAGTCCAAGGAAGTGGAGGCCTGACAGTCTCGGAGGCCTACTGCTACAAGCAACACGCCTGAAGGAGACCCAACCATGAGTTTTCACATTTCCAGAAATGATTGGCAGATACCACAGACGTGGCATCAATTTCACCACAGTAGAAATAGTACAATAGGGACCGACAGGTCTTCTACTACACCCAATACAGCAGATGGACGCCCAACAAGGAGTGTTCACATTTAAAGAAATGGTCTTACACCACCGAAGTATAATAACTGTCACAAGAATAGAAATAGTATAATTGGGACCGAGACCTCTTCCACTACAGCTAACTCAGCAGATATAGACCAACCATGACTGTTCATATTTCCACAAATTTGTTAACATCAGCAGCAGCAGGCACAGAAGCCACACTAAAGATATCACAGAGTGCTCTCAAATGACATGCATCTCACTAAAAAATGCAATATCACCTAGTTTGTACAGTGCGATTGGGGTGCAAAAGTCCTTTGAGATCCATGACTTGTGCATCTTGATGAAAGTTAGGTGGTCTACACTTTTAGGGGACAGCCGGATGCATTTATCGGTCGGGACCATCAGCAGCGCTGAAGACACGTTCTGAGATAACGACTTTCTGCCGGGCACGATAAAACCTCCAAGGCGTGTGAGGCAAGCTCAGGCCACTCATTAATTTTGGAAGACCAAAATGTGAAAGGGTCCAAACCGTCCCTGATGGTATTTATATTCAGTTCTAGATACTCCTGCACCATCCTCTACATTCGTTCATCACGTGTAAGACTTGAACTCTGTTGTGCTGGTGCACGAATTGGTCTAAAAAAGTGTCAAAGGACTCGCAGAAATTGCTTCTTCCACTTCCACCACTACTGCTGCTGATGCTAATGTTTTTGCATTGACGAATTGAGGTACCGGAGGTTGGAAGTCTACAGCTGCGATGTGAACTGTGTGCTTCACTGCTGTCTTGGGGAAAAGCTCTCTTAAGGTTGTGCAAAACCGTGTTTCAATACTACAGCATTCGCGGGTCCCTTTCTAGGGCAGGAATCCTCTGTAAAAATTTGGTTTTATAACGTGGATCTAATAAAGTGGCAACCCAGTAGTTGGCATTATTCCTAATATCTATACGGGGATCATGTTGCAGATAGTGCAGCAATAAGGCACTCATAGCTTGGGCTCTACTATGAGGTCCAAGCCCATGCGGTGTTGGTGGCTGGGTAACAGGCTCGTTTCCTCCGTCCCCTCCCGCCAACCACAAACAAAAGAGAGGGGAGTATTATCCTCTTCATCTGACAGTTGCTCGCCCATCACCTCTTCCTCCTCCATTTGTTCCTTAGAGCTTGCACATTTGATAACTTTGTTATCATCAGCCACCCTCTATCGCAGTAATCCACCCTCCCTTGGCACCTGCCTGTGTGACGACAGTCTTGAACTTAGATACAGTGTTATCCCTTCCGCATACTCCTCTGCTTCCTCCTCTTCTTCTGGGACCACCATCTCCTCCCGCAACCTTTTCAAAGTATGCTCCAGCATGTAGATAACCGGAATAGTGAAGATGATGGCGTTGTCAGCGCTAACCATCTTTGTAGCCATTGTGAAACTGAACAGAAGGGTGCATAGGTCCTTATTCTGTGCCCACTCTGTAAACATGATATGTGCCACCTCCGTACTGCTTTGGCCCAGGCTACACGACATGACATACTGTGTCAGGGCTCGTTGGTGCTGCCATAGTCGCTGCAACATGTGCAGAGTGGAATTCCACCCTGTCGGCACATCGCATATCAACCTGTTAACTGCCATGGACAAAGACTCCTGTATTGATGCAAGTCGATGAGCAGAGGGGTGCAAAAGGCAGAAATGAGCACACAGCTATGTGCTTTCTGGAGCAGCTCACCCAGGCCAGAATAGTGGCTGAGAAAACGCTGTACCACAAGTTTGAGGACGTGAGCCATGCAAGGCGTGTGTGAACTTGCCTCGCAGTAGGGTCGCCACCAGGTTCGCACCATTATTGGACACGGCCTTCCTTGGATGCAGGTTCAGCAGAGACAGCCATTGATCAAATTCAGCTGTATGACTGCAATCTCCAAGGCATATCAATTTTAAGACTGCCTGTTTGCGTTGAGCCCTGGCTGCGCAGTATGGAGGTGGTGGGGGTTCACTGCACTGTTGAAATGTGTGTCTTCTTAAGGCACTGGTTGAGGGCACAGGTGGATGGCCTAGAGGAGGCAGAAGCAGTGGAAGTGTTAAATGTAGACATTTGTCCTGCAAGCCTTGGCGATTGCAAGACAAATGGAGCAGCGTCTGTCCCCACAGCCACCAGAGTCACCCAGTGCCCAGCCAGCGAGATGTAACGCCCTTGGCCATGCTTACTCATCCCAAGTGTCTGTGGTGAAATGCACACTTGCAGGCAGAGTATTTCTCAGGGATCGAGTGATGTTGTCTGCGACATGCTGGTGTAGCGCAGTCACAGCTTTCTTAGAAAAGTAATGGCGACTGGGTAATTGGTACTGGGGGACTGCGACAGCCATCAGCTTTTGTAAACCGTCTGTATCTACCAGGCGGAAAGGCAGCATTCCCGTGGCCAACAGATTGAGATGGTGGAGTTCAACCTCTTAGCTTTGTCATACGTAGGAGGAAACGATCTTTTTCGTGACCACAACTGCGGAACCGTGGGCTGGCTGCAGTGCTGTGAGAGGGCGGAGTACGGTGAACCAGACAAACTGCTGGACCGTGAGAAAGGTGCAGGCGAAGATGTTACTTTGGATTGAGAAACTTGTGGTGTGATCGTTTTCTGAGGTTGGTCAAAAACAGCAGGCATGTCTGCTTCCATTACAGCTTAAGACAGCCTCTCAGTCAGCGTGACTGGAGAGGGTAAAGAACCCGAGGTTCTGCGGTCAAAGACCTGTGTCTCAACAGCACGATAAGAGAGGAGGAGGAAGAAGCGGCAGATGTGATTGATGGGGTGGCTGAAGGTTGTTGAGTTCGGCATTTTTGCGCAGTGGGATTCCCACAGTAGAGCATGTTGATTGCTCATGTGAAGGTTCATACACGTAGTAGTCAAATTATTGCACTTTTTACCTCGACTTTTTTTTTGCAAAAATTATGTGGGTTGGCTCATCCTTTGCAGTAAACACCAAGAAGTGAACTCAATCATATGTATTCCTATTAAAAGCAAAAAATGCATAAGCAACACCAACAATAACGCTTTACAATAACTATTAAACGAATAGATTTTATTAATGCATAAAAGAGTATAAAAAAACGACAAGGGTTTATAAAGACATAAATAAAAGATTAATGGGGAGAAACAAAATACAGGCGAAAAGGGGTGGGTATGGCTTAAAAATGGCAAAACATACAATGCATAGATAATGGGGTACAATACTATATTACATAAAGGGCAAATACCCATATAAATTCATATGTAATATAACATACATAAATGTGATAGATCTGCTCAGTCCATTGAGAAAACCAGCACACCACATAAAATCAACAAAATAATATAATATTAGTAGTGATAAGTCATATATGCATAATAATAGTGAGATATTGTGGTGTCAGGGATGCACCACGGGCAGAGCAGATGAACTCGCATGAGACATGCAAAAAAAATATATATCAGTAAACCCACGAAAGATATACAGTGATAATAGTTACCTAGTGAAAGCCACCAGCCAGGGTCATTACTAATTTTATACTATTTTGTTGATTTTATGTGGTGTGCTGGTTTTCTCCATGGACTGAGCAGATCTATTTTCTTTCACAGCATTTGGTTGCATATAGTATTGTACCCCCTTATTTATGTATTGTATGTTTTGCCATTTTTAAGCCATACCCAACCCTTTTCTCCTGTATTTTGTTTGTCCCCATTAGTCTTTTATTTGTCTTTATAAACCCTCGTGGTTTTTTATACTCATTGTATTAATAAAATGTATTCGTTTAATAGTCATCCTTTGCTGTCTCAAAAAAGGCCCAGGCTAGGCACCCCTTGCCACCCCTGTGAGCTGCAGACCCATGGACACTGCTGGTCAGAGGCACAGTTGTGACTGAGGATGCGTCACTGATCGTGGCTGCCTCACTACGTGTCTGCAACGTACGCCGCAACATAACCTCGTCTTCCTCCTCGGATGACCTACTCATCTGTGTGCCTCTATTTTCATGCCAACTGGGATCTAACACCTCATCATCATCATCCTCTGTGTTATCACATTCCTCGCCATTGGAGTCACCCTACTCCTCATCTTGCCCTGACAGCACAGTACAGTCAGCGTGAGCCTCAGATATCTGAGTCTCATCAGGATCACCTACCTCCACGTGGTTAACGTCTGGTGATGACGTGGGACAGGATGCTGTTCGGACCCTACTTCGTCCTGCCCCGAGCCCAAGCTAAAAAGAATTTGGGCATCGGTGCAGATTTCCTCCTCTTGACTCCGCAAAGCTTTTGAGTACACTTCTGATTAACATAGCATAGAATGTGTGAACAGCTTTTCAGACTCACCCATCTGTGGTTCCGTACAGTCAATTGAGCGGTTGGATAGTTGGGACACAGGGAAGAAAGGGGAATTTTGGTGCCACCTCTGTGGACTGTACTGGGTGTGATCTTGAGGTAGAGGAAGAGGAGTAGAGGCCACTTGAAGCTGCACTTGCCATCCACTCGAGTACATGCTCTTTCTGGGCATCATTGATAAAGCGTACCACTGTTCATCTGCCAAAGAAAGATAGTGGTGTAGCCTGTCCAGTAACATAAGTTGTCAGTTGTTTTTGCATAGGATGTGACGTTGCTTTACTAATGCTTTCACAAACATTACTACCTATATATTTTTTCACTAGTTACATGTGAATTAGAATGCTATACTCGTGCATGGATCACAATAGAAGCAGTGCACAACACGTGCCCTGCTGGCTTTGTCTGTGGACCTCAGTAATGTCCAAAAAAAAAATGCTGGAAGGTAAATTTAACAGCCACACTGCACAGTAGCTTGCTACACTATCTGACTGATCTACAACCACCTATCTAACTAGCTAAAATCTGGGATACAGCAGGCTTTTTCACATTTAGCTACTGAAAAAATATAATTTAGAATGCTATACTCATGCATGGAGCACAATAGAAGCAGTGCACAACACACTTGTAGGACATGGGCCCTGCGGGCTTTGTCTGTGGACCTCAGTAATGGGCCAAAAAAAAAAATTCCGCAGGGTAAATTTTATAGCCACACTGTACACTATCTAGCTACACTATCAGACTGATATACAACCGCCTAACTAACTAGCTAAAATATTGCTGTTAACAGTGACAACGTAAGGAGCAGCCTCTCTGCGCTATTACAGTGTCAAAATGGCGCTAAAACAAGATGTCCGCTATTTATATTCAAAGGGACATGTGATTTCAGCAGCCAATAACACAAGCCGTAATGTCAGGACATTGTGGGTGTTTCCTGTGCCCTAATTGGCTAGCCGCAATGTGCACACATAAAGTTCGGGGGTTAAAAAATGCCTGCTGTACTGTGCTTCCAAGAATGCCGCAACTCTGAGCTCTGCAAACCTCCTTCCCTCATCAAACACGTGCCAAATGCTCATGATACACCACCATTATCGTTGCTAAAGTGCTGAAAAGATTTTTGTGGCAATGCAAATATTTTCCAGCACTTTTACAGAATATTACCGATTTTATAAAATTTTGCTCTGGTTTCCGATCATAAATCCAATTGTGCCATATTCGTGCCGAATTTATCTTTGACAATCGTTTTCAAAACAAATTTGCTCATCACTACTTAGCAGTATACACAGGGGCGGGCTGGGCCGGGTGGCAGGGAGGCAAATGCCCCCAGGCAGCTACCCCAGCAGCTGTGTATGGCCGGCCACCTGATTGCCACGCACAGCAAATGGCGTGTGATGCGGCTGGCAGCAGACATGGCCACGCGCATCAGCCTGTCTCATAAGCTGCAGACCGAGGCTTATGAGACCTCAGTGTACTCTTGCAGGGGGTGCGGTGACATCATTGTCTTGCGCCACTCTACAGGCCAGAAGAGAAAACAGAGGCTGCGGTGCCGGGAATCAGAATGAGGTGAGTATAAACTGGCTGTGGGGCCATTATACTGTATATAAGGAGGCTGAGGCAATCATACTGTATATATGGGGGCTGGGGCCATCATACTGTATATATGGGGGCTGGGGCCATCATACTGTATACATGGAGGAACTGGGGCCATCATACTTTATGTATGATGGAACTGGGGCCATCATACTGTAATACTGTATATATGGGGGCTGGGGCCATCATACTTTATATATGGAGGAACTGAAGCCATCATACTGTATATATGAGGGCTGGGACCATCATACTATATATATGAGCGCTGGGGCCATCATACTTTATATATGGAGGAAGTGGGGCAATCATACTGTTTATACCGAGGAACTGGAGCCATCATACTTTATATATTGGGGCTGGGACAATCATACTGTATATATGGGGTTGGCACCATCATGCTTTATATATGGGAGCTGGGGCCATCATACTGCATATATGGGGGCTGGCACCATCATACATTATATATGGAGGAAGTGGGGCCATCATACTGTTTATATGGAGAAACTGGAGCCATCATACTTTATATATGGGGCTGGGACAATCATACTTTATATATGGGGGCCGGGACCATCATACTTTATATATGGGGGCTGGGGCAGGGCCGGCGTTTAGCACAGGCAGACCAGGCAGCTGCCTGGGGCCCCCGCTCCTCCAAGGGCCCCCTGCTGGTTCCATGACCACAATGGAGCTTGCTTACAATTAAAATAGCACAAGGCAGTGCTTTGCTTTGCAGAAGAGGCAGACATAAGTGCATCTGTCTCTTATCTGTTCTGCAATTGTGAGTGTTTCCTGGCGGGCGGCGGCGCTGCACTGCCTTGTCTGTGTTATCTATGTCGGCTCAGTGGCTGCAATCCCTGAGGCAGGAGCAGTCAGGCGTGTTATACTGACCTGACCTGCGTTCTGCATGTTCTCCTGTTCTTCCGCTGTGGCCGTCCATCCTCACTGTGCAGCAGGCTTCAGGTTATACTTTATACTGTGTCCTGGGCTGGCACTGCAGCTGCTGTTCAGCGGCAGGACCTTCCTATGTGACACGGTAACCTGACCACTGACGTTGTCCTGAGGCTGCACAGCATTCAGCAGCCCCTGTCAGGGACACAAAAATGCAGGAGCTGTGCTGCCACCCAGAAGACAAGTGTTCCCATATCAGAAGACACTTCACTGCTTACTGGTGAGTTTTTTTCAACTGTCTGCACTACCACACCAGTCACACAGTCTGCGCAGTCAGCAACGCAACCAAAACTACAATGTAATTAACGTAAAAAAGAAATGAAAAAAAAAAGTGATATAAAAAAAATGAATGATACCTACTGTCACTTGTCAGCATCCTGCACAGGCCGCTCTGCAGTGTGCGCTGGCACCAGGAGTGATGATGTCACTGATCGCTAGCCACGGGACCACTTTGTTCTGGGAGGCTATATGTGCACACTTTGCGGATTCCATTGCGGATTTTTCCGCGTGGATTCTGAAGAATCAGCAGGTAAAACCCCTGCGTTTTATCTGCAGATTCACCACGGATTATCTGCGGATTTTATGCAGATTTTGTTTGGATTCCACCTGCGTTTTTACACCTTTGTATTCCTATTATGGAATACATGTAAAACGCTGCAGAATCCGCACAAAGAATTGACATGCTGCGGAAAATAAACCGCAGCGTTTCCGTGTGGAATTTTCCACAGCATGGGCACAGCGGATTTGGTTTTCCATAGGTTTACATAGTACTGTACATTACATGGAAAACTGCTGCGAATCCGCAGGGCCAAGTCTGCTGCAGATCCGCAGCCAAATCCACAACGTGTGCACATATCCTTATAGGGGTCGCTCACACTAGTGTATATTCTCTCATGCAAGATAATTGCGATGATTATCCTAATGACACCATATTGGGCCCCATCTCTTCTGCTCCCGGCCCCAGTGGCAGGTTTCTGCCTGTGCAGTAACTGAACCTGCCTCTGAGACGCAGGTTCAGTTACTCTATCGCTGTTCGGGCCCGCACCATGTTTTACTCCTTGGACAGAAATTTTGTCTTTGCTATTTAGTGGCTTCTTGGGGGTTAAAGATGTTGCTACTAGTTAAAAACTCACTTCAATGCACTGAATTGACTGTAGTGTGGTTAGTGCAATGTTTCAGAATTTGGGGCCCCACTTTGAATTTTGCCTAGGGCCCCACTTTGTCTAAAACCGGCCCTGGGCTGGGGCCATCATAGTGTATATATATGGGGGCTGGGGCCATCATACTGTATACATGGTGGATCTGGGACCATCATACTTTACACTATGTTCCAAATTATTATGCAAATTACATTTTTATCAGATTTTCCTAAATGGTCGGTGCAAATGACAGTCAGTCTAATAAAAATCTGTTAGATTATACATCGAATTTTATTGAAGAAACCTCCAAATAATAACAGTATAATCTCCAAAATGAATAAAAACTCAAAATGCACTGTTCCAAATTATTATGCACAGTAGAATTTTATACATTTGATATGTTTTAAAGAACTGAAAATGCTCATTTGTGGAATTTGCAGCATTAGGAGGTCACATTCACTGAACAAATAAGCTATTTAACTCCAAAACATCCCAACAGGCCAAGTTACATGTTAACATAGGACCCTTCTTTGGTATCAACTTCACAATTCTTGCATCCATTGAACTTGTGAGTTTTTGGAGAGTTTCTGCTTGTATTTCTTTGCATGAAGTTGGAATAGCCTCCCAGAGCTGCTGTTTGGATGTGAACTGCCTCCCACCCTCATAGATCTTTTGCTTGATGATCCTCTAAAGGTTCTCTATAGGGTTGAGGTCAGGGGAAGATGGTGGCCACACCATGAGTTTATCTCCTTTTATGCCCATAGCAGCCAATGACTCAGAGGTATTCTTTGCAGCATGAGATGGGGCATTGTCAGCATGAAGATGATTTTGCACCTAAAGGCACGTTTCTGCTTTTTATACCATAGAAGAAAGTTGTCAGTCAGAAACTCTATATACTTTGCAGAGGTCATTTTCACACCTTCAGGAACCTTAAAGGGCCTTACCAGCTGTTTCCCATGATTCTGGCCCAAAACATGACTCCTCCACCTCCTCGCTGACGTTGCAGCCTTGTTGGGACATGGTGGCCATCCACCAACCATCTACTGCTCCATCCATCTGGACCATCCAGGGTTGCTCAACACTTATCAGTAAACAAGACTGTTTGGAAATTAGTCTTCGTGTATGTGTGGGCCCAATACAACCATTTCTGCTTGTGAACACTGTTTAAGGGTGGCCGAATAGTAGGTTTATGCACCACAGCAAGCCTTTGAAGGAGCCTACACCTTGAGGTTCGAGGGACTCCAGAGGCACCAGCAGCTTCAAATATCTGTTTGCTGCTTTGTAATGGCTTTTTAGCAGCTGCTCTCTTAATCCGATAAACTTGCCTGGCAGAAATCTTCCTCATTATGCCTTTATCAGCACAAACACATTTGTGCTCAGATACAGCCACAAATCTCTTAACAGTACGATGATCACGCTTATGTTTTTGGAAAATTTTGAAGGTTTTCATCCCTTCACCAATGCATTGCACTATTTGATGCTTTTCAGCAGCAGAGATCCTTTTTCTTTCCCATGTTACTTGAAAACTGTGACCTGCTTAATAATGTGGAACATCATTTTTAAGTAGTTTTCCTTTAATTAGAATCACCTGGAAAACCAATTATCACATGTGTTTAAGATTGATTTCAGTGATCCATTGAGCTCTGAGACACAATACCATCCACGATTTTATTTGAAAAACAAAACAATTAAATCTTTATGACGCTTAAATCCAATTTGCATAATAATTTGGAACACAGTGTATATATGGAGGAACTGGGGCCATCATACTATATATATGGGGGCTGGGGCCATCATACTTTATATATGGAGGAACTGGGGCCATCATACTTTATAAATGGAGGAACTGGGGCCATCATACTATATATATGGAGGAACTGGGGCCATTATACTATATATATATGGATGAACTGGGGCCATCATACTATATATATATATGGGGGAACTGGGGCCATCATACCTATATATGGGAGCTGGGACCATCATATTTTATATATGGAGGAACTGGGGCCATTATACTATATATATGGGGGCTGGCGCCATCATACTTTATATATGGAAGAAGTGGGGCCATCATACTGTTTATATGGAGAAACTGGAGCCATCATACTTTATATATGGGGGCTGGGACAATCATACTTTTTATATGGGGGCAGGAACCATCATACTTTATATATGGGGGCTGGGGCCATCATACTGTATATATGGGGGCTGGAGCCATCATACTGTATACATGGTGGAACTGGGACCATCATACTTTATATATGGAGGAACTGGGGCCATCATACTATATATATGGGGGCTGGGGCCATCATACTTTATATATGGAGGAACTGGGGCCATCATACTATGTATATGGGGGCTGGGGCCATCATACTTTATATAGAGAGAAACTGGGACCATTATACTATATATATATATGGATGAACTGTTGCCATCATACTATATATATGGGGGAACTGGGGCCATCATACCTATATATGGGGGCTGGGACCATCATATTTTATATATGGAGGAACTGGGGCCATTATACTATATATATGGGGGCTGGGGCCATCATACTATATATATAGGGGAACTGGGGCCATCATACTATATATATGGGGAGAACTGGGGCTATCCTACTATGTATATGGGGAGAACTGGGGCCCTCTTACTATATACAAGGGGGGAACTGGAGCCATATTACTATATACATGGGGGGAACTGGGGCCATCTTACTACATACAAGGGGGGAATTGGAGCCATCATGCTATATATATGGGGGAACTGGGGCCATCCTACTATATATATGGGGAGAACTAAGGCCATCATACTATATATATGGGGGAACTGAAGCCATCATACTTTACATATGGGAGAACTAGGGCCATCATACTATATATATGGGGGAACTGGGGCCATTATACTATATACAGTGCCTTGCGACAGTATTCAGCCCCCTGGAACTTTTCAACCTTTTCCCACATATCATGCTTCAAACATAAAGATACTAAATGTATCAACAAGTGGAACACAATTGTGAAGTTGAACGAAATGTATTTGTTTTTTTACATTTTTGTGGAAATTCAAAAACTGAAAAGTGGGGCGTGCAATATTATTCGGCCCCTTTAACTTAATACTATTTTGCGCAAGCTTTTTCTGTGATTACAGCTGCAAGTCGCTTGGGGTATGTCTCTATCAGTTTTGTACATCGAGGGACTGAAATTCTTGCCTATTCTTCCTTGGCAAACAGCTCGAGCTCAGTGAGGTTTGATGGAGATCGTTTGTGAAAAGCAGTTTTCAGCTCTTTCCACAGATTCTCTATTGGATTAAGGTCTGGACTTTGACTTGGCCATTCTAAAACCTGGATACGTTTATTTGTGAACCATTCCATTGTAGATTTTGCTTTATGTTTGGGATCATTGTGTTGTTGGAAGAGAAATCTCCGTCCCAGTCTCAGGTCTTTTGCAGACTTCAGCAGGTTTTCTTCAAGAATGGTCCTGTATTTGGCTCCATCCATCTTCCCATCAATTTTTAAGCAGGCCCAAACCATGATGCTGCCACCACCATGTTTGACAGTGGGAATGATGTGTTCAGGGTGATGAGCTGTGTTGCCTTTACGCCAAACATATCGTTTGGCATTGTTGCCTAAAAGTTCGATTTTGGTTTCATCTGACAAGAGCACCTTCTTCCACATGTTTGGTGTGTCTCCCAGGTGGCTTGTTGCAAACTTTAAACAAGACTTTTTATGGATATCTTTGAGAAATGGCTTTCTTCTTGCCACTCTTCCATAAAGGCCAGATTTGTGCAGTGTACGACTGATTGCTGTCCTATGGACAGACTGTCCGACCTCAGCTGTAGATCTCTGCAGTTCATCCAGAGTGATGATGGGCCTCTTGGCTGCATCTCTGATCAGTCTTCTCCTTGTTTGAGATGAAAGTTTAGAGAGACGGCCGGGCCTTGGTAGATTTGCAGTGGTATGATACTCCTTCCATTTCAATATGATCACTTGCACAGTGCTCCTTGGGATGTTTAAAGTTTTGGAAATCATTTTGTATCCAAATCCGGCTTTAAACTTTTCCACAACAGTATCACGGACCTGCCTGTTGTGTTCCTTGGTCTTTATGATGATCATCATTGGATCATTCAGAGATCCACAATGAACTTCTGGAGTGAGTTTGCTGCACTGAAAGTAAAGGGGCCGAATAATAATGCACGCCCCACTTTTCAGTTTTTGAATTTCCACAAAAATGTAAAATAACCAATAAATTTCGTTCAACTTCACAATTGTGTTCCACTTGTTGTTAACTCTTCACCAAAAATTTACATTTGGTATCTTTATGTTTGAAGCATGATATGTGGGAAAAGGTTGAAAAGTTCCAGGGGGCTGAATACTTTCGCAAGGCACTGTATATGGGGAGAACTTGGGCCATCATACTATACAGTGGGGCAAAAAAGTATTTAGTCAGTCAGCAATAGTGCAAGTTCCACCACTTAAAGAGATGAGAGGCGTCTGTAATTTACATCATAGGTAGACCTCAACTATGGGAGACAAACTGAGAAAAAAAAATCCAGAAAATCACATTGTCTGTTTTTTTTATCATTTTATTTGCATATTATGGTGGAAAATAAGTATTTGGTCAGAAACAAAATTTCATCTCAATACTTTGTAATATATCCTTTGTTGGCAATGACAGAGGTCAAACGTTTTCTGTAAGTCTTCACAAGGTTGCCACACACTGATGTTGGTATGTTGGCTCATTCCTCCATGCAGATCTCCTCTAGAGCAGTGATGTTTTTGGCTTTTCGCTTGGCAACACGGACTTTCAACTCCCTCCAAAGGTTTTCTATAGGGTTGAGATCTGGAGACTGGCTAGGCCACTCCAGGACCTTGAAATGCTTCTTACGAAGCCACTCCTTCGTTGCCCTGGCGGTGTGCTTTGGATCATTGTCATGTTGAAAGACCCAGCCACGTTTCATCTTCAATGCCCTTGCTGATGGAAGGAGTTTTGCACTCAAAATCTCACGATACATGGCCCCATTCATTCTTTCATGTACCCGGGTCAGTCGTCCTGGCCCCTTTGCAGAGAAACAGCCCCAAAGCATGATGTTTCCACCACGATGCTTTACAGTAGGTATGGTGTTTGATGGATGCAACTCAGTATTCTTTTTCCTCCAAACACGACAAGTTGTGATTCTACCAAACAGTTCCAGTTTGGTTTCATCAGACCATAGGACATTCTCCCAAAACTCCCCTGGGCATCCAAATGCTCTCTAGCAAACTTCAGACGGGCCCGGACATGTACTGGCTTAAGCAGTGGGACACGTCTGGCACTGCAGGATCTGAGTCCATGGTGGCGTAGTGTGTTACTTATGGTAGGCCTTGTTACATTGGTCCCAGCTCTCTGCAGTTCATTCACTAGGTCCCCCCGTATGGTTCTGGGATTTTAGCTCACCGTTCTTGTGATCATTCTGACCCCACGGGGTGGGATTTTGCGTGGAGCCCCAGATCGAGGGAGATTATCAGTGGTCTTGTATGTCTTCCATTTTCTAATTATTGCTCCCACTGTTGATTTCTTCACTCCAAGCTGGTTGGCTATTGCAGATTCAGTCTTCCCAGCCTGGTGCAGGGCTACAATTTTGTTTCTGGTGTCCTTTGACAGCTCTTTGGTCTTCACCATAGTGGAGTTTGGAGTCAGACTGTTTGAGGGTGTGCACAGGTGTCTTTTTATACTGATAACAAGTTTAAACAGGTGCCATTACTACAGGTAATGAGTGGAGGAAAGAGGAGACTCTTAAAGAAGAAGTTACAGGTCTGTGAGAGCCAGAAATCTTGAAATTTTGTTTCTGACCAAATACTTATTTTCCACCATAATATGCAAATAAAATGATAAAAAAACAGACAATGTGATTTTCTGGATATTTTTTTCTCAGTTTGTCTCCCATAGTTGAGGTCTACCTATGATGTAAATTACAGACGCCTCTCATCTTTTTAAGTGGTGGAACTTGCACTATTGCTGACTGACTAAATACTTTTTTGCCCCACTGTATATATGGGGGAACTGGAGCCATCATACTTTATATATGGGAGAACTAGGCCATCATACTATATATATGGGGGAACTGGGGCTATTATACTATATATATGGTGAGAACTGGGGCCATTATACTATATATAGGGGGAGAACTGGGGCCATCATGCTATATATATACACTGCTCAAAAAAATAAAGGGAACACTAAAATCCCACATCCTAGAGATTACTGAATGAAATATTCCAGTTGTAAATCTTTATTTATTACATAGAGGAATGTGTTGAGAACAATAAAACCTAAAAATTATCAACGTAAATCACAACTAATGTCCCACGGAGGTCTGGAGTTGGAATGATGCTCAAAATCAAAGTGGAAAATGAAGTTACAGTCTGATCCAAATTCAGTGGAAATGCCTCAAGACAAGGAAATGATGCTCAGTAGTGTGTGTGGCCTCCACGTGCCTGTATGACCTCCCTACAATGCCTGGGCATGCTCCTGATGAGGCGGCGAATGGTCTTCTGAGGGATCTACTTCCAGACCTGGACTAAAGCATCCACCAACTCCTGGACAGTCTGTGGTGCAACGTGCCATTGGTGGATGGTGCGAGACATGATGTCCCAGATCTGTTCAATTGGATTCAGGTCTAGGGAATAGGCGGGCCAGTCCATAGCTTCAATGCCTTCATCTTGCAGGAACTGCTGACACACTCACACACATAAGGAGGAACCCAGAGCATGAGGATCTCATCTCGGTACCTAATGGCAGTCAGGCTACCTCTGGCGAGCACATGAAGGCTGTGCGGCCCTCCAAAGAAATGCCACCCCACACCATTACTGACCCACTGCCAAACCGGTCATGCTGAAGGATGTTGCAGGCAGCAGGTCACTCTCCATGGCGTCTCCAGACTCTGTCTCGTCTGTCACATGTGCTCAGTGTGAATCTGCTTTTATCTTTGAAGAGCACAGAGCGCCAGTGGAGAATTTGCCAATCCTGGTGTTCTGTGGCAAATGCCAAGCATCCTGCACCGTGTTGGGCTGTGAGCACAACCCTCATCTGTGGATGTCAGGGCACTCAGACCATCCTCATGGAGTCAGTTTCTAACCGTTTGTGCAGGCACATGCACATTTGTGGCCTGCTGGAGGTCATTTTGCAGGGCTCTGACAGTGCTCCTCCTGTTCCTCCTTGCACAAAGGCTGAGGTAGTGGTCCTGCTGCTGGGTTGTTGCCCTCCTACTGCCACCTCCACGTCTCCTGGTGTACTGGCCTGTCTTTTGGTATCGCCTCCAGCCTCTGCACACTATGCTGATAGACACAGCAAACCTTCTTGCCACAGCTTGCATTGTTGTGCCAGCCTAGATGAGATGCACTACCTGAGCCACTTGTGTGGGTTGTAGAGTCCGTCTCATGCTACCACGAGTGTGAAAGCACAACCAACATTCAAAAGTGACCAAAACATCAGCCAGAAAGCATTGGTATTGAGATGTGGTCTGTGGTCCCCACCTGCAGAACCACTCCTTTATTGAGTGTGTCTTCATAATTGCCAATAATTTCCATCTGTTGTCTATTCCATTTGCACAACAGCATGTGAAATTGATTGTCAAACAGTGTTGCTTCCTAAGTGGACAGTTTGATTTCACATGAGACGCTTAGCACAAAATTTGGCCAAATAATGTGAGCAAATCCATCATCGTCAAGGTAATCTCATGAATTGTATGAGTCCCTGACCAAACTGCCCAGTGTGAACACTTCCCTTTGGCTAATCTCTGAATGTATGGGTGAATATAAACACCTCTCTTGGTAAAGCCTATATTTATGGGTTGGTCGGAACATGATGTGATCAGATGTAGGAGTGCACCTAATCAGACTAGTTCTCGCTGTTTCAGTCAGTTTTTCTGTTAGCCTGGGGTCACACTTACGAGTGTGATGCGAGAAACTCACGTGAGTCTTGCGCAGCAACACCCTGCACTGCCGCTGGCACTCGGACTCTGGTCCAAGTGCCGGCGGCAGTGCCGGGTGTTGATGTGAGAGACTCACGTGAGTTTCTTGCATCACCGCATCACACTCGCAAGTGTGACCCCGGCCTTACGTATATGTTAAGTTTTCTGACTGACCACTCTGCCCTTCACCATGCAGTGATTTTAATTACATTTTCTCTAGTGATGAGCGAGTGTACTCGTTGCCTGGGTTTTCCCGAGCATGCTCGGGTGGTCTCCGAGTATTTGGGCGTGCTCATAGATCTATTTTTTGTCGACGCAGCTGCATTATTTGTGGCTGCTGGACAGCCTGAATACATGTGGGAATTCCCTAATAAATAGGCAACCCCCACATGTATTCAGGCTGGCTAGCAGCTACAAATCTTGCAGCTGTGTCAACAAAAACTAAATCTCCCAGCACATCCAAAATACTTAGAGACCACCCGAGCATACTCGGGAAAACCCAAGCAACAAGTATACTCGCTTATGACTAATTTGATCACATCAGGTTCCGACTAACCCATAAATGTAGGCTTTACCAAGAGAGGTGTTTATATTCACCCATACGTTCAGAGATTAGCCATAGATAAGTGTTCACACTGGGCAGTTAGGTTAGGAACCCATCCGATTCATGAGATTACCTATTACTTGAAAGTAGTGAATGGGCTCACATTATTTGACCAGATTTCGTGCTAAGCGCCTCATGTGTATTTTTCCTAATTTTCAAAAGCCATTTTGCTATTCACACTTCATGTATTTCACATTGACACGTTTAACACTTGAGTGCAACCTTTTTTCATATTTTGATATATAAGTCGTTTTTTGGTATGCACCTATTCAGACTAGTTCTCGTTGTTTCAGTCAGTTTTTCTGTTACTTATATGGGGATAACTAGGACCATCCTACTATATATATAGTGAGAACTGGGACCATCCTACTATATTATTATTCCTATTTATTTATGTAGCACCATTAATTCCATGGTGCTGTACATGAGAAGGGGTTACATCAAAATACAAATATCACTTACAGTAAACAAAACTAACAATGACAAACTGGTACAGAGGGAAGAGGACTCTGCCCTTGCGGGCTTACATTCTACAGGATTATGGGGAAGGAGACAGTAGGTCGAGGGTTGCAAGTAGCTCCGATGGTGTTGAGGTAGCCGTGTGGTCATTACAGGCTGCAAGCTTCTTTGAAAAGGTGGGTTTTAAGGTTTCTTTTGAAGGATCCAAATGCCGTGGATAACCGGACGTGTTGGGGCACAGAATTCCAGAGGATGGGGGATACTCGGGGGAAGTCTTGGAGGCGATTGGGTGAGGAGCGAATAAGCGTGGAGGAGAGAAGGAGGTCTTGGGAGGACCGGAGACTACGTGAGGGAAGATATTGAGAGACTAGTTCGGAAACATATGGAGGAGAAAGGTTATGGATGGCTTTGTAGGTCAGCGTTAGTAGTTTAAACTGGATACGCTGGGAAATTGGGAGCCAGTGAAGGGATTTGCAAAGAGGGGAAGCAGGAGTGTAGCGAGGAGAGAGATTAATTAGTCTGGCAGCAGAGTTAAGGACGGACTGGAGGGGTGCGAGAGTGCTAGAAGGTAGGCCACAGAGGAGGATGTTGCAGTAGTCGAGGCGGGAGATGATTCGGGCATGCACGAGCATTTTGGTAGAGTGAGGGTTGAGGAAAGGACGGATTCTGGAAATATTTTTGAGCTGGAGGCGACAGGAGGTGGCGAGAGCTTGGATGTGCGGTTTGAAGGACAGGGCAGAGTCAAGGGTTACTCCGAGGCAGCGGATTTTGGGGACAGGGGAAAGTGTGGTTTCATTTATTTTGATAGATAGATCAGGTAGGGAAGATATGCGAGATGGAGGAAAGATAATTAGTTCAGATTTATCCACATTGAGCATGAGGAAGCAAGAGGAGAAGAAGGACGATATGGCTGATAGACACTCTGGGATTCTGGAGAGCAGAGAGGTGACATCTGGGCCAGAGAGGTAGATCTCAGTGTCATCAGCATATAGATGGTATTGGAAGCCATAGGACCTTATGAGTTGTCCCAGGCCGAATGTATAGATTGAGAAGAGTAAGGGCCCAAGGACATATATATATGGGGGAACTGGGGCCATCCTACTATGTACAGTATGTATGGGGGAACTGGGGCCATCATATTATATATGTGGTGAAAACTGGGGCCATATATAGGGGCAGTGGGGGCAATGATACTATATACAGGGTAGTGGGGACATCACATTGTATATAGGGGCTATTTAGCCATTTTACTAAATGGGGAGCTATGAGGTCCTCAATGTACAATGTGTGCGACTGCAACTCATGGACCACTGCCTTGTGATTGACCTCAAGGCACCAGATGTGAGTGCGCAAAAAAAATCTTTTTTTTTTGTGTCATAGCCAACTTGTTGACACGATTTAGTTGTGCCCCCAAAAAATCAAGGCCACATTTAGATGAGTCTGTTATCTGAGGCTGACGGCTGGTGTATTGGTGGTGGAAAAATCATAGTTTCGCAGGCATACATATCATGGTTCTGTGTGCTAGCTTTGTTCTCCCTTTTTTTTTTCATAAATTTACCCCCCCAAAAAAATATTTTATACAGTCTGTTATGTCATTCTGAGGCCTGGTGTATCTGTGTTTGAAAAATCGTAGCTTCACAGGCATAAGTTCCATAGTTCTGTCTGCTAGCCTTTTTCCTACTATTTTATTTTTTTTTAATTCTCCAAAAAAAAGCCCAAAAATTTACAGTCTGTTATGTCAGGCTGAGGCCTTGTGTATCTATGGTGGAAAAATCGTAGCTTCGCAGGCATAAGTTTCATAGTTCCGTCTGCTAGCGTTGTACTCATTTTTAATTTTTTGCCAAATTTCACATACAAGAGAAAAAAAAATTAGACAGTCTGTTATCTGTGGCTGCGGCCTCATGTATCGGTGGTGGAAAAATCGTAGTTTCGTAGGCATACGTATCATAGTTCTGTGTGCTAGTCTTGTTCTCTTTTTTTTTTCTAAAATTCACCCCCCAATAAAATATATTTTATACAGTCAGGCTGTGGCCTTGTGTATCTGTGGTGGAAAAATCGTAGCTTTGCAGGCATAAGTTTCATAGTTCTGTCTGCTAGCCTTGTTCCACTCTTTAAAAAAAAAAAAATTCTCTAATAAAACAAAAAAAAAATGTATACAGTCTGTTATGTCAGGCTGAGGCCAGTTGTATCTGTGGTGGAAAAATCGTAGCTTTGAAGACATACTGATCAGATATAATTTTGCTCCAAATAAATCCATTTGTGTTGAGCTTTTGAAATAGTTCAGTAGTCCATTTAAAATGGGCAAGGCAAGGGGCAAGGGATAGGGAAGTGGACGTGATGCTGATAGTGCATGCAGAGGACGAGGCCGTGGCCAAGCTGAAAGTGGGCCACAACAAAGACCTTCTTTTCACTCGACCTTCCTGTCCCAGTTTTTAGGGGATCACAGCACACCACTATTGAAGCCAGAGCAGTGTGAAACAGTTGTTGGTTGGATAGCGGATAATGCTTCCAGTCACTTAGCCACCACCACCACGTCTTCCACACAGTCAAGTCTGAGTAGCCGTGAGTGTGGACCAGATATTCCTCACCCTGATCTTCCTTCCTCCCACCATGCCGAGTGACCTGAGACAACTGATCCCACACTTGGCACTCCGAAGAGCTGTTCAGTTTTCCCCTTCAAGATTCCATACTCTCAGCCGGTCAACTTGAAGTGGGGCCAGATGAGATCGCATGTAGTGATGCCCAAAGCCTTGACCAGCCATGGTCATACAAAGGTGATGGTGGGAAAGTGTCACAAGAGGTGGACGATGATGAGACACAATTGCCAGAAAGTCAGGAGGAGGAGCAGGGTGTGGATGTGGAAGACGAGGTGGTGGATGACATAGTGACTGACCCAACCTGGCAGGAGGACATGCAGCTCGAGGACAGGAGCACACATGGGGAAGGCGGAATATCACCGCAACAGGCAGGATGAAGCAGTGTGGTGGCCACAGACAGAAGGCATGCATCCGTTCCCCATAACAGCAACATGAGGAAGGTTGTAATTCCAACTGTTAGATCTTCCTGAGTCTGGTTATTTTTTAAAGACTCTGCCGATAACCCCAAACAGGTCATTTGCACCACCTGCCATGCCCGCATCAGCAGGGGTAGCAAAACTACCAGACTGACCACCACCAGCATGATCAGGCACATGGCAGCAAAGCACCCAACTTTGTGGGCCGAACCCCAGGCTCCAGGAACACTGCAGGTGACACCACCGCTTCTTCCACTGTTTTGCGTAGAAGCCAATCCCCAGTCCACCGCGCATGTGAAGATGCCTCTAGCCCTGCACCTGTTGTTGCCCACAGTCAAGCAGCACCATCATCAAACCCATCCATGTCCTTCTCCCAGCACAGCATTCAGTTGTCTATACCCCAGTCACTGGAATGCAAGCAGAAATACCCAGCCAAAGCCCCCAAGCCACAGTACTAAATTCTAACATTTCTCTTCTGCTTGCGCTCAAAATTTTGCCTTCTAAGCTTGTTGAGATGGAAGCTTTCAGCAACCTGATGGTGGCGGCCGTCCCAAGGTACTCAGTCCCCAGTCGCCACTATTTCTCCCGGTGTGCTGTACTGGCATTACACCAGCATGTGTCCCTCAACATTACCCGTGCTCTCAACAATGCTGTTACTGAGAAAATCCACCTGACCACGGAACGTGGACAAGTGCTTGTGGGCAGGGACGGTACATCTCACTGACGGCATGCTGGGTTAACATAGTGGAAGCCGGGACCCAGTTGGACCTTGGGATGGAATACATTCTCCCCACGCCGAGGACTGCGGGCCCTACGTCAATCAGGGTTGCCCCCACAGTCTACGACTCCTGCACCTCCTCCTCTTCAGCCTTCATCTCTGAAATCAACACATGATTCAGAGGCTGGAAGCACTGCAGCACTGCCTCAGCTAAGTGGCAACAGGCTGTGCTGAAGCTAATCTGCATAGGTGACAAACCGCACAATGCAGAAGAGTTGTGGACAGCACTGAAAGAGCAGTCAGATATTTGGATGACACAGCTGAACCTACAGCCAGGCATGGTCGTGAGTCACCCGCAGGGCAGTGGGGTACTCGGTACTGGGTCTGGTCGCAAGGGGGATGTCACGGTGGCTGCGACCCGGTCCATGGCCCTGGGCCCCCAACGTTAAAGGGGAAAGTGTTCAAAGTTTGTCGGGATGCCACTTGTGGAGTTCGGTCAGTAGTTGGACCGACGCTGCATTAAAGGGGTCCCCTGGGGGATGTTGCGGCAGCACAGATGTTACACTTCCCACAGGTGAAGCGGGGTCCCCAGGGGTCCTATGGTGTAGGGCGTGGATGGTATAGCCGGTAAATAAATGGAAGGAGACAAGTTGTCAGTCTTTACCTGGTTTACTGCGGATGACAGGCCACAATCCAGGGCACCGGCAACAGGTGAATTAGGAGTCCAGGGACAAGCGGAATCCCCTTGGCAGGTCAGGTAGAAGCCTTCCATTATGCGCTTGCTGTAACTGAGGTCCCTGCTGCCACTAAGTGTTCCAAGCAAATTCCTAGTTCGTTCCCCTGTCCTGGGACAGGTACCTGTATGGTAGGCAGCTTGAGCCGTGCTTACTGGGGTCTTTTCATGAAGACTCCAGGCTCCAAGGTGCTGCTGTACCACAGGTGAATATGGGCAAAGTCCATGTAATCCTCAGCCCTCCAGTTCTGCTCTGTGCCTTATAGTTCCACAAAAGCCTCGGGCTCCTGGCACTGACTCCCTGGAGGCCTTTCTCATAGCCTCCTGGAGTCCTGTATCTCCACTGTGCTCCGTCCCTGTCTGTCCTCGCTCACAGACCTTCTGTACAGACTAAACTGGCTCCTCCTCCAAACTAGGATCTTTATTCAGGGAAGCTGCCCAAAAACAGGGTTTTGAGCTCCTCCTCCTGGCCTGGATTTGGAATGTGTTGTGTGTGTGATAACCTACCAAAGGGAATCTCACTTGTCTCCAGGCATAGCACTACCCTCTCTGAGAGGAAGGCAGCACTACTGTGGTACCCAAACTCCTGGTGTGCCACATTCCCCACCCCACATAATGAGAGTACTGAGTTGCTCCAGGGCAATGGAATGCTGGTAGCTCTACCTCTTCAAGTTCCTCTGAATCCTCTTCCACATCTGGTAGGTTGGGCATTCTGGATAACGCATCGGCGTTGGCATTCTTGTGCCCTGCACGGTACTTGATAGTGAAGTCGTAATTAGACAACCGGGCCATCCATCGCTGCTCAAAAGAACTTAGTTTTGCCGTCTCCAGGTGAGTCAGCGGATTGTTGTCTGTGTAGACTGTGAATTTTGCTGAGACCAGGTAGTGCTTGAACCTCTCTGTTACTGCCCAGACGATGGCGAGGAACTCCAGCTTAAAGAAACTATAATTTTCAGGGTTCCTTTCTGTGGGGCGAAGCTTCCTGATGGGGTACGCAATTACCCTTTCCTTGCCTCTCTGTACCTGGGACAGTACTGTTCCCAATCCCACGTTGCTGGCATCTGTGTACAGCACAAACGGTTGGTGATATTCTGGGTAGGCCAGTACCTCATCTCCTGTGAGAGCCAACTTCAACCGGGTGAAGGATCCTTCAACCTGTCGTTCCCGTCGAACGGGATATTCTTACCCTTGGTTTTCTTAGATTGGCCCACTAACAAGTCTTGCAGTGGTGCGGCTATCTTGGTGAAGTCTTTAATAAATCTTCTGTAATAGCCTATCAACCCTAGGAACTGTCAGACTTCATGGAGGTTACTGGGTTTCGGCCAGTTCTTTATCAAGGTGACCTTGTCTGGGTCTGGGGCCACTCCTTCGGAGCTCACCACGTGGCCCAGGTACTGTACTTTGAATTTCAACAGATGACATTTAGATGGTTTTACCTTCAAGCCAAAGTTGGACAGGGCTTCAAACACCTTGGCCAGGTGCTTCAGGTGGTCTTCATAGGTCTTGGAGAAGACAATGACGTCGTCCAGGTACAACAAGACAGTTTCGAAGTTCTTGTGTTCTTGTGTGAGACAGCACTCCATCATTCTCTGAAATGTTCCTGGGGCGTTGCACAGTCCATACGGCATGTAATTGAATTCAGCAAGACCCATTGGTGTTGTGAAGGCCGTCTTCTCCTTATCCGCCTCTGCTAAGGGAACCTGCCAATACCCACTGGTGAGATCCAAGGTAGAAAAGTAATTAGCAGATTTTAACGCAGCCAATGACTCTTCTATTCTAGGCAACGGGTATGCATCCTTGTGTGTAATGCGGTTTATCTGCCTATAATCTACACACATTGTCATGGTGCCGTCTTTCAGCAACGCTGCAGCGATATAGACAACGAGCCGATCGCTGGAGCGTCGCTGTTTAGGTCGCTGTAGAGACGTCAAACACAGCAGCTCCGGAACGATGCAGGAGCGATCCAGTGACGTAACGGCGACTCACTTATTGTTCTCGCTGGTTGTTAGCTCCTATGTAAAACATTGTGTGATGTCCGAGGAGGCGGACAGAGAGTGGACCCTCTGGGTCACGGTACTGACGCACCCAAGGGCGAGCGGGCCCGGAGGGCTACCCCTATACAGGGACAGTTGGGAGCAGGCCAAAGGAGGTCGAGTACCGCAACAGCTGATGCCAAGAGGGACGGCTCAAGGAAGGCAGGTTAGGTATGGCAACAGAAAACAAACGGAAGGAAGGTGAAGAGAACCGAAGGCAGGCAAGGGGAATGGAGGAAGGGAAAAACTAGGGGATAGGACTGCAAGCGCTGGAATAGACAGGAACGGGCAGGAGACCGAACCACAGGGACCTGAGTAAAGCACAATAAGCACAATAATAATCAGGCGCCTCCATTATGGAGGAGCCGCCTGATATAGCCGTGGGAGGGACCTGATTGGAGGAAGGGGAAGCGTGGAAGAGGTTAAGAGGAGAGAGGGGCGGGCGCCCGCGTCCTAAGGCGCATGTGCGGGGCAGACGCAGGGAGAGAGGAAGCGCGGACACCACGCCGGAATCCCCGGACAGCAGGAGAAGGAACCAGGGAACCGGCGCGGCGCAGTGAGCGGCGACTACCGCGGGAAGAGCCGGCAGGAGCAGGAGCCGCAGCAGCGGGCAAGACAGCAGGAGGAACCGGAGAACCGGCGCGGCGCAGAGGGCGGCGGCTGCAGCGGGAAGAGCCGACAGGAGCAGGAGCTGCAGCAGCGGGTATGACAGTACCCCCCCTCTTAAGACTCCCCCCTCTGAGGCTGGCCCAAAATCTATTTAGAATCCGTGGGGCATTAATGTTCTCCCTAGGTTCCCAAGACCTCTCTTCA
The DNA here is from genome assembly GCF_051348905.1 of Ranitomeya variabilis. Lineage (NCBI taxonomy): Eukaryota > Metazoa > Chordata > Amphibia > Anura > Dendrobatidae > Ranitomeya > Ranitomeya variabilis. Next base: position 501,954,290 of record NC_135232.1, on the reverse strand, counting down.
GGACCAAACCCTCTCCAATCAATAAGGTAGAAGACTCTCCCTCTAACCCTCTTCATGGCCAGAATATCCCTTACTTCGAAATCCTTGTCACTGCCTAGAGGCAAAGGAGAGTCAAGTGGTGCAGGACAGAACCGATTAAGGACGAGAGGCTTCAGGAGCGAGACATGGAAGGCATTCGGGACTCGGAGCGAAGCCGGCAACCTCAATTTGTAAGCGACGTCGTTGATACGTCCCAGAATCTCGAAGGGGCCGATGTATCGGGGAGCCAACTTGTAAGAAGGGATCTTCAAACGGATATGTTTAGTAGAAAGCCAGACTTTATCACCAGGACGGTATGGTGGAAGATCTCTTCTCCTCTTATCAGCGTGTCTCTTCATTTGGGCAGAGGCCCGAACGAGTGCCTCCTTTGTCTCTTGCCAGATTTGAGAAAATTCAGAAGAGAGAGCATCCGCAGCAGGTACACCCGAAGAAGAAGACATAGGGAGGGGTACTCCCGGGTTTAGACCGGAGACCACAAAAAATGGAGATTTAGAAGTAGCCTCACTAGGATGATTATTATGGGCAAACTCAGCCCAAGGGAGAAGAGACACCCAATCATCGTGATGAGCATTGGTAAAGTTGCGTAGATAGGAGGTCAAGATTTGATTTATCCTTTCCACTTGCCCGTTGGTCTGAGGATGGTAGGCGGAGGAGAAATCCAGGGATACGCCTAAGAGCTTACAGAGTGCTCTCCAGAACTTGGAAGTAAATTGAACCCCCCGATCGGACACAATTCGCAGAGGAAGCCCATGTAATCTGAAGATATGAAGGAAAAAAATTCTTGCCAATTCTGAAGCTGAAGGCAGTCCTGGTAAGGGAATGAAGTGGGCCATCTTGGAGAAGCGATCCACAACTACAAGGATGGTTGTACAGCCAGAGGAGCGAGGCAAATCTGTGACAAAATCCATGGCTATCTGTTGCCAAGGGGCTTCAGGAACGGGTAAAGGATGTAGAAGACCAGAAGGTAGTTCTCTGGGTACCTTGTTTCTAGCACAGGTCATGCAGGAGGCTACGAACTCAGAAACATCTTGTCGTAGGGACGGCCACCAATAATATCGGGAGAGAAGAAGAAACGTCTTCTTAGTACCGACATGTCCAGCAATCTTAGAGGAATGTCCCCAACGTAATACCTCTGTTCTCTTGTCACACGGGACAAAAGTTCTGCCAGGCGGAACTGAGTGGAGATTTGAAGGAGCTACCATAATGAATTTAGCAGGATCGATGATGTGAGAAGGGGCTTCCTCCGTCTCGGGAGATTGCAAGGACCGAGAGAGAGCATCAGCTTTAGTGTTCTTGTCTCCGGGACGAAAATGCAGTTTGAAATCAAAACGAGAAAAGAACAAAGACCACCTAGCTTGCCTGGAATTGAGTCTCTGAGCGGATTGAATGTAGGCCAAGTTCTTGTGATCAGTGAAAATTGCAAAGGGATGAATGGCTCCCTCCAATAGGTAACGCCACTCCTGTAGAGCCAATTTTATAGCCAGCAACTCACGATCTCCAATAGAATAGTTGCATTCCGCGGGAGAAAACGACTTTGAGAAGAACCCACAAGGAACCAGACGACCAGAGAGAGAGCGTTGAGAGAGGACCGCCCCGGCACCAGTAGAGGAGGCATCCACCTCGAGGATGAAGGGTCTGCTGGCTACAGGCCGATGAAGAACCGGAGCAGAAGCGAAGGCCCGCTTCAAGGAAAGGAAGGCGTCTTCAGCCTCCTGAGGCCAAACGTTTGGTTTAGCTCCTTTCCGGGTAAGGACGACAAGAGGTTTAGTCACAGAAGAGAAATGTGGGACGAACTGTCTGTAGTAGTTCGCGAAGCCTAAAAATCGTTGGATGGCCTTGACTCCAACGGGACGGGGCCACTTGAGAACAGCAGACAATTTCTCTGGGTCCATCTTCAACCCTAAGTCAGAGATAATGTACCCCAGGAAGGGCAAGGAGGTTTGTTCGAACAAACATTTCTCAATCTTCGCATAGAGACGATTCTCCCGAAGACGTTGTAGAACTAGACGGACGCTTCTCCTGTGGGAGGACAAGTCGGGAGAAAAAATAAGGATGTCATCTAGGTATACAACAACACAGGAATACAATAAGTCACGGAAGATCTCATTCACGAATTCCTGGAAGACTGCTGGGGCATTACAGAGACCAAAAGGCATGACTAGGTACTCATAATGACCATCTCGAGTGTTAAAGGCGGTCTTCCACTCGTCTCCAGCGCGAATTCGGACCAAATTATAGGCCCCTCTCAGATCTAGTTTGGAAAAAATTCGGGCTCCCCTCAAACGGTCGAAAAGCTCAGGGATCAGAGGTAGGGGATATCTGTTCTTGACCGTGATGGCATTCAGGCCCCGGTAGTCAATACAAGGCCGAAGGGATCCATCCTTCTTCCGGACGAAGAAGAAACCGGCTCCAGCCGGGGAAGACGACTTTCGGATGAACCCCTTGGCTAGATTTTCTCGGATGTACTCAGACATGGCTGTGGTCTCGGCTGGAGACAAAGGATAGGTTCTTCCTTTAGGAAGAGAAACTCCAGGGATTAGCTCGATTGGACAGTCGAAAGTTCGATGAGGAGGAAGGATCTCTGCATCCTTCTTATCAAAGACGTCGGCAAATGAAAGGTAGGCAGAAGGAAGATTTGGAGGATTGACGGATGCTTGAGGGCGGACAGAACGGGAAACGGACTGCAGACAATGTTCATGACAACCATGCCCCCATCGGAGAATCTCCCCAGAGCGCCAATCCAGAACTGGCTCGTGCGACCTGAGCCAAGGTAAACCCAACAGTAGAGCATGAGACAGGTAGGGCAAAACATAAAATGCTATCTTCTCCCGGTGTAGAGCTCCTATCTGCATCTCCAACTCGAGGGTAACCATTTTAATGGGGACAGAAAGCGGTTTGCCGTCTACTGCAGAGATTTGACGCGGAGTCTCAAGGGCAACCACTGGTATCTGAAACTGGTTCACCACGTCCTCACGAATGAAGTTACCAGCCGCACCCGAGTCCACATATGCCTCCACAGACCTGCGCTCCCGACCTAAGACAATCAAAGCTGAGATGGTTAAGGGTAGAGAGGGATTAGGGTCACCTAGGAAGGCCTCTCTTACCTGGCCTAGGTGGAGGAGTTTCCCGGCCTCTCTGGACAGGAACGTAGGAAATGATTGACCCCTCCGCAGTAGAGACACAAGCCCTGTGCCAACCTCTCCTTACGTCGCTGCTCCGACAATTTGACACGATCTACCTGCATTGGCTCCGGGGCAGGTAAAGCGGAGGGTTTGAAGGAAGGAGAACCGGATGCCAAATTGGTTTTAAAAGGCCTCCTCTCCCTGACTAACTCCCGAGAGCGTTCCTGGAAGCGTAAATCAATACACGTGGCCAGAGATATTAGGTCCTCCAAGGTAGTGGGAGTATCCCGGCCAGCGAGCTCGTCCTTTATCTTGGACGAAAGACCTCTCCAAAAAGCCCCTACCAATGCCTCGTTATTCCATCCGAGGAAAGAGTTCGGAAGCGGATTGCATATTGCCCAACTGTGAGATTTCCTTGTTGCAGGTTAAAGAGGGATTCTGTAGTAGAAGCCACCCGACCTGGCTCATCAAAGACCCTACGGAAAGTATCTAAGAAAATCTGAATGCTGGATACTACCGGATCATCCCGCTCCCATAAAGGATTTACCCAGGCTAGGGCCTCCCCCTCCAGATGAGACACAATGAAGGCCACTTTAGCGCGATCTGACGGATACTGCTGGGGTAGAAGCTCGAAGTGAAGACGACACTGGTTCAAGAAACCCCGACATAATTTGGGGTCACCGCAATACCTAGGGGGCTTTCCCAAACGAGGAGGGGGAGGTGGTACCGAATCACGGCGAGAGACAGAAGCAGCGGTAGTAGATTGTAGAGAGAGTAAACGGTCGTCAACGGACGCCATATAAGAGAGGATATGGGACTGGGTATCTCGCTGCTGCGCAAGCTCCTGCTGGAGACCTGCCAACAGAGGAGCGTTACTAGGATCAGAGGTCTGCAGGGCTGTCAAACGGGAGTCCATAGATTTCATGACCGACATGATCCGGGTCTGATTCTCCCGTAAGAACAACAACTCTTTCTGAGTTGCCGCAGAGGCACCAGCGGGGTCCATGGCCTGATTATACTGTGATGTCCGAGGAGGCGGACAGAGAGTGGACCCTCTGGGTCACGGTACTGACGCACCCAAGGGCGAGCGGGCCCGGAGGGCTACCCCTATACAGGGACAGTTGGGAGCAGGCCAAAGGAGGTCGAGTACCGCAACAGCTGATGCCAAGAGGGACGGCTCAAGGAAGGCAGGTTAGGTATGGCAACAGAAAACAAACGGAAGGAAGGTGAAGAGAACCGAAGGCAGGCAAGGGGAATGGAGGAAGGGAAAAACTAGGGGATAGGACTGCAAGCGCTGGAATAGACAGGAACGGGCAGGAGACCGAACCACAGGGACCTGAGTAAAGCACAATAAGCACAATAATAATCAGGCGCCTCCATTATGGAGGAGCCGCCTGATATAGCCGTGGGAGGGACCTGATTGGAGGAAGGGGAAGCGTGGAAGAGGTTAAGAGGAGAGAGGGGCGGGCGCCCGCGTCCTAAGGCGCATGTGCGGGGCAGATGCAGGGAGAGAGGAAGCGCGGACACCACGCCGGAATCCCCGGACAGCAGGAGAAGGAACCAGGGAACCGGCGCGGCGCAGTGAGCGGCGACTACCGCGGGAAGAGCCGGCAGGAGCAGGAGCCGCAGCAGCGGGCAAGACAGCAGGAGGAACCGGAGAACCGGCGCGGCGCAGAGGGCGGCGGCTGCAGCGGGAAGAGCCGACAGGAGCAGGAGCTGCAGCAGCGGGTATGACACATTGCTGACAACCTTGCTTTTGATGTCAAACATGACGATACACGCCGACGCGATGACGAAATAAAGTTCTGGACTTCTAGCTCCGACCAGCGATATCACAGTGGGATCCAGATCGCTGCTGCGTGTCAAACACAACGAGATCGCTATCCAGGACGCTGCAACATCACAGATCATTGTCGTTCTCATTGCAAAGTTGCTGAGTGTGACGGTACCTTTACTGACGAGGAATAATGGAGCTGCCCAGGGGCTACAACTATCTCTGATTACCCCAGCCTCCTTCATCTCTCGCAACATACTTTTGGCACCCTGGTAATGAGCTGGAGGTACAGGCCGGTCCCTCTTCTTGATGGGTGGATGACTTCCCGTGGGGATGTGATGTTGTACCCCTTTTACATGCCCAAAATCTAGTGGGTGTTTGCTGAATACCCGTTCATACTCATGGACCACCCGGTAAGCCCCTTGTTTTTGGTGTGAAGGTGTAGAGTCAGTGCCCACATGTAATTTCTGACACCAATATTCCATTTGTCCTGCAGAGCCATTGTCCCCCGCCTGGTTGGACAGGACCAAGGGTTCTGTTGCCTGCATCATATTGTTATCAACAGTAAACAGTATGGCAAGTGTGGCATATCTGGTTAGGTGAACTTCCTTCTCTCCACAGTTGAGAACACATACAGGTACCCTCCCCTTGCGGACGTCAACCACCCCTCTGGCTGTCAGGATTGTAGGCCTACTGTCCGAATACACAGGTTCTACCAGTGCCTGATAGTCTTTACCTCGGATACCTATTGCTGGCTGACACTATATTAACATTTCACTCCTGGGGGGTATTGCAATGGGGATTGGATCACTCACTGTGAGTCTGCCAATTTCTCCGCCAGATAGTTCTACCTGCTGTCTCTGTACCAGGGCTTTGATCTCCTTTTGCAGGACTCTGTTCACTGGAACCAGCAGTTTCTGCCTCCTGTTGTAGCAAGACAATAACCTCAGCCAGACAATTTTCAATAACATTAGTACCAATGGTCATCATAGCGTTACATTCACTTCGCTCAATATCAACAATCACCATCCCTTGGGCTTTTAATTCTACCCACTCCACTTTAATGGTGACCTCCTTGTATCCCACCTGCGGCAAAGGCTGACCATTACTGGCTACTATCATTAAATCACTATCTGGACCACGGGTAATGTCTGTATCAGCCCAATAACGCTTATAAAGGTAGTAAGGCATAGTTGTAACCTGTGAACCGGTGTCCAACAAAGCGTTCATCGGGATGCCATCAATCACAATGGGGAGAACAGGTCATCCTCCGACGTATTTGGCTCGCCAGTTGTGTGGGCTTGGTTGTCCTACTCCTGGGGGTTGGCCCTCTGCCCCAGGGGTCGCTCGTTTAAATGACAGTACCTTACAATGTGTCCTGCCTGGTTGCAGCGGCTGCAGATGGGTCGTCCATCCTGGTGATAGCAGTCGTCGTCTCTCCCTCTGGTCGGCGGGATCCTCTTCTGTCATCGCCAGGGGACATCCTCCGGTCTGGAAGCCAGCTTGATCCTCTCCTTGGGGGATTCCTGTAGAGACTGCAAGGTCCGGGCTAATGCAGCAACGGTTTTGGTCAGCTCCTGCACCTGGAAGCGTATTCCTGTAGAAGAATCCTCATCTAGGACCTGTGCATCAGCTTCAACGGAGACCTGAGGGTATGATGCCACCTCCTGGTGGTACGTGAGGGCTGCACGCTTAAGAGGCACTGCACAGCTGGGTGGAGGTTCGTGCAACACCCGGATGGCTCTGTCCTTAAATTGCGCAAAGTTCAGGTCAGGGTTTTGCAAGGCCAGGATGCGTAGCTGAGTCCTGTGGGTGCTAGACAGGAGCCCCTCAATGAACTGCTCTTTCAAAAGTTTATCTCCATCCTGTATGCTGTTAGGATCTACTTGGTTAACAGCCCGGAGCGCCTCCTGCAAATTAAGGGCATAGTCCCATATACTGTCCTGTGCTTTTTGCTTACACCTGAAGAACTTCATTTTTATTTCTGCAGTGGTGCGGGTGTCAAAGGTAATTTTGAGCTTGGCAAAGATCTGCTGCACAGTCCTTTTGTCCACATCTGGCCAGGATTTTACCACTCTCAGGGCCGCACCAATCAGTTGGCCAGTTAAGATAGTAATTTTCTAATGCTTTGTCAAAGGATTAACTTCAAACAGGCTGCAGAGCCTTTCTTTAAAGTCATTTAACGTATGTGACTCTCCGGATTACTGTGGGAGCCATGCTGCTCCAGGTATATACAGCATGGAGAGGGGCATGATGGGCACCGTAGCTGTGGCGGTGTCCTGCCGACTTGCTGGAGCTGTGGGCTCTGCGGGTCCTGGGAGCTGTATAAGGTCTGCGGCTGCACCCTCCACGGGGCCTGGGGGCATCACTGGGCCTGCAGGTGCATCCGCTGAGGGGCCCGGGGGTACTATGGAGCCTGCGGCTTTGACCGCCACCAATCCTCCTCTCGTATCAGACATGGCTCTTCCCCCTCGCTAACCTGGTACAAGCCAGGCCTCCTCTCCGGAGTCTGCAGAGGTTCCTCCGGTGCGTTGCTCGGCACTTTGCGGCATCTTCACTTCTGGCGTCGCTGTACGGCATATTCACTTCCGGCGTTCCTCTCAGCAGCGCGGCACCCGTTTCTCCTGCTTCACGCTGTTTCCGGTTGGCTCCGCCCACAAAGGTACGTCTCCTCCTCCTCACATGTAACAGCGTGTCGCTCCCCCGGCCTGTGTCCCTGGACTGCCATGTAATCAGGCTTGAGTCAACAACCAGAGGGGGGAGCTCTCCCCCATGGAATGGTGGATCCCAGGACACAGAACAATAGACTCATGTGTTGGCTGATTCAGTTGTGAGGTGACTTGCAAAGGGCTGGGATCTTATGCTGAGGCGAGATCCTGGTACCAGTGTGTGGAGGCGATGCCAGGGCACGAAATCCTGTTCGTGCGCCAAAATTGAGTCGCCCGCAGGGCAGTGGGGTACTCGGTTCCAGGTCCGGTCGCAAGGGGGATGTCACGGTGGCTGCGACCCAGTCCGTGGCCCTGGGCCTCAACATTAAAGGGTAAAGTGTTCAAAGTTTGTTGTGACGCCACCTGTGGAGTTCGGTCAGTAGTTGGACCGATGCTGCATTAAAGGGGTCCCCTGGGGGATGTTGTGGCAGCACAGATGTTACACTACCCACAGGTGAAGCGGGGCCCCCAGGGGTCCTATGGTGTAGGGCGTGGATGGTATAGCCGGTAAGTAAATGAAAGGAGACAAGTTGTAAGTCTTTTTTTTTTTACTCAAATGCTTTTTATTAAATATAAAAGTCCAATAAAACATTTCACATTAAGACATAAATTTCCATTTTCCCACTCTTAAACCCCGCTTACCTAGCCCGTCCCCCTCCTTCCCTTTTAGACAGCTCACGCTTTCCTCTTAACATATCCTGTGGTATTATATACATTAACCATATACAATAACTTTTATTTGTAAACGAATACACCGTAAATATATAGGCGAACCCTCCTCAGGCCTAACTTCTCTTGGCCTCCCCTAGCCTAGTTCCAACCAAGGCGTCCACGATTTTTCGAACAAGCCCATCTTCCCTCTTTTCTGATATACACCCTTTTCCAATGACCTGCTTCACATATTTAAGATATTCTCCCCTCGAGGGAGGTTCTTCTTTGATCCAATTTCTGGCTATGACCTTCCGAGCCATGCATAGTAGTCTGGCGATTGCTATTTTCAGCTTGTTATCCGCAGCTATCTCTTCCACGTACCCCAGCACACACACCAAAGGTTCTCTTGGAATTACACATCTGTATGCCCCTTCTATCCGGTTTACAACCACCAACCAAAATACAGTCAATCTCGGACACGACCATAACATATGAAACATTCCAGCACTATCATTCCTACATCTAGGGCATTCCGAGTCAGATCTCAGCCCAGCTCTATACAGGACATCCGGGGATCTATACACTCTGTGTACAATATAAAGCTGGGAAAGTCTATATGGCTCATTCAGTGATAGTTTCGGTATCCATTCTAATACAAATTCCCACATTTCATCCTCTTACCGACCCAGCTCTCTTTCCCATTTAGCCCTCGCGCCAATCAGATATCCCAATAGGTGAGTGAGAAGTAGATCCTTATATAAAAATAAAATAGCTCCCCTCGTTGTTCCCACTCCACAGATGTAGTCTAATACTAAGTCGTTTTTAATTTGGAAACAATCCCCCTCATTCTGGGCCACAAACGCATGCCGTACTTGTGCATATTGGAACCCCCCAGATGCCCTACGACCATATTCCGACTGTAGCTGGGAAAAGGATTTCAACTCTCATCGCTCTAAAATCTGACAGGCATACCGGATCCCCCTGGCTTGCCATTCTGGTATATGTCAAATCGCCAAAAACTCCGGTACATTATTATTAAACCACAGCGGAGAAAACCTGGTCAGTCAAGTAACCTCGTGCATCTGTTTAACTCTCCCTCATACTTTATATATCAGAAATAATGTTGGGTATTTCTTCCCCAGTATCCCTTGGGATCCATCTTCCAGACACTGTACCGCCGGACTTCTCTTCACCACCCTTTCTATCAAAAGTTGTGCTACATTGGAAGACGACTCATGTTCCCAGCCCTTTAAATGCTGACATTGGGCTGCCAAGAAATATATTTCAGGGTTAGGTAAAGCCAAGCCTCCCACGTCCTTAGGGCATTGAAGCATCTCCAAGCTAATTTGCGGGTGTTGCCTCACCAGGCCTCTAAATAAAGAGTTAATCAGTTTGAATTTTACACGTGTTATCCAGAGAGGTGGGTTATGGAGAAAATACAGTATCTTAGGCATCAGAATCATCTTAATGAGATTAATTCAGCCTACAACAGATAAATGCAACTTAGACCAAGCCCCTACCTTTGCCTTCAGAGTTCCCAGCACTGGTGTAAGATTCGTATGCAAGTAATTCGTGATCGGCAAAGAGATTAGTATCCCCAAATATTTGAATTGATCTGCTACTTTAAGTCTACCCCTTCCATAGAATCTCCCAGCTCACTCCCTGCATCATCCACCATAAACAGAGTTGACTTATTCCAATTTATTTTAAGCCCCGACAAAGCACCAAATCCCTCGATGAGCTGAATTGCATTACTCAATGAATCATGCGGATCACTCAAGAACAGCAGTATATCATCCGCATAAAGCGCTATCTTTTGCTCTATCGATCCATATTTAAACGTAGAGACCTCAGTGGACTGTAGAATCCTGGCGGCCAGTGGCTCCACGGCTAAAGCAAACAATAGAGGGGAGAGTGGACACCCCTGTCTCGTCGCTCTATGTAGCCTTATCGTATGAGAAAGCTCCCCATTCACTCTCACCCTAGCTGAAGCCAGGACACAATTTGTGGGCCAAAGCCAAAGCATTGCAATACCTGCCACAAGTATCCCCATTCCACACTGTCGAATGCCTTATGGTCATCTAAAGAAGCAATAACTCTATGCCCACCGTTATCAGCCCCCCATTGTAAATTCAAAAAAAGCCTTCTAAGATTGATTGCCATGGACCTGTCGTGCATAAAGCCAGACTGATCTGGATGAATCAACTTAGAAATAACACCCGACAATCGGGCCGCCAACACCCCAACATCCGTTGTGAGCAAAGAAATATGATTCAGGCAGTTGTAGATCTTTATCTTCCTTTGGGATTACAACTACAGTATTATGGCCTCCCTCATGGAGGCTGGAAGAATCCCCCCATTCCTAGCCTCCCCCAAAACTACTCGTAATCTGGGTAGCAACACCTCCTCCATCTCCTTATAAATTTCAGCTGGCAATCCATCTGTTCCTGGGGCCTTACCTCTTGCCATGGCTCTTAAAGCACGACTTAGTTCTTCGTCCGTGATAGGTCCCTCCAAACTTTCCCTATCCTCCTCAAAAATATTTAGAATTGAGAGTCCTCAGTGGTTGATACCTTTTAATGGCTAACTGAAAAGATGGTAACAAATTGCAAGCTTTCGAGACTACATACGTCTCTTCATCAGGCAAGACTAAAACAAATTCTGAAGAATCACATATTTATGCACAACATAGTATAGAAAAAAAAAAAGGGAGGGGAAAAAAACCATGGATAAGCCAGGTGACATGAAGCAGAATTACCATGGGTGATAAACAGTTATGTCCATAAATATTGGGCCAATTCTTAGATAAGGATTGTTTTATTTTCCTGTGATTAGGGTCTCTGTTGTGATGACCCCACATGGTCTGATGGGCAAGTTCATTAGTTGATGTAAAAAGACATAAATCCATGTGACACATTCATTCCTGCAGTTAGAGTGTCAAAGGTCGTCATCAGTTTATATTCCCAGACTCTCCTGTCTTTCTGCGATTTGAAGTTACCTTTTAGTACAAGTAATTTCATGTCCATAATGTTATGATTTGGGAGACAGAAATGTATTGCCACAGGTATATCCATTCTTTTTTCTCTTATTGTATGGCGGTGAGAGTTCATCCTTGTTCTCAGTTTCTGCCCTGTCTCCCCCACATACAGACCCCCAGTTGGACATTTAGTACAAATAATTGGGCACACCACATTAGAAGTGACGCAGCTGAATGTACCTGGTATCTTGTAGTCCTGATGTGAGTTGGGGATCTTTATCTTGTCCGTGGTCATTATAAATGGACAGGTTTTACATTTTTTCTGGTTGCAAGGGAAGGTACCTGCAGCTGTTGGAGAGGACAGGGAGCTCTTGACAATAATGCTTCTTAGATTTGGGGGCTGCCTAAAACACAATAGTGGGGGGTCTGGAAAAATGGATTGTAAGCGGGCATCTTTTTGCAGTTAAGGTTGTAATTTCCGTGCAGCTCCCCTTAGCGCCTCCAGATTTGGATTGTAGGTAACTACTAGAGGTACCCGGTTATTTTCTTCTTTAGTTTTGTAATGTAGCAGGTGATTCCTTGATATTCTGGTGGCTCTTGTGATCTGATTTTCAATTGTTCTTGGATGGTAGCCCTGATTCAAAAATGTCTTTCTGAGGCGACCAAGGTGTTCATCCCTGTCCATTGGGTTGGAACATATACGATTGTATCTGATGGCTTGGCTGTAGACAATAGAGTTTTTTATGTGTTTTGGATGGAAACTGTCCCATTTAAGGTATGTTGGACGGCCGATTGGCTTCTGATAGAGGGATGTCTCTATTTTATTGTTCTGCAGCTTAATGATGGTGTCCAAAAAGTTAATTTCAGTGCAGGAGTAGTTGAGTGTCAAGTTGATGGTAGGATGAAATTGATTAAACTGTTCATGAAACGACTTTAGCTGTGGCTCAGACTCCGTCCAGATGATTAAAATGTCATCAATGTAGCGGTAGTACGCCAGAGGCCTGATGGGACATTAGGACAAAAAGTCGCTTTCAAGCTTGGCCATGAAAAGATTTGCATACTGTGGAGCCATTTTACTTCCCATTGCTGTGCCAGTCTCCTGTACATAGATCTTCTTGTCAAACTCAAAGTAATTGTGGGTGAGGATGAATTTTATAAGTTTCACCACAGAATTTGCATCAGTCCCTGTGTTTTCCAGGAAGAATTTGCAGGCATTTAATCCATCCTGGTGTGGGATATTGGAGTACAAAGATTCCACATCCATGGTGGCCAGGATGGTTCCTTCTGGTAGAGGACCTATTGCTGATAGTTTATTCAATAGGTCAGTTGTGTCCTGAATGAAGCTGGGTGTATCTTTTACCAGGGGTTTAAGAATAGCCTCTACCCATCCAGATACCTGCTCAGTAAGGGTGCCCACACATGAAATAATTGGTCTTCCTGGATTTCCAGATTTGTGGATTTTGGGAAGCATGTAGAATGTCCCTGTTCTTGGACTTTCTGGTATCAGGTCATTGGCTCTTATGAATACGTCGGGTAGACAAGATACCAACTTGTTTAGTTCCTTGTAATAATCCTGTGTAGGATCCGACTCCAATTTTTTGTAGTAGTGTGTGTCCATAAGTTGTCTGTTTGCTTCCCTCATATAGTCTGATGTGTTCACCATGACTATTGCACCACCCTTGTCAGCAGGTTTGATGATGATTTCTTTGTTGGTTTTCAGAGACTGTATGACCTTTCTCTCCTGGGCACTGATGTTGGATGCTTGTGTCCTGTTAGTATCTATGATGGTGGATTTTATCAAATGTCTGAAGGAGTCTATATAGTTATCCAAATGAGGGTTGCGTCCCGGTGGAGGTGTCCAGTCTGAGGACTCTCAATTCTAAATATTTTTCTATCTACTGGCTAACACGGTACCAAGATATATTTCTTTCCTGTACCTATCCTCCTCACTCAGTCTAGGTAAGACAATACCTTCTAGAAATGTCGTGTTGTCAGTCCCCGATGGGTCCACACCAGAGGAGTACAGATCCGCGTAGAAGTCCATAAAGACTCTTAAGATCTCAGAGGTCTCCGACACTTTTATACCGTTAACAGGCTCTAGTGAACGTACGAATGGTGTACCCCTCTGGGCCGTTGCCACCAGCGAGAGCATATGCCCCACTACCTCCCCCTCCTGGTAAAAGGCTAGTCGTTGGAACTCCCTCTTCCTCCCTGATCTTTCCAAAATAATTTTATCCATATTATTCTGGGCTTCTCTTAACCGTTTCCCAGCCTCAGGGGTACCCAGTGTGGCCATCTCATCTTCAGCAATTCTCAGCCTTTCCCTTGCGGCATTTTCCGCCTGTTTTGATCGCCGCTTACATCTACTGATGTCCCTGAACAGCAAACCTCTCAAATATGCCTTCATCGTCTCCCATATAGTGGGTATGTCCTCGTTAATCTCAAAAAACTCCTCCACCTCCCGCTGTATTCACTTCAAACTCACACAGTTAGGGTGAAATTTCCACTCTCCCCTATGCCGTGCTTGTGTCCCCATTGGCCATAACTGCACCTCTATCGGATTATGATCGGAGATCGCCCGTGGCAAGTATCTCACTTCTCCCACCATAGAATCAAACATATTGTTTCCGAGTGCCATATCTATTCTGGATCAAGTATCATGAGCCGGTGAATAGCAAGAGTATCCCCTCTCCCCCACGTGTCGCACTCTCCACAAATCTGTCATACCGATCTCTCGAATATATGTTCCTAATGGCGTAATTTGGCTTTCCGACCTGTTTTGTGTATTTTTGTTTTATCACAGAAATCATCACATATATTGTTGAAGTCTCCAATAATGAAAAGTGGCATCGGATCTCCCCGTCCAATCAAGTCCAACACTTCTCTAAGTTTTTTACTCGAATAAGGGGGAGGAATGTATATAGCCACCTCACACATCAAAATACCAAGCATTCTGCATTTCACTACCACATATTGTCCATCCACATCAGCATACACCTTCAGCTCTTCATAGCGCATCCCTGCTGGGACCAATACCGATACCCCCCTTGAGTATGTAGAGAAGGTGGAATGATAAGTTTTTTGCTGCCACCACCTACGTAAGACGTCCACCCTCTCACAAACCAAGTGTGTCTCCAGCAGACATATCAGTGAGGCCCTCTGGTCTTGTGCGTATTGTAGCACCGCCGCTCGTCTAGTTTTGTCCGCCAGGCCTCTAATGTTCCAACTCAGTATTTTAATACGGTCCCCCATCATGATGCAGAACAGTCATCAAGAAAATCCTACTCCTTAACCTGAGCTGTCTAACCCCTCTCTCCCACCCTTTAAACTCCCCCCCCAACCTCCCCCCAAGATAAAGCATTTTCCTCTCATCGAGAGTGGGGCTCCTTGGCCCGTTTGAAGCACTCATCTAGGTAACCTCCTCTAACTGGCTCCCGCGACCCTCAGAACCACATCTCTTTACATTAATTATTAACAGTAAAGAACAAACAGTGAAGTAAAGAGAGTAAAAAAAAACAAACACATCGTTTGCAGTGCACCCTATTAACAATCCCACCCCACCCCACCCCTTATTTTCCAGCACAACTCTAACTGACGTAATAGTTAAACACAGCCATATTCCACTCCTCCAAAAGTGAAAGAGACACAAGTATTAAATGGGTACAAGTAGCAACCCAGTTCTCTTATCCAAAACATCTTGGCAACAACAACAGCTCACGCCTCCGCTGAAAGTCAGTCTCCCGCCACTTGTAGTTTCTTGGCATTGATGTCGATCCATTGGGTAGCACCCTCTGGTGTCGTGAAGAAATGAGCTTTAATAAAGGCAACCACTCTCAACCTTGCAGGAAAAAACAAGGAGTATTGCACCCCCAGTTCTCTCAGTCGCCTCTTGATGCCAGTAAATTGCATTCTCTGTTTCTGGACCGCAGCAGAGTAATCCGGGTAGATGGCAATCCTCTATCTATCAACAGTGAGATCCTCCATTTCTCTGGCTTTCCTAAGAAAAATGTCTCTGTCTCTGTAGTTTAATATCTTAGCCAGGATGGTATGAGGACAGGCTCCAAGGGGAGGGGGCTGCGGTGGAACTCCATGCTCTCTTTCCACAGCAAAGACCCTTGTCAGAACCTCGGCTCCAACCTTCTCCTTCAACCAGTTTTCAATAAACTCAGTAGGATTTCTCAGCTCTGTTTTTTCCGGCAGACCCACTATCCTGATTAGTGTTGAGCGATACCGTCCGATACTTGAAAGTATCAGTATCGGATAGTATCGGCCGATACCCGAAAAGTATCGGATATCGCCGATACCGATACCCAATACCAATACAAGTCAATGGGACACCAAGTATCGGAAGGTATCCTGATGGTTCCCAGGGTCTGAAGGAGAGGAAACTCTCCTTCAGGCCCTGGGATCCATATTACTGTGTAAAATAAAGAATTAAAATAAAAAATATTGATATACTCACCTCTCCAGAGGCCCCTGGACATCACCGCTGGTAACCGGCAGCCTTCTTTGCTTAAAATGAGCGTGTTTAGGGCCTTCCATGATGTCACGGCTTCTGATTGGTCGCGTGCCGCTCATGTGACCGCCACGCGACCAATCACAAGCCGTGACGTCATTCTCAGGCCCTAAACTCCTCATTCTAGGAATTTAGGACCTGAGAATGACGTCGCGGCTTGTGATTGGTCATGTGGCGGTCACATGAGCGGCACGTGACCAATCAGAAGCCGTGACGTCATGGAAGGCCCTAAACGCGCTCATTTTAAGCAAAGAAGGCTGCCGGTTACCAGCGGTGATGTCCAGGGGCCTCCGGAGAGGTGAGTATATCAATATTTTTTATTTTAATTCTTTATTTTACACAGTAATATGGATCCGATACTGATTCCCGATACCACAAAAGTATCGGATCTCGGTATCGGAATTCCGATACCGCAAGTATCGGCCGATACCCGATACTTGCGGTATCGGAATGCTCAACACTAATCCTGATGTTATTTCTTCTGGATCTGTTTTCTAGGTCCTCATTTTTTGCCACCAATTCCGATATCTGTTGGGCAAACTTTCTCTCTGCCTTTTGTAATTGAACCACATGATCTTCTGCAGTACTCATCCTCTCCTTCACCTCCCCCATGCGTTTATCTATTTTCTGTATGGCAGCCTTTATTTGTATAATCTCCCCTTTCACCTCCTTCATCTGAAGGGTTAAATCATTCAGGGACTGGTTACAAGAGGATAAGAGGATGAAGATGTCCTTTAGGGTTGGCTCCCCTCTTAATTCCACTTTCCTTCTCAGCCTCTCCTGCTGCAGCCATGCTACTTTCTTCCTCCCCTTCTGTGCCCTCCTCGCTCCTTCATCAGCTTTCTCCTCCTCTTCGTCTCCTTCAGCTCTCTCCTCCATAGTAGCTTGTGCCTCTTCCCCACTGACCACCCGGGCAAACCTTTGAAGTTTTTCTGCAGCTTCCATGTGCTTCTTACAGGCAGTGTTCTCCTTCTCAGCATCTGCTCTGGCCTCAGCGCCATCTTGGGTCCCTCCAGCCTCTCCTGCACCCGCATCTCTCTGCCTCCTCCGCGTCCGGGTGTCCCCACAGCTCTCCTTCAGGCTTGGGTGACTCAGCTTCCAGATAAGGCTAGATTTATGGCAGCCAGCGATGTCTGTTCAGGATAATTATGCTTGTGGACGCGGGAGCTCTTTCCTCAGCATCCGCTCACATGGCCATCCAGGACACGCCCCAAGTTGTAAGACTTTACCAGGTGTACTGCGTATGACAGGCCACAGTCCAGGGCACCAGCAACAGGTGAATTAGGAGTCCAGGCAGTCCAGAGACAAGCGGAATACCCTTGACAGGTCAGGTAGAAGCCTTCCACTATGCGATTGCTGTAACTGAAGTCCCTGCTGCCACTAAGTGTTCCCAGTAAAGTCCTAGTTCATTCCCCTGTCCTGGAACAGGTACCCGTATGGTAGGCAGCATGAGCCGTCCTTACTGGGGTCTCTTCACGGAGACTCCAGGCTCCAAGGTGCTGCTGTACCACAGGTGAATATGGGCAAAGTCCATGTAATCCTCTGCCCTCAGGTTCTGCTCTGTGCCTTATAGTTCCACAAAAGCCTCGGGCTTCCGGTACCCAGATTCTCTGCGCTCTGACTCCCTGGAGGCCTTTCTCGTAGCCTCCTGGAGTCCTGTGTCTCCACTGTGCTCTGTCCCTGTCTGTCTTCGCTCACAGACCGTCTGTACAGGCTAAACTGGCTCCTCCTCCAAACTAGGATCTTTATTCAGGGAAGCTGCCCTGAAACAGGGTTTTGAACTCCCCCTCCTGGCCTGGATTTGGAAGGTGTTGTGTGTGTGATAACCTACCAAAGGGAATCTCACTTGTCTCCAGGCATAGCATTACCCTCCCCGAGAGGAAGGCAACACTACTGTGGTACCCAAACTCCTAGGGTGCCACAGTCGTGTGTGACAATGGCCGGAACCTGGTGGCGGCTCTGAAGCAAGGTGAGCTCACACATGTACCATGCCTGGCCCATATGCTTAACCTCGTGGTTCAACGTTTTCTGAAAAGCTACCCGGGGCTGCCAGATCTGCTAGTGAAAGTACGCCGTCTGTCTGCCCATTTTCGAAAGTCAGCTACAGCTTCAGCCGCCCTTGCTGTGCTTCAGCGGTGTTTGCAGCTTCTGGCTCACCAACTGGTGTGTGATTTCCCTCACATTGGAACTCTATGCTACATATGTTGGAAAGGATTTGTGAGCAGAAGAGGGCAGTTGTTGACTACCAACATCAACAAAGCCATCGAAATTCAGTTGAGACTCCACACATAACTTTGAGGACTGCACCAAGATGGTGAGCGGCTATGATGTCATAATTAGCGTCACCATCCCGCTTCTCAGCATTCTGAAAACCTCTCTGCTCACAATTAAAGAGGATGCATTACAGGCAGAGCACGAGGACATGTACCAAGAAACCATACAGAGGGATTAAACTCAGCCCAGCCAACGTGGACTGGTAGGCAATGAGGAGGAAGAACAGGAGCTACTTTCATGCTCTATAGAAGGTACTACAAGCACAGCTGTCATACCGTCTGTTCAGCGGGCATGGCCTGAGGACAGGGAGGAGGAAGATGAGGATGAAGAGGACAGCATAGTCAGTCGTCCTGTTGGTGAGGACACGGAAGTCTTGCCTGATAGTAGTCTGGCACATAAGGCTGACTTTATGTTGCGCTGCGTTTCACGTGACCCTCGCATTATAAAAATTTTTAGTGACACTCATTACTGGATGGTGACACTTCTAGACCCACGCTACAAGGAGAAATTTCAATCTCTTCTGCCAGAGGCAAAAATGTGTACTAAAATGTTGCAGTACCAGAGGGCCCTTGTAGCGGAATTACCTAGAAAATTCCCATGTGAGAACGCTGGCAGCAGACGTCAGAGTTTGTTGAACAACCAAGGAGTCCAAGCGAGAGAGAGAAGTATAATCCAGCTCAGGCAGGGGAACAGTGGCAAAGTTGTGGGACAGTTTTCTCAGACCCTCCCATTGTGCTGGCACAGAAGTAAGGGGTAGGGTTGAGCGAAACGGATCGGACAAATTCAAAAATTGCCGACTTTCTGCAAAGTCGGGTTTCATGAAACCCGACCCGATCCTAGTGTGGGATCAGCCATGAGGTCGGCGATCTGCACGCAAAAGTCACGTTTCGTATGACACTTTCAGCGCCATTTTTCAGCCAATGAAGGAGGACGCAGAGTGTGGGCAGCGTGATGACATAGGTCTCGGTCCCCACCATCTTAGAGAAGGGCATGACAGTGATTGGCTTGCTTTCTGCGGCGTCACAGGGGCTATAAAGGGGCGTGCACGCCGACCGCCATCTTACTTCTGCCGATCTTAGCATAGGGAGAGTTTGGACAGAGGGGTTTTATGACCAGGTTGTGGAGTGATTTCGCAATGACTGCTGACACGACAGGTACTGCTGCATCGATTCAAAGTGACAGGAGACAGCATTTGTCCAGTATGGTTACGAACTACTTTTCCTCCCTTATCGATGTTCTCCCTCACAGGTCATTCCCCTTTGATTACGGGGCATCTAAAATAGACACCTGGCCTGAATTGGCAGACTATTCATTACAGGAGTTCGCTTACCCTGCCGCTAGTGTGCTATCAGAAAGAGTCTTCAGTGCTGCTGGTTCAATACTGACCGAAAAAAGGACACGTCTGGCTACCAAAAATGTTGATGATCTAACCTTCATTAAAATGAACCAATCATGCATTTCAAATTATTTTGCCACACCTTCCCCTGCTGACACGTAGCTTGCCTGAAAAATGTGTTGCTTTTGGCCTCCTCTTACTGACTTCTCCAATTCCTCCATTTGCAGCTGCTGAATGTCCACCATAGGCCATTTTTTTTACCTCCCTAAATGGGCTGACTCCGCCCACAGGGCCGTGGTCACCACCTGGCGCAAGCACCCGTGCGAGTGCCGTTTGCCTGGACAGGTGGGTGGGCCCACTCTTGGGGGACAGCACTGGCACAGGGTCCCTCATAGTACAATGAAGTGTCTCTGATGGTGGTGGTGCACAGCCAACGTCAGACACACCGTCGTAATATGAGGGGCTCTGTGCCAGTACCGCCGCCCACAAGAGAGTGTTCCCCACCAGCTCGAACAGTGCTCTACCACTCTACCACTTGCAATACTTACCTCTCCCTGCTCCACCGTGTAGTCTGTGCTGTTAAATCCTTCAATGGCACTGACAATACAAACTTGTTGAAATGATAGATGATAGTTAAAATATACAGAGTCCCTGGCCTCCATTTAGACCAGTTAACTGCTGCCTGTGTAAGACTTAATCATGCTGGCTCCTCCATTCAGTGTCAATCGCACACTTTCTGCTGCCTGTGTAAGACTGATCCGTGATGGGTCTGTGCTGCAATCATCTGTGTTCACGTTCCTTGAGTAGTCCTCTACTTAAGCATGCTTGCTCCTCCATCCAGTGTCTATCGTACAGTTGTTGCTGCCTGTGTAAGACTTAATCATACTGGCTCCTCCATCAAGTGTCAACTCTGCGAACTCTGCTTCAGGAAAATGGCCGCCGCGATCTCCATCTGCGCACGCGCGGCATCCCGCGGCCATTTTCCTGAAGCCGCGGCCAGCAGAGCGCCGCTTCTGCGCACGCGCGGCCAAAGGAAGATGGCCGCCCCCACCGATCACCAATGAAATAGCGCACATCGTGCTCTTTTCAATCCCCTGTGCAGTGGATTCGGGACCTTGGACATGCGCACACCACTACGCCACCAACGGAAAACTAAGCAAGATCTGGGGGAAGACACCACGCTCATCTAAACCAGACCAGCCTGATTGACAGGCGAAAATGACTACTTTGGTAACGTATTTCGGCAGCATAGGTGGGGAATCGGGGTCCACAAAATACACTATTGCAATGCACAGCTCAGGCCCTATTTAACAGTATTTTTATCTCATACGGAAAAAACGGGGTGACAGGTTCCCTTTAAGCATGCTGGCTCCTCCATCCATTTTTAATCGTACAATTGCTGCTGCCTGTGTCAGACTGATCCGTGCTGGGTGTGTGCTGCAATCATCTGTGTTCACTTTCCATGCTGGCTCCTCCATCCAGTGTCAATCGTACACTTGCTGCTGCCTGGGTATGACTTAAGCATGCTGGCTCCTCCATCCAGTGTCAATCGTAAACTTGCTGCTGCCTGTGTAAGACTGATCCATGCTGGGTATGTGCAACAATCATCCGTGTTCACTTTCCTTGAGTAGTCCTCTACTTAAGCATGCTGGCTCCTCCATCCAGTGTCAATCGCACACTTGCTGCTGCCTGTGTAAGGCTGATCCCTCTGTGCTCTGTGCCTGACCCAGCCTGACTTTATTCCCTTCCCGGGCTTAGACTCTTTGCTTTTGCCCTGACTTCTCTTGTGCCTGCTGTCTGTAAACTGTCTTGTCTTTCTGGTATTCCTGACTTCGGCTAGTAAATTATTTTAAGTCTCTTACTTCCCCCTGTTGTACTGCACCATTTCCTGGACCTGACCTTGGATTGTTTGACCTCCTTTTACTTATTCAGTAAGTAGTGTATATTTTTTTCTTTCTGTTATTGTAGTCTTTTTCTCCCCTTCTGGGGCTAACATTTACTATAGTGACTCGCATCACAAATAGTCTTTTGGTCTACTGGAAATGTGGTCAGAAATTTCACACCTAGCTAAATGCTATGGCAAGTCAGTCCATAAACTAGTGTAAAACTTTTGGTCTACCAGTCCACAGTCAAATGTAAAAGTGCTCTGTCAGTCCACATTCTAGTGTAAATGTTGCGTTCATTCAATCCATAGTCTTCTAGGTCAATGGAAATGTGGTGAGACATTCCACACCTAGCATAAATGCTGTGGTCATTCAGTCCACAGTCTATTGTAAATGTTATGGTCATTCAGTCCATAATCTTTTGGTCTACTGGAAATGTGGTCAAGAATTCCACACCTAGCATAACTGCTGTGCTCAGTCAGTCCTTAGACTAATGTAAATGCTTGGATCAGTTAGCCCATGGACTAGTGTAAAATGTTTTGTCCATCAGTCCACAGTCTGATGTAAATGTGGCCAGTCAGTCCACAGTCTGGTGTAAATGATGTCGTCAGTGGGTCTACTATCTAGTTTAAATGCTGTGGTCCATCAGTCCACAGTCTACTGTAAATTCTTCGTTCAGCTGGTTCACAGTCTATTGTAAATGTTGTTATCCGATCCAAAGTCTAGAGGAAATGCTGTGGTCAGTCAGTCAACAGGCTAGAGTAAATGTTGTTAGTCTGTCCACAGTCTAGTGGAAATGCTGTGGTCAGTTGCTCCACAGCCTATTGTAAATGATGATATCAGTCTCTTGTAATCGAGGCATTGAATGTTACACCGCTGATAAGAAGCCTATTCTATGAAACATAAGAATGTTTTCTTATTTTAGAAGACAGAGGACAAGGAGAAGAAATGTTTCTTACATCTGTACCTGAAATATGGTTGTATTATACTAGGAGTTGTGTATAGAAGATATACATGTGAAAAACACAAACAATATATTCTCATGTACCAGGACGGTGTTATTACACCCCGGCAGGCCTAGAACTTATGCCTAAACCTACAATTATCAGTAATTAATATGAATATTAATTACCTGTTAGGAGATTTTTCTAATTCTCTTCTTGAAATCCACAAGGAAAAATTTCACGTTCCACCATCTCACTGGGCCTCAGTCACCTGTAAATAGTCAAAGGTGTGATAATATGTTCCTGCTACATGCTATACACACAGAAAAATATAACACACTAGAGACAAAATTACTTATTTCAGGTATACGGATTGTGGTCAGTTTATTGTTAATCCTGTAGTCAGTCATTTGATAGTTTACTGTATATATTATGTTCAGTCATTCTAAAGTATTCTATAAATGTTATAGTCAGACTACAGTCTACTGGAAATGTGGTCAGACAATGCAAACCTAGCGTAAATGCTATGATCAGTCAGTCCATAAACTAGTGTAAAAGTTTTGGTCCGCCAGTCCACAGTCGACTGTAAAAGTGGTCAATTAGTCCACATTCTAGAGTAAATGTTGTGTTCATTCAGTCCATAGTCTTCTGGTCTACTGGAAATGTGTTTAGAAATTCCACACCTAGGATAAATACTGTGGTCAGTCAGTCCTTAGACTAGTGTAAATATAGTCAGGCAGTGCAAACTTTACTGGAAATGTGGTCAGGCAGTCGAAATCTAGTGAAAATGACGAGGTCAGTAAGGCCTTAAACAAGTGCAAATGCTGTGGTCAGTCAGTATTCAAGCTAATGTACATGTTGTGATCATTCATCCAAAGACTAGATTAAAAGTTTTGATCCGTCAGTCCAAGGTCTACTGTAGATGTAGGGGACGGGGACCTGGTAAGCCGTACAGACGGGCGGAACCCTTGTTGCCGGGAGTCGGGGTTCCGGGGGACGGATTTGAAGGGTGTACGGGAAGCCAGGCGAATGTGACAGGAGACGGAGTGATGCAGAAAAAGGGGAGGATAAAAAGAAAAGCGCGCGAGAGCAGGGGCAGAGAAGCGCGGGAGAACTCTGAGGAGAGGGAACTGCAGCGCCGTTATTGTGTATGTGCAGGCCGCAGTGAGATTTGCTGGAAGCAGGGGGAGAACGTGCAGCAGACGCTGCGGGCAATTACCAGAGCCCCCAGAAAGCGGCGCATCCGTCGTCAGCGACCCCCAAAGCAGAGGGGTAGCGCTGATCGTCTCAGGGACAGTATTACCGCGCTCCCCGGGAGTATCTTGCCAGAGAGTGCTCCGGTCCCTCCTGGGTTTGTCTCAGCGGTCACTGATACGGATTACTCCGCTAATTCTCCCCGTAAAGACTCCTCTGTGGACTTGGAAACTGTTATCCCGGATCAACGTCCGCCTGCAGGAGGTGACGCAGCACCGCAACAGACATTCTGGTCTCGAATTTACACCTGGGCCCGTCGACGGAGGACACCTCCTTCCCCCGCCATCAGGACTACGTCGCTGACGGAGCCTCACCATCAGGACTGCATCGCTGAAACAGCGCTGATAAGTGAACTTTGTTGACTTTTTCTTGTTAGGGGGTCACTAGTGAGGCGCTGTCGTGTTCCGCGGGTATAAGTCAGGGCGCCTATATAATAGATAGGATTTACTGTGAAATTGTGATCTTGTACTTAAGTTCCCTGCGTGGAAAACTGTTGTTAACTTTGTTGGGTTGGAAGTTAAAAGGAAAGTTAAAAACGTTATTTGCTTTCTGGCTCCTTTTTGTCCCTGCAGTCTTCTTTACCTGCGGTCTCTTCATTTGGCGTAGTCGGCAGGATGCAGGATCCAAAGAGGGAGCCAGAAGATACGGAGGATGGGGCTGGGCCGAGAGCGTCTCTCTCATTGGGGGCCATGTTAAATAATCTGCCCAAGTTTAATGGGAGCAACATGTTGTTGTGGAGCTGGACTTCCGGCCCTGGAAGCAGAGGTGGCCATTATGGCCTTAGACGGAGAGGCCCGGGATTCAGTGATGTTGAGACCCCCCACAGAGCGGAATACTTTTACCCGGGTGTTAAATGTGTTAGAGGGGACGCACGGGGATCCCACCGACGTGGGAGAGCTGAGGGCCCGGTTGTTTAGACGGCGACAAAAAGAGGGCGAGACTGTCACTCAGTACATGAATGCTCTGCAAGAGCTACACATTGCAATCGTGCGGAAAGATGGTATGGGGATGGGACATGTTGACGTGACCCTGCGCGACCAGTTGGTGACGGGACTACGAGATGAGTTGACCAAACAGGCTCTATGTGAACGAGTGCGGGTCGACCCGCGCCTGACTTTCTCCGACATAGGCAATGAGGCCCGCGCCCGGGAGCAAGAGAGGGGGGTGACGGTCCCGACAGAAGAGATTCGGGTTATCCAGACCGCTGCCGCAGAAGGGGGTGAGCCGTCGTGGGTTCAGGAGATGCGGCAGGAGCTCAAACAAATCAGAGACGAACTGGCTGAAGTTAAAAAGAATGCGCGGAGCCCAAGGGAGTTACCCCGGGGTCAAGGGTCTGGGAGTCCAGCTCGTGGCGCTCGTCCAGGATATTATCCGGTCCCCGGTGTTTGCTATGGTTGCGGGGAGGCCGGACATTTCGCACGGGAGTGCCCCCGGAGAGGGAGGGCCTCGTCTCGTCGGGCGTTAAACTAGAGGGCTCCGAGCTAAGGGGACGACGCTCGGAGTCAGAGTCCCCGCGGATGGGTGGTGAAAGTCCCGGAAATTTGGTTGCCAGCTGCCCCCTGGTTTGGGCAGAGTTTGAAGGGCGGGCTGTACGTTGTCTGGTGGACACCGGGTCCCAGGTCACGACTATGCCCGAGGCTTATTTTAGAAAACACTTCCCTTTGTCAGTCAGACCCCAATGGGGCCCCGTAATTCGGTTACAGGCCGCCAATCAGCTGCCCATCCCAGTGGAGGGGGTCACCTGGATGCAAATATCTTTATGTGGGAAAGACCTGGGCCGCCGGGGGGTTGTGTTAACACGGGGAGATCCCAGCCCACAACATACCGTGACCTTGGGGATGAACGTATTGAAAGATTTTGGCAGTTTTCTGTTAGGGGAGACTACGCAAGAGACACTCAATCAGTGGGGGACCAGTACACCTCAGGGCTCCGTGTTCAGACAGTTAGTGAGGGAAGTCCGGGTACAAGAGACCTGTCAGGAGGGAGACATACTAGGGAGAGTAATTACTTCCCCGACAGCAAAGGTGACGTTCCCCCCAGGACAGACTGTTATATCCCTGCCCATACGAGCTCGCATTCCTCTAGAAGGAGTGCAAGTGCAGATTGAGCCCACCTTTACATCCCCTTTGCCCACAGGACTGCTGGTTTCCCGATCTCTGGCTACTGTTAAAAATGGGGCCGTACCAGTGCGATGTGTGAATGTGGACGAACACGATGTCGTGCTACGGGTCCGAAGTGAGATGGCCAAAGTGTTACGACCTTTAGAAGTGATGCCTCCTCCAGATACTTTGCAGTTAAAGGTGGATTCCCCTGATCCCTGGATGGTCAGTGTCCGGTCTACGCAGGATCCTGAGCCGGTAGCGTTCCGAAAGGGACAAACTATTCTGGAGCACATGCGGACAGGATTACCGGGCCTGGATCCATCACAGGTCTCGCGAGTGCAGCGACTCCTTGGACACTATGCTGAAGTGTTCGCGCAACATGAAGATGATTTTGGCTGTACCACGGCCATCGAACATGGAATTCCTACCGGGGATACGGTGCCCATCAGGGAGCGGTACAGACAGATTCCCCCGCAGATGTACCAGGAAGTAAAGACGTTGTTAGGCCAGATGCTGCAAAAAGGAGTGATCCGCGAGAGTCAGAGCCCGTGGGCTGCCCCGATCGTGGTGGTGCGGAAAAAGGACGGCACGCTACGGTTCTGTGTGGACTACCGTAAGCTAAATGCGTGCACCGTCCGAGACTCTTATCCACTTCCCCGTATTGAGGAATCTCTCTCCGTGCTGGGTCGGGCCAAATATTTTTCCACCTTAGACCTAGCCAGCGGATACTGGCAGGTCCCGATGTCAGAAGCAGATCGTCCCAAGACAGCGTTTATCCTGCTCATGGGATTATTCAATCGAATGCCGTTTGGACTGGCCAACGCTCCCGGCACCTTTCAACGATTAATGGAGCGGTGTCTGGGGGATTTGAACTTCGAGGCCACTCTCATTTATCTGGATGACATCATCATCTATGCCCCAACATTCGAGGAACATCTGTGCCGACTGGAGCAGGTGCTGGACCGGTTACTGAAATACGGGCTTAAGGTGAAGCCCCAGAAATGCCACTTGTTCCGGGAACAGATCGAGTACCTGGGGCATGTGGTGTCCGCCGAAGGAGTCCGGCCATCACAGGAGAAGATTGCCGCCATCCAGAAATGGCCCACACCGGAGACCGCCAAGGATGTACGGGCGTTCTTGGGCCTCGCTGGGTACTACCGGCGCTTTGTGAAGAACTTTGCTCGCCGCTCTTACAATCTACAAGTCTTGCTGAAAGGAAGCTCCCCCAAGGAACGGGGGAAGAAGATACAATGGCAGGAGCCACAAGAGGCAGCGTTCCAGGACTTGAAGACAGCTCTCATGGAGCCGCCTGTGTTGGCTTATGCGGACTTTTCGCAACCGTTCATCCTGCACACCGACGGCAGCTCTCAGGGATTGGGGGCTGTGTTGTCTCAGGTTCAGGATGGGCGGGAGAGAGTGATCGCCTATGCGAGTCGGTCTCTTCATGACTCTGAGTTGAACCCGGACAATTACAGTTCTTTCAAGGTGGAGTTGCTAGCCGTGGTGTGGGCTATGACGGAGCGATTCGCTGAGTACCTGGCCGGTTCTGAGGTGCTGGTACGCACGGATAACAACCCATTGGCACATCTGGAAAATGTGAAATTGGGTGCCCTGGAACAGCGCTGGGTAGCCCGGATGGCCAAGTACAGATACCGTATCCTCTATAAGCGAGGAGCGGAGAATGTTCATGCTGACGCATTATCTCGTCTTCGGAGGATCACCCCAAGAACTAACCGAGATGAGGAGCTGGAGGGAGAAGAAATCCCCTACGCCATCGGGGGCGCTGCTCGGACGGCTGTGAGCCGGGAGCAGACCGGGAACGGAACGGCTACAGGACTGTTGGTTCAGAGTCGGGACGAATGGATACGGTTGCAACAAGAAGACCAGGAACTAGCTCCATTGCGACAGTGGGTAACGAATGGTCTATTGCCCGTGAGAACTCCTGGACAAACCCTCCCGTCAGACCTGAACCTTCTTCTGCGGCAATGGGAGCGCCTAACTCTTCAGGAAGGGCTCTTATGCCACTTAACCATGGCTCAGGCAGATTCCGGGCCGATGTGGCGGATGGTCTTACCAGGGCCCGTGGTGGCCGCAGTTGCTAAAGAAGCTCATGAGTCCGGGGCACACTTCGGAGTGAAGAGGACGTTTAAGTGGCTGCAAACTCGGTTCTATCATCCTCGACTGCTCGCGGAAGTACAAACTGCCTGTAGGCAATGTCGACAATGTGAGTTAACCAAGTCACCGGAGGAAAGGGCGCCTGTGCAGAGCATCACGACGTCTGCCCCTTTTGAAGTATTGATGATAGACTACATCACCATTGGAGCAGCGCATCAAGGCTACGAACACTGCCTCGTTATGGTGGATCATTTTTCAAAGTTCGCAGTAGTCACCCCTACCCGCAATCAGACAGCTGAGTCTGCGGCAAGCGCTGTCTGTAAGAACTTTATTCAAGTTTACGGCTGTCCGAGGCGAATACATTCGGATCAAGGAGCCTGTTTCTTGGGCAAAGTCATGGATGAGCTGCATCGCCTCTACGGCATTGATAAGTCACGCACCACACCGTATCACCCCCAGGGAAATGGGGCTTGTGAGCGGTTTAACCGGACTTTGCTTCAAATGTTGCGGGGGCTTGAACAAGGTCAGAAGACAGGCTGGCCGGAGTATGTGTCTGACCTAGTGTGGGTCTACAACAATAGAGTTCATCAAGTCACAGGACGCACCCCGTATGAAGTGGTCTTTGGGCGCCCAGGGAAAGGTGTGACAGATCTTGAACTGTCTTCTGAGGAAGAAGGCCCCCGAACAGGGATGGCTTTGTGGGTGCGTGATCATCGACATCGGCTGCAGACCTTACACCGGATGGTGCACACTCGAATTCGGGAAGTGGAGCATCGGAGCACCCCTACAGCAAAACCCCCAGAGTTCCGGCCAGGTGATCGAGTACTCGTTCGAGAGCAAAGACCACAAAACAAGTTAGACCATCGCTGGGAAAAAACACCCTATCGGGTGCTTCGCCGTATAGACCCGCATGGACCTGTATATGAAGTGCGGTCTGAGGTCCCCGGAAGTACCGGTACTCGCATTCTCCATCGCAACATGCTCCGTTTGTGTCGCTCTGTTGACTCGGACACCCCGGAATCCGCAATCAGGGAAGAGCCACCTACGATGGAGTCCCCCAACAACCATTGGTGGGATGGAGAGGATGATGAAGAAGAGGAACGGCGTCAAAATACTCCCCCTATCTCGACTACTACACTACCCCTGACCAGTCACCCCTCCGTTGACTGCATTCCCCCGACGCTCCCTACACAAGGACCCGAGCTACGACGTTCTGAACGTTCCACTGCAGGTAGACCCCCTACTCGCTACAGTCCTGACTTACACGCTAGACAGACCCAAGTGTGGAACCATCCGTCAGGTGGGCGACCTGTCAGTTCGAAGGCCTCGCCCAGGGACTGGCGAGCATACAGGGTGGGGGAATGTAGGGGACGGGGACCTGGTAAGCCGTACAGACGGGCGGAACCCTTGGCAACAAGGGAGTCGGGGTTCCGGGGGATGGATTTGAAGGGTGTACGGGAAGCCAGGCGAATGTGACAGGAGACGGAGTGACGCAGAAAAAGGGGAGGATAAAAAGAAAAGCGCGCGAGAGCAGGGGCAGAGAAGCGCGGGAGAACTCTGAGGAGAGGGAACTGCAGCGCCGTTATTGTGCATGTGCAGGCCGCAGTGAGACTTGCTGGAAGCAGGGGGAGAACGTGCAGCAGACGCTGCGGGCAATTACCAGAGCCCCCAGAAAGCGGCGCATCCGTCGTCAGCGACCCCCAAAGCAGAGGGGTAGCGCTGATCGTCTCAGGGACAGTATTACCGCGCTCCCCGGGAGTATCTTGCCAGAGAGTGCTCCGGTCCCTCCTGGGTTTGTCTCAGCGGTCACTGATACGGATTACTCCGCTAATTCTCCCCGTAAAGACTCCTCTGTGGACTTGGAAACTGTTATCCCGGATCAACGTCCGCCTGCAGGAGGTGACGCAGCACCGCAACAGACATTCTGGTCTCGAATTTACACCTGGGCCCGTCGACGGAGGACACCTCCTTCCCCCGCCATCAGGACTACGTCGCTGACGGAGCCTCACCATCAGGACTGCATCGCTGAAACAGCGCTGATAAGTGAACTTTGTTGACTTTTTCTTGTTAGGGGGTCACTAGTGAGGCGCTGTCGTGTCCGCGGGTATAAGTCAGGGCGCCTATATAATAGATAGGATTTACTGTGAAATTGTGATCTTGTACTTAAGTTCCCTGCGTGGAAAACTGTTGTTAACTTTGTTGGGTTGGAAGTTAAAAGGAAAGTTAAAAACGTTATTTGCTTTCTGGCTCCTTTTTGTCCCTGCATCCTTCTTTACCTGCGGTCTCTTCATAGATGTGGCCAATCAGTCCACAGTCTAGTATAAATGCTGTGGTCAGTCAGTCCACAGTCTAGTCTAAATGAAATGCTCATTCAGACCATTTTGTCACGATCTCCATTCTGTTCTTGTCTGCTATGTTACTTTGTGTAGAAGCTGTCAGTCTGTTTTGGTTGTGCTGGGTCTGTGCTGTAATCATCTGTGTTCACTTTCCTTGATCAGTCCTCTACTTAAGCAGGCTGGCTAATAAATCCAGTATCAATCGTACACTTGCTGTTGCCTGAGTAAGACTTAGGCATGCTGGCTCCTCCATCCAGTGTCAATTGTACACTTGCTGCTGCCTATGTAAGACTGATCCGTGCTGGGTCTTTGCTGCAATCCTCAGTGTTCACCTTCCTTGAGTAGTCCTCTACTTAAGCATGCTAGCTCCTCCATCCAGTGTCAATAGTACACTTGCTGCCTGTGTAAGACTTAAGCATGCTGGCTCCTCCATCCATTATTAATCGTACACTTGCTGTTGCCTGTGTGTTATGGTTCTCAATGGCAAGAGAACATAGCCCAGCAAACATAAGAACTAGCCCTTGGAAGGATGGAAACTAAACTGACCATGAACTAAACCTGCCGCACAACTAACAGTAGCCGGGTAGCGTAGCCTGCGTTTTATCCCTAGACGCCCAGCGCCGGCCGGAGGACTAACTAATCCTGGCAGAGGAAAATATAGTCCTGGCTCACCTCTAGAGAAATTTCCCCGAAAGGCAGACAGAGGCCCCCACAAATATTGGCGGTGATTTTAGATGAAATGACAAACGTAGTATGAAAATAGGTTTAGCAAAATTGAGGTCCGCTTACTAGATAGCAGGAAGACAGAAAGGGCACTTTCATGGTCAGCTGAAAACCCTATCAAAACACCATCCTGAAATTACTTTAAGACTCTAGTATTAACTCATAACATCAGAGTGGCAATTTCAGATCACAAGAGCTTTCCAGACACAGAAACGAAACTACAGCTGTGAACTGGAACAAAATGCAAAAACAAACAAGGACTAAAGTCCAACTTAGCTGGGAGTTGTCTAGCAGCAGGAACATGCACAGAAAGGCTTCTGATTACAATGTTGACCGGCATGGAAGTGACAGAGGAGCAAGGCTAAATAGCGACTCCCACATCCTGATGGAAACAGGTGAACAGAGAGGATGATGCACACCAGTTCAATTCCACCAGTGGCCACCGGGGGAGCCCAAAATCCAATTTCACAACAGTACCCCCCCCTCAAGGAGGGGGCACCGAACCCTCACCAGAACCACCAGGGCGATCAGGATGAGCCCTATGAAAGGCACGGACCAAATCGGAGGCATGAACATCAGAGGCAGTCACCCAAGAATTATCCTCCTGACCGTATCCCTTCCATTTGACCAGATACTGGAGTTTCCGTCTGGAAACACGGGAGTCCAAGATTTTTTCCACAACGTACTCCAACTCGCCCTCAACCAACACCAGAGCAGGAGGCTCAACGGAAGGCACAACCGGTACCTCATACCTGCGTAATAATGACCGATGAAAAACATTATGAATAGAAAAAGATGCAGGGAGGTCCAAACGGAAGGACACAGGGTTAAGAATCTCCAATATCTTGTACGGGCCGATGAACCGAGGCTTAAACTTGGGAGAAGAAACCCTCATAGGGACAAAACGAGAAGACAACCACACCAAGTCCCCAACACAAAGCCGAGGACCAACCCGACGCCGGCGGTTGGCAAAAAGCTGAGTCTTCTCCTGGGACAACTTCAAATTGTCCACTACCTGCCCCCAAATCTGATGTAACCTCTCCACCACAGCATCCACTCCAGGACAATCCGAAGATTCCACCTGACCAGAAGAAAATCGAGGATGAAACCCCGAATTACAGAAAAAGGGAGACACCAAGGTGGCAGAGCTGGCCCGATTATTGAGGGCAAACTCCGCTAAAGGCAAAAAAGCAACCCAATCATCCTGATCTGCAGACACAAAACACCTCAAATATGTCTCCAAGGTCTGATTCGTCCGCTCGGTCTGGCCATTAGTCTGAGGATGGAAAGCAGACGAGAAAGACAAATCTATGCCCATCCTAGCACAGAATGCTCGCCAAAATCTAGACACGAATTGGGTACCTCTGTCAGAAACGATATTCTCCGGAATACCATGCAAACGGACCACATTTTGAAAAAACAGAGGAACCAACTCGGAAGAAGAAGGCAACTTAGGCAGGGGAACCAAATGGACCATCTTAGAGAAACGATCACACACCACCCAGATGACAGACATCTTCTGAGAAACAGGAAGATCCGAAATAAAATCCATCGAGATGTGCGTCCAGGGCCTCTTCGGGATAGGCAAGGGCAACAACAATCCACTAGCCCGAGAACAACAAGGCTTGGCCCGAGCACAAACGTCACAAGACTGCACAAAGCCTCGCACATCTCGAGACAGGGAAGGCCACCAGAAGGACCTTGCCACCAAATCCCTGGTACCAAAGATTCCAGGATGACCTGCCAACGCAGAAGAATGAACCTCAGAAATGACTTTACTGGTCCAATCATCAGGAACAAACAGTCTACCAGGTGGGCAACGATCAGGTCTATCCGCCTGAAACTCCTGCAAGGCCCGCCGCAGGTCTGGAGAAACGGCAGACAATATCACTCCATCCTTAAGGATACCTGTAGGTTCAGAATTACCAGGGGAGTCAGGCTCAAAACTCCTAGAAAGGGCATCCGCCTTAACATTCTTAGAACCCGGCAGGTAGGACACCACAAAATTAAACCGAGAGAAAAACAACGACCAGCGCGCCTGTCTAGGATTCAGGCGTCTGGCGGACTCAAGATAAATTAGATTTTTGTGGTCAGTCAATACCACCACCAGATGTCTAGCCCCCTCAAGCCAATGACGCCACTCCTCAAAAGCCCACTTCATGGCCAAAAGCTCCCGATTCCCAACATCATAATTCCGCTCGGCGGGCGAAAATTTACGCGAGAAAAAAGCACAAGGTCTCATCACGGAGCAATCGGAACTTCTCTGCGACAAAACCGCCCCAGCTCCGATTTCAGAAGCGTCGACCTCAACCTGAAAAGGAAGAGCAACATCAGGCTGACGCAACACAGGGGCGGAAGAAAAGCGGCGCTTAAGCTCCCGAAAGGCCTC
This sequence comes from Ranitomeya variabilis, assembly GCF_051348905.1. Taxonomy (NCBI): domain Eukaryota; kingdom Metazoa; phylum Chordata; class Amphibia; order Anura; family Dendrobatidae; genus Ranitomeya; species Ranitomeya variabilis. Next base: position 501,921,147 of record NC_135232.1, on the reverse strand, counting down.
CACAGCAGCAGGGGACCAATCAGCAACATCAGCACCCTTCTTAGTCAAATCAGTCAATGGTTTAACAACATCAGAAAAACCAGCAATAAATCGACGATAAAAGTTAGCAAAGCCCAAAAATTTCTGAAGACTCTTAAGAGAAGAGGGTTGCGTCCAATCACAAATAGCCTGAACCTTGACAGGATCCATCTCGATGGAAGAGGGGGAAAAAATATATCCCAAAAAGGAAATCTTTTGAACCCCAAAAACGCACTTAGAACCCTTCACACACAAGGAATTAGACCGCAAAACCTGAAAAACCCTCCTGACCTGCTGGACATGAGAGTCCCAGTCATCCGAAAAAATCAAAATATCATCCAGATACACAATCATAAATTTATCCAAATAATCACGGAAAATGTCATGCATAAAGGACTGAAAGACTGAAGGGGCATTTGAAAGACCAAAAGGCATCACCAAATACTCAAAGTGGCCCTCGGGCGTATTAAATGCGGTTTTCCACTCATCCCCCTGCTTAATTCGCACCAAATTATACGCCCCACGGAGATCTATCTTAGAGAACCACTTGGCCCCCTTTATGCGAGCAAACAAATCAGTCAGCAGTGGCAACGGATATTGATATTTAACCGTGATTTTATTCAAAAGCCGATAATCAATGCACGGCCTCAAAGAGCCATCTTTCTTAGCCACAAAGAAAAAACCGGCTCCTAAGGGAGATGACGAAGGACGAATATGTCCCTTTTCCAAGGACTCCTTTATATATTCTCGCATAGCAGCATGTTCAGGCACAGACAGATTAAATAAATGACCCTTAGGGTATTTACTACCCGGAATCAAATCTATGGCACAATCGCACTCCCGGTGCGGAGGTAATGAACCAAGCTTAGGTTCTTCAAAAACGTCACGATATTCAGTCAAGAATTCAGGAATCTCAGAGGGAATAGATGATGAAATGGAAACCACAGGTACGTCCCCATGCGTCCCCTTACATCCCCAGCTTAACACAGACATAGCTTTCCAGTCAAGGACTGGGTTATGAGATTGCAGCCATGGCAATCCAAGCACCAACACATCATGTAGGTTATACAGCACAAGAAAGCGAATAATCTCCTGGTGATCCGGATTAATCCGCATAGTTACTTGTGTCCAGTATTGTGGTTTATTGCTAGCCAATGGGGTGGAGTCAATCCCCTTCAGGGGTATAGGAGTTTCAAGAGGCTCCAAATCATACCCACAGCGTTTGGCAAAGGACCAATCCATAAGACTCAAAGCGGCGCCAGAGTCGACATAGGCATCCGCGGTAATAGATGATAAAGAACAAATCAGGGTCACAGATAGAATAAACTTAGACTGTAAAGTGCCAATTGAAACAGACTTATCAAGCTTCTTAGTATGCTTAGAGCATGCTGATATAACATGAGTTGAATCACCGCAATAGAAGCATAACCCATTTTTTCGTCTAAAATTCTGCCGTTCACTTCTGGACAGAATTCTATCACATTGCATATTCTCTGGCGTCTTCTCAGTAGACACCGCCAAATGGTGCACAGGTTTGCGCTCCCGCAGACGCCTATCGATCTGGATAGCCATTGTCATGGACTCATTCAGACCCGCAGGCACAGGGAACCCCACCATAACATCCTTAATGGCATCAGAGAGACCCTCTCTGAAATTCGCCGCCAGGGCGCACTCATTCCACTGAGTAAGCACAGCCCATTTACGGAATTTCTGGCAGTATATTTCAGCTTCGTCTTGCCCCTGAGATAGGGACATCAAGGCCTTTTCCGCCTGAAGTTCTAACTGAGGTTCCTCATAAAGCAACCCCAAGGCCAGAAAAAACGCATCCACATTGAGCAACGCAGGATCCCCTGGAGCCAATGCAAAAGCCCAATCCTGAGGGTCGCCCCGGAGCAAGGAAATCACAATCCTGACCTGCTGAGCAGGATCTCCAGCAGAGCGAGATTTCAGGGACAAAAACAACTTGCAATTATTTTTGAAATTTTGAAAGCAAGATCTATTCCCCGAGAAAAATTCAGGCAAAGGAATTCTAGGTTCAGATATAGGAACATGAACAACAAAATCTTGTAAATTTTGAACTTTCGTGGTGAGATTATTCAAACCTGCAGCTAAACTCTGAATATCCATTTTAAACAGGTGAACACAGAGCCATTCCAGGATTAGAAGGAGAGAGAGAGAGAAAGGCTGCAATATAGGCAGACCTGCAAGAGATTCAATTACAAGCACACTCAGAACTGAAGGGAAAAAAAAAAAAAAAAAAAATCTTCAGCAGACTTCTCTTTTCTCTCCTTTCTCTGTCAATTAATTTAACCCTTTGTGGCCGGTCAAACTGTTATGGTTCTCAATGGCAAGAGAACATAGCCCAGCAAACATAAGAACTAGCCCTTGGAAGGATGGAAACTAAACTGACCATGAACTAAACCTGCCGCACAACTAACAGTAGCCGGGTAGCGTAGCCTGCGTTTTATCCCTAGACGCCCAGCGCCGGCCGGAGGACTAACTAATCCTGGCAGAGGAAAATATAGTCCTGGCTCACCTCTAGAGAAATTTCCCCGAAAGGCAGACAGAGGCCCCCACAAATATTGGCGGTGATTTTAGATGAAATGACAAACGTAGTATGAAAATAGGTTTAGCAAAATTGAGGTCCGCTTACTAGATAGCAGGAAGACAGAAAGGGCACTTTCATGGTCAGCTGAAAACCCTATCAAAACACCATCCTGAAATTACTTTAAGACTCTAGTATTAACTCATAACATCAGAGTGGCAATTTCAGATCACAAGAGCTTTCCAGACACAGAAACGAAACTACAGCTGTGAACTGGAACAAAATGCAAAAACAAACAAGGACTAAAGTCCAACTTAGCTGGGAGTTGTCTAGCAGCAGGAACATGCACAGAAAGGCTTCTGATTACAATGTTGACCGGCATGGAAGTGACAGAGGAGCAAGGCTAAATAGCGACTCCCACATCCTGATGGAAACAGGTGAACAGAGAGGATGATGCACACCAGTTCAATTCCACCAGTGGCCACCGGGGGAGCCCAAAATCCAATTTCACAACACCTGTGTAAGACTGATCCGTGCTGGGTCTGAGATGCAATTGCCTGTGTGCACTTTCCTTGATTAGTTCTCTCCTTAAGCATGTTGTCTCCTCAATCCAGTGTCAATCGTACACTTGCTGCTGCCTGTGTAAGACTTAAGCATGCTGGCTCCTCCATCCATTGTCAATCGTACACTTGCTGCTGCCTGTGTAAGACTGATCCGTGCTGGGTCTGTGCTGCAATCATCTGTGTTCACTTTCCTTGATTAGTCCTCTACTTAAGCATGCTAGCTCCTCAATCCAGTCTCAATCGTACACTGGCTGCTGCTGTGTAAGGCTTAAGCATGCTGGCTCCTCAATCCAGTGTCAATCATACACTTGCTGCTGCCTGTGTCAGACTGATCCGTACTGGGTCCGTGCTGCAATCATCTGTGATCACTTTCCTAGAGTAGTCCTCTACTTAAGCATGCTGGCTTCTCCATTCAGTGTCAATCGTACACTTGCTGCTGCCTGTGTAAGACTGATCCGTGCTGGGCCTGTGCTGCAATCATCTGTGTTCACTTTCCTTTAGTATTCCTCTACTTAAGCATGCTGGCTCCTCCATCCAGTGTCAATCATACACTTGCTGCTGCCTGTGTAAGGCTGATCCTTGCTGGGTCTGTGCTGCAATCATCTGTTTTCACTTTCCTTGAGTAGTGCTCTACTTAAGCATGCCGGCTCCTCCATCCAGTGTCAAACGTACACTTTCTGCTGCCTGTGTAAGACTGATCCCTCTGTGCTCTGTGCGTGACCCAGCCTGACTTTATTCCCGTCCCGGGCTTAGACTCTTTGCTTTTGACCTGACTTCTCTTGTGCCTGCTCCCTGTAAACTGTCTTGTCTTTCTGGTATTCCTGACCTCGGCTAGTAAATTATTTTAAGTCTCTTACTTCCCCCTGTTGTACTGCACCATTTCCTGGACCTGACCTTGGATTGTTTGACCTCCTTTTACTTATTCAGTAAGTAGTGTATATTTTTTCATTCTGTTATTGTAGTCTTTTTCTCCCCTTCTGGGGCTAACATTTACTATAGTGACTCGCATCACAAATAGTCTTTTGGTCTACTGGAAATGTGGTCAGAAATTTCACACCTAGCTAAATGCTATGGCAAGTCAGTCCATAAACTAGTGTAAAACTTTTGGTCTGCCAGTCCACAGTCAAATGTAAAAGTGCTCTGTCAGTCCACATTCTAGTGTAAATGTTGCATTCATTCAATCCATAGTCTTCTAGGTCAATGGAAATGTGGTGAGTAGTGTTGAGCATTCCGATACTGCAAGTATCAGGTATCGGCCGATACTTGCTGTATCGGAATTCCGATACCGAGATCCGATATTTTTGTGATATCGGGTATCGGTATCGAAACAATATTAATGTAAAAATGTGTAAAAGAGAGAATTAAAATAAAAAATATTGCTATACTCACCTCTCCGACGCAGCCTGCACCTTACCGAGGGAAGCGGCAGCGTTCTTTGTTTAAAATTCGCGCTTTTCTTTCCTTTACGTGAGTCCCGGCTTGTGATTGGTTGCGTGCCGCCCATGTGACCGGGACGCAACCAATCACAGCAAGCCGTGACGTAATTTCAGGTCCTTCAGGATTTTAAAATTACGTTCCGGCGTTGTGATTGGTTGCGTCGCAGTCACATGGGCGACGCAACCAATCACAGCAAGCCGTGACGTAATTTCAGGTCCTTAAGGATTTTAAAATTACGTCCCGGCTTTGTGATTGGTTGCGTCGCAGTCACATGGGAGACGCAACCAATCACAAGCCGTGACGTCACGGGAGGCTGGACACGCGCGCATTTTAAAATGGGCGCGTGTCCAGCCTCCCGTGACGTCCCGGCTTGTGATTGGTTGCGCCGCGATCAACCAATCACAAGCCGGGAGGCTGGACACGCGCGCATTTTAAAATTTTAAAATGCGCGCGTGTCCAGCCTCCCGTGACGTCACGGCTTGTGATTGGTTAATGGCGGCCATGTTGCCGGGACGCGGACCAATCACAGCAAGCCGTGACGTAATTTCGTCACGGCTTGCTGTGATTGGTCCGCGTCCCGGCAACATGGCGCCGTGACCAATCATAAGCCGGGACGTCACTGGAGGCTGGACACGCGCGCTTTTTAAAAAGCGCGCGTGTCCAGCCTCCTGTGACGTCACGGCTTGTGATTGGTTAATGGCGGCCATGTTGCCGGGACGCGGACCAATCACAGCAAGCCGTGACGTAATTTCGTCACGGCTTGCTGTGATTGGTCCGCGTCCCGGCAACATGGCCGCCCTGACCAATCACAAGCCGGGACTTCACGTAACCAAGTAAAAGCGCGAATTTTAAACAAACAACGCTGCCGGTTCCCTCGCTGAGGTCCAGGCTGCATCGGACAGGTGAGTATAGCGATATTTTTTATTTTAATTCTTTCTTTTACACATTTATATGGATCCCAGGGCCTGAAGGAGAGTTTCCTCTCCTTCAGACCCTGGGAACCATCAGGAATACCGTCCGATACATGAGTCCCATTGACTTGTATTGGTATCGGGTATCGGTATCGGATTGGATCCGATACTTTGCCGGTATCGGCCGATACTTTCCGATACCGATACTTTCAAGTATCGGACGGTATCGCTCAACACTAGTGGTGAGAAATTCCACACCTAGCATAAATGCTGTGGTCAGTCAGTCCACAGTCTATTGTAAATGTTATGGTCATTGTTATGGTTACCTGACCCAACACTTACAGTAGCCGGGGGATGTACCTACGATGCCCTAGACACCACGCGCCAGCCGGAGATCTAACTACCCCTATAAGAGGAATATACAGGCCTGCCTTACCTCCAGTGAGGAACCCCAAAAGATGATAGTAGGCCCCCACAGATATTGACGGTGAGTTAAGAGGAAATGACATACGTAGGATGAACAGCAGATTTAGCACAGTGAGGTCCGCTTACTAGATAGCAGAAGGACAGGAAAGAGTTACTTCACGGTCGACCTAAAAATCACTATACAAAAACACCATCCAGAAATTACTTTAAACTCCAGTGACAACTCATGCCACTGGAGTAGTAATTTTCTGTCCACAAGAGCTTCCAGCACTGAAGAGTCACATTGCAGATAGCTGGACAAAAATAGCAAAACAAGAAACAAAATTCAACTTAGCTGAACTGGAACTTGAGGCAGGTGAATGCAACAGAATGCTACTAGCACATTGTTGGCCGGCATGTGACTAACAGCCAAGCAGCCTTAAATAGGAAACTCCCCTAGAGGGTGGCGACAGGTAATCAGAGATGGAGGAAGGCACATAAGAGACACTACCATAACAGACCACCGGGGGAGCCAACAAACCGAATTCACAACAGTACCCCCCCCTTAAGGAGGGGGCACCGAACCCTCACCAGAACCACCAGGGCGACCTGGATGAGCACTATGAAATGCACAAACCAAATCAGGAGCATGAACATCGGATGCTGTCACCCAAGAATTATCCTCCTGGCCATAACCTTTCCACTTAACCAGATACTGAAGTTTCCGTCTGGAAACACGGGAGTCCAAGATCTTTTCCACCACATACTCCAATTCACCCTCAACCAACACAGGAGCAGGTGGATCAGCAGAAGGAACAACCGGTACCTCATACCTCCGCAATAATGACCGATGGAAAACATTATGGATATTAAAAGATGCTGGGAGGTCCAAACGAAAGGACACAGGATTAAGAACCTCCAGAATCCTATAAGGGCCGATAAACCGAGGCTTAAACTTAGGAGACGAGACCTTCATAGGAACAAATCGAGAAGACAGCCACACCAGGTCCCCAACACAAAGACGAGGACCAATACGCCGATGACGATTAGTGAACTGTTGAGTCTTCTCCTGGGACAACTTCAGATTGTCCACAACCTGTCCCCAAATCTGATGCATCCTATCAACCACAGCATCCACTCCAGGACAATCCGAAGACTCCAATTGACCGGACGAAAACCGAGGGTGAAACCCCGAATTACAAAAAAATGGAGAAACCAAAGTGGCAGAACTAGCCCGATTGTTAAGGGCAAACTCTGCCAATGGCAAAAAGTCAAGCCAATCATCCTGATCAGCGGACACAAAACACCTCAAGTAAGTCTCCAAGGTCTGATTAGTACGCTCAGTCTGGCCATTAGTCTGAGGATGGAATGCAGACGAAAAAGACAAATCGATACCCATCCTGGCACAGAACGTCCGCCAAAATCTAGACACAAACTGAGTACCCCTGTCAGACACTATATTCTCAGGAATACCATGCAAACGCACCACATTCTGAAAAAATAGAGGAACCAACTCAGAGGAGGAGGGCAATTTGGGTAAAGGTACCAAATGAACCATCTTGGAAAAACGGTCACAAATCACCCAGATGACAGACATCCTACGAGAAACCGGAAGGTCAGAAATAAAGTCCATAGAGATGTGCGTCCAAGGCCTCTTAGGAATAGGCAAGGGCAACAACAACCCACTGGCCCTAGAACAGCAGGGCTTGGCCCGAGCACAAACATCACAAGACTGCACAAACATGCGCACATCTCGAGACAAAGAAGGCCACCAGAAGGACCTAGACACCAAATCCCTGGTGCCAAAAATTCCAGGATGACCTGTCAACGCGGAAGAATGAACCTCCGAGATAACTCTACTGGTCCAATCATCAGGGACAAACAGTCTACCAGGCGGACAGCGATCAGGCCTATCCACCTGAAACTCCTGCAAAGAACGCCGCAGGTCTGGGGAGACAGCTGACAATATCACCCCATCCTTCAGGATGCCGGTAGGTTCGGAATCACCAGGCGAGTCAGGCTCAAAACTCCTAGAGAGGGCATCCGCCTTCACATTCTTGGACCCAGGCAGATATGACACCACAAAGTTAAATCGGGAGAAAAACAACGACCAGCGCGCCTGTCTAGGATTCAGACGCCTGGCCGACTCAAGATAAATTAGATTCTTGTGGTCAGTGAGGACCACCACCTGGTGTCTAGCACCCTCAAGCCAATGACGCCACTCCTCAAACGCCCACTTCATGGCCAGAAGTTCCCGATTTCCCACATCATAATTTCGCTCAGCGGGCGAAAACTTTCGGGAGAAAAACGCACATGGTCTCATCACTGAGCAGTCAGGATCTTTCTGCGACAAAACTGCACCTGCTCCGATCTCCGAAGCATCCACCTCAACCTGGAACGGAAGTAACACATCAGGTTGGCGCAACACAGGAGCGGAAGAAAAGCGGCGCTTAAGCTCTTGAAAGGCCTCCACAGCCGCAGAGGACCAATTAACAACATCAGCACCTTTTTTGGTCAAATCAGTCAAAGGTCTAGCAATGGCAGAAAAACCCGCTATAAATCGGCGATAGAAATTAGCAAAACCCAAGAACTTTTGCAGACTCTTCAAAGAAGTAGGTTGCATCCAATCACAAATAGCCTGGACCTTGACAGGGTCCATCTCCATAGATGAAGGGGAAAAAATATATCCCAAAAAGGAAATTCTCTGAACTCCAAAACTACACTTTGAGCCCTTTACAAAAAGAGAATTAGCTCGCAAAACCTGAAAAACTCTCCTGACCTGTTGAACGTGAGATTCCCAGTCCTCCGAAAAAACAAGAATATCATCCAAATACACAATCATAAACTTATCCAGATATTCACGGAAAATATCGTGCATAAAGGACTGAAAAACGGAAGGGGCATTTGCGAGACCGAAAGGCATTACCAAATACTCAAAATGGCCTTCAGGCGTATTAAATGCGGTCTTCCACTCATCCCCCTGCTTAATCCGCACCAAATTATATGCACCACGTAGATCGATCTTAGTGAACCACTTAGCCCCCTTTATACGAGCAAACAGATCAGTCAGTAAAGGTAACGGGTACTGGTATTTAACTGTAATCTTATTCAAAAGTCGATAGTCGATACAAGGTCTCAATGAACCATCCTTTTTACCTACAAAGAAAAATCCTGCCCCTAGTGGAGACAACGAGGGGCGAATATGACCCTTTTCCAAGGATTCTCTGATATACTCCCGCATAGCAGTATGTTCAGGTACAGACAAATTAAACAAGCGACCCTTAGGAAACTTACTACCGGGGATCAATTCAATAGCGCAGTCACACTCTCTGTGGGGAGGGAGAGAATCAACTTTAGGCTCTTGAAAGACATCATAAAAATCTGACAGAAATGCTGGGATCTCAGAGGGAGTAGATGAAGAAATAGGAACCAAAGGTGCATCCCCATGAATACCCCAACATCCCCAGCTCAACACAGACATAGATTTCCAGTCCAAGACGGGATTATGAATCTGTAACCATGGTAATCCAAGCACTAAGACATCATGTAGGTTATATAATACAAGGAAACGAATAATCTCCTGATGGTCTGGGGTAAGACGCATAGTCACTTGTGTCCAATATTGTGGTTTATTGCTAGCCAAAGGTGTAGAATCAATACCCTTCAGGGGAATAGAAACTTCCAACGGCTCCAAATCAAACCCACAACGCTTGGCAAAGGACCAATCCATGAGACTCAGAGCGGCGCCAGAATCCACATAAGCATTCACAGTCACAGATGATAAGGTACAAATCAATGTCACGGACAAAAGAAATTTTGACTGCAAGGTACCTGTAGAAAAAGATTTATCAACCTTTTTATCAACCTTATTTATACGTTTAGAGCATGCTGATATAACATGAGCTGGATCTCCACAGTAGAAGCACAATCCATTTTTGCGCCTGTAATTTTGACGTTCGCCTCTAGACAAAACACGATCGCATTGCATATGCTCTAATGCCTTTTCAGAGGTCACCGCCAAATGGTGCACAGGTCTTTGCTCAGAAGACACCGCCATATGGTGCACAGGTTTTTGCTCAGAAGATACCGCCATATGGTGCACAGATTTTTCCTCAGAAGACCCCGCCATATGGTGCACAGATTTGCGCTCCCGCAAACGCCGATCAATCTGGATAGCCAATTTCATGGCATCATTCAGACCTGTAGGCACAGGGAACCCCACCATGACATCCTTCACGGCATCAGAGAGACCTTCTCTGAAATTAGCTGCTAAAGCGCACTCATTCCATTTAGTAAGCACCGACCATTTACGGAATTTTTGGCAGTATATCTCAGCTTCATCTTGCCCTTGGGAAAGAGCTATCAAGGCTTTCTCAGCCAAAATCTCCAAATTAGGTTCTTCATAAAGCAACCCCAAAGCCTGAAAAAACGCATCTACATTTAACAACACAGGATCCCCTGGCGATAATGCAAATGCCCAACTTTGTGGGTCGCCGCGCAGTAGAGAGATAACAATTTTAACTTGTTGAGTCTGATCACCAGCAGAGTGAGATCTCAGAGACAAAAACAATTTGCAATTTTCTCTGAAACTCAAAAACCGGGATCTGTCTCCGGTAAAGTATTCAGGCAGAGGAATCTTAGGTTCAGACATTGGAGCACGTATAACAAAATCTTGTAGGTTCTGTACTTTTGTCGCAAGGTTATTCAAACCTGCAACTAAACTCTGTGGATCCATGTTTCAAATGGGTGTAACCCAAGCATTCAGAGGTTAAGAGGAGAGGAGAAAAAAAAAAGGCTGAAGACTGCAGTTTAAGCAAGGAATACAAATGATCAAACTAAGGTGCACTTTCAAACACAGCAAAAAAAAAAAAAAAAAAAACCTCTTCTTCTCCTTCCTACTTTAGTGCATATTTTAACACATAGATTTTTTACTGGCCGGCCAAACTGTTATGGTTACCCCAATGATCATGGGAAACAAAAATACAAAACGGACTAGCTCTCGGGTGATGGAAACTAAGGTCGACCGTGACCTGAACCTGACCCAACACTTACAGTAGCCGGGGGATGTACCTACGATGCCCTAGACACCACGCGCCAGCCGGAGATCTAACTACCCCTATAAGAGGAATATACAGGCCTGCCTTACCTCCAGTGAGGAACCCCAAAAGATGATAGTAGGCCCCCACAGATATTGACGGTGAGTTAAGAGGAAATGACATACGTAGGATGAACAGCAGATTTAGCACAGTGAGGTCCGCTTACTAGATAGCAGAAGGACAGGAAAGAGTTACTTCACGGTCGACCTAAAAATCACTATACAAAAACACCATCCAGAAATTACTTTAAACTCCAGTGACAACTCATGCCACTGGAGTAGTAATTTTCTGTCCACAAGAGCTTCCAGCACTGAAGAGTCACATTGCAGATAGCTGGACAAAAATAGCAAAACAAGAAACAAAATTCAACTTAGCTGAACTGGAACTTGAGGCAGGTGAATGCAACAGAATGCTACTAGCACATTGTTGGCCGGCATGTGACTAACAGCCAAGCAGCCTTAAATAGGAAACTCCCCTAGAGGGTGGCGACAGGTAATCAGAGATGGAGGAAGGCACATAAGAGACACTACCATAACAGACCACCGGGGGAGCCAACAAACCGAATTCACAACAGGTCATTCAGTCCATAATCTTTTGGTCTACTGGAAATGTGGTCAAGAATTCCACACCTAGCATAACTGCTGTGCTCAGTCAGTCCTCAGACTACTGTAAATGCTTGGATCAGTTAGCCCATGGACTAGTGTAAAATGTTTTGTCCATCAGTCCACAGTCTGATGTAAATGTGGCCAGTCAGTCCACAGTCTGGTGTAAATGATGTCGTCAGTGGGTCTACTATCTAGTTTAAATGCTGTGGTCCATCAGTCCACAGTCTACTGTAAATTCTTCGTTCAGCTGGTTCACAGTCTATTGTAAATGTTGTTATCCGATCCAAAGTCTAGAGGAAATGCTGTGGTCAGTCAGTCAACAGTCTAGAGTAAATGTTGTTAGTCTGTCCACAGTCTAGTGGAAATGCTGTGGTCAGTTGCTCCACAGCCTATTGTAAATGATGATATCAGTCTCTTGTAATCGAGGCATTGAATGTTACACCGCTGATAAGAAGCCTATTCTATGAAACATAAGAATGTTTTCTTATTTTAGAAGACAGAGGACAAGGAGAAGAAATGTTCCTTACATCTGTACCTGAAATATGGTTGTATTATACTAGGAGTTGTGTATAGAAGATATACATGTGAAACACACAAACAATATATTCTCATGTACCAGGACGGTGTTATTACACCCCGGCAGGCCTAGAACTTATGCCTAAACCTACAATTATCAGTAATTAATATGAATATTAATTACCTGTTAGGAGATTTTTCTAATTCTCTTCTTGAAATCCACAAGGAAAAATTTCACGTTCCACCATCTCACTGGGCCTCAGTCACCTGTAAATAGTCAAAGGTGTGATAATATGTTCCTGCTACATGCTATACACACAGAAAAATATAACACACTAGAGACAAAATTACTTATTTCAGGTATACGGATTGTGGTCAGTTTATTGTTAATCCTGTAGTCAGTCATTTGATAGTTTACTGTATATATTATGTTCAGTCATTCTAAAGTATTCTATAAATGTTATAGTCAGACTACAGTCTACTGGAAATGTGGTCAGACAATGCAAACCTAGCATAAAAGCTATGATCAGTCAGTCCATAAACTAGTGTAAAAGTTTTGGTCCGCTGTTATGGTTCTCAATGGCAAGAGAACATAGCCCAGCAAACATAAGTACTAGCTCTTGGAAGGATGGAAACTAAACTGACCATGAACTAAACCTGCCGCACAACTAACAGTAGCCGGGTAGCGTTGCCTACGTTTTTTATCCCTAGACGCCCAGCGCCGGCCGGAGGACTAACTAATCCTGGCAGAGGAAAATATAGTCCTGGCTCACCTCTAGAGAAATTTCCCCGATAGGCAGACAGAGGCCCCCACATATATTGGCGGTGATTTTAGATGAAATGACAAACGTAGTATGAAAATAGGTTTAGCAAAATTGAGGTCCGCTTACTAGATAGCAGGAAGACAGAAAGGGCACTTTCATGGTCAGCTGAAAACCCTATCAAAACGCCATCCTGAAATTACTTTAAGACTCTAGTATTAACTCATAACATCAGAGTGGCAATTTCAGATCACAAGAGCTTTCCAGACACAGAAACGAAACTACAGCTGTGAACTGGAACAAAATGCAAAAACAAACGAGGACTAAAGTCCAACTTAGCTGGGAGTTGTCTAGCAGCAGGAACATGCACAGAAAGGCTTCTGATTACAATGTTGACCGGCATGGAAGTGACAGAGGAGCAAGGTTAAATAGCGACTCCCACATCCTGATGGAAACAGGTGAACAGAGGGGATGATGCACACCAGTTCAATTCCACCAGTGGCCACCGGGGGAGCCCAAAATCCAATTTCACAACAGTCCGCCAGTCCACAGTCCACTGTAAAAGTGGTCAATTACTCCACATTCTAGAGTAAATGTTGTGTTCATTCAGTCCATGGTCTTCTGGTCTACTGGAAATGTGTTTAGAAATTCCACACCTAGGATAAATACTGTGGTCAGTCAGTCCTTAGACTAGTGTAAATATAGTCAGGCAGTGCAAACTTTACTGGAAATGTGGTCAGGCAGTCGAAATCTAGTGAAAATGACGAGGTCAGTAATTCCTTAAGGTACCGTTACACTAAGCGACTTACCAACGATCACGACCAGCGATCGTGATCGTTGGTAAGTCGTTGTGTGGTCGCTGGGGAGCTGTCACACAGACAGCTCTCTCCAGCGACCAACGATCAGGGGAAAGACTTCGGCATCGTTGAAACTGTCTTCAACGATGCCGAAGTCCCCTGCAGCACCCGGGTAACCAGGGTAAACATCGGGTTACTAAGCGCAGGGCCGCGCTTAGTAACCCGATATTTACCCTGGTTACCATAGTAAAAGTAAAAAAAAAACACTACATACTCACCTCCTGATGTCTGTCACGTCCCCCGGCGTCCACTCGCTGCTGCAGAGAGCTTTCCCTGCACTGAATGTGTCAGCGGCGCCGGCAGTAACAGCGGTGACGTCACTGCTGTGGTCTGCTTTACGGCCGGCCGGCGTTCACACAGTCAGTGCAGGGAAAGCTCCCTGCAGCAGCGCGTGGATGCCGGGGGATGTGACAGACATCAGAAGGTGAGTATGTAGTGTTTTTTTTTTACTTTTACAATGGTAACCAGGGTAAATATCGGGTTACTAAGTGCGGCCTTGCACTTAGTAACCCGATGTTTACCCTGGTTACAAGTGAACACATCGCTGGATCGGTGTCACACACACCGATCCAGCGATGACAGCGGGTGATCAGCGACGAAATAAGGTGCTGGCCTCCTAGCTCTGACCAGCGATATCACAGCAGGATTCAGATCACTGCTGCGTGTCAAACACAACGAGATCGCTATCCAGGACGCTGCAACGTCACTGCAACGTCACGGATCGTTGTCATTCTCGTTGAGTGTGACGGTACCTTTAAACAAGTGCAAATGCTGTGGTCAGTCAGTATTCAAGCTAATGTACATGCTGTGATCATTCATCCAAAGACTAGATTAAAAGTTTTGATCCGTCAGTCCAAGGTCTACTATAGATGTGGCCAATCAGTCCACAGTCTAGTATAAATGCTGTGGTCAGTCAGTCCACAGTCTAGTCTAAATGAAATGCTCATTCAGACCATTTTGTCACGATCTCCATTCTGTTCTTGTCTGCTATGTTACTTTGTGTAGAAGCTGTCAGTCTGTTTTGGTTGTGCTGGGTCTGTGCTGCAATCATCTGTGTTCACTTTCCTTGATCAGTCCTCTACTTAAGCATGCTGGCTAATAAATCCAGTATCAATCGTACACTTGCTGTTGCCTGTGTAAGACTTAGGTATGCTGGCTCCTCCATCCAGTGTCAATTGTACACTTGCTGCTGCCTATGTAAGACTGATCCGTGCTGGGTCTTTGCTGCAAACATCTGTGTTCACCTTCCTTGAGTAGTCCTCTACTTAAGCATGCTAGCTCCTCCATCCAGTGTCAATCGTACACTTGCTGCCTGTGTAAGACTTAAGCATGCTGGCTCCTCCATCCATTATTAATCGTACACTTGCTGTTGCCTGTGTAAGACTGATCCGTGCTGGGTCTTTGCTGCAAACATCTGTGTTCACCTTCCTTGAGTAGTCCTCTACTTAAGCATGCTAGCTCCTCCATCCAGTGTCAATCGTACACTTGCTGCTGCCTGTGTAAGACTTAAGCATGCTGGCTCCTCCATCCATTGTCAATCGTACACTTGCTGCTGCCTGTGTCAGACTGATCCGTGCTTGGTCTGTGCTGCAATCATCTATGTTCACTTTCCATTCTGGCTCCTCCATCCAGTGTCAATCGTACATTTGCTGCTGCCTGTGTAAGACTGATCCGTGCTGGGTCTGTGCTGCAATCATCTATGTTCACTTTCCATGCTGGCTCCTCCATCCAGTGTCAATCGTACATTTGCTGCTGCCTGTGTAAGGCTGATCCGTGCTGGGTCTGTGCTGCAATCATCTATGTTCACTTTCCATGCTGGCTCCTCCATCCAGTGTCAATCGTACACTTGCTGCTGCCTGTGTAAGACTGATCCGTGCTGGGTCTGTGCTGCAATCATCTGTGTTCACTTTCCTTGATTAGTCCTCTACTTAAGCATGCTAGCTCCTCAATCCAGTCTCAATCGTACACTTGCTGCTGCCTATGTAAGGCTTAAGCATGCTGGCTCCTCCATCCAGTGTCAATCGTACACTTGCTGCTGCCTGTGTCAGACTGATCCGTACTGGGTCCGTGCTGCAATAATCTGTGATCACTTTCCTAGAGTAGTCCTCTAATTAAGCATGCTGGCTCCTCTATCCAGTGTCAATCGTACACTAGCTGCTGCCTGTGTAAGACTGATCCGCGCTGGGTCTGTGCTGCAATCATCTGTGATCACTTTCCTTTAGTATTCCTCTACTTAAGCATGCTGGCTTCTCCATCCAGTGTCAATCGTACACTTGCTGCTGCCTGTGTAAGGCTGATCCTTGCTGGGTCTGTGCTGCAATTATCTGTTTTCACTTTCCTTAAGTAGTGCTCTACATAAGCATGCCGGCTCCTTCATCCAGTGTCAAACGTACACTTTCTGCTGCCTGTGTAAGACTGATCCCTCTGTGCTCTGTGCCTGACCCAGCCTGACTTTATTCCCTTCCCGGGCTTAGACTCTTTGCTTTTGACCTGACTTCTCTTGTGCCTGCTCCCTGTAAACTGTCTTGTCTTTCTGGTATTCCTGACCTCGGCTAGTAAATTATTTTAAGTCTCCTACTTCCCCCTGTTGTACTGCACCATTTCCTGGACCTGACCTTGAATTGTTTGACCTCCTTTTACTTATTCAGTAAGTAGTGTATATTTTTTCTTTCTGTTATTGTAGTCTTTTTCTCCCCTTCTGGGGCTAACATTTACTATAGTGACTCGCATCACAAATAGTCTTTTGGTCTACTGGAAATGTGGTCAGAAATTTCACACCTAGCTAAATGCTATGGCAAGTCAGTCCATAAACTAGTGTAAAACTTTTGGTCTACCAGTCCACAGTCAAATGTAAAAGTGCTCTGTCAGTCCACATTCTAGTGTAAATGTTGCGTTCATTCAATCCATAGTCTTCTAGGTCAATGGAAATGTGGTGAGAAATTCCAAACCTAGCATAAATGCTGTGTTCAGTCAGTCCACAGTCTATTGTAAATGTTATGGTCATTCAGTCCATAATCTTTTGGTCTACTGGAAATGTGGTCAAGAATTCCACACCTAGCATAACTGCTGTGCTCAGTCAGTCCTTAGACTAATGTAAATGCTTGGATCAGTTAGCCCATGGACTAGTGTAAAATGTTTTGTCCATCAGTCCACAGTCTGATGTAAATGTGGCCAGTCAGTCCACAGTCTGGTGTAAATGATGTCGTCAGTGGGTCTACTATCTAGTTTAAATGCAGTGGTCCATTAGTCCACAGTCTACTGTAAATTCTTCGTTCAGCTGGTTCACAGTCTATTGTAAATGTTGTTATCCGATCCAAAGTCTAGAGGAAATGCTGTGGTCAGTCAGTCAACAGTCTAGAGTAAATGTTGTTAGTCTGTCCACAGTCTAGTGGAAATGCTGTGGTCAGTGTTGTGATTTTGCTTTTTGCTCCCTCTAGTGGTCATTAGTGATTTGACTCTGGAGCTTCTGTCTTTTCCTATATCCTCACCTGGGCCGTTAGTTCAGGGGCGTTGCTATATAAGCTCCCTGGACCTTCAGTTCAATGCCTGGCATCGTTGAAATCAGAGCTAATCTGTTGTGCTCTTGTCCTATGATCCTGGTTCCTGTATTTCAAGCTAAGTCTGCTTCCTTGCTTTTTGCTTTTGTTTTGTTTGGTATTTTTGTCCAGCTTGTTCCAATCTGTATCCTGACCTTTGCTGGAAGCTCTAGGGGGCTGGTGTTCTCCCCCTGGACCGTTAGACGGTTCGGGGGTTCTTGAATCTCCAGCGTGGATTTTTATAGGGTTTTTGTTGACCAGATAAGTTATCTTGCTATATTCTGCTATTAGTAAGCTGGCCTCTCTTTGCTGAACCTGGTTCATTTCTGTGTTTGTCATTTCCTCTTACCTCACCGTTATTATTTGTGGGGGGCTTGTATCTTGCTTTGGGGTCCCTTTCTCTGGAGGCAAGAGAGGTCTTTGTTTTCTTCTCCTAGGGGTAGTTAGATTCTCCGGCTGGCGCGAGTCATCTAGCGATCACCGTAGGCATGATCCCCGGCTACTTCTAGTGTTGGCGTTAGGAGTAGCTATTTGGTCAACCCAGTTACCACAGCCCTATGAGCTGGATTTTTGAATCTCGCAGACTTACACGTTCCTCTGAGACCCTGTCCACTGGGGTCATAACTGTATGCCAGGTCAGTATTAAATGTTTAATGCATTGCAGAAGTGGGATTATAAGAAAGAAAATTTTGAGGGTTTTTTTTTCCCTCTCTCATTTTTTTTTTTTTTTTTTTTCTTTTCCCCTTTACCTCAGAGTGGCTTAAGCTTGCTGCAGACATGAATGTCCAGACCTTGATTACAAGTGTGGACCAGCTTGCCGCTCGTGTGCAGGGTATACAAGATTATGTTACCAGAAATCCTAGGTCTGAACCCAAGATTCCGATTCCTGAACTGTTTTCAGGAGACCGATTTAAGTTTAGGAATTTCAGGAATAATTGTAAATTGTTTTTGTCCCTGAAACCTTGTTCGTCTGGAGACTCTGCTCAACAAGTAAAAATTGTTATTTCATTCTTACGGGGTGACCCTCAAGATTGGGCTTTTTCGTTGGCGCCAGGAGATCCGGCATTGGCTGATATTGATGCGTTTTTTCTGGCGCTCGGTTTACTTTATGAGGAACCCAATCTTGAGATTCAGGCAGAGAAAGCCTTGCTGGCTATGTCTCAGGGCCAGGACGAGGCTGAGGTGTATTGCCAAAAATTTCGGAAATGGTCCGTGCTGACACATTGGAACGAGTGTGCACTGGCCGCTAATTTTAGAAATGGCCTTTCTGAGGCCATTAAGAATGTTATGGTGGGTTTTCCCATTCCCACAGGTCTGAATGATACCATGTCCCTGGCTATTCAAATTGACCGGCGGTTGCGGGAGCGCAAAACCGCAAATTCCCTCATGTTGTTGTCTGAACAGACACCTGATGTGATGCAATGTGATAGAAAAACCGCAAATTCCCTCATGGTGTTGTCTGAACGGACACCTGATTTGATGCAATGTGATAGAATCCTGACTAGAAATGAGAGGAAAATTCATAGACGCCGGAATGGCTTGTGCTACTACTGTGGTGATTCTACACATGTTATCTCAGCATGCTCTAAACGTATATCTAAGGTTGTTAGTCCTGTCACCGTTGGTAATTTGCATCCTAAGTTTATTCTGTCTGTAACTTTGATTTGCTCACTGTCATCTTATCCTGTCATGGCGTTTGTAGATTCAGGTGCTGCCCTGAGTCTTATGGATCTCTCATTTGCTAAGCGCTGTGGTTTTATTCTTGAACCATTAGAAAATCCTATCCCTCTTAGGGGTATTGATGCTACGCCATTAGCAGAAAATAAACCGCAGTATTGGACACAGGTTACCATGTGCATGACTCCTGAACACCGCGAGGTGATACGTTTTCTCGTTCTACATAAAATGCATGATTTGGTTGTTTTGGGGCTGCCATGGTTACAGACCCATAATCCAGTCCTTGACTGGAAGGCTATGTCAGTGTCTAGTTGGGGCTGTCGTGGTATTCATGAGGATTCCCTGCCTGTGTCTATTGCTTCTTCTACACCTTCGGAAGTTCCGGAGTATTTGTCTGATTATCAGGATGTCTTTAGCGAGTCCAGGTCCAGTGCATTGCCTCCTCATAAGGAATGTGACTGTGCAATAGATTTGATTCCAGGCAGTAAATTTCCTAAGGGAAGACTGTTTAATCTGTCGATACCTGAACATACCGCTATGCGTTCATATATCAAGGAGTCTCTGGAGAAAGGACACATCCGTCCGTCTTCTTCCCCTCTTGGTGCGGGATTCTTTTTTGTGGCTAAAAAGGACGGATCTTTGAGGCCTTGTATTGACTATCGGCTTTTAAATAAGATCACTGTCAAATTTCAGTATCCTTTGCCGCTGTTGTCTGACTTGTTTGCCCGGATTAAAGGTGCCAAGTGGTTTACCAAGATAGACCTTCGTGGTGCGTACAACCTTGTGCGCATTAAGCAAGGGGATGAATGGAAAACCGCATTCAATACGCCCGAAGGTCATTTTGAGTACTTGGTGATGCCTTTTGGGCTCTCTAATGCCCCTTCAGTTTTTCAGTCCTTTATGCATGACATTTTCCGGAACTATCTGGATAAATTTTTGATCATTTATCTGGATGATATTCTGGTTTTTTCTGATAATTGGGACTCGCATGTGGAGCAGGTCAGGATGGTCTTTAAAATTTTGCGTGAAAATTCTTTGTTTGTCAAGGGCTCAAAGTGTCTTTTTGGTGTACAGAAGGTTCCCTTTTGGGGTTCATTTTTTCCCCTTCTGCTGTGGAGATGGACCCAGTCAAGGTCCGAGCTATTCTTGATTGGACTCAGCCCTCGTCAGTTAAGAGTCTTCAGAAGTTCTTGGGTTTCGCTAACTTCTACCGTCGTTTTATCGCTAACTTTTCTAGCATTGTGAAACCTTTGACGGATATGACCAAGAAGGGCTCCGATGTGGTTAATTGGGCTCCTGCTGCCGTGGAGGCTTTCCAGGAGTTGAAACGTCGGTTTACTTCGGCGCCTGTTTTGTGCCAGCCTGATGTCTCGCTTCCCTTTCAGGTTGAGGTGGATGCTTCAGAGATTGGAGCAGGGGCCGTTTTGTCGCAGAGAGGCCCTGGTTGCTCTGTTATGAGACCTTGCGCCTTTTTCTCTAGGAAGTTTTCGCCTGCGGAGCGAAATTATGATGTGGGCAATCGGGAGTTGTTGGCCATGAAATGGGCATTTGAGGAGTGGCGTCATTGGCTCGAGGGTGCTAAGCATCGTGTGGTGGTCTTGACTGATCACAAAAATCTGATGTATCTCGAGTCTGCTAAACGCCTGAATCCTAGACAGGCCCGCTGGTCATTGTTTTTCTCCCGTTTTGACTTTGTTGTCTCGTATTTACCAGGTTCAAAAAATGTGAAGGCCGATGCTCTTTCCAGGAGCTTTGTGCCTGATGCTCCTGGAGTCGCTGAACCTGTTGGTATTCTTAAGGATGGTATTATCTTGTCAGCTATTTCTCCAGATCTGCGACGTGTGTTGCAGAGATTTCAGGCTGATAGGCCTGATTCTTGTCCACCTGACAGACTGTTTGTGCCTGATAAGTGGACCAGCAGAGTCATTTCCGAGGTTCATTCCTCGGTGTTGGCAGGTCACCCAGGAATTTTTGGCACCAGAGATCTGGTGGCCAGATCCTTTTGGTGGCCTTCCTTGTCTAGGGATGTGCGGTCATTTGTACAGTCCTGTGGGACTTGTGCTCGAGCTAAGCCTTGCTGTTCTCGTGCCAGCGGGTTGCTCTTGCCCTTGCCTGTCCCTAAGAGACCTTGGACACATATCTCCATGGATTTCATTTCTGATCTTCCGGTGTCTCAAGGCATGTCTGTTATCTGGGTGATATGTGATCGCTTCTCCAAGATGGTCCATTTGGTTCCTTTGCCTAAGCTGCCTTCCTCTTCCGATCTGGTTCCTGTGTTTTTCCAGAACGTGGTTCGTTTGCACGGCATCCCTGAGAATATTGTGTCAGACAGAGGATCCCAGTTCGTTTCCAGATTCTGGCGATCCTTTTGTAGTAGGATGGGCATTGACTTGTCGTTTTCGTCTGCTTTCCATCCTCAGACTAATGGACAGACGGAGCGAACTAATCAGACTTTGGAGGCTTATTTGAGGTGTTTTGTCTCTGCTGATCAGGACGATTGGGTGACCTTCTTGCCGTTGGCTGAGTTTGCCCTTAATAATCGGGCTAGTTCCGCCACCTTGGTTTCGCCGTTTTTCTGCAACTCTGGTTTCCACCCTCGTTTTTCTTCGGGTCATGTGGAACCTTCTGACTGCCCTGGGGTGGATTCTGTGGTGGATAGGTTGCAGCGGATCTGGAATCTTGTGGTGGACAACTTGAAGTTGTCACAGGAGAGGGCTCAGCGCTTTGCCAACCGCCGCCGCGGTGTGGGTCCCCGACTATGTGTTGGGGATTTGGTGTAGCTTTCTTCCCGCTTTGTTCCTATGAAGGTTTCCTCTCCCAAATTTAAACCTCGTTTTATTGGTCCTTACAAGATATTGGAAATCCTTAATCCTGTATCCTTTCGCCTGGATCTTCCTGTGTCGTTTGCTATCCACAACGTGTTTCATAGGTCCTTGTTGCGGCGGTACGTTGTGCCTGTGGTTCCTTCTGCTGAGCCTCCTGCTCCGGTGTTGGTTGAGGGCGAGTTGGAGTACGTGGTGGAGAAGATCTTGGATTCTCGTCTCTCCAGGCGGAGGCTTCAGTACCTGGTCAAGTGGAAGGGCTATGGTCAGGAAGATAATTCCTGGGTGGTCGCCTCTGATGTTCATGCGGCCGATTTAGTTCGTGCCTTTCATGCCGCTTGTCCTGATCGCCCTGGTGGTCGTGGTGAGGGTTCGGTGACCCCTCACTAAGGGGGGGGGGTACTGTTGTGATTTAGCTTTTTGCTCCCTCTAGTGGTCATTAGTGATTTGACTCTGGAGCTTCTGTCTTTTCCTATATCCTCACCTGGGCCGTTAGTTCAGGGGCGTTGCTATATAAGCTCCCTGGACCTTCAGTTCAATGCCTGGCATCGTTGAAATCAGAGCTAATCTGTTGTGCTCTTGTCCTATGATCCTGGTTCCTGTATTTCAAGCTAAGTCTGCTTCCTTGCTTTTTGCTTTTGTTTTGTTTGGTATTTTTGTCCAGCTTGTTCCAATCTGTATCCTGACCTTTGCTGGAAGCTCTAGGGGGCTGGTGTTCTCCCCCTGGACCGTTAGACGGTTCGGGGGTTCTTGAATCTCCAGCGTGGATTTTTATAGGGTTTTTGTTGACCAGATAAGTTATCTTGCTATATTCTGCTATTAGTAAGCTGGCCTCTCTTTGCTGAACCTGGTTCATTTCTGTGTTTGTCATTTCCTCTTACCTCACCGTTATTATTTGTGGGGGGCTTGTATCTTGCTTTGGGGTCCCTTTCTCTGGAGGCAAGAGAGGTCTTTGTTTTCTTCTCCTAGGGGTAGTTAGATTCTCCGGCTGGCGCGAGTCATCTAGCGATCACCGTAGGCATGATCCCCGGCTACTTCTAGTGTTGGCGTTAGGAGTAGCTATTTGGTCAACCCAGTTACCACAGCCCTATGAGCTGGATTTTTGAATCTCGCAGACTTACACGTTCCTCTGAGACCCTGTCCACTGGGGTCATAACAGGTCAGTTGCTCCACAGCCTATTGTAAATGATGATATCAGTCTCTTGTAATCGAGGCATTGAATGTTACACCGCTGATAAGAAGCCTATTCTATAAAACATAAGAATGTTTTCTTATTTTAGAAGACAGAGGACAAGGAGAAGAAATGTTCCTTACATCTGTACCTGAAATATGGTTGTATTATACTAGGAGTTGTGTATAGAAGATATACATGTGAAAAACACAAACAATATATTCTCATGTACCAGGACGGTGTTATTACACCCCGGCAGGCCTAGAACTTATGCCTAAACCTACAATTATCAGTAACTAATATGAATATTAATTACCTGTTAGGAGATTTTTCTAATTCTCTTCTTGAAATCCACAAGGAAAAATTTCACGTTCCACCATCTCACTGGGCCTCAGTCACCTGTAAATAGTCAAAGGTGTGATAATATGTTCCTGCTACATGCTATACACACAGAAAAATATAACACACTAGAGACAAAATTACTTATTTCAGGTATACGGATTGTGGTCAGTTGATTGTTAATCCTGTAGTCAGTCATTTGATAGATTACTGTATATATTATGTTCAGTCATTCTAAAGTATTCTATAAATGTTATAGTCAGACTACAGTCTACTGGAAATGTGGTCAGACAATGCAAACCTAGCGTAAATGCTATGATCAGTCAGTCCATAAACTAGTGTAAAAGTTTTGGTCCGCCAGTCCACAGTGCACTGTAAAAGTGGTCAATTAGTCCACATTCTAGAGTAAATGTTGTGTTCATTCAGTCCATAGTCCTCTGGTCTACTGGAGATGTGTTTAGAAATTTCACACCTAGGATAAATACTGTGGTCAGTCAGTCCTTAGACTAGTGTAAATTTATTCAGGCAGTGCAAACTTTACTGGAAATGTGGTCAGGCAGTCGAAATCTAGTGAAAATGACGAGGTCAGTAAGGCCTTAAACAAGTGCAAATGCTGTGGTCAGTCAGTATTCAAGCTAATGTACATGCTGTGATCATTCATCCAAAGACTAGATTAAAAGTTTTGATCCTTCAGTCCAAGGTCTACTGTAGATGTGGCCAATCAGTCCACAGTCTAGTATAAATGCTGTGGTCAGTCAGTCTACAGTCTAGTCTAAATGAAATGCTCATTCAGACAATTTTGTCACGATCTCCATTCTGTTCTTGTCTGCTATGTTACTTTGTGTAGAAACTGTCAGTCTGTTTTGGTTGTGCTGGGTCTGTGCTGCAATCATCTGTGTTCACTTTCCTTGAGTAGTCCTCTACTTAAGCATGCTAGCTCCTCCATCCAGTGTCAATCGTACACTTGCTGCCTGTGTAAGACTTAAGCATGCTGGCTCCTCCATCCATTATTAATCGTACACTTGCTGTTGCCTGTGTAAGACTGATCCGTGCTGGGTCTGTGCTGCAATTGCCTGTGTGCACTTTCCTTGATTAGTTCTCTCCTTAAGCATGTTGTCTCCTCAATCCAGTGTCAATCGTACACTTGATGCTGCCTGTGTAAGACTTAAGCATGCTGGCTCCTCCATCCATTGTCAATCGTACACTTGCTGCTGCCTGTGTCAGACTGATCCATGCTGGGTCTGTGCTGCAATCATCTGTGTTCACTTTCCATGCAGGCTCCTCCATCCAGTGTCAATCGTACATTTGCTGCTGCCTGTGTAAGACTGATCCGTGCTGGGTCTGTGCTGCAATCATCTGTGTTCACTTTCCTTAATTAGTCCTCTACTTAAGCATGCTAGCTCCTCAATCCAGTCTCAATCGTACACTTGCTGCTGCCTGTGTCAGACTGATCCGTACTGGGTCCGTGCTGCAATCATCTGTGATCACTTTCCTAGAGTAGTCCTCTAATTAAGCATGCTGGCTCCTCTGTTGTGAATTTGCTTTTTGCTCCCTCTAGTGGTTACTAGTTTTTTGACTCTGGTTTTTCTGTCATTCCTTTTATCCGCACCTGGGTCGTTAGTTAGGGGTGTTGCTATATTAGCTCCCTGGACCTTCAGTTCAATGCCTGGCAACGTAGTTATCAGAGCTAGTCTGCTGTGCTCTTGTCTACTGATCCTGGTTCCAGTTATATCAGCTAACTCTGCCTTTTGCTTTTTGCTATTTGTTTTGGTTTTGTATTTTTGTCCAGCTTGTTCCAAATCAATAACCTGACCTTTGCTGGAAGCTCTAGGGGGGCTGGTGTTCTCCCCCCGGACCGTTAGACGGTTCGGGGGTTCTTGAATTTCCAGTGTGGATTTTGATAGGGTTTTTGTTGACCATATAAGTTACCTTTCTTTATTCTGCTTTCAGTAAGCGGGCCTCTCTGTGCTAAACCTGATTCATTTCTGTGTTTGTCATTTCCTCTTACCTCACCGTCATTATTTGTGGGGGGCTTCTATCCAGCTTTGGGGTCCCCTTCTCTGGAGGCAAGAAAGGTCTTTGTTTTCCTCTACTAGGGGTAGCTAGATTCTCCGGCTGGCGCGTGTCATCTAGAATCAACGTAGGAATGATCCCCGGCTACTTCTAGTGTTGGCGTTAGGAGTAGATATATGGTCAACCCAGTTACCACTGCCCTATGAGCTGGATTTTTGTATTCTGCAGACTTCCACGTTCCTCTGAGACCCTCGCCATTGGGGTCATAACAGTTTGCCAGGCCAGTATTAAATGTTTAATGCATTGCAGAAGAGGGATTATAAGAAAGAAGATTCTGAGTTTTTTTTTTTTTTTTCTTCTTCCCCTTTACCTCAGAGTGGCTATGCTTGCTGCAGACATGAATGTCCAGACCTTGATTACAAGTGTGGACCAGCTGGCTACTCGTGTGCAGGGCATACAAGACTATGTTATCAGAAATCCTAGGTCAGAACCTAAAATACCGATTCCTGAACTGTTTTCCGGAGACAGGTTTAAGTTTAGGAATTTCGTGAATAATTGTAAATTGTTTTTGTCCCTGAGACCCTGTTCATCTGGAGATTCTGCTCAGCAAGTAAAAATTGTTATTTCGTTCTTACGGGGCGACCCTCAGGATTGGGCTTTTTCGCTGGCGCCAGGAGATCCGGCATTGGCTGATCTTGATGCGTTTTTTCTGGCGCTCGGTTTACTTTATGAGGAACCCAATCTTGAGATTCAGGCAGAAAAGGCCTTGCTGGCTATGTCTCAGGGGCAGGACGAGGCTGAAGTGTATTGCCAAAAATTTCGGAAATGGTCCGTGCTGACACATTGGAACGAGTGTGCACTGGCCGCTAATTTTAGAAATGGCCTTTCTGAAGCCATTAAGAATGTTATGGTGGGTTTTCCCATTCCCACAGGTCTGAATGATACTATGGCACTGGCTATTCAAATTGACCGGCGGTTGCGGGAGCGCAAAACCGCAAATTCCCTCATGGTGTTGTCTGAACAGACACCTGATTTAATGCAATGTGATAGAATCCTGACTAGAAATGAGCGGAAAATTCATAGACGCCGGAATGGCTTGTGCTACTACTGTGGTGATTCTACACATGTTATCTCAGCATGCTCTAAACGTATAGCTAAGGTTGTTAGTCCTGTCACCGTTGGTAATTTGCAACCTAAATTTATTCTGTCTGTAACTTTGATTTGCTCACTGTCATCTTATCCTGTCATGGCGTTTGTAGATTCAGGTGCTGCCCTGAGTCTCATGGATCTCTCATTTGCTAAGCGCTGTGGGTTTACTCTTGAACCATTAGAAAATCCTATTCCTCTTAGGGGTATTGATGCTACACCATTGGCAGCAAATAAACCGCAGTATTGGACACAGGTTACCATGTGCATGACTCCTGAACACCGCGAGGTGATACGTTTCCTGGTTTTACATAAAATGCATGATTTGGTTGTTTTAGGGCTGCCATGGTTACAGACCCATAATCCAGTCCTTGACTGGAAGGCTATGTCAGTGTCTAGTTGGGGCTGTCGTGGTATTCATGAGGATTCCCTGCCTGTGTCTATTGCTTCTTCTACGCCTTCGGAAGTTCCGGAGTATTTGTCTGATTATCAGGATGTCTTCAGTGAGTCTGAGTCCAGTGCACTGCCTCCTCATAGGGACTGTGACTGTGCTATAGATTTGATCCCAGGCAGTAAGTTTCTTAAGGGAAGACTGTTTAATCTGTCGGTACCTGAACATACCGCTATGCGTTCATATATCAAGGAGTCTCTGGAGAAAGGACATATTTGTCCGTCTTCTTCCCCTCTTGGTGCGGGATTCTTTTTTGTGGCAAAAAAGGACGGATCTTTGAGACCTTGTATTGATTATCGGCTTTTAAATAAGATCACTGTCAAATTTCAGTATCCTTTACCGCTGTTGTCTGACTTGTTTGCCCGGATTAAGGGTGCCAAGTGGTTCACCAAGATAGACCTTCGTGGTGCGTACAACCTTGTGCGCATTAAGCAAGGTGATGAATGGAAAACCGCATTCAATACGCCCGAAGGTCATTTTGAGTACTTGGTGATGCCTTTTGGGCTCTCCAATGCGCCTTCAGTTTTTCAGTCCTTTATGCATGACATTTTCCGGAAGTATCTGGATAAATTTTTGATTGTTTATCTGGATGATATTTTGGTTTTTTCTGATAATTGGGATTCGCATGTGGAGCAGGTCAGGTTGGTCTTTAAAATTTTGCGTGAAAATTCTTTGTTTGTCAAGGGCTCAAAGTGTCTCTTTGGTGTACAGAAGGTTCCCTTTTTGGGGTTCATTTTTTCCCCTTCTGCTGTGGAGATGGACCCAGTCAAGGTCCGAGCTATTCTTGATTGGACTCAGCCCTCGTCAGTTAAGAGTCTTCAGAAGTTCTTGGGCTTCGCTAACTTCTACCGTCGTTTTATTGCTAATTTTTCTAGCATTGTGAAACCTTTGACGGATATGACCAAGAAGGGCTCCGATGTAGCTAACTGGGCTCCTGCTGCCGTGGAGGCTTTCCAGGAGTTGAAACGCCGGTTTACTTCGGCGCCTGTTTTGTGCCAGCCTGACGTCTCACTTCCCTTTCAGGTTGAGGTGGATGCTTCGGAGATTGGGGCAGGGGCCGTTTTGTCGCAGAGAGGCCCTGGTTGCTCTGTTATGAAACCTTGTGCCTTTTTCTCTAGGAAGTTTTCGCCTGCCGAGCGAAATTATGATGTGGGCAATCGGGAGTTGTTGGCCATGAAATGGGCATTTGAGGAGTGGCGTCATTGGCTCGAGGGTGCTAAGCATCGTGTGGTGGTCTTGACTGATCACAAAAATCTGATGTATCTCGAGTCTGCTAAACGCCTTAATCCGAGACAGGCCCGCTGGTCATTGTTTTTCTCCCGCTTTGATTTTGTTGTCTCGTATTTACCAGGTTCAAAGAATGTGAAGGCCGATGCTCTTTCTAGGAGCTTTGTGCCTGATGCTCCTGGAGTCGCTGATCCTGTTGGTATTCTTAAAGATGGAGTTATCTTGTCAGCTATTTCTCCGGATCTGCGACGTGTGTTGCAGAGATTTCAGGCTGATAGGCCTGAGTCTTGTCCACCTGACAGACTGTTTGTCCCGGATAAGTGGACCAGCAGAGTCATTTCCGAGGTTCATTCCTCGGTGTTGGCAGGTCACCCGGGAATTTTTGGCACCAGAGATCTGGTGGCCAGGTCCTTTTGGTGGCCTTTCTTGTCAAGGGATGTGCGGTCATTTGTGCAGTCCTGTGGGACTTGTGCTCGAGCTAAGCCTTGCTGTTCTCGTGCCAGCGGTTTGCTCTTGCCCTTGCCTGTCCCGAAGAGACCTTGGACACATATCTCCATGGATTTCATTTCTGATCTTCCGCTATCTCAGGGCATGTCCGTTATCTGGGTGATATGTGATCGCTTCTCCAAGATGGTCCATTTGGTTCCTTTGCCTAAGCTGCCTTCCTCTTCCGATCTGGTTCCTGTGTTTTTCCAGAACGTGGTTCGTTTGCACGGCATCCCTGAGAATATTGTGTCAGACAGAGGATCCCAGTTCGTTTCCAGGTTCTGGCGATCCTTTTGTAGTAGGATGGGCATTGATTTGTCGTTTTCGTCTGCTTTCCATCCTCAGACTAATGGACAGACGGAGCGAACCAATCAGACTTTGGAGGCTTATTTGAGGTGTTTTGTCTCTGCTGATCAGGACGATTGGGTGACATTCTTGCCGTTGGCTGAGTTTGCCCTTAATAATCGGGCTAGTTCCGCCACCTTGGTTTCGCCTTTTTTCTGCAACTCTGGTTTCCATCCTCGCTTTTCTTCGGGTCATGTGGAGCCTTCTGACTGTCCTGGGGTGGATTCTGTGGTGGATAGGTTGCAGCAGATCTGGAATCATGTGGTGGACAACTTGAAGTTGTCACAAGAGAAGGCTCAGCGCTTTGCCAACCGCCGCCGCGGTGTGGGTCCCCGACTACGCGTTGGGGATTTGGTATGGCTTTCTTCCCGCTTTGTTCCTATGAAGGTCTCCTCTCCCAAATTTAAACCTCGTTTTATTGGGCCTTACAAGATATTGGAAATCTTTAATCCTGTATCTTTTCGTCTGGATCTTCCTGTGTCGTTTGCTATTCACAATGTATTTCATAGGTCCTTGTTGCGGCGGTACATTGTGCCTGTAGTTCCTTCTGCTGAGCCTCCTGCTCCGGTGTTGGTTGAGGGCGAGTTGGAGTACGTGGTGGAGAAGATCTTGGATTCTCGCCTCTCCAGGCGGAGGCTTCAGTACCTGGTCAAGTGGAAGGGCTATGGTCAGGAGGATAATTCCTGGGTGGTCGCCTCTGATGTTCATGCGGCCGATTTAGTTCGGGCCTTTCATGCCGCTCGTCCTGATCGCCCTGGTGGTCGTGGTGAGGGTTCGGTGACCCCTCACTAAGGGGGGGGTACTGTTGTGAATTTGCTTTTTGCTCCCTCTAGTGGTTACTAGTTTTTTGACTCTGGTTTTTCTGTCATTCCTTTTATCCGCACCTGGGTCGTTAGTTAGGGGTGTTGCTATATTAGCTCCCTGGACCTTCAGTTCAATGCCTGGCAACGTAGTTATCAGAGCTAGTCTGCTGTGCTCTTGTCTACTGATCCTGGTTCCAGTTATATCAGCTAACTCTGCCTTTTGCTTTTTGCTATTTGTTTTGGTTTTGTATTTTTGTCCAGCTTGTTCCAAATCAATAACCTGACCTTTGCTGGAAGCTCTAGGGGGGCTGGTGTTCTCCCCCCGGACCGTTAGACGGTTCGGGGGTTCTTGAATTTCCAGTGTGGATTTTGATAGGGTTTTTGTTGACCATATAAGTTACCTTTCTTTATTCTGCTTTCAGTAAGCGGGCCTCTCTGTGCTAAACCTGATTCATTTCTGTGTTTGTCATTTCCTCTTACCTCACCGTCATTATTTGTGGGGGGCTTCTATCCAGCTTTGGGGTCCCCTTCTCTGGAGGCAAGAAAGGTCTTTGTTTTCCTCTACTAGGGGTAGCTAGATTCTCCGGCTGGCGCGTGTCATCTAGAATCAACGTAGGAATGATCCCCGGCTACTTCTAGTGTTGGCGTTAGGAGTAGATATATGGTCAACCCAGTTACCACTGCCCTATGAGCTGGATTTTTGTATTCTGCAGACTTCCACGTTCCTCTGAGACCCTCGCCATTGGGGTCATAACACTCC
The DNA here is from genome assembly GCF_051348905.1 of Ranitomeya variabilis. Lineage (NCBI taxonomy): Eukaryota > Metazoa > Chordata > Amphibia > Anura > Dendrobatidae > Ranitomeya > Ranitomeya variabilis. Next base: position 501,890,657 of record NC_135232.1, on the reverse strand, counting down.
TCCATCCAGTGTCAATCGTACACTTGCTGCCTGTGTGAGACTTAAGCATGCTGGCTCCTCCATCCATTATGAATCGTACACTTGCTGTTGCCTGTGTAAGACTGATCCGTGCTGGGTCTTTGCTGCAATCATCTGTGTTCACCTTCCTTGAGTAGTCCTCTACTTAAGCATGCTAGCTCCTCCATCCAGTGTCAATCGTACACTTGCTGCCTGTGTAAGACTTAAGCATGCTGGCTCCTCCATCCATTAATAATCTACACTTGCTGTTGCCTGTGTAAGACTGATCCATGCTGGGTCTGTGCTGCAATTGCCTGTGTGCACTTTCCTTGATTAGTTCTCTCCTTAAACATGTTGTCTCCTCAATCCAGTGTCAATCGTACACTTGCTGCTGCCTGTGTAAAACTTAAGCATGCTGGCTCCTCCATCCATTGTCAATCGTACACTTGCTGCTGCCTGTGTCAGACTGATCCGTGCTGGGTCTGTGCTGCAATCATCTGTGTTCACTTTCCATGCAAGCTCCTCCATCCAGTGTCAATCGTACATTTGCTGCTGCCTGTGTAAGACTGATCTGTGCTGGGTCTGTGCTGCAATCATCTGTGTTCACTTTCCTTGATTTGTCCTCTACTTAAGCATGCTAGCTCCTCAATCCAGTCTCAATCGTACACTTGCTGCTGCCTGTGTAAGGCTTAAGCATGCTGGCTCCTCCATCCAGTGTCAATCGTACACTTGCTGCTGCCTGTGTCAGACTGATCCGTACTGGGTCCGTGCTGCAATCATCTGTGATCACTTTCCTAGAGTAGTCCTCTAATTAAGCATGCTGGCTCCTCCATCCAGTGTCTATCGTACACTAGCTGCTGACTGTGTAAGACTGATCCGTGCTGGGTCTGTGCTGCAATCATCTGTGTTCACTTTCCTTGAGTAGTCCTCTACTTAAGCATGCTTGTTTCTCCATCCAGTGTCAATCGTACACTTGCTCCTGCCTGTGTAAGACTTAAGCATGCTGGCTCCTCCATCCAGTGTCAATCGTACACTTGCTGCTGCCTGTGTAAGACTGATCCCTCTGTTGTCTGTGCCTGACCCAGCCTGACGTTATTCCCTTCCCGGACTTAGACTCTTTGATTGTGACCTGACTTCTCTTGTGCATGCTCCCTGTAAACTGTCTTGTCTTTCTGGTATTCCTGACCTCGGCTAGTAAATTGGTTTAAGTCTCTGACTTCCCATTATTGTACTGCACCATTTCCTTGACCTGACCTCAGATTGTTTGACCTCCTTTTACTTATTCAGTAAGTAGTGTATATTTTTTCTTTCTGTTATTATTGTCTTTCTCTCCACTTCTGGGGCTAACAATTACTATAGTGACTCGCATCACACAGTCTTTTGGTCTACTGGAAATGTGGTCAGGAATTTCACACCTAGGTAGATGCTATGGCAAGTCAGTTCATAAACTAGTGTAAAACTTTTGGTCTGACAGTCCACAGTCAAATGTAAAAGTGGTCTGTCAGTCCACATTTTAGTGTAAATTTTTTTGTTGCATTCATTCAGTCCATAGTCTTTTGGTCTACTGGAAATGTGGTCAAGAATTCCACACCTAGCATAACTGCTGTGCTCAGTCAGTCCTTAGACTACTGTAAATGCTTGGATCAGTTAGCCCATGGACTAGCGTATAATGTTTTGTCCATCAGTCCACAGTTTGTTGTAAATGTGGCCAGTCAGTCCACAGTCTGGTGTAAATGATGTCGTCAGTGGGTCTACTATCTAATTTAAATGCTGTGGTCCATCAGTCCACAGTCTATTGTAAATGTTATGGTCATTCAGTCCATAATCTTTTGGTCTACAGGAAATGTGGTTAAGAATTCCGCACCTAGCATAACTGCTGTGCTCAGTCAGTCCTTAGACTACTGTAAATGCTTGAATCAGTTAGCCCATGGACTAGTGTAATATGTTTTGTCCATCAGTCCACAGTCTGATGTAAATGTGGCCAGTCAGTCCACAGTCTGGTGTAAATGATGTCGTCAGTGGGTCTACTATCTAGTTTAAATGCTGTGGTCCATCAGTCCACAGTCTACTGTAAATTCTTCGTTCAGCTGGTTCACAGTCTATTGTAAATGTTGTTATCCGATCCAAAGTCTAGAGGAAATGCTGTGGTCAGTCAGTCAACAGTCTAGAGTAAATGTTGTTAGTCTGTCCACAGTCTAGTGGAAATGCTGTGGTCAGTTACTCCACAGCCTATTGTAAATGATGATATCAGTCTCTTGTAATCGAGGCATTGAATGTTACACCGCTGATAAGAAGCCTATTCTATGAAACATAAGAATGTTTTCTTATTTTAGAAGACAGAGGACAAGGAGAAGTAATGTTCCCTACATCTGTACCTGAAATATGGTTGTATTATACTAGGAGTTGTGTATAGAAGATATACATGTGAAAAACACAAACAATATATTCTCATGTACCAGGACGGTGTTATTACACCCCGGCAGGCCTAGAACTTATGCCTAAACCTACAATTATCAGTAATTAATATGAATATTAATTACCTGTTAGGAGATTTTTCTAATTCTCTTCTTGAAATCCACAAGGAAAAATTTCACGTTCCACCATCTCACTGGGCCTCAGGCACCTGTAAATAGTCAAAGGTGTGATAATATGTTCCTGCTACATGCTATACACACAGAAAAATATAACACACTAGAGACAAAATTACTTATTTCAGGTATACGGATTGTGGTCAGTTTATTGTTAATCCTGTAGTCAGTCATTTGATAGTTTACTGTATATATTATGTTCAGTCATTCTAAAGTATTCTATAAATGTTATAGTCAGACTACAGTCTACTGGAAATGTGGTCAGACAATGCAAACCTAGCGTAAATGCTATGATCAGTCAGTCCATAAACTAGTGTAAAAGTTTTGGTCCGCCAGTCCACAGTCGACTGTAAAAGTGGTCAATTAGTCCACATTCTAGAGTAAATGTTGTGTTCATTCAGTCCATAGTCTTCTGGTCTACTGGAAATGTGTTTAGAAATTCCACACCTAGGATAAATACTGTGGTCAGTCAGTCCTTAGACTAGTGTAAATATAGTCAGGCAGTGCAAACTTTACTGGAAATGTGGTCAGGCAGTCGAAATCTAGTGAAAATGACGAGGTCAGTAAGGCCTTAAACAAGTGCAAATGCTGTGGTCAGTCAGTATTCAAGCTAATGTACATGCTGTGATCATTCATCGAAAGACTAGATTAAAAGTTTTGATCCGTCAGTCCAAGGTCTACTGTAGATGTGGCCAATCAGTCCACAGTCTAGTATAAATGCTGTGGTCAGTCAGTCCACAGTCTAGTCTAAATGAAATGCTCATTCAGACCATTTTGTCACAATCTCCATTCTGTTCCTGTCTGCTATGTTACTTTGTGTAGAAGCTGTCAGTCTGTTTTGGTTGTGCTGGGTCTGTGCTGCAATCATCTGTGTTCACTTTCCTTGATCAGTCCTCTACTTAAGCATGCTGGCTAATAAATCAAGTATCAATCGTACACTTGCTGTTGCCTGTGTAAGACTTAGGCATGCTGGCTCCTCCATCCAGTGTCAATTGTACACTTGCTGCTGCCTATGTAAGACTGATCCGTGCTGGGTCTTTGCTGCAATCATCTGTGTTCACCTTCCTTGAGTAGTCCTCTACTTAAGCATGCTAGCTCCTCCATCCAGTGTCAATCGTACACTTGCTGTCTGTGTAAGACTTAAGCATGCTGGCTCCTCCATCCATTATTAATCGTACACTTGCTGTTGCCTGTGTAAGACTGATCCGTGCTGGGTCTTTGCTGCAATCATCTGTGTTCACCTTCCTTGAGTAGTCCTCTACTTAAGCATGCTAGCTCCTCCATCCAGTGTCAATCGTACACTTGCTGCCTGTGTAAGACTTAAGCATGCTGGCTCCTCCATCCATTATTAATCATACACTTGCTGTTGCCTGTGTAAGACTGATCCGTGCTGGGTCTTTGCTGCAATCATCTGTGATCACTTTCCTAGAGTAGTCCTCTAATTCAGCATGCAGGCTCCTCTATCCAGTGTCAATCGTACACTAGCTGCTGCCTGTGTAAGACTGATCCGCGCTGGGTCTGTGCTGCAATCATCTGTGTTCACTTTCCTTGAGTAGTCCTCTACTTAAGCATGCTGGCTCCTCCATCCAGTGTCAATCGTACACTTGCTACTGCCTGTGTAAGACTGATCCCTCTGTGCTCTGTGCCTGACCCAGCCTGACGTTATTTCCTTCCCGGACTTAGACTCTTTGCTTGTGACCTGACTTCTCTTGTGCATGCTCCCTGTAAACTGTCTTGTCTTTCTGGTATTCCTGACCTTGGCTAGTAAATTGGTTTAAGTCTCTGACTTCCCCTTATTGTACTGCACCATTTCCTGGACCTGACCTCAGATTGTTTGACCTCCTTTTACTTATTCAGTAAGTAGTGTATATTTTTTCTTTCTGTTATTATTGTCTTTCTCTCCACTTCTGGGGCTAACAATTACTATAGTGACTCGCATCACACATAGTCTTTTGGTCTACTGGAAATGTGGTCAGGAATTTCACACCTAGGTAGATGCTATGGCAAGTCAGTTCATAAACTAGTGTAAAACTTTTGGTCTGACAGTCCACAGTCGAATGTAAAAGTGGTCTGTCAGTCCACATTTTAGTGTAAATGTTGCATTCATTCAGTCCATAGTCTTTTGGTCTACTGGAAATGTGGTCAAGAATTCCACACCTAGCATAACTGCTGTGCTCAGTCAGTCCTTAGACTACTGTAAATGCTTGGATCAGTTAGCCCATGGACTAGTGTAAAATGTTTTGTCCATCAGTCCACAGTCTGATGTAAATGTGGCCAGTCAGTCCACAGTCTGGTGTAAATGATGTCGTCAGTGGGTCTACTATCTAATTTAAATGCTGTGGTCCATCAGTCCACAGTCTACTGTAAATTCTTTGTTCAGTTAGTTCAGTGTAAATAATGATATCAGTCTCTTGTAATCGAGGCATTGAATGTTACACCGCTGATAAGAAGCCTATTCTATGAAACATGAGAATGTTTTCTTAGTTTAGAAGACAGAGGACAAGGAGAAGAAATGTTCCTTACATCTGTACCTGAAATATGGTTGTATTATACTAGGAGTTGTGTATAGAAGATATACATGTGAAAAACACAAACAATATATTCTCATGTACCAGGACGGTGTTATTACACCCCGGCAGGCCTAGAACCTATGCCTAAACCTACAATTATCAGTAATTAATATGAATATTAATTACCTGTTAGGAGATTTTTCTAATTCTCTTCTTTAAATCCACAAGGAAAAATTTCACGTTCCACCATCTCACTGGGCCTCAGTCACCTGTAAATAGTCAAAGCTGTGATAACATGTTCCTGCTACATGCTATACACACAGAAAAATATAACACACTAGAGACAAAATTACTTATTTCAGGTATAAGGATTGTGGTCAGTTTATTGTTAATCCTGTAGTCAGTCATTTGATAGTTTACTGTATATATTATGTTCAGTCATTCTAAAGTATTCTATAAATGTTATAGTCAGACTACAGTCTACTGGAAATGTGGTCAGACAATGCAAACCTAGCGTAAATGCTTTGATCAGTCAGTCCATAAACTAGTGTAAAATTTTGGTCCCCAGTCCACTGTAAAAGTGGTCTATTAGTCCACATTCTAGTGTAAATGTTGTGTTCATTCAGTCCATGGTCTTCTGGTCTACTGGAAATGTGTTCAGAAATTCCACACCTAGCATAAATGCTGTGGTCAGTCAGTCCTTTGACTAGTGTAAATATAGTCAGGCAGTGCAAACTTTACTGGAAATGTGGTCAGGCAGTAGAAATCTAGTGAAAATGATGAGGTCAGTAAGGCCTTAACAAGTGCAAATGCTGTGGTCAGTCAGTATTCAAACTAATGTACATGCTGTGATCATTCATCGAAAGACTAGATTAAAAGTTTTGATCCTTCAGTCCAAGGTCTACTGTAGATGTGGCCAATCAGTCCACAGTCTAGTATAAATGCTGTGGTCAGTCAGTCCACAGTCTAGTCTAAATGAAATGCTCATTCAGACCATAGTGTCACAATCTCCATTCTGTTCCTGTCTGCTATGTTACTTTGTGTAGAAGCTGTCAGTCTGTTTTGGTTGTGCTGGGTCTGAGCTGCAATCATCTGTGTTCACTTTCCTTGAGTAGTCCTCTACTTAAGCATGCTGGCTCCTCCATCCAGTGTCAATCGTACACTTGCTACTGCCTGTGTAAGACTGATCCGTGCTGGGTCTTTGCTGCAATCATCTGTGTTCACTTTCCTTGAGTAGTCCTCTATACGTAAGCCTGCTGGCTCCTCTATCCAATGTCAATCGTACACTTGCTGCTGCCTGTGTAAGACTGATCCTTCATGGGTCTGTGCTGCAATCATCTGTGTTCACTTTACATGAGTAGTCCTCTACTTAAGCTTGCTGGCTCCACCATCCAGTGCCAATCGTACACTTTCTGCTGCCTGTGTAAGACTGATCCCTCTGTGCTCTGTGCCTGACCCAGCCTGACTTTGTTCCTTGTTGTGAATTCCGTTCTCGGGCTCCCTCCTGTGGTCATGAGTGATATTGTGTTCTGTTCTTGGGCTCCCTCTGGTGGCCTTTAGTGCTTACTGCGGGTCTGTAGCTGGAATCCAGCTGCCTCGTTTTCTGCTAGTCTGGCCTCTATTTAACTCCACCTGGACCTTCACTTTTTGCCTGCTGTCATTGTATTCAGTACTGGTTCTGATCTCTCTGGACTTTCCTTGTGACCTGTCTCCTCCTGAGAAGCTAAGTCTTGCTAGTTCATGTTTGCTCATTATTTCCTTGAAAATGTTTCTCTGTATATGATGATTTCTGTCCAGCTTGCTTATATGTAATATTCTCGCTTGCTGGAAGTTCTGGGGTGCAGAGTTGCGCCCCTCACATCGTGAGTCGGTGTGGGGGTTCTTGTAATCTCTGCGTGGATTATTTTTGATAGCATTTTATACTGTACAGATCCCTTGCTGTCTTCTGACTATTTAGTGTTAGCGGGCCTCATTTGCTAAAACCTGTTTTCATTTCTGCGTTTGTGTTTTCCCCTTAACTCACCGTTATTATTTGTGGGGGGCTGTCTAAAACTTTGGGGTGATTTCTCTGAGGCAAGTGAGGCTTGCTTTTTCTCTAGGGGTAGCTAGTTTCTCAGGCTGTGACGAAGCATCTAGGATTTTAGGTAACGCTCCACGGCTGCCTATAGTGTGTATTGATAGAATCAGGGTTGCAGTCAGTATAGCTCCCACATCCCCAGAGCTTGTCCTAAGGATTTCTGTTACTTAGCAGGTCAGTTTGTGATCTTTGCCACCAGGATCATAACAGTACAGCAGGCCATAAAAGAGTTAATGCATCGCAAAAGAGGGATAAGAGAGATCATGTTTTTTTTTTTCCTCTGCGGTGCGTCTAGCCTCTCTCCTCCCCTTAATCTCTGGGTGGTTCAGAATTCAGCTGCAGACATGGACATTCAGAGTCTGTCCTCTAGTCTGGATCATCTCACTGCAAGGGTACAAGGTATCCAGGATTATGTAGTTCACAGTCCTATGTCAGAGCCTAAAATACCAATTCCTGAGTTATTCTCTGGAGATAGATCTAGGTTTTTGAATTTCAAAAATAATTGCAAATTATTCCTTTCTCTGAGACCTCGTTCCTCTGGTGACCCTGTTCAGCAAGTTAAAATTATTATTTCTTTGTTACGTGGTGACCCTCAAGATTGGGCATTCTCTCTGCCGCCAGGAGATCCTGCATTACTAAATGTGGATGCGTTTTTTCTGGCGCTTGGATTGCTTTATGAGGAACCTAATCTAATAGACCAGGCAGAAAGGGTTTTGCTGGCTCTCTCTCAGGGTCTGGATGAAGCAGAGGTTTACTGTCAGAAGTTTAGGAAATGGTCTGTGCTCACTCAGTGGAATGAGTGTGCCCTGGCAGCAATTTTCAGAAAAGGTCTTTCTGAAGCTGTTAAGGATGTTATGGTGGGGTTCCCCACGCCTGCGGGTCTGAATGAGTCTTTGTCGTTGGCCATTCAGATTGATCGGCGTTTGCGGGAGCGCAAACCTGTGCACCATCTGGCGGTATTTTCTGAGCAGAAGCCTGAGTCTATGCAATGTGACAGGATTCTGACCAGAATTGAACGGCAGAATCACAGACGTCAGAATGGGTTGTGCTTTTACTGTGGTGATTCTACTCATGTTATCTCTGATTGTTCTAAGCGCACAAATAGGTTCACTAAATCTGTCACCATTGGTACAGTACAGCCCAAATTCATTTTGTCTGTTACTTTGATTTGCTCCCTGTCATCCTACTCAGTTATGGCTTTTGTGGATTCAGGTGCTGCCCTGAACTTGATGGATTTGTCATTTGCCAGGCGCTGTGGTTTTATCTTGGAGCCTTTGCAATTTCCTATTCCACTAAAGGGAATTGATGCTACGCCATTGGCCAAGAATAAGCCTCAGTACTGGACTCAAGTGACTATGTGCATGACTCCTGCACATCAGGAGGTGATTCGTTTTCTTGTGTTACATAATTTGCATGACGTTGTCGTGTTGGGTCTGCCATGGCTGCAGGCTCATAATCCAGTCCTGGATTGGAAAGCAATGTCTGTGTCAAGTTGGGGTTGCCAGGGGATTCTTGGCGATGCTCCTTTGGTGTCAATTGCTGCTTCTACTCCTTCTGAAGTCCCTGAATTTCTGTCGGACTACCAGGATATATTTGATGAGCCCAAATCCAGTGCCCTACCTCCTCATAGGGATTGTGATTGTGCTATAAATTTGATTCCTGGTAGTAAGTTCCCTAAGGGACGACTTTTCAATTTATCTGTACCAGAACATACCGCTATGCGGAGTTATATAAAGGAGTCTCTGGAGAAGGGGCATATTCGCCCGTCCTTGTCCCCTTTGGGTGCGGGGTTCTTTTTTGTGGCCAAGAAGGATGGTTCTCTGAGACCTTGTATAGATTATCGCCTTCTAAATAACATCACGGTCAAATTTCGGTATCCTTTGCCATTGCTGTCTGATCTGTTTGCTCGGATGAAGGGGGCTAGTTGGTTCACCAAGATAGATCTTCGAGGAGCGTATAATCTTGTGCGTATAAAACAGGGCGATGAATGGAAAACGGCATTTAATACGCCCGAAGGCCATTTTGAGTACTTGGTGATGCCTTTTGGGCTCTCTAATGCACCTTCCGTGTTTCAGTCCTTCATGCACGACATCTTCCGAGAGTATCTGGATAGATTTAGGATTGTGTACCTGGATGATATTTTGGTATTTTCTGACGATTGGGAATCCCATGTGAAGCAGGTCAGGATGGTATTTCAGGTCCTGCGTGCCAATGCCTTATTTGTGAAGGGCTCTAAATGTCTCTTCGGAGTCCAGAAGGTTTCCTTTTTGGGCTTTATTTTTTCTCCTTCCACTATTGAGATGGATCCAGTTAAGGTCCAGGCTATTTATGACTGGACTCAACCTACATCAGTGAAGAGTCTTCAGAAGTTCTTGGGCTTTGCTAATTTTTACCGTCGCTTCATCACTAATTTCTCTAGTGTGGTTAAGCCTTTGACGGATTTGACCAAGAAGGGTTCTGATGTGACCAATTGGTCTCCTGCGGCCGTGGAGGCCTTTCAGGAGCTGAAACGTCGGTTTTCTTCGGCTCCTGTCTTGTGTCAGCCGGATGTCTCTCTCCCTTTCCAGGTCGAGGTTGATGCCTCTGAGATAGGAGCAGGGGCTGTCTTGTCGCAGAAAAACTCTGATGGCTCTATGATGGGGCCATGTGCTTTCTTTTCAAGAAAGTTTTCGCCTGCCGAGCGGAATTATGATGTTGGTAATCGGGAGTTGTTGGCAATGAAGTGGGCATTTGAGGAGTGGCGACATTGGCTTGAGGGAGCCAAACATCGTGTAGTGGTCTTGACGGATCACAAGATTTTGACTTATCTCGAGTCTGCCAAACGGTTAAATCCTAGACAGGCTCGATGGTCGCTGTTTTTCTCCCGTTTCAATTTCGTGGTTTCATACCTTCCGGGTTCAAAGAACGTGAAGGCTGATGCCCTTTCTAGGAGTTTTGTGCCTGACTCTCCGGGAGTTTCTGAACCGGCTGGTATCCTCAGAGAGGGGGTGATTCTGTCTGCCATCTCCCCTGATTTGCGGCGGGTGCTGCAGGAATTTCAGGCCAATAAACCTGACCGTTGTCCACCGGAGAGACTGTTTGTCCCAGATAGATGGACCAGTAGAGTTATTTCCGAGGTTCATTCTTCGGTGTTGGCGGGTCACCCTGGAATTTTTGGTACCAGGGATTTGGTGGCTAGGTCCTTTTGGTGGCCGTCCTTGTCGCGGGATGTGCGTTCCTTTGTGCAGTCCTATGGGATTTGTGCTCGGGCCAAGCCTTGCTGTTCTCGTGCCAGTGGTTTGCTTTTGCCTTTGCCTGTCCCAAAGAGGCCTTGGACGCATATTTCCATGGATTTTATTTCGGACCTTCCAGTCTCTCAGAGGATGTCTGTCATCTGGGTGGTTTGTGATCGTTTTTCTAAAATGGTCCATTTGGTGCCCTTGCCTAAGCTGCCTTCCTCCTCCGATTTGGTGCCGCTGTTTTTTCAGAATGTGGTTCGTTTGCATGGGATTCCGGAGAACATTGTGTCTGACAGAGGATCCCAGTTTGTGTCCAGATTTTGGCGGTCCTCTTGTGCTAGGATGGGCATTGATTTGTCGTTTTCGTCGGCCTTCCATCCTCAGACGAATGGCCAAACTGAACGAACTAATCAGACCTTGGAAACTTATCTGAGATGTTTTGTTTCGGCTGATCAGGATGATTGGGTGTCCTTTTTGCCATTGGCTGAGTTCGCCCTCAATAATCGGGCTAGTTCTGCTACTTTGGTTTCACCTTTTTTTTGCAATTCTGGTTTTCATCCTCGTTTTTCCTCAGGTCAGGTTGAGCCTTCGGACTGTCCTGGGGTGGATTCTGTGGTGGATAGGTTGCAACAGATTTGGAACCACGTAGTGGACAATTTGACGTTGTCACAAGAGAAGGCTCAGCGCTTTGCTAACCGCCGTCGCTGTGTGGGTCCCCGACTTCGTGTGGGGGATTTGGTATGGCTGTCTTCTCGTTTCGTTCCTATGAAGGTTTCCTCTCCTAAGTTCAAGCCTCGTTTCATCAGTCCTTATAAGATTTTAGAAATCCTTAACCCTGTGTCATTTCGTTTGGACCTCCCAGCATCGTTTGCCATTCATAATGTGTTCCATAGGTCATTATTGCGGAGGTATGTGGTGCCTGTGGTTCCTTCTGTTGATCCTCCTGCTCCTGGGTTGGTTGAGGGAGAATTGTAGTATGTGGTGGAGAAGATCTTGGATTCTCGTATTTCGAGATGGAAGCTTCAGTACTTGGTTAAGTGGAAGGGCTATGGTCAGGAGGATAATTCCTGGGTTGTCGCCTCTGATGTCCATGCGGCTAATTTAGTTCGTGCCTTTCATCTGGCTCATCCGGATCGGCCTGGGGGCTCTGGTGAGGGTTCGGTGACCCCTCCTCAAGGGGGGGTACTGTTGTGAATTCCGTTCTCGGGCTCCCTCCTGTGGTCATGAGTGGTATTGTGTGAGTTCTGTTCTTGGGCTCCCTCTGGTGGCCTTTAGTGCTTACTGCGGGTCTGTAGCTGGAATCCAGCTGCCTCGTTTTCTGCTAGTCTGGCCTCTATTTAACCCTTGTCAGGCTGCATAATTTTACAACCTTAACAGGCTGCATAGGTACAATTGTACCTTCACATATACCTCCACTGTGGGAAGACTTTACTTGGTTTCAGAAACTAAAGTTCATTCAGCTACAAATGTTATGCTGATATCTATTGTTCAGTGTTGTTACTGGTCACTTATGTTGCTGTCAATTAAGTTAATTCAAACTGGGAGTGGCTTCTACTTGTCTTCCTGCCTCCCTCCTCTCATTAGCCATTTTGCTGTTCATCTCATTGCTGTGAGCACACATTTCTAGGCTTGTGAAGTCTTCAATTTCTTGGAAACGAAGGTAGGAAAGTCTCACAGCATCTAACAGCCAGTTATACCTTTATTCTCATTATGTGGGGACAGAACAGTCAAATTGTCTTTCAGCCTGGACTTGGCTTACATATATTTTGTATGAAACTTATCACTATAGGTATAATTTTTATACGAAAAATGGATAATAATTAGTATCTACATATTGTTTTACGATGTTTTATTTATATTCAGCACAAAATACGAAGCCAAAATTCATCTAGCAAGTCATCATGAGTGATAGTAATGCTGGATCTAGTTTCCGCCATAATCCAAGAAAACGTGTTTGCAGGTTAGTATAATTTTGTGAAAAGCCAATAATGTAGTATTTCGGAAAATTATTTATTTTACATTTTTTCATATTTACAGATTTACGTCTGACGAAATAATGCGAATGCTAGAAGAATCTGATTCTGAGCATGAGGATGAACCATATGTTGCATCTGATGATGAAAACTATGTACCACAAGTGGATGTTACTGAAGAAGATTCAGACATTGAACAAGAAATGGTCATAGAGCATGAAAATGAATACGAATCAGACGAAAGTGTTGAGGATGATTCTGTGCCTCAAAGTGCAGGCGACATTTGGACTGCTAAGGATGAAACTCAATGGTGCAGTAATCCACTGCCAAATGCACAAACAAAATCTCGTAATGTCCTACGACAAAGAGGTGGCCCTGCAGCAATCAGCAACCTATATACAGCAAAAGAGCTATTCAAGTCCATCATGACTCCCGAGATGTGTGACATCATATTACGGGAAACGAATCGAAAGGCCAAGAGAGTTTGTGATGCTTACAACAACGAACTGGTACAACGTTTTCCTGATTCTTCCAAACGGCCACCACAAAAAACATTCAAGCAATTTACTGAAACTGAACTTCATGCATTTTTGGGCATACTGATTGCTGCTGGTGTGCACAGAGCCAACAAAGAGAATCTGGAGGAAATGTGGAATGTTGCTGCTCTGCCTCTTATACGTGCAGCCATGTCTCGTGACCGCTTCAAGATGATACTCAGATTTATCAGGTTTGACAACGAAAATACACGTGCAGAACGTGTGCAAACAGATAAAGCTGCACCAATACGGGACATCTGGACAATGCTGAACAGTAATCTGGAGAGAGCCTACAAGCCATATCATTGTATCACCGTCGACGAGCAATTATTTCCATTTAGAGGTCATACTAAATTTACCCAGTATATACCTTCAAAACCAGCTAAATATGGCATAAAGATTTTCTGGGCTTGTGACTCATCAAATGCCTACCCTTTACAAGGTCAGCTCTACACTGGGAAACCAACTGATGGTCCTCGACAAGTAAACATTGGAGAACGAACAGTATTGGACCTAGTGAGCTCGTATAAAGGCTCTGGAAGAAATGTCACCACCGATAACTTCTTTACAACCATGGAACTAGCTAAGGTATTGAACTCCTGGAACATGACACTAGTTGGTACAGTAAGAAAAAACAAAAGGTTCCTACCTAGCAACATGCAGCCTGCCAAAGAAAGGCCTGTAAACTCGACAAATTTTGCCTACAATCATGATGCAACAGTCTGTTCATATGTACCAAAGAAGAACAAATCAGTCGTGCTTCTATCATCTATGCACATGACGGGAGAAGTTGAAGAGACACTAGCAGCCAAGCCAGAGATAATAAAATACTACAACATAACAAAAGGTGGCGTTGATGTTATGGATAAAATGTTGGGAGAGTACACTGTGAAACGACGAACATCACGTTGGACTTTGGCATTTTTCTACAATATGATTGATGTCAGTGGGTTAGCATCCTACATCATCTACAGAGAACACAATCCAAGCTTCAGGGCAAAGGATCAACGAAGAAAGTTCCTGAAAGATCTCGCAAATCAGCTGTGTATGATTGCAATTGAAGATCGTAGTACAAACAAAATGATAATGAGAAACCATTTTCTTCGAGGTGCAGTAGAAATGGTGCTTGGACGATGCATTGTGGTAGCATCGCAGCCAGCAGCTGGCCCCAACATACCTCATGGTAGTCGTGGACCCTCCCCTGTTGTTGGTAGTTGCTATGTCTGCAGAGACCTGAGGCGAAAACAACGCAAGACTAGAAAGTCTTGTGTGGTTTGTGTGAAACCCATTTGCGATGAACACTCTGTAGCAAAGCCAACATGCATTACTTGCAAAGAAAATCAATAAAAAAAAGTTTCTTACATTTTCTTTTATAATGTAAATGAACAGTTTTTTACTTGTTTATAATAGTTAAATAGCATTATCATTAAAAAAAAATTTATGCTTTTTCCCTTGCATTATCTTCATTCAAAATATATGAGGTACATTTGTACCTATGCAGCTTGTTATGGATGCAAAAAGATCTCGACCCCTTATCTCGGAAGCGGGTGGAGATATTTTATTGAAATTTGGCCAATATATTCTGGACCAAAAATGTAGAGATGTCACGAAATTTCAGCCCTCTACGTCTTTTCAAAAAAAAGTTATTGCAATTTTAAAACGGAATAGTTACAATTGTACCTATTCAGCCGGATAAGGGTTAACTCCACCTGGACCTTCACTTTTTGCCTGCTGTCGTTGTATTCAGTACTGGTTCTGATCTCTCTGGACTTTCCTTGTGACCTGTCTCCTCCTGAGAAGCTAAGTCTTGCTAGTTCATGTTTGCTCATTATTTCCTTGAAAATGTTTCTCTGTATATGATGAGTTCTGTCCAGCTTGCTTATATGTAATATTCTCGCTTGCTGGAAGTTCTGGGGTGCAGAGTTGCGCCCCTCACATCGTGAGTCGGTGTGGGGGTTCTTGTAATCTCTGCGTGGATTATTTTTGATAGCATTTTATACTGACCGCACAGATCCCTTGCTGTCTTCTGACTATTTAGTGTTAGCGGGCCTCATTTGCTAAAAACCTGTTTTCATTTCTACGTTTGTGTTTTCCCCTTAACTCACCGTTATTATTTGTGGGGGGCTGTCTAAAACTTTGGGGTGATTTCTCTGAGGCAAGTGAGGCTTGCTTTCTCTCTAGGGGTAGCTAGTTTCTCAGGCTGTGACGAGGCGTCTAGGATTTTAGGTAACGCTCCACGGCTGCCTATAGTGTGTATTGATAGAATCAGGGTTGCGGTCAGTATAGCTCCCACATCCCCAGAGCTTGTCCTAAGGATTTCTGTTAGTTAGCAGGTCAGTTTGCGATCCTTGCCACCAGGATCATAACAGTTCCTTTCCCCGACTTAGACTCTTTGCTTTTGACCTGACTTCTCTTGTGCCTGCTCCCTGTAAACGGTCTTGTCTTTCTGGTATTCCTAACCTCGGCTAGTAAATTGGTTTAAGTCTCTGACTTCCCCTTGTTGTACTGCATAATTTCCTGGACCTGTCCTCGGATTGTTTGACCTCCTTTTACTTATTCAGTGAGTAGTGTATATTTTTTCTTTCTGTTATTGTTGTCTTTCTCTCCACTTCTGGGGCTAACATTTACTATAGTGACTCGCATCACACATAGTCTTTTGGTCTACTGGAAAGGTGGGCAGGAATTTCACACCTAGCTAAATGCTATGGCAAGTCAGTCCATAAACTAGTATAAAACTTTTGGTCTACCAGTCCACAGTCGAATGTAAAAGTGGTTTGTCAGTCCACATTCTAGTGTAAATGTTGGTTTCATTCAGTCCATAGTCTTTTAGTCCACTGGAAATGTGGTGAGAAATTCCACACCTAGCATAAATGCTGTGGTCAGTCAGTCCACAGTCTATTGTAAATGTTATGGTCATTCAGTCTTTTGGTCTACTGGAAATGTGGTCAAAAATTCCGCACCTAGCATACAGTAACTGCTGTGCTCAGTCAGTCCTTAGACTACTGTAAATGCTTGGATCAGTTAGCTCATGGACTAGTGTAAAATGTTTTGTCCGTCAGTCCACAGTCTGGTGTAAATGATGTTGCCAGTGGGTCTACTATCTAGTTTAAATGCTGTGGTCCATAAGTCCACAGTCTACTGTAAATTCTTTGTTCAGTTGGTTCACAGTCTATTGTAAATGTTGTTCTTATCCAATCCAAAGTCTAGAGGAAATACTGTGGTCAGTCGGTCAACAGTCTAGAGTAAATGTTGTTAGTCTATCCACAGTCTAGTGGAAATGTTGTGGTCAGTTGCTCCACAGCCTAGCGTAAATGATGAGATCAGTCTCTTGTAATCGAGGCATTGAATGTTACCCTGCTGATAAGAAGCCTATTCTATGAAACAGAACGTTTTCTTATTTTAGAAGACAGAGGACAAGGAGTAGAAATGTTCCTTACATCTCTACCATGTTTTAAATCTGTATTATTATTTGCTCATGTCCGGATAGACTATATTATGAGTCGCTATTAGCACTATGTACACAGGTACACTCACCGGCCACTTTATTAGGTACACCATGCTAGTAACGGGTTGGACCCCCTTTTGCCTTCCGAACTGCCTCAATTCTTCGTGGCATAGATTCAACAAGGTGCTGGAAGCATTCCTCAGAGAGTTTGGTCCATATTGACATGATGGCATCACACAGTTGCCGCAGATTTGTCGGCTGCACATCCCAAAGATGCTCCATACAAGGCAGGATGGATCCATGCTTTCATGTTGTTTACGCCAAATTCTGACCCTACCATCCGAATGTCGCAGCAGAAATCGAGACTCATCAGACCAAGCAACGTTTTTCCAATCTTCTACTGTCCAATTTCGATGAGCTTGTACAAATTGTAGCCTCAGTTTCCTGTTCTTAGCTGAAAGGAGTGGTACCCGGTGTGGTCTTCTGCTGCTGTAGCCCATCTGCCTCAAAGTTCGACGCACTGTGCGTTCAGAGATGCTCTTAGGCCTACCTTGGTTGTAACGGGTGGCAATTTGAGTCACTGTTGCCTTTCTATCAGCTCGAACCAGTCTGCCCATTCTCCTCTGACCTCTGGCATCAACAAGGCATTTCCGCCCACAGAACTGCCGCTCACTGGATTTTTTTTCTTTTTCGGACCATTCTCTGTAAACCCTAGAGATGGTTGTGCGTGAAAATCCCAGTAGATCAGCAGTTTCTGAAATACTCAGACCAGCCCTTCTGGCACCAACAACCATGCCACGTTCAAAGGCGCTCAAATCACCTTTCTTCCCCATACTGATGCTCGGTTTGAACTGCAGAAGATTGTCTTGACCATGTCTACATGCCTAAATGCACTGAGTTGCCGCCATGTGATTGGCTGATTAGAAATTAAGTGTTAACAAGAAGTTGGACAGGTGTACCTAATAAAGTGGCCGGTGAGTGTATTTTGCAGACATTCAGATTTACCTAATACCATAGTCTTGAGTGGTTTCTTCTTTATGTGGGCTTTTGCGCTCCATTTATTATTCATTTTTTTACCATCATCCCATTACAGTGTGCGCCCACGTGTGGCTGTGCGCATCGCCCTGTGTACGGGCGGCTGCCGCATATGGACAGGCGTCTTAGGTGCCTTGTGCGCAGGTCCGGAACTTCTTTCCTGGCCTGCGTGCTCGGCCTGACGCCAGGTCCTTGTGCGGAGCTTTCTCGCCGCAGTGCGCATGCACCGACAGCGCCACTACGATTGGTGGCTGCCAGACATGTGATCTAGGTCAGGGGGGTTATAGGCAGGTCCTGCTCTACCACATACCATATCCCCTTGAGGAAGCTGCGTGTGAGCGCTGCGAAACGTGCGTCGGGGTCTTTCCACCGGCGGGATCCCTTCTCCTCCCCCCCTTGTTGCATGGGTAAGCATATTTTTGACTTTACTATTGCTGTGCCTTGGGTCATTGCTTATAATTAACTAGCTGTACTACCCGGCTTCGCCCGGGTTAATGACTGCTGTTAGCAAAATAGAATGTGTTAACAAAAATTTATTCTGCACACAAAAACCACAAAACAAATAGATAGAAATGTAATTATTAAAAGGCAAAAACCAAGCTAATAGAAGAATTTCACAACATATATTAGCTTTGTGATACTGAGAATGTCTTTGTTGCCTATATTAACCAATCAGAGCTCAGGTTAATTAACTGTAGCAAAATAGAAGCTGAGCTGTGATTGGTTGCTATTGGCAGCCTGATAAATCCCCAGCCAACAGGAAGCCCTCCCCCCTGGCAGTATATATTAGCTCACACATACACATAATAGACAGGTCATGTGACTGACAGCTGCCGTATTTCCTATATGGTACATTTGTTGCTCTTGTAGTTTGTCTGCTTATTAATCAGATTTTTATTTTTGAAGGACAATACCAGACTTGTGTGTGTTTTAGGGCGAGTTTCATGTGTCAAGTTGTGTGTGTTGAGTTGCGTGTGGCGACATGCATGTAGCGACTTTTGTGAGATGAGTTTTGTGTGGCGACATGCGTGTAGCAACATTTTGTGTGTCGAGTTGCATGTGACAGGTTAGTGTAGCAAGTTGTGTGCAGCAAGATTTGTGCATGGCGAGTTTTGCGCGTGGCGAGTTTTATGTGTGGTGCGTTTTGAGTATGTGCAAGTTTTGTGTGAGGCAACTTTTGCATGTGGTGCAACTTTTGTACATGTGGCAATTTTTCTGTGTGTGCAAGTTTTGCATGAGGTGAGTTTTCCATGAGGTGAGTTTTGCGCGTTGCGAGTTTTGAGT
Organism: Ranitomeya variabilis; assembly: GCF_051348905.1. Lineage (NCBI taxonomy): Eukaryota > Metazoa > Chordata > Amphibia > Anura > Dendrobatidae > Ranitomeya > Ranitomeya variabilis. Next base: position 501,871,994 of record NC_135232.1, on the reverse strand, counting down.
GGTGACTTTTGTGTTTCGACTTTTATGTGGCGAGGTTGGTGTGTGTGTGGTGAATTGTGTGCTGAGGGTCGTATGTGTGTTCAAGCACGTGGTAGTGTGTGGTGCATTTTGTGTTTGTGTTCATATCCCCGTGTGTGGTGAGTATCCCATGTCAGGGCCCCACCTTAGCAACTGTACGGTATATACTCTTTGTCGCCATCGCTCTCATTCTTTAAGTCCTCATTGTTCACATCTGGCAGCTGTCAATTTTCCTCCAACACTTTTCCCTTCACTTTTTCCCCATTATGTAGATAGGGGCAAAATTGTTTGGTGAATTGGAACGCGCGGGGTTAAAATTTCACCTCACAACATAGCCTATGACGCTCCCGGGGTCCAGACGTGTGACTGTGCAAAATTTTGTGGCTGTAGCTGCGACGGTGCAGATGCCAATCCCGGACATACACACATACATACATACACACATTCAGCTTTATATATTAGATATACCTGTATGTAATCTCCTGTATATAGTATATATCTGTGTGTCATCTCCTCCTGTATATAGTATATACCTGTATGTCATCTCCTCCTATACATAGCATATACCTGTATGTCATCTCCTCCTGTATATACTATATACCTGTAGGTAATCTGCTCCTGTATATAGTATATACCTGTGTGTCATCTCCTCCTGTATGTAGTATGTACCTGCATGTCATCTCCTCCTCTATATAGTATATACCTGTGTGTCATCTCTCCTGTATATAGTATATATCTGTGTGTCATCTCCTCCTGTATATAGTATATACCTGTGTGTCATCTCCCCTGTAAATAGTATATACCTGTGTCATCTCCTCCTGTATATAGTATATAGCTGTATGTCATCTCCTCCTGTATTAGCCCTCGTTCACACGTTATTTGGTCAGTATTTTTACCTCAGTATTTTTAAGCTAAAATGGCAGCCTGATAAATCCCCAGCCAACAGTAAGCCCACCCCCTGGCAGTATATATTAGCTCACACATACACATAATAGACAGGTCATGTGACTGACAGCTGCCGGATTCCTATATGGTACATTTGTTGCTCTTGTAGTTTGTCTGCTTATTAATCAGATTTTTATTTTTGAAGGATAATACCAGACTTGTGTGTGTTTTAGGGCGAGTTTCGTGTGTCAAGTTGTGTGTGTTGAGTTGCGTGTGGCGACATGCATGTAGGGACTTTTGTGAGATGAGTTTTGTGTGGCGACATGCGTGTAGCAACTTTTTGTGTGTCGAGTTGCATGTGACAGGTTAGTGTAGCAAGTTGTGTGCAGCAAGTTTTGCGCATGGCGAGTTTTGCGCGTGGCGAGTTTTATGTGTGGTGCCTTTTGAGTATGTGCAAGTTTTGTGTGAGGCAACTTTTGCATGTGTTGCAACTTTTGTGCATGTGGCAATTTTTCTGCGTGTGCAAGATTTGCGTGTGGCGAGTTTTCCATGAGGTGAGTTTTGCACGTGTGGCGAGTTTTGCATGTGGAGAGTTTTGCGCGTGGCGAGTTTTGAGCGGCGACTTTTGTGTTTCTACTTTTATGTGGCGAGGTTGGTGTATGTGTGGTGAAATGTGCGCTGAGGGTGGTATATGTGTTTGAGCACGTGGTAGTCTGTGGCGCATTTTGTGTGTGTGTTCATATCCCCGTGGTGGTGTGGCGATTATCCCATGTTGGGGCACCACCTTAGCAACTGTACAGTATATACTCTTTGGCGCCATCGCTGTCATTCTTTAAGTCCCCCTTGTTCACATCTGGCAGCTGTTAATTTGCCTCCAACACTTTTCCTTTCATTTTTTCCCCATTATGAAGATAGGGGCAAAATTGTTTGGTGAATTGGAAAGCGCGGGGTTAAAATTTCACCTCACAACATAGCTTTGACGCTCTCGGGGCCCAGACGTGTGACTGTGCAAAATTTTGTGCCTGTAGCTGCGACGCCTCCAACACTTTTCCTTTCACTTTTTCCCCATTATGTAGATAGGGGCAAAATTGTTTGGTGAATTGGAAAGCACGGGGTTAAAATTTCACCTCACAACATAGCCTATGACGCTCTCGGGGTCCAGACGTGTGACTGTGCAAAATTTTGTGGCTGTAGCTGCGACGGTTCAGATGCCAATCCCGGACATACATACATACATACATACATACACACACACACACATTCAGCTTTATATATTAGATTGGTGCACGTGCCTCAGACTGTCTGCTTCATACTGACACAGCGGCTATTTCTTTCTCTGCTTCCTATGCAACTATTATCTTGTGCTATATGGTGCTCACTATTTACCTTGGATTATTCCCTATAGCGGCTGCTGTATGGTGGATATTGTCCACAACTATTTATACAACCATTTCCTATAGCGCTGGGGTTTTGAGGGTAAGGGTTTGCTTTTCTTCCCCCTCCATGTACTGTTGTGGTATACCTGTTATGGTTATTTATGTCCTTATTTTAATTTTGTGTACAAATAAAGATTTTTCTATTTATACATTTATACTTCTGGCTCCTTTTCCTCCTTTTTTCTGATATTTAATGCTTGGAGCGGTGATTCGAATAATCCGGGTTATTACCCTACCTATACTAGTGCTTTCTCCCGGATTAGCCTACTATGTATTCGGATTTCTGGTTATTCTGAAATATGGTTGTGTTATACTAGGAGTTGTGTATAGAAGATATACATGTGAAAAACAAACAAATAATATATTCTCATGTACTAGGAAGGTGTTATTACACCCAGGCAGGTCTAGAACTTATGCCTAAACCTACAATTATCAGTAATTAATATGAATATTAATTACCTGTTAGAAGATTTTTCTAATTCTCTTCTTGAAACCCACAAGGAATAATTTCACGTTCCACCATCTCACTGGGCGTCAGTCACCTGTAAATAGCCAAAGGTGTGATAATATGTTCCTGCTACATGCTATACAAAATTACTTATTTATATAAGGACTGTGGTCAGTTTATTGTGAATCCTGTAGTCAGTCATTTGATAGTTTACTGTATATATTATGTTCAGTCATTCTACAGTATTCTATAAATGTTATAGTCAGACTACAGTCTACTGGAAATGTGGTCAGACAATGCAAATATGCGTAAATGCTATGATCAGTCAGTCCATAAACTAGTGTAAAAGATTTTGGTCCGCCAGTCCACAGTCCACTGTAAAAGTGGTCAATTAGTCCACATTCTAGTGTAAATGTTGTGTTCATTCAGTCCATAGTCTTCTGGTCTACTGGAAATGTGTTCAGAAATTCCACACCTAGCATAAATGCTGTGGTCAGTCAGTCCTTAGACTAGTGTAACTATAGTCAGGCAGTGCAAACTTTACTGGAAATGTGGTCAGGAATGCATCCGTTAGATTGAATTTAAATGTAATTCTGAAAAAGGAATCAGTTTTCCCTGTTTTATAATGTCAATCAAATATGCAATCCCTTTATTTCTCCAGGTTTTAAATTCTCCCAATTTCATTATCCCCAGTGAAAGGGAATTATGCCATATCGGAGTAAAGGGTACGATACCCTTTGCCCTAGTAATCTTTCTGAGCCACATGCGGCATGTACAGTTCACACCAAAGGACATATTGGTTACAATTTCAGCTCATTCATGTTGGGAATATTAGATTCCAACATTGATAAAAGACAAGTGTATTTTTCTTAGCATATTAGTCTGAAAAGCTCTAACGTCATCAATATCGAAGTTCACAATACTGACGTTGACATGCCAAGTACAACTTTATATTGGAAGACCTCAACCATCATGAATCGTCACAAAAGTTAATTACTCCTGCCTAAGCCGATTATGTTTCCTGCTTCATATCACATCAGATTATGCCACTATAAAGTTTGTCCCATTCTGCAAAAATGATGCCCACATACAGGGAAAATTGCTTGATATCAGCCAACACTTTTCTTCACATCGATTGTGTTTTTGTTCTGCTAAACATTATTCATGTCATTATAAATATGTAGGCTGATATGTAACAGACAAATGTCCCCCCTTATCTGCTACTAAAACCCCAGTCTAGTAGTTAGGGATTACATATAAGAAATATGGCAAATGACCCCCACTTCCATCTTACTGTATACAGTATAATAATAGAAAGCTTTTACAGAACATGGAGACCTGAACAAAAATATTTTCTGCTCAATAATTCGGATTTCCTTACCTCTCCTGTGTCATCTAGTCCTCTTTCTCCCCTGCTGTTTGTGTGCACCCCTTGTGATGACTCCGGCCTGGCCTGTAACTCCAACGCACCGAGTTCTAACATTATGTAATTAAGCCTTTATGACATCATAAAAGAAGAGAAGCAAAGGAACCTGGGGACGATGTTGTCCTGTGGACGCATACAACCTGCTGCTTCCTTACCAGCAATTTACAAATGCTCTGTACATCTCTAACCTTCAGTTTGCAGTAGAGTAACATGGATCTGATTTAAAAGCACATTTTTATCAAATAAAAAAAGATTTATCAATTTTTAAAAATGTTTGAAAAAAGCTAAATTTGCTCCCTTCATCGTAAGGAGTGGCAGTATTTTTGCAGAAATATTGCTCATCAAAGCAAACAATCAGATTTTAGCTTTAATGTTTTTGTCACTGGTAAAATATGTGACTGGTTGTAATGGGGCCTTGTGTAACCACTATAATTCCAGGAAGAGCAGGAGGTGTTAGAGGAGCTAAGGGAACACACACACACAGTCACCAAGTTATGAGAGTCTTTAAGTTTGATATAAAGCACAGTGTAAATTGCTGAAACACACAGAATAATGCCATGTATGACACATGTCTACAACAATCAAACCGCTCTGCAGACTGATTCATTCTTTATGGGACCGAATACAGCGATATCTCAGGCAGTTCAATAGAGAATGAATGGAGCAGAGGTTTATATGCTGCACCTCCAACCTGCTTTCTCGAGATCAGTGAGGGGTTTAATCTCCACCAATCAGAAAGTCATCACCTATCCTATGCTAGAAAATTAATGATGATATTTGGATGCAATCCGATCCAAAGTCCTTTTGTATTTGGGGATATAAGTCCTTAATTACATTAGTTTAACTTGTTGTCCTATAATTAGCATGTATTCTGATAATTCTAATTAATTATAGTAATTACCTGTCCAGAGTCACCTTTTGCACATCTTCATGCTTCACCGCAATCGAACCAACTGCACAAGTGATTGGAAAATAGAGCTGAAGGTTCTAAGTGACTGTGACATCAACTATCTCTGACATCATCAGTGATGACTAGTGTTGAGCATTCCGATACTGCAAGTATCGGGTATCGGCCGATACTTGCTGTATCGGAATTCCGATACCGAGATCCGATATTTTTGTGGTATCGGGTATCGGTATCGAAACAACATTAATGTAAAAATGTGTAAAAGAAAGAATTAAAATAAAAAATATTGCTATACTCACCTCTCCGACGCAGCCTGCACCTTACCGAGGGAAGCGGCAGCGTTCTTTGTTTAAAATTCGCGCTTTTCTTTCCTTTACTGAAGTCCCGGCTTGTGATTGGTCGCGTGCCGACCATGTGGCCGGGACGCAACCAATCACAGCAAGCCGTGACGTAATTTCAGGTCCTTCAGGATTTTAAAATTACGTTCCGGCGTTGTGATTGGTTGCGTCGCAGTCACATGGGCAACGCAACCAATCACAGCAAGCCGTGACGTAATTTCAGGTCCTTAAGGATTTTAAAATTACGTCCCGGCTTTGTGATTGGTTGCGTCGCAGTCACATGGGAGACGCAACCAATCACAAGCCGTGACGTCACGGGAGGCTGGACACGCGCGCATTTTAAAATGGGCGCGTGTCCAGCCTCCCGTGACGTCCCGGCTTGTGATTGGTTGCGTCGCGGTCAACCAATCACAAGCCGGGAGGCTGGACATGCGCGCATTTTAAAATGGCTTCCCGGCTTGTGATTGGTTGACAGCGACGCAACCAATCACAAGCCGGGACGTCACGGGAGGCTGGACACGCGCCCATTTTAAAATGCGCGCGTGTCCAGCCTCCCGGCTTGTGATTGGTTGATCGCGACACAACCAATCACAAGCCGGGACGTCACGGGAGGCTGGACACGCGCCCATTTTAAAATGCGCGCGTGTCCAGCCTCCCGTGACGTCACGGCTTGTGATTGGTTGCGTCTCCCATGTGACTGTGACGCAACCAATCACAAAGCCGGGACGTAATTTTAAAATCCTTAAGGACCTGAAATTACGTCACGGCTTGCTGTGATTGGTTGCGTTGCCCATGTGACTGCGACGCAACCAATCACAACGCCGGAACGTAATTTTAAAATCCTGAAGGACCTGAAATTACGTCACGGCTTGCTGTGATTGGTTGCGTCCCGGCCACATGGTCGGCACGCGACCAATCACAAGCCGGGACTTCAGTAAAGGAAAGAAAAGCGTGAATTTTAAACAAAGAACGCTGCCGCTTCCCTCGGTAAGGTGCAGGCTGCGTCGGAGAGGTGAGTATAGCAATATTTTTTATTTTAATTCTTTATTTTACACATTAATATGGTTCCCAGGGCCTGAAGGAGAGTTTCCTCTCCTTCAGACCCTGGGAACCATCAGGAATACCGTCCGATACATGAGTCCCATTGACTTGTATTGGTATCGGGTATCGGTATCGGATTGGATCCGATACTTTGCCGGTATCGGCCGATACTTTCCGATACCGATACTTTCAAGTATCGGACGGTATCGCTCAACACTAGTGATGACAAACATAGGATGCATGAAAGGATGATTACATAAAGTGTCACAATGGTGGAATATGCCCAAGAAATTATAAGGGCTGATATTTAAGGAGTTAATAAAAACCCACCTGGTCACCCCCCCCCCCCTATAATAATAATAGCACTATACTACACACGGCTTCTTAATTGGAAGGCTGTCTGATCATAGCTTATTGAAGGATGATTGATTCAACATGGTGAAGATAAGAATTATTAAAAAGAAAAGTATAAACTACCCTGTAGTCAGAGTTCTTGGCAATGATGGCTTCATCATGAAATGCCAAAATCTTAAAAATCCGGTGTACATTTCTACTTATACTGACCAGTTGTACAGATACATGCAAGATTATTTTCCTCCACTACCCGATAAAACAACCAACCAGCTTCAGTGGTATACAATGGCTCCTGCGTACATAGCCCCAAAACATCACTCATCACCTATCCAACCTTAACTGGTCAACTAATAAGTGGAACATTATGTAATAGATACAATACGTATAATGCACAATGCAATACATACATACAATGCAATGAAGCACCTTCCTGTACCCGAGTTACATTCCTCAAAACCTAACACAAATTTTCAAATAAAAAAATGAATATACAGTACAGAGCAAAAGTTTGGACACACCTTCTCATTTAAAGATTTTTCTGTATTTTCATGACTATGAAAATTGTAAATTCACACTGAAGGCATCAAAACTATGAATTAACACATGTGGAATTATATACTTAACAAAAAAGTGTGAAACAACTGAAAATATGGAAAATATGTCTTATATTCTAGGTTCTTCAAAGTAGCCACCTTTTGCTTTTATAACTGCTTCGCACACTCTTGGCATTCTCTTGATGAGCTTCAAGAGGTAGTCACCGGAAATTGTTTTCACTTCACAGGTGTGCCCTGTCAGGTTTAATAAGTGGGATTTCTTGCCTTATAAATGGGGTTAGGACCATCTGTTGTGTTGAGCCGAAGTCTGGTGGATACACAGCTGATAGTCCTACTGAATAGACTGTTAGCTGCTTTTTTCTTGCCATAATACAAATTCTAAGTAAAGAAAAACATGTGGCCATAATTACTTTAAGAAATGAAGGTCAGTCAGTCCGAAAAATTGGGAAAACTTTGAAAGTGTCCCCAAGTGCAGTTGCAAAAACCATCAAGCGCTACAAAGAAACTGGTTCACATGAGAACCGCCCCAGGAAAGGAAGAGCAAGAGTCACCTCTGCTTCTCAGGATAAGTTTATCCGAGTCACCAGCCTCAGAAATCGCAGGTTAACAGCAGCTCAGATTAGAGACCAGGTCAATGCCACACAGAGTTCTAGCAGCAGACACATCTCTACAACAACTGTTAAGAGGAGATTTTGTGCAGCAGGCCTTCATGGTAAAATAGCTGCTAGGAAACCACTGCTAAGGACAGGCAACAAGCAGAAGAGACATGTTTGTGCTAAAGAACACAAGGAATGGACATTAGACCAGTGGAAATCTGTGCTTTGGTCTGATGAGTCCAAATTTGAGACCAACCACCGTGTCTTTGTGCGATGCAGAAAAGGTGAACGGATGGACTCTACATGCCTGGTTCCCACCGTGAAGCATGGAGGAGGAGGTGTGATGGTGTGGGGGTGCTTTGCTGGTGACACTGTTGGGGATTTATTCAAAGTTGAAGGCATACTGAACCAGCATGGCTACCACAGCATCTTGCAGCGGCATGCTATTCTATTCGGTTTGTGTTTAGTTGGACCATTATTTATTTTTCAACAGGACAATGACCCCAAACACATCTCCAGGCTGTGTAGGGGCTATTTGACCAAGAAGCAGAGTGATAGGGTGCTACGCCAGATGACTTGGCCTCCACAGTCACCAGACTAGAACACAATCGAGATGGTTTGGGGTGATCTGGACCGCAGAGTGAAGGCAAAAGGTCCAACAAGTTCTAAGCATCTCTGGGAACTCCTTCAAGATTGTTGGAAGACCATTTCCGGTGACTACCTCTTGAAGCTCATCAAGAGAATGCCAAGAGTGTGCAAAGCAGTCATCAAAGCAAAAGGTGGCTACTTTGAAGAACCTAGAATATAAGACATATTTTCAGTTGTTTCACACTTTTTTGTTAAGTACCGTATTTTTCCGACTATAAGACGCACTTTTTTTCCTCCAAATTTGGGAGGAAAGTGTGGGTGCGTCTTATAGTACGGATATAGCATGTGGGGAGGGGGGCAGCAGCGAGTGGGATCGCAATGATATCCCACTTCAGGATGTCCCCGCTGCCGGAATCAGCTGCTGGGGAAACCACATGGCCCCACTGATTAAGTGCAGTGAATATTCATTAGCGGCTCCCCGCCCACACAGCTGAGCGGTGAGCGGGGAGCAGCAAATGAATACTGCACTTAAGCAGCGACACACAGTTTCCCAGCACTGATTCTGGGGAGAATCTGTGTGTCCGGGGGAGGTGGCAGCAGCAGCAGGGGCCAGGAGATCGCTGCATACCTGCCTGTGCTGGACGCTGAGCTGTCTGTGGTGCACAAGGAGGACCTGTGTGATGTCAGGAGTGGGCGGACTGGAGCATCACATGGCAGCTCAGAGCCCTCCCTCTTCTGACATCATCATAGGTCCTTCAGACTCCCACCTAGAATCTGCAGCTTCCTCTTATGTCCTGCGCGTGCCCTGTGGAAAGGCAACAAGAGAGAGGGCTCTGTGTGTGCAGCCATGGGATGCTCCAGCTTTTACCTCACCACAGGCTGGCTCCCACAATTAAGAGGTTAGTCTTTACAAAACACAATAAAGCACTCTGCCACTCCTTTGGTGAACTATAACTCCCAGCATGTCATAGGATCTGCAGGGCATGCTGGGAGTTATATTTCTCCCATGGGATTTTAAAGCAGCACTCCAGTGTTATTTTGCAGTGCTGGAGTGGTGCTTTCACTATAAGCCCTGTGCCCCCATTCTTATACTCACCCTCCAGTGTCTTCATATAGTACTGTACAGACACCACACTGGTCCCGCAGCTTCCAACATAATAACGTACTATTATATATAATAACACCACATATAATAGTATGTTATTTATGTTATTAAATATTTTACCACATTTTTTTTGCTTCAAATATTTTTTTCCCTATTTTCCACCTCTTAAACCTGGGTGCGCCTTATAGTCCGGTGCGTCCTATAGTCTGAAAAATACGGTATATAATTCCACATGTGTTAATTCATAGTTTTGATGCCTTCAGTGTGAATTTACAATTTTCATAGTCATGAAAATACAGAAAAATCTTTAAATGAGAAGGTATGTCCAAACTTTTGGTCTGTACTGTATATACAGGACAGGAGAAGTGGTACTGTGCAGTGTATATATAAAGGACAGGAGGAGTGGTACTGTGCAGTGTATATACAGGGCAGGAGGAGTGGTACTGTGCAGTGTGTATTTACAGGACAGGAGGAATGGTACTGTGCAGGGTATATATGCAGGGCAGGAGGAATGGTACTGTGCAGTGTATATACAGGACAGGAGGAGTGGTACTGTGCAGTGTATCTATACAGGACAGGAGGAGTGGTACTGTGCAGTGTATCTATACAGGACAGGTGGAGTGGTACTGTGCAGTGTATCTATACAGGACAGGAGGAGTGGTACTGTGCAGGGTATATATACAGGACAGGAGGAATGGTACTGTGCAGTGTATATACAGGACAGGAGGAATGGTACTGTGCAGGGTGTATATACAGGACAGGAGGAATGGTACTGTGCAGTGTATATACAGGACAGGAGGAATGGAACTGTGCAGTGTATATATACAGTACAGGACAGGAGAAGTGGTACTGTGCAGTATATATGCAGGACAGGAGAAGTGGTACTGTGCAGTGTATATATACAGGACAAGAGGAGTGGTACAGTGCAGTGTATATATACAGGACAGGAGAAGTGGTACTGTGCAGTGTATATATACAGGACAGGAGGAGTGGTACTGTGCAGTGTATATGTAGGACAGGAGGAGTGGTACTGTGCAGTGTATATATACAGGACACGAGGAGTGGTACTGTGCAGTGTATATATACAGTACAGGACAGGAGAAGTGGTACTGTGCAGTATATATACAGGACAGGAGAAATGGCACTGTGCAGTGTATATATACAGGACATGAGGAGTGGTACCGTGCAGTGTGTGTATATATAGGACAGGAGGAGTGGTACTGTGCAGTGTATATATACAGGACAGGATGAATGGTACTGTGCAGTGTATATACAGGACAGGAGGAATGGTACTGTACAGTGTATATACAGGACAGGAGGAATAGTACTGTGCAGTGTATATATACAGTACAGGACAGGAGAAGTGGTACTGTGCAGTATATATACAGGACAAGAGGAGTGGTACTGTGCAGTGTATATATATATATAGGACAGGAGGAATGGTACTGTGCAGTGTATATACAGGACAAGAGGAATGTTACTGTGCAGTGTATATATACAGGACAGGAGGAGTGGTACTGTGCAGTGTATATATACAGGACAGGAGGAATGGTACTGTGCAGTGTATATACAGGACAGGAGGAATGGTACTGTGCAGTGTATATAAACAGGACAGGAGGAGTGGTACTGTGCAGTGTATATATACAGTATATATATATATATATATATATATATATATATATATACACAGTACATAGGACAGGAGGAGTGGTACCGTGCAGTGTGTATATATAGGACAGGAGGAGTGGTACTGTGCAGTGTATATACAGGACAGGAGGAATTGTACTGTGCAGTGTATATATACAGGACAGAAGGAGTGGTACTGTGCAGTGTATATACAGGACAGGAGGAGTGGTACTGTGCAGTGTATATATATTGGACAGGAGGAGTGGTACTGTGCAGTGTATATATACAGGACAGGAGGAATGGTACTGTGCAGTGTATATACAGGACAGGAGGAGTGGTACTGTGCAGTGTATATACAGGGCAGGAGGAGTGGTACTGTGCAGTGTGTATTTACAGGACAGGAGGAATGGTACTGTGCAGGGTATATATGCAGGGCAGGAGGAATGGTACTGTGCAGTGTATATACAGGACAGGAGGAGTGGTACTGTGCAGTGTATCTATACAGGACAGGAGGAGTGGTACTGTGCAGTGTATCTATACAGGACAGGTGGAGTGGTACTGTGCAGTGTATCTATACAGGACAGGAGGAGTGGTACTGTGCAGGGTATATATACAGGACAGGAGGAATGGTACTGTGCAGTGTATATACAGGACAGGAGGAATGGTACTGTGCAGGGTGTATATACAGGACAGGAGGAATGGTACTGTGCAGTGTATATACAGGACAGGAGGAATGGAACTGTGCAGTGTATATATACAGTACAGGACAGGAGAAGTGGTACTGTGCAGTATATATGCAGGACAGGAGAAGTGGTACTGTGCAGTGTATATATACAGGACAAGAGGAGTGGTACAGTGCAGTGTATATATACAGGACAGGAGAAGTGGTACTGTGCAGTGTATATATACAGGACAGGAGGAGTGGTACTGTACAGTGTATATACAGGGCAGGAGGAGTGGTACTGTGCTGTGTGCATTTACAGGACAGGAGGAATGGTACTGTGCAGGGTATATATGCAGGGCAGGAGGAATGGTACTGTGCAGTGTATATACAGGACAGGAGGAGTGGTACTGTGCAGTGTATCTATACAGGACAGGAGGAGTGGTACTGTGCAGTGTATCTATACAGGACAGGTGGAGTGGTACTGTGCAGTGTATCTATACAGGACAGGAGGAGTGGTACTGTGCAGGGTATATATACAGGACAGGAGGAATGGTATTGTGCAGTGTATATACAGGACAGGAGGAATGGTACTGTGCAGGGTGTATATACAGGACAGGAGGAATGGTACTGTGCAGTGTATATACAGGACAGGAGGAATGGAACTGTGCAGTGTATATACAGTACAGGACAGGAGAAGTGGTACTGTGCAGTATATATGCAGGACAGGAGAAGTGGTACTGTGCAGTGTATATATACAGGACAGGAGGAGTGTTACCGTGCAGTGTGTATATATAGGACAGGAGGAGTGGTACTGTGCAGTGTATATATACAGGACAGGAGGAGTGGTACTGTGCAGTGTATATATACAGGACAGGAGGAGTGGTACTGTGCAGTGTATATACAGGACAGGAGAAGTGGTACTGTGCAGTGTATATATACAGGACAGGAGGAGTGGTACTGTGCAGTGTGTATATATAGGACAGGAGGAGTGGTACTGTGCAGTGTATATATACAGGACAGGAGGAATGGTACTGTGCAGTGTATATACAGGACAGGAGGAATGGTACTGTGCAGTGTATATATACAGTACAGGACAGGAGAAGTGGTACTGTGCAGTATATATACAGGACAGGAGAAATGGCACTGTGCAGTGTATATATACAGGACATGAGGAGTGGTACCATGCAGGGTGTGTATATATAGGACAGGAGGAGTGGTACTGTGCAGTGTATATATACAGGACAGGATGAATGGTACTGTGCAGTGTATATACAGGACAGGAGGAATGGTACTGTACAGTGTATATACAGGACAGGAGGAATAGTACTGTGCAGTGTATATATACAGTACAGGACAGGAGAAGTGGTACTGTGCAGTATATATACAGGACAGGAGGAGTGGTACTGTGCAGTGTATATATATAGGACAGGAGGAATGGTACTGTGCAGTGTATATACAGGACAGGAGGAATGTTACTGTGCAGTGTATATATACAGGACAGGAGGAGTGGTACTGTGCAGTGTATATATTCAGGACAGGAGGAATGGTACTGTGCAGTGTATATACAGGACAGGAGGAATGGTACTGTGCAGTGTATATAAACAGGACAGGAGGAGTGGTACTGTGCAGTGTATATATACAGTATATATATATATATATATATATATATATATATATATATATATACAGTACATAGGACAGGAGGAGTGGTACCGTGCAGTGTGTATATATAGGACAGGAGGAGTGGTACTGTGCAGTGTATATACAGGACAGGAGGAATTGTACTGTGCAGTGTATATATACAGGACAGGAGGAGTGGTACTGTGCAGTGTATATACAGGACAGGAGGAGTGGTACTGTGCAGTGTCTATATATTGGACAGGAGGAGTGGTACTGTGCAGTGTATATATACAGGACAGGAGGAATGGTACTGTGCAGTGTATATACAGGACAGGAGGAGTGGTACTGTGCAGTGTATATATACAGGACAGGAGGAGTGGTACTGTGCAGTGTATATACAGGACAGGAGGAGTGGTACTGTGCAGTGTATATAAACAGGACAGGAGGAGTGGTACTGTGCAGTGTATATATACAGGACAGGAGGAGTGGTACTGTGCATTGTATATATACAGGACAAGAGGAGTGGTACTGTGCATTGTATATATACAGGACAGGAGGAGTGGTACTGTGCAGTGTATATATACAGGACAGGAGGAGTGGTACTGTGCAGTGTATATATACAGGACAGGAGGAGTGGTACTGTGCAGTGTATATATACAGGACAAGAGGAGTGGTACTGTGCATTGTATATATACAGGACAGGAGGAGTGGTACTGTGCAGTGTATATATACAGGAGGAGTGGTACTGTGCAGTGTATATATACAGGACAGGAGGAATGGTACTGTGCAGTGTATATATACAGGACAGGAGGAGTGGTACTGTGCAGTGCATATATACAGGACAGGGGGAGTGGTACTGTGCAGTGTATATATACAGGACAGGAGGAGCGGTACTGTGCAGTGTTTATATATATGACAGGAGGAGTGGTACCATGCAGTGTGTATATATAGGACAGGAGGAGTGGTACTGTGCAGTGTATATACAGGACAGGAGGAATGGTACTGTTCAGTGTATATATACAGGACAGGAGGAGTCGTACTGTCCAGTAGGTGTTCGCAGGGGTGGATTAAGGGTAGTCAGGGCCCCGGGCTGTTCAGACTCTGTGGGCCCCCCGGTCATGTGACAGGGTCATGCGACAGGGTCATCATATACCTGAACCAGATTATTCCAGAAGAATAGTTGCTGAGTGAGACTCCACTTCTCACCTATCACACATTAACAGTTCCCATCACCAGATCACACATATAGCGGGGAGCTTTTGTTTTGGCCAAAAGATTTTTCAAGCCGCCACCATAACAAGGTAGACACTTTTGCTCGGGCCCTACTCTACTGTAACCTATTAAATATTTGTTAAAATATGCAATACAATTTAGGTATATTTTTACTAATTTTTCAATTTTTAAAATGACCAATAATATCACATACAAGGAACAAATACAACACCATGACCAGTCCACATATTACCACCAGTGACCGAATAATATCATATACAAAGAACAAATACCACCGCACCATGACCAGACCACATATTACCACCAGTGACCGAATAATATCACATGCAAGGAACAAATACCACCGCACCATGATCTGACCACATATTACCACCACAAAGTGACCAAATAGCACATACAAGGGACAAATACCGTAACACCATGTCCAGACCACATAATACCACTACATAGTGACTGAATACTACAATACTGATCAGTAATAAAAAAAACACAATACTATCACCATAAGTGCCATTATACACAGGAGATCTGTACTTAATATGCAGTGTCTGTGTAGAGGCAATACAGTGATCACTGGTAACATTATACACAGGAGCTCTGTATATAGTATACAGTGAAGGTAGGACACAGGTCCAAAGTATGACCAGGGTAAGTAAGCTAACCGCTTAAATATCAATAGTCATAAGGCAATGCTCCATATATCAAAACACCATAGGCCTATATTGTAATCTAATCTATCCCATATACACATCTATTAATGGAATGGAGTATAAGCTCACCCATAGTTGGTCCGGACTGCTACGTGGCCTTCCCACAGCCCCTGACGCGCGTTTCGCCTGATCGCTTTCTCAAAGGGGAAGTGATAAGGATGTCTCATCCCTCCTGCACTATTTATAGAACTCCGGCACACCAATGTAGATGGCGCATGCGCCCGTGACATCCCACACATGAAGGTGCACATCCTGTTGGCGTCATCATTCCGCGCGCATGTGGGCGGTATAACACCCATGGTACCAATGTCCATCCGCGCCGCATATTTTGATAGACCCCAGACAGAAATTAAGCAGTGTCGGATAAATCACAGTGCGCACGCGCACCACCAGTGGCCATGTTTCCGGATATACGTAGCGGGCCTGGTCGTGATTGAATGATGAAAACTAAATCATACTGCACTTGCGCATCTTTAGCGGCCATATTTACAAAGGTACGCAAAGGTATCAGCCAGCGGTCCAGAAGTGTAAGGTAACTCACTGCATGCTTGCGCATTATCCATAGCCCTATCTCCGGAGCTCAATAGCAGCATTAGCCGAAAAATTACACAATATCAGATGGGTTATCGTACACATACATTTCATTAATAGCCATATTACCGGGAATTAATCATGGCGCCGGCCCACAATTATGTAGTGACAAATCAATCGTCATATGCATATGTATCACCGATAGCCATATTCCCGGTACTCAAAAATGTATACACCTTGGCATAATAAAACCAACCTGAAAAATTCATTTGTTGTGCGATCAAGGACATCCCTTAAAATAAGATCTAAACACACATATATTGATAATACAAAGGACAGATCAATCAGTCCTATATATGGGTGAAGGAGAAAAAAGAAAAGGGGAGAAATAAATAAAAATAAGTAGAAAGAAAAACCAAATGCTGCATGCACAAAAAACCAGAATAAAAAATAGAAATAGACATAAAAATAAAAAAGTGAAGTGATAAAAAAAATATAAAAAAGACAATTTTGTTATAAATGGTGCATAACGTGTCATATTGATAGCATTTATATGAATGTTCCCCATATTATAACAAGAAACACACTCGTATAATGAAATTCGTGAATATTGTGCAGTAATGTAATAAATATATTAAAGTGCACATATTTAAAAAACACCCAATATTCAATATTATATAAACAACCATAACAACTACCTTCCACCCTTTCCCATATTTAATCTTGATCCCAAAAGAGTCCATATCCAAATAGGGGAATATCCAGATCCTCCAACGACGTACACAGCCTTGGCATCCGGGGTCCAAAGAAATAGGCAGGGTGTAAAGATAACATGTAATGGATTATGAAACACCAATACTAAATAAAAAGACAAAGACAAACAAAGATAAAAAAGCAAGAAGAGCAAGGATTCCAAGATATGAACATTATTAACTACATCATGTCTACATGCATACAAGAAGAAGCTGTGGGGACATGACACCCCAATCCAAGAGGGGTATGACATCCATGTCACCAAGTTATAGGCAAGTAAATCACAAAAACGGTACAAAAGATAATTTTTCATTCAAGCCTTTAGGTGAGACGGTATCAAGGGTGACAATCCACCTACACTCTCGTTGAGCGAGGATCTGCTTAAGGTTGCCACCCCTGATGCCCCCATGAACACAGTGAATTCCCCTAACTCTTAACCCACCAGGGTCACATCCATGATATTCCCTGAAGTGTTTTGGTAGAGTTTTGAGCATTGAAATATCCAATGCCTCTTTTGCTGCCCTAATATCGCGGACATGTTCCCGAGATCTGATTTTTAACTCTCTCGATGTAAGACCAACATATATCAAAGGGCGGGGACAAGTGGCATATTATACCACATAAGATGTATTATATGAAATGTAATCCCTAATTTTAAATTTCCTGCCCCCGTCAGATGATTTGAAGGTCCCACATCTCACTATTTTAGGGCAAGCCACACATGATCCACATGGGAAGCAGCCCTGCCTGGTGCCACTCTGATTAAATATCCCTGGCTGTCTTGCCACATAGTGGATGTTTACTAGATGGTCCTTCAAGTTTCTGCTTCTTCTTTGTGTCATGTGTGGAAATTCTGGTAGATGGGTTGCTAGAGTATTGTCACTGCGTAGTACTGGCCAATGTTTTCTCAAAATCTCACAAACCCAGTCCCAGCGGCAATTAGACGTAGAGATATAGCTCAACTTGTAGTCACTTCCCTGCCTACTTTTTTTGTTAGAGGGCTTTAACAAGTCACCCCTACCTGTAGGTCTATCACGTCTGTATCCCAATTTGATAGAACGGGCACTGTACCCCCTGGCTTTAAACCTATCAGTAAGAAGAATAGACTGTTTTTCAAATCTGGTCTCTGTAGAGCACACCCTCCTGTTCCTGAGATACTGACCAACTGGGATGGCCTTAATAGTTGAATAATTGTGAGCCGAGGAGGCATGTAGGAGTGAATTCACGGATGTTTCTTTCCTATATAAATCAGTTTCTATACGTCCATCCTCCCTGACATACAGACTAATATCCAAAAAATCAATGTTTTTTATGCCACTGAAAAGTAAATTTCAAATTAAATGAATTGTCATTCAGTTGTCGCATAAAATCAAATAGGCTGGTCTCGCTACCCTCCCAAAACATCAAAACATCATCTATGTAGGGAAACCAGCCTATTACTGGGTCCGCGGCCTGTGCTCCGTCGCCCTGGAAAACCTGCCTTTCCCAAAAACCCAGAAATAGGTTTGCATACGATGGAGCACAGGCCGCTCCCATCGCAGTACCCTGCGTCTGTAAGAAGAAACGATCTTTGAACACAAAAAAATTATGTGTTAATGCAAACTCCAACAAATCCAAAATAAAATCAGAAAAGTGGCCATCCCAGTTGGCCGCCTCAAGGAAGAAGCAGGCTGCCCTGAGACCATCAACATGTTTGATTGATGTGTACAATGACTCAATGTCAATGGTAACTAATAATGTCCCCTCATCAATTGAGATACCATCAATCTTGGTAAGTACATCAGTTGTGTCTCTGACATAGGAGGGGAGCGTTTCTACTAAAGGTTTCAAATAGAAATCTATATGCAAATTGCCTCTTCTGAGAAAAAGAGGACTTAACTATATAGCGCCACCTGTTGGAAGTAGCGATCCTACAAGTCACAATCAACCCTTTAAAGAGTCGTGCAATATGTTAATTTCCCAAAGGAGCATTGCATGGCGAATAAAGGTACCGTCACACTAAGCAACGTCGCCAGCGATCTGTGACGTTGCAGCGTCCTAGGGAGCGATATCGCTGTATTTGACACGCAGCAGCGATCAGAATCCCGCTGTGAAATTGCTGGTCGCTGCTAGAAGGTCTGCACATTATTTGGTCGCTAGGTCGCCGTGTATCGCCGTGTTTGACAGCAAAAGCAACCATACCAGCGATATTTTACACTGGTAACCAGGGTAAACATCGGGTTACTAAGCGCAGGGCCGCGCTTAGTAACCCGATGTTTACCCTGGTTACCAGCGTAAAAGTTAAAAAAACAAACAGCACATACTCACCAGCGCGTCCCCCAGCCTCTGCTTCCTGACACTGACTGAGCGCCGGCCCTAAACTGAAAGTGAAAGCACAGCGGTGACGTCACCGCTGTGCTGTTAGGGCCGGAGCTCAGTCAGTGTCAGGAAGCAGAGGCTGGGGGACGCGCTGGTGAGTATGTGCTGTTTGTTTTTTTAACTTTTACGCTGGTAACCAGGGTAAACATCGGGTTACTAAGCGCGGCCGTGCGCTTAGCAACCCGATGCTTACCCTGGTTACCCGGGGACCTCGGCATCGTTGGTCGCTGGAGAGCGGTCTGTGTGACAGCTCTCCAGCGACCAAACAGCGACGCTGCAGCGATCGGCATCGCTGTCGCTATCGCTGCAGCGTCGCTTAATGTGACGGTACCTTAAGCCTCCTTACCTTGACAAGCCAGCTGGTATGTCACTCTCCATAAGGAGAAACGTTACCCCTTAGACCCCAGTCCAGAGCCTCTCACCTAGCCAAATCAGTTCTCATGCTTTGCACTGACAAGGGCCAACAGCCCGAAACACCATGTCTGCGAATTGAGATACTTATTTGGCTTTTATCCTAAGTCATATTGCACGACTCGTTAAAGGGTTGATTGTGACTAGGGTTGAGCAAAACGGATCGTTCATTTTCATAAGTCGCCGACTTTTGGCAAAGTCGGCGTCTCATGAAACCGAGCCGATCCCTGTGTGGGGTCTGCCATGCGGTACGCGACTTTCGCGCCAAAGTCGCGTTTCAATGACGCTAAAAGCGCCATTTCTCAGCCAATGAAGGTGGACGCAGAGTGTGGGCAGCGTGATGACATAGATCTCAGTCCCCACCATCTTAGAGAAGGGCATTGCAGTGATTGGCTTGCTTTCTGCGGCGTCACAGGGGCTATAAAGGGGCGTTCCCGCCGACCGCCATCTTACTGCTGCTGATCTGAGCGTATGGAGAGGTTGCTGCAGCTTCTTCAGAAGCAGGGATAGTGATAGGCAGGGTACATAAAGCTACAAACCGCTTGTGCTGTAGCGATTTCCACTGTCCAACACCACCTTTTGTTTGCAGGGCCAGTGGAAGCTACATTTTTTTTTCCTCAGCGCTGTAGCTCATTGGGCTGCACTAGAAGGCTCCCTGACCCTGATAGCTGCGTTGCTGTGCCTGTGTGTACGCCGCTGTGCAAACCAACTGCTTTTTTCAAAGCACAAATCCTGTTTTTCCTTCCTTTCTGCACAGCTATCTTGTGTGTTTGTCCACACTTTTGTGTGCAGCAGTCCTTTTTATAGCTGCCTGCCATACTTTTCTGAGATAACTGCAGGGAGATAAATATTGGCAAGTCTGCCTCCGTGCCATTGCTGTGTGTGGCATCTGTCTCTCATTGTGTGGCACCGAAAACCACTGTGTAATACTTGGCCTTTTTTTTGGGGGGGGTACATTCTCCCTTTTCAAAAAAAAATAATTAGTGGGAGATAAATATTGGCAACTCTGCCTCTGTGCCAGTCCTGTGTGTGGCATCTGTCTCTCATTGTGTGGCACCGAAATCCACTGTGTAATACTTGGCCATTTTTTTTTTTGGGGGGGGGGTACATTCTCCCTTTTCAAAAAAAAAAAAATTAGTGGGAGATAAATATTGGCAAGTCTGCCTCCGTGCCATTGCTGTGTGTGGCATCTGTCTCTCATTGTGTGGCACCGAAAACCACTGTGTAATACTTGGCCATTTTTTTATTTTTGGGTACATTCTCCCTTTTCAAAAAAAAATAATTAGTGGGAGATAAATATTGGCAACTCTGCCTCTGTGCCAGTCCTGTGTGTGGCATCTGTCTCTCATTGTGTGGCACCGAAAACCACTGTGTAATACTTGGCCATTTTTTTTTGGGGGGGGGTACATTCTCCCTTTTAAAAAAAAAAAAAATTAGTGGGAGATAAATATTGGCAAATCTGCCTCCGTGCCATTGCTGTGTGTGGCATCTGTCTCTCATTGTGTGCCACCGAAAACCACTGTGTAATACTTGGCCATTTTTTTTGGGGGGGGTACATTCTCCCTTTTCAAAAAAAAAATTAGTGGGAGATAAATATTGGCAAGTCTGCCTCCGTGCCATTGCTGTGGGTGGCATCTGTCTCTCATTGTGTGGCACCGAAAACCACTGTGTAATACTTGGCCATTTTTTTATTTTTGGGTACATTCTCCCTTTTAAAAAAAAAATAATTAGTGGGAGATAAATATTGGCAACTCTGCCTCTGTGCCAGTCCTGTGTGTGGCATCTGTCTCTCATTGTGTGCCACCGAAAACCACTGTGTAATACTTGGCCATTTTTTTATTTTTGGGTACATTCTCCCTTTTAAAAAAAAAATAAGAGTGGGAGATTAAGATTGGCATTTCTGCTTGAGTGCTGGTCCTGTGTGTGCCATCTGTCTCAAATTATTGGGGCACAGAAAACCTAGTGTGTAACATTGGGCCTGATTTCCCTTTCAGTGTCAGGCACCTATAAAGGTATATATAAATCCTACAGAAGTTTGAGTTCACCTTATAAGTTGTTTTACTGTAACAAATAGCGTTACTTTGGTTACGTTTTGCAAACAATGAGGAAGTCTAGTGGAAGAGGTCGTGGCCGTGGGCGGTCATTGTCAGCTGGTAATGATGGTAGTGGTGGTGGAGCATCAGGTGGTCGTGGTAAAAGCAGTACAGCACCTAAGTCTCGAGTTGTTGAGCCAGGTTCGTTGTCTGGCTACACAAGGCCTCGAACGCTCTTTTCTGGGAGTAGGAAAACCACTTTTGAAGCCGGAGCAGGAGGAGCAAGTATTGGCTTTCATTGCTGACTCTGCCTCTAGCTCTTTCGCCTCCTCCTCGGAAAGTGCCAAATGTCAGAGCACTGCATCATCAGTGGATGCTCCCGGTCAGGAACAAGTCGCTTCCTTGTGTCCTTCACCCAGAACAACAGTGAAGGATGCGTCAGTCGACAGAACAGGTTACTCCATGGAGCTCTTTACACATACCGTTCCTGAGTTAGACAGTGAAACAGGCCATGCCCATTCGAAGTTGAATCGGACATGGAGTGCACAGATGCACAGCCACAGCCAGATTACTATGCTGTTCCTTTGACTCAGACCAGAACATTGCCCTCGCAGTGTACTGAGGCAGAATCAAACCCAGCGGAGACTATGGTGCCCTGTCACGAACGCAATACCACCGGCTTACACGGTGACACAGACGAAGTTGCACATGACATAGAAGAGGAGGTCATAGATGACCCAGTTGGGGAAACAGGGTGCAGGCGGCAGTAGTTCTGAAGCGGAGGAGGAGGAGCCGCAGCAGGCATCAACATCACAACAGGTTCCATCTGCCGGGCCCGTATCTGGCAAAAAATGCGTGGCAAAACCAAAAGCAGTTGGAGGACAGCGTGGCCATCCGGTTAAAGAAGCTCAGTCTGCAATGCCTGAAAAGGTATCCGATAGTAGAAAGAGTGCAGTCTGGCATTTTTTTAAACAACATCCAAATGATCAGCGCAAAGTCATCTGTCAAAAATGTTCAACTACCTTAAGCAGAGGTCAAAATCTTAAAAGTCTAAATACAAGTTGCATGCATAGACACTTATCCACCATGCATTTGCAAGCCTGGACTGTCATGATCTCAATGGCAAGAGAACATAGCATAAGCATATATAGGAACTAGCTCTTGGAAGATGGGAACTGAGCTGACCATGAACTAAACCTAACGCACAACTAGCAGTGGCCGGGTAGCATGCCTATGTTGATTCTAGATGCCCAGCACCAGCCGGAGGACTAACTAAAGCTAGCAGAGGAAAATATTAGTCCTAGCTCACCTCTAGAGAAATACCCCGAAAGGAGACAGAGGCCCCCCACATGTATTGGCGGTGAGTTGAGATGAAATAACAAACGTAGTATGAAAATAGGTTTAGCAAATTTGAGGTCCACTTACTACATAGCAGAAGACAGAAAGGACACTTTCATGGTCAGCTGAAAACCCTATCAAAAACACCATCCAGAAATTACTTTAAAACTCTGGCATTAACTCATAACACCAGAGTGGCAATTCCTGTTCACAAGAGCTTTCCAGACACAGTAACGAAACTACAGCTGTGAACTGGAACAAAGATGCAAAAACAAACATGGACAAGAGTCCAACTTATCTAGTAGTTGTCTAGGAGCAGGAACAAGCACAGAGAGGCTTCTGATAACATTGTTGACCGGCAAGCAACTAACAGAGCAGCAAGGTTATATAGCGACTCCCACATCTTGATGGGAACAGGTGAACAGAGAAGATGAAGACACCAGTTCAATTCCACCAGTAGCCACCGGGGGAGCCCAGAATCCAAATTCACAACAGTACCCCCCCCCTCAAGGAGGGGGCACCGAACCCTCACCAGAACCACCAGGGCGATCAGGATGGGCCCTATGAAAGGCACGAACCAGATCGGAGGCATGAACATCAGATGCATTCACCCAAGAATTATCCTCCTGGCCGTATCCCTTCCACTTGACCAGATACTGGAGTCTCCGTCTGGAAACACGAGAGTCTAAGATTTTCTCCACAACGTACTCCAACTCACCCTCAACCAACACCGGAGCAGGAGGCTCAACGGAAGGCACAACCGGTACCTCATACCTGCGCAATAATGACCGATGAAAAACGTTATGAATAGAAAAGGATGCAGGGAGGTCCAAACAGAAGGAAACAGGGTTAAGAATCTCCAATATCTTATACGGGCCGATAAACCGAGGCTTAAACTTAGGAGAAGAGACCCTCATAGGGACAAAACGAGAAGACAACCACACCAAATCCCCAACAGAAAGCCGAGGACCAACACGACGGTGGCGGTTGGCAAAAAGCTGAGTCTTCTCCTGGGACAACCTCAAATTGTCCACCACCTGCCCCCAGATCTGATGCAATCTCTCCACCACAGCATCCACTCCAGGACAATCCGAAGATTCCACCTGACCAGAGGAAAATCGAGGATGAAACCCCGAATTACAGAAAAACGGGGACACCAAAGTGGCAGAGCTGGCCCGATTATTGAGAGCGAACTCCGCCAATGGCAAAAAAGCAACCCAATCATCCTGGTCAGCAGACACAAAACACCTCAGATATGTCTCCAGGGTCTGATTAATCCGCTCGGTCTGGCCATTCGTCTGAGGATGGAAAGCGGACGAAAAAGATAAATCTATGCCCATCCTAGCACAGAATGCCCGCCAAAATCTAGACACGAATTGGGTCCCTCTGTCAGAAACGATATTCTCAGGAATACCATGCAAACGAACAACATTTTGAAAAAACAGAGGAACCAACTCGGAAGAAGAAGGTAACTTGGGCAGAGGAACCAAATGGACCATCTTAGAAAAACGGTCACACACCACCCAGATGACAGACATCTTCTGAGAAACAGGCAGATCTGAAATAAAATCCATCGAGATGTGCGTCCAAGGCCTCTTAGGAATAGGCAAGGGCAACAATAATCCACTAGCCCGAGAACAACAAGGCTTGGCCCGAGCACAAACGTCACAAGACTGCACAAAGCCTCGCACATCTCGTGACAGGGAAGGCCACCAGAAGGACCTTGCCACCAAATCCCTGGTACCAAAAATGCCAGGATGACCTGCCAACGCAGAAGAATGAACCTCAGAGATGACTCTACTGGTCCAATCATCAGGAACAAACAGTTTATCAGGTGGGCAACGATCAGGTCTATCCGCCTGAAACTCCTGCAAGGCCCGCCGCAGGTCTGGAGAAACGGCTGACAATACCACTCCATCCTTAAGGATACCTGTGGGCTCAGAGTTACCAGGCGAGTCAGGCTCAAAACTCCTAGAAAGGGCATCCGCCTTAACATTCTTAGAACCCGGTAGGTATGACACCACAAAATTAAACCGAGAGAAAAATAATGACCAGCGCGCCTGTCTAGGATTCAGGCGCCTGGCGGTCTCAAGATAAATCAAATTTTTGTGGTCAGTCAATACCACCACCTGATGTCTGGCCCCCTCAAGCCAATGGCGCCACTCCTCAAAAGCCCACTTCATGGCCAAAAGCTCCCGATTCCCAACATCATAATTCCGCTCAGCGGGCGAAAATTTACGGGAAAAGAAGGCACAAGGCCTCATCACGGAGCAGTCAGAACTTTTCTGCGACAACACTGCCCCAGCTCCGATCTCAGAAGCGTCGACCTCAACCTGAAAAGGTAGAGCAACATCAGGCTGACGCAACACAGGGGCAGAGGAAAAACGGCGCTTAAGCTCCCGAAAGGCCTCCACAGCATCAGGGGACCAATCAGCAACATCAGCACCCTTCTTAGTCAAATCGGTCAATGGCTTAGCAATATCCGAAAAACCAGCAATAAATCGACGATAAAAGTTAGCAAAGCCCAAAAATTTCTGAAGACTCTTAAGAGAAGAGGGCTGCGTCCAATCACAAATAGCTTGAACCTTGACAGGATCCATTTCAATGGAAGAGGGGGAAAAAATATATCCCAAAAAGGAAATCCTCTGTACCCCAAAAACACACTTAGAACCCTTCACACACAAAGAATTAGACCGCAAAACCTGAAAAACCCTCCTGACTTGCTGGACATGAGAGTCCCAGTCATCCGAAAAAATCAGAATATCATCCAGATACACAATCATAAATTTATCCAAATAATCGCGAAAAATATCATGCATAAAGGACTGGAAAACTGACGGAGCATTAGAAAGACCAAAAGGCATCACTAAATACTCAAAGTGGCCCTCGGGCGTATTAAATGCGGTTTTCCACTCATCCCCCTGCCTGATTCGCACCAAATTATACGCCCCACGAAGGTCAATCTTAGAGAACCACTTGGCCCCCTTTATGCGAGCAAACAAATCAGTCAGCAACGGCAATGGGTATTGATATTTAACAGTGATTTTATTCAAAAGCCGATAATCAATACATGGTCTCAAAGAGCCGTCTTTTTTTGACACAAAGAAAAAACCGGCTCCTAAGGGAGATGACGATGGACGAATATGTCCCTTTTCCAAGGACTCCTTTATATATTCTCGCATAGCAGCATGTTCAGGCACAGACAGATTAAATAAACGACCCTTAGGGTATTTACTACCCGGAATCAAATCTATGGCACAATCGCACTCTCGGTGCGGAGGTAACGAACCAAGCTTGGATTCTTCAAAGACGTCACGATAGTCAGACAGGAACTCAGGAATTTCAGAGGGAATGGATGATGAAATGGAAACCACAGGTACATCCCCATGAGCCCCCTTACATCCCCAGCTCAACACAGACATAGCTCTCCAGTCGAGGACTGGGTTGTGAGATTGCAGCCAAGGCAATCCTAGCACCAAATCATCATGTAGATTATACAGCACCAGAAAGCGAATAATCTCCTGGTGATCCGGATTAATACGCATAGTTACTTGTGTCCAGTATTGTGGTTTATTATTAGCCAATGGGGTGGAGTCAATCCCCTTCAGAGGAATAGGAGTCTCCAAAGGCTCTAAATCATACCCACAGCGTTTGGCAATGGACCAATCCATAAGACTCAAAGCGGCGCCAGAGTCGACATAGGCGTCCGTGGTAATAGATGACAAAGAGCAAATCAGGGTCACAGATAGAATAAATCTAGACGGTAAGGTGCAAATGGAAACAGATTTACCAAGCTTTTTAGTGCGCTTAGAGCATGCTGATATAACATGAGTAGAATCACCACAATAGAAACACAACCCATTTTTCCGTCTAAAATTCTGCCGCTCGCTTCGGGACAGAATTCTATCACACTGCATACTCTCTGGCGACTTCTCAGTGGACACCGCCAGATGGTGCACTGGTTTGCGCTCCCGCAAACGCCTATCGATCTGAATAGCCATTGTCATGGACTCATTCAGACCCGCAGGCACAGGGAACCCCACCATAACATCCCCAATGGCATCAGAGAGACCCTCTCTGAAAGTCGCCGCCAGGGCGCACTCATTCCACTGAGTAAGCACAGACCATTTACGGAATCTTTGGCAGTAAATCTCCGCTTCATCTTGCCCCTGAGATAGGGACATCAAAGTTTTTTCTGCCTGAAGCTCCAAATGAGGTTCGTCATAAAGCAACCCCAAGGCCAGAAAAAACGCATCCACATTGAGCAACGCAGGATCCCCTGGTGTCAATGAAAAAGCCCAGTCTTGAGGGTCGCCCCGGAGCAAGGAAATCACAATCCTGACCTGCTGTGCAGGGTCTCCGGCAGAGCGAGATCTCAGGGACAAAAATAATTTGCAATTATTTCGAAAATTCTGAAACCCGGATCTATTCCCCGAGAAAAATTCCGGCAAAGGAATTCTCGGCTCAGATACAGGTGCATGACAAACAAAATCTTGCAAATTTTGTACCTTCGTGGCGAGATTATTCAAACCTGCAGTTACACTCTGAAGATCCATTACAAACAGGTGGACACAGAGCCATTCAAGGGTTAAGAGGAGGTAAGAAGCAGCTAGACAGCAATTAAGGGCTAGGCAGCAAAACTCTGAGGGGAAAAAAAAAAAAATTTCCCTTCAACACTTCTTTTTCTCCTGCTTCAGCCCAAACAATTAACACTTTGTTGGCCGGTCAAACTGTCATGATCTCAATGGCAAGAGAACATAGCATAAGCATATATAGGAACTAGCTCTTGGAAGATGGGAACTGAGCTGACCATGAACTAAACCTAACGCACAACTAGCAGTGGCCGGGTAGCATGCCTACGTTGATTCTAGATGCCCAGCACCAGCCGGAGGACTAAATAAAGCTAGCAGAGGAAAATATTAGTCCTAGCTCACCTCTAGAGAAATACCCCGAAAGGAGACAGAGGCCCCCCACATGTATTGGCGGTGAGTTGAGATGAAATAACAAACGTAGTATGAAAATAGGTTTAGCAAATTTGAGGTCCACTTACTACATAGCAGAAGACAGAAAGGACACTTTCATGGTCAGCTGAAAACCCTATCAAAAACACCATCCAGAAATTACTTTAAAACTCTGGCATTAACTCATAACACCAGAGTGGCAATTCCTGTTCACAAGAGCTTTCCAGACACAGTAACGAAACTACAGCTGTGAACTGGAACAAAAATGCAAAAACAAACATGGACAAGAGTCCAACTTATCTAGTAGTTGTCTAGGAGCAGGAACAAGCACAGAGAGGCTTCTGATAACATTGTTGACCGGCAAGCAACTAACAGAGCAGCAAGGTTATATAGCGACTCCCACATCTTGATGGGAACAGGTGAACAGAGAAGATGAAGACACCAGTTCAATTCCACCAGTAGCCACCGGGGGAGCCCAGAATCCAAATTCACAACACTGGACTAACTACCAAACATCCCTAAAGGTTGCAGCAACCTCGGCCAATGAAGCTAGTCAGCAACGCTACATCCCTTCCCTCACTGTCATCTCACCATTTCCCGCACCACCTGCAGTATCTGTGCAGCTTTCGTCGCCAGGCCAAAGCAGTCAGGGAATTACCAGGTTTGCAGTAGGAAACACTGCATGTAGGGCACCGGCAAGAATACCATCTCCAACCCTCTCTCAGTCACCCATGTCCACCGGCACCACCGCTAGTTCCACGATCTCCAGCTCTCCAGTCCAGCTCACCCTACATGAGACTCTTGTTAGGAAAAGGAAGTACTCATCCTCGCATCCGCGTACACAGGGTTTGAACGCCCACATTGCTAGACTAATCTCATTAGAGATGATGCCCTACCGGTTAGTTGAAAGCAAAGCTTTCAAAGCGCTGATGGACTACGCTGTACCACGCTACGAGCTACCCAGTCGGCACTTCTTTTCTAGAAAAGCCATCCCAGCCCTCCAACAGCATGTTAAAGATTGCATCGTCCATGCACTCAGGCAGTCTGTGACTACAAAGGTGCACCTGACAACAGATGCATGGACCAGTAGGCATGGCCAGGGACGTTACGTGTCCATCACGGCACACTGGGTGAATGTGGTGGATGCAGGCTCCACAGGGGACAGCAATATTGGGACAGTTCTGCCTAGCCCACGGTCAAGGAAAGAGTTGGCTGTAGGCGTTCGCCCCCCCTCCTCCTCTTCCTCCTCCTCATGCAGAAGCGAGAGCTCATCCACAGACCGCAGTCGCACATCCACTCCATCCGCAGCTGCCACTGTTGCACACCAGGTGTGCCATTATGGGACAGCTAGTGGCAAGCGTCAGCAGGCTGTATTGGCAATGAAGTGTTTGGGCGACAACAGACACACCGCGGAAGTTCTGTCCGAGTTCTTGCAGAATGAAACTCAGTCATGGCTGGGCACTGTACATCTTGAGGCAGGCAAAGTAGTGAGTGATAACGGAAGGAATTTCATGGCTGCCATAGCCCTTTCCCAACTGAAACACATTCCTTGCCTGGCTCACACCTTAAACCTGGTGGTGCAGTGCTTCCTGAAAAGTTACCCGGGGTTACCCGACCTGCTCCTCAAAGTGCGCAGACTTTGCTTGCATATCCGCCGTTCGCCCGTACACTCCAGCCGTATGCAGAACTATCAGCGGTCTTTGAACCTTCCCCAGCAACGCCTAATCATCGACGTTGCAACAAGGTGGAACTCCACACTGCACATGCTTCAGAGACTGTGCGAACAGAGGCGTGCTGTTATGTTTTTGTGGGAGGATACACATACACGGGCAGGCAGTTGGATGGCAGACATGGAGTTGTCAGGTGTGCAGTGGTCGAAGCTAAAAGACCTGTGTCAAGTCCTTCAGTGTTTTGAGGAATGCACACGGCTGGTTAGTGCAAACAACGCCATAATAAGCATGAGCATCCCCCTAATGCGTCTGCTGATGCAAAGTTTGACGCACATAAAGGAGCAGGCGTCTGCAGCCGAGGAAGAGGAAAGCCTTGATGACAGTCAGCCATTGTCTGGTCAGGGCCGTGTAGAGGACGCGGTAGTGGGCGAAGAGGAGGAGGAGGACGAGGAGGATGATGGGGATGAGTACTTTTTGAATGAGGAAGCTTCTCCTGGGCCAACAGAAATTAGTAGCATTGCAAGGCCGGGTTCTGTTTTTTTAAGGGAGACAAGTGACGTAGATTTGCCTGTAACTGCCCCTCCAACCAGCACAACCGCAGATTTGACAACTGGAACTTTGGCCCACATGGCGGATTATGCCTTACATATCCTCAAAAGGGACACACGCATTATAAAAATGATGAGCGATGATGATTACTGGTTGGCCTGCATCCTTGACCCTCGCTATAAAGGCAAATTGCAAAATATTATGCCACATGAGAACCTCGAACAAATATTAGCAACCAAACAAGCTACTCTTGTAGACCGTTTGATTCAGGCATTCCCAGCACACAGCGCCGGTGATGGTTCTCACACAAGCTGCAGGGGGCTACATGGCAGAGCTGTTAGAGGTGCACAGATCAGAAGTGGCGTTGGACAGAGGGGTTTTCTGACCAGGTTGTGGAGTGATTTCGCAATGACCGCAGACAGGACAGGTACTGCAGCATCTATTCAAAGTGACAGGAGACAACATTTGTCCAGTATGGTTACTAACTATTTTTCATCCCTTATCGATGTTCTCCCTCAACCGTCATTCCCATTTGATTACTGGGCATCCAAATTAGACACCTGGCCTGAATTGGCAGAATATGCATTGCAGGAGCTTGCTTGCCCAGCAGCTAGTGTGCTATCAGAAAGAGTATTCAGTGCTGCTGGTTCAATATTAACTGAAAAAAGGACTCGTCTGGCTACCCAAAATGTGGATGATCTCACCTTCATTAAAATGAACCACTCCTGGATTTCAAATTATTTTGCCCCACCTTTCCCGGCTGACACCTAGCTTTCCTATAAAAATTGCTTGCTTGTGGACTGGTCTTACTGAGTGTTCCAATCTCTTAATTTGCAGCAGCTGTTTGTCCAGCATACGACATGTTTACACCTCCCCCAATGGGAAAACTCCCCCACGGGGCCGTGGTCTCGCCACTTGGCGCAAGCACCCGTTACAGTGCTGTTTGTCTGAAGAGGTGGGTGTGCCCACTTTTGGTCGACGGCACTGCCACTGGGTCCCTCATAGTACAATGTAGTGTCTCTGGCGGTGGTGGTGCGCACCCAACGTCAGACACACCGTTGTAACATGAGGGGCCCTGGGGCGGTACCGCCGGCCACAAGAGAGTTCCCCCCCCCAGCTCAAACTGTGCTCTACCACGTTCAAAATTATCTCGCACAGCTCCACCAATGTTTAGTCTATGCGCTGACATCATTCAATGCCTGGCCCTGACAAACAATACCAATTTGTTGACATCGATGATGCTAAAGTAGTCTGGGTCAGTGTCCTATATTGACACCAGTAAATAGTAATTTACTGCCAAATTACTTTGTCATAAACTCTGCAGATGAGCCCACCCCTGTACCTAAGCATGCCACCCTTTTTTAATTTATTGTTGTTTTGCGAGACATTAACATCTATTTATTTTTTGGGAGTACTAACTGTGTCAGACACTCCTTGCAATACTCCTCCACTGACCACAATGCTGCCTGTGAATCCATGTAACCGATTTAAAACTGCCATGAGCCTATTGTTTGTTATTTTAGGCCTTTGTTAGCCTGTCTGCGGTCCCTACTTGCAATACTCCTCCACTGACCACAATGCTGCCTGGAGTGCCTGCCTGTGTATCCATGTAACCGATTTAAAACTGCCATGAGCCTATTGTTTGTTATTTTAGGTCTTTGATAGCCTGTCTGCGGTCCCTACTTGCAATACTCCTCCACTGACCACAATGCTGCCTGGAGTGCCTGCCTGTGTATCCATGTAACCAATTGAAAACTGCCATGAGCCTATTGTTTGTTATTTTAGGCCTTCGTTAGCCTGTCTGCGGTCCCTTCTTGCAATACTCCTCCTCCGCTGACCACAAAGCTGCCTGTGTATCCATGTAACCGATTTAAAACTGCCATGAGCCTATTGTTTGTTATTTTAGGCCTTTGATAGCCTGTCTGCGGTCCCTTCTTGCAATACTCCTCCACTGACCACACCAATGCTGCCCGTGTACCCCTGGAACCTATTTAAAAGTTCATAGAGCCTAGTTATATATTTTATTTACTATTAATAAGGCCATGATGGACTACGCTGTACTACGCTACAAGCTAACCAGTCGACACTTCTTTTGCGAGAAAAGCCATCCCAACCCTCCACCAGCATGTAAAAGACCGCATTGTCCATGCACTCTGGCAATCTGTGAGTACAAAGGTGCACCTGACAACAGACGCATGGACCTGTAGGCATGGCCACGGAAGATTACGTGTCCATTACGGCGCAATGGGTTAATGTGGTGGATGCATGGTCCACAGGGGACAGCCTACTAAGTCTGTCTGCAGTCCCTAATTCAAATTGTCCTCCACTGTCTAAATCGGAGCTTCAACCTTCTGGCTTTCGGCCTATAGTATCAGATATTAAACTGCATTTGGCCTTCAACTTTGGTTACGGCCTACTAACGGTGTCTGCCCCTCCCTGGTGTTGACCTCCACTGTATAAAGCTGAGCTTCAACCTTCTGCCTCTCATTAAGTGCTGTTTTTTAAAAAACTTGGTGGTTAAAGCCTACTAACGGTGTCTGCCCCTCCCTGGTGTTTGCCCTCAACTGAATAAAGCTGAGCTTCAACCTTCTGGCTCTCATTAAGTGCTGTTTTTTAAAAACTTGGTGGTTAGGGCCTACTAACGGTGTCTGCCGCTCCCTGGTGTTTGTCCTCAACTGAATAAAGCTGAGCTTCAACCTTCTGGCTCTCATTAAGTGCTGTTTTTTAAAACCTTGGTGGTTAGGGCCTACTAACGGTGTCTGCCCTTCCCTGGTGTTGTCCTCCACTGTATAAAGCTGAGCTTCAGTCTTTAGGCTTTTGGCCTAAAGTATCAGATATTAAACTGCATTTGGCCTATTAGTGTGTTTGGGCCCTTAAAACAGTGTCTGCTGCTCCTGGGTTTGCTACTCCACTGAACAAAGCAATGCCGCCTGTTTAGTCCTGTTACCAATTTTGAACTGCATTTAGCCTACTTTATTCTTTGGCCCTATATCTGTTTCCTCCTCATCCTGCCCATTGCTCAGCCACTACTAGATGAGTCTGCTGGTACATTGACCTAGACCACTACATTCCCCTTGCACTCTACACAGCCAGAATCTGACCCTGCTGAAAGTAAGGTTCCCCTTCCCGCATGTTATACCACCTTACACAGGGACAAAGAGGAAGGTGCAGATGAAAGTGCAGGTTCCTTCATCAGGTGGGGGGGCATACTCGTTGGCGACGTCACTGGCACAGGGCCCCTCAGAGTACGCAAAAGTGTCGCTGCTGGTGGGAGGTGCCCCCGCCATGCAAACACACCGCTGTACTTTGAGGGGCCCTGTGCCAGTGCCAATGCCAACGAGTGCCCCCCCCCCTGCTTGCTCAGGATCACAGCACTTGCAACGTTGAAATACTTACCTCTCCCTGCTCCACCACCGTGACGTAGTCCACGATTCCTGGGCCCACTAAAACCTTGAACCAGCCCTACCCCACACAACTTTTGCCAAATGACCCCCAAGTTCCAATGAACAACTATTATTATAAAGTTAATTAAGATTGACAAGCTTCAGAAACAAGAATGGATGTTTTTGGCATTAAAATGGGAACTGTAGGTGTTTTCCTGGCCTCCACTCACTGCCGACTATGCTTCCCCATTGACTTGCATTGGGTTTCGTGTTTCGGTCGATCCCCGACTTTTAGCGATAATCGGCCGACTGCACTCGACTCGACTCTGGACAAAGTCGGGTTTCACAAAACCCGACTCGATCTTTAAAAAATGAAAGTCGCTCAACCCTAATTGTGACTTGTAGGATCGCTACTTCCAACAGGTGGCGCTATACTGTAGAGTTAAGTCCTCTTTTACTCAGAAGAGGCAATTTGCATATTTAATTTCCCAGAGGAGCATTGCACAGCGAATAAGCCTCCTTACCTTGACAAGCCAGCTGGTATGTCACTCTCCATAAGGAGAAACGTTACCCCTTAGACCCAAATAAAATTCTATAAATTTACAAATATTTTTACTCAACCCTCCTATGCCAGAGACTATAGGTCGGCCAGGGGGATTCACCATGTCCTTATGCACCTTGGGTAGGAGGTAAAATGTTTCCACCTTGGGAAATTTGGGCAGGAGTGCATCCAAAACCCTCTTAGAGACAGTACCCGACCCGTAGGCATAGGTTAAAATTGATTCTAGTTCAGCATAGAAAGCCTGCATGGGGTTGTGGGATAATGCACAGTAGGTATCTTTATTTCTGAGCTGTCGAAAGGCTTCTTTTTCATATTTTTCGACTGGCCAGATCATGACATTCCCTGCCTTGTCTGCTGGCTTAATCACAACTGTATCCAACGATTGTAGTTCTCTCAATGCTTGTCTCTGTCTAGATGTCAAATTATCGTTGCATATATTTAGAGGTATCTTTTTCAAATCCTCAGTTACCAATCTACAGAAGATGTCAACTGATGGGCAAACAGACAAGGGATGAAACGCCGTCGATCTTGACACAATTGAGGGAGGGATAGTACCTGTGTTATCAGGTTGTTGCTCGTTAAGTAGATCTTCCAAATCCGCTAAAGCTTGTTGCTCAGCAGAATCTAATTGTGGGCCCGTCTGATTATGTAGCTTCTTTATAACAAGTTTGCGGCAAAAAAGATGAACATCTTTCAAGGCTGTGAAGAAATCAAAGCCATTACGTGGTACAAAGTTTAAACCTAATTTTAAAACTTCACTTTGTGTTTCAGATAAGGGGTATGATGAAAGGTTAATTACCTCAAGATTGGTGTTTTTGGCCTTCCGCTCATACTCAGGAGAGGATTTTGGCTTCCTCTTTTTATTTGTTGGAGGCAGAGGCGTAGCTAGGGTTTTGCTCCAGGGGGGGCGAAGCTTTTGAGTGGGCCCCTAACCAGGTAACCTTGATTACAACTCGATGACGCCCCCTAATGGTGGAGGAGAACCTCAGCAGATGACTGCACTGTTACTAAAGATAATCTCTATATAACGACCAACATGGATATTACCAGTGGTCAGTGGTAGATACCAGCCCTACAGAGCATATAAGAGATCACAGCACAGTTATAGATAATGACTTACCATTGATGTTCTTTATGATGGAATCGTCACTTTTCCCGTCTTTTCCATCTGGCCCAGACCGACATGACAACTTCTTCCAGCTACAACTCGTCTGCAGAGAAAACAACAAAGACACGTTTCACTTCTTACATTCCAGCCATCACCATCTATTCCCAACCTGCACAAACCCCTCATCCTGCTGATACCCCAATACTGAGCTCCTGCTGCCGTATGTGTCCCTATTACTACACCTGATACCCCAATACTGAGCCCCTGCTGCCGTATGTGTCCCTATTACTGCACCTGATGCCCCGACACTGAGCCGCTGCTGCCATATGTGTCCCTATTACTGCACGTGATACCCCAGTACTGAGCTGCTGCTGCCGTATGTGTTCCTACTACTGCACCTGATACCCTGATACTGAGCCGCTGCTGCCGTATGTGTCCCTATTACTGCACCTGATACCCCAATACTGAGCCGCTGCTGCTGTATGTGTCCCTATCACTGCACCTGATATCCAAATACTGAGCCGCTGCTGCCGTATGTGTCCCTATTACTGCACCTGATACCCCAATACTGAGCCGCTGCTGCCGTATGTGACCCCATTACTGCACCGGATACCCCGTTACTGAGCCTCTGCTGTCATGAATCCCCAATGGCTAGGGATAGCACAGGATGAGCAAAGTATAATAAATATCGGACGAGCTCTAGGGTGATGGAACCTGGGCTGACCGCTGCCCTACGCCTGACAAACGCAACTAGAGATAGCCAGGGAGCGTGCCTACGTTGGTTCTAGACGCCACGCACCAGCCTAAGAGCTAACTAGTACTGCAGAGAAAACAAAGACCTCACTTGCCTCCAGAGGAATTAACCCCAAAGATATAGTTGCCCCCCACATGTATTGACGGTGAAATGAGAGGAAGGCACACACATAGAGATGATGTATATAGCTTTAGCAAATAGAGGCCCGCTGAAAACTAGAAAGCAGAATGACACAAAAGGGGACTGAGCGGTCAGCAAAAAACCCTAATCAAAAAAAACCATCCTGAGATTACAAGAACCCATGTGCCAACTCATGGCCCATGGGGAGAACCTCAGTCCACTAGAGCAACCAGCTAACAAGAGACATTTCTAAGCAAGCTGGAAAAAAACCAAACAACTGAAAATCAGCACTTAGCTTATCCTGAAAGATCTGGGAGCAGGTAGGCAGGAACCAAACAGAGCACATCTGAACACATTGATAGCCGGCAAGGGAAATGACAGAGAGGCCAGGTAAAATAGGAAACACCCAGCCTCTGATGGACAGATGGAAACCAAAGGCCGCAACCCACCAAAGTCACCCAGTACCAGCAGTAACCACCAGAGGGAGCCCGCAAACAGAATCCACAACAGTACCCCCCCCTTGAGGAGGGGTCACCGAACCCTCACGAGAACCCCCAGGGCGATCAGGGTGAGCTCTATGGAAGGCGCGGACCAAATCAGTCGCATGAACATCGGAGGCGACCACCCAGGAATTGTCCTCCTGACCATAACCCTTCCACTTAACCAAATACTGGAGTTTGCGTCTGGAAACACGAAAATCCAAGATCTTTTCAACAACATACTCCAATTCTCCCTCCACCAGCACCGGAGCAGGAGGCTCGACCGAAGGAACAACAGGCACCTCATACCTCCGCAACAACGACCGATGGAACACATTATGAATAGCGAACGATGCTGGAAGATCCAAACGGAAAGATACAGGGTTAAGAATCTCCGAGATCCTATAAGGACCGATGAACCGAGGCTTGAACTTAGGAGAAGAGACCTTCATAGGGACAAAACGAGAAGACAACCACACCAAGTCCCCAACAAAAAGTCGGGGACCCACGCGGCGACGGCGATTAGCAAACTGCTGAGTCTTCTCCTGAGATAACTTCAAATTGTCCACCACCAGATTCCAAATGTGATGTAGCCTGTCCACCACCACGTCCACTCCAGGACAATCCGAAGACTCCACCTGACCAGAGGAAAAACGAGGATGAAACCCCGAATTACAAAAAAAAGGAGAGACCAACGTGGCCGAACTAGCCCGATTATTAAGAGCAAATTCGGCCAGTGGCAAAAAAGCAACCCAGTCATCCTGATCAGCAGAAACAAAACACCTCAAATAAGTTTCCAAGGTCTGATTAGTTCGCTCCGTCTGGCCATTCGTCTGAGGATGGAATGCAGACGAGAAAGACAAATCAATGCCCATCTTGGCACAAAACGTCCGCCAAAATCTAGACACAAACTGGGATCCCCTGTCAGAAACGATATTCTCCGGAATCCCATGCAAACGAACCACGTTCTGAAAAAACAAAGGAACCAACTCAGAGGAGGAGGGCAACTTAGGCAAGGGCACCAAATGAACCATCTTAGAAAAGCGGTCACACACAACCCAGATAACGGACATTTTCTGTGAAACCGGGAGATCAGAAATAAAATCCATGGAAATGTGCGTCCAAGGCCTCTTCTGGATGGGCAAGGATAACAACAACCCACTAGCCCGTGAACAGCAAGGCTTAGCTCGAGCACACACTTCACAAGACTGCACAAAGGTACGCACATCCCTAGACAAGGAAGGCGACCAAAAAGACCTGGCCACCAAGTCTCTTGTACCAAATATTACAGGATGACCAGCCAACACAGAAGAATGGACCTCGGAGATGACTCTACTGGTCCAATCATTCGGAACAAACAGTCTTTCTGGTGGACATCGATCCGGTTTATCCACCTGAAACTCCTGCAATGCGCGTCGCAAGTCTGGGGATACGGCGGACAATATTACCCCATCCCTAAGGATACCAGCAGGCCCAGTGTCTCCAGGAGAGTCAGGCACAAAACTCCTGGAAAGAGCATCTGCCTTCACATTCTTTGAACCTGGCAGGTATGAAACCACGAAATTGAAACGAGAAAAAAATAACGACCAACGAGCCTGTCTAGGATTCAAACGCCTGGCAGACTCAAGGTAAGTGAGATTCTTGTGATCAGTCAAGACCACCACGCGATGTTTAGCACCCTCAAGCCAATGACGCCACTCCTCAAATGCCCACTTCATGGCCAAAAGCTCCCGATTACCCACATCATAATTGCGCTCGGCGGGCGAGAATTTTCTAGAGAAGAAAGCACATGGCTTCATCACCGAGCCATTAGAACTTCTCTGTGACAAAACCGCCCCCGCTCCAATCTCGGAAGCATCAACCTCCACCTGGAAAGGAAGTGAAACATCTGGTTGACACAACACAGGAGCAGAAGAAAACCGGCGCTTAAGTTCCCGAAAGGCCTCCACGGCCGCAGGAGACCAATCAGCAACATCAGCACCCTTTTTAGTCAAATCAGTCAAAGGTTTAACAATACTGGAAAAATTAGCAATGAACCGACGATAAAAATTAGCAAACCCCAAGAACTTCTGAAGGCTCTTAACAGATGTAGGTTGTGTCCAGTCACAAATAGCCTGAACCTTAACGGGATCCATCTCAATAGTAGAAGGAGAAAAAATGTACCCCAAAAAAGAAATCTTCTGGACTCCGAAGAGACACTTCGAGCCCTTCACAAACAGAGAATTGGCCCGCAGGACTTGAAACACCTTCCTGACCTGTAGAACATGAGACTCCCAGTCATCAGAAAACACCAAAATATCATCCAAATACACAATCATAAACTTATCCAGATATTCACGGAAAATATTGTGCATAAAGGACTGAAAGACTGAAGGAGCATTAGAAAGTCCAAAAGGCATTACCAAATACTCAAAATGGCCCTCAGGCGTATTAAATGCGGTTTTCCACTCATCACCCTGTTTTATCCGCACCAGATTATACGCACCACGCAGATCTATTTTAGTGAACCACCTAGCCCCCTTAATGCGAGCAAACAAATCAGTAAATAATGGCAATGGATACTGGTATTTGACTGTAATCTTATTCAGAAGGCGATAATCTATACAAGGCCTCAGGGAACCATCCTTTTTTGCCACGAAAAAAAAAACCTGCTCCCAGAGGGGACGAAGATGGACGAATATGTCCCTTTTCCAAGGACTCCTTAATATAATTCCGCATAGCAGTATGCTCTGGCAGTGACAGATTAAATAAACGACCCTTAGGGAACTTACTGCCAGGAATCAATTCTATAGCACAGTCACACTCTCTATGGGGAGGGAGCGAATTGAGCTTAGGCTCCTCAAAAACATCCCTATAATCCGACAAAAACGCAGGGATCTCCGAAGGAGTAGATGAAGCTATAGAAATCGGAGGTGCATCATCATGAACCCCGTGACATCCCCAGCTTAGCACAGACATTGTTTTCCAGTCCAGGACAGGATTATGAGTTTGTAACCATGGCAGACCAAGCACTAGTACATCATGTAAATTATACAGTACAAGGAAGCGAATCACCTCCTGATGAACGGGAGTCACGCGCATGGTCACTTGTGTCCAATACTGCGGTTTATTCATAGCCAATGGTGTAGAATCAATTCCTTTCAGAGGAATAGGAACTTCCAGAGGCTCTAGACTAAAACCGCAGCGTTTAGCAAATGACCAATCCATAAGACTCAGGGCAGCGCCTGAATCCACATAGGCATCGACGGAAATGGAAGACAGTGAAAAAATCAGAGTCACAGACAAAATGAACTTAGACTGCAGAGTATCAATGGCAAAAGATTTATCAACCCTTTTTGTGCGTTTAGAGCATGCTGATATAACATGAGCTGAATCACCACAATAAAAACACAATCTATTTTTCCGCCTATAATTTTGCCGTTCACTTCTGGACTGAATTCTATCACATTGCATAGTCTCAGGTGCCTGCTCAGAAGACACCGCCAACTGGTGCACGGGTTTGCGCTCCCGTAAACGCCGATCAATCTGAATGGCCATAGCCATAGACTCATTCAGACCTGTAGGCGCAGGGAACCCCACCATAATATCCTTAATGGCCTCAGAAAGACCATTTCTGAAGTTTGCAGCCAGGGCGCACTCATTCCACTGAGTAAGCACCGACCATTTCCGAAATTTCTGACAATATATTTCCGCTTCATCATGCCCCTGAGAGAGGGCTAATAAAGCCTTTTCAGCCTGAATCTCTAGGTTAGGCTCCTCATAGAGCAATCCCAACGCCAGAAAAAACGCATCCACACTGAGCAACGCAGGATCCCCTGGTGCCAATGCAAATGCCCAATTCTGAGGGTCGCCCCGTAGGAACGATATAACAATCTTGACCTGTTGAGCAGGGTCTCCAGAGGAGCGAGATTTCAAAGAGAGAAACAATTTACAATTGTTCCTGAAATTCAGGAAGGTAGATCTATCTCCAGAAAAAAACTCCGGAATAGGAATTCTAGGTTCAGACATGGAAGTGTGAACAACGAAATCCTGTATGTTTTGAACCTTTGCTGCGAGATTACTCAGGCTGGAAGCCAAACTCTGGACATCCATGATAAACAGCTAAGATCAGAGCCATTCAAGGGTTAAGAGGAGGTAAGAAGCAGCTAGACAGCAATTAAGGGCTAGGCAGCAAAACTCTGAAGGAAAAAAAAAAAAAAAAAAATTTTCCTTGAACACTTCTTATTCTCCTACTTCAGCCCAAACAATTAACACTTTGTGGGCCGGCTATACTGTCATGAATCCCCAATGGCTAGGGATAGCACAGGATGAGCAAAGTATAATAAATATCGGACGAGCTCTAGGGTGATGGAACCTGGGCTGACCGCTGCCCTACGCCTGACAAACGCAACTAGAGATAGCCAGGGAGCGTGCCTACGTTGGTTCTAGACGCCACGCACCAGCCTAAGAGCTAACTAGTACTGCAGAGAAAACAAAGACCTCACTTGCCTCCAGAGGAATTAACCCCAAAGATATAGTTGCCCCCCACATGTATTGACGGTGAAATGAGAGGAAGGCACACACATAGAGATGATGTATATAGCTTTAGCAAATAGAGGCCCGCTGAAAACTAGAAAGCAGAATGACACAAAAGGGGACTGAGCGGTCAGCAAAAAACCCTAATCAAAAAAAACCATCCTGAGATTACAAGAACCCATGTGCCAACTCATGGCACATGGGGAGAACCTCAGTCCACTAGAGCAACCAGCTAACAAGAGACATTTCTAAGCAAGCTGGAAAAAAACCAAACAACTGAAAATCAGCACTTAGCTTATCCTGAAAGATCTGGGAGCAGGTAGGCAGGAACCAAACAGAGCACATCTGAACACATTGATAGCCGGCAAGGGAAATGACAGAGAGGCCAGGTAAAATAGGAAACACCCAGCCTCTGATGGACAGATGGAAACCAAAGGCCGCAACCCACCAAAGTCACCCAGTACCAGCAGTAACCACCAGAGGGAGCCCGCAAACAGAATCCACAACACTCTGCTGCCGTATGTGACCCTATTACTGCACCTACTTTGTGGTTCTCTGTACCCTCTAAATTCTAAAGCACCCCTCTATAATATAGTAATGCCAGGTGCAAGTGCCCTAGAAAACAGAGCCCACATTTTGCCCCCTAGAAAGTAATAATGCCATCTGTGTGCCCCTTTGATAGTCACAGTAACCTGAGTTCCCCTATTACAATAAGTGCCCACTTTACATTTAATAATGTCCCAAGTCTCCTCCCCTGTACAGCTCCCCTATACACAGTATAAAGCCCCCTAACTGTATAGTACCACCCACACAGTATACTGACCCCTTAGTAGCCTTCAAACTGTTTGATGGCTCCAACACTGTAATCCCCACACTGTATGATGTCCCCATAGATAACCTCCATATAGTATAATGTGCCAGATAGTCCTCAATATAGCACAAGGCAGCACCCCTATAGGCAGACCCTGAAGTTTAAAGCAGCACCCCCAATAGGCAGACCCTCTAGTATAAGGCAGCACCCTCCATAGGCAGATCCTGTTGAATAAGGCAGCACCCCCATAGGCAGATCCTGTAGAATAAGGCAGCACTCCCCCCATAGGCAGATCCTGTAGAATAAGGCAGCACTCCTCCCCTATATGCAGATCCTGTATATAAGGCAGCACTCCTCCACATAGGCAGATCCTGTAGAAAAAGGCAGCACTCCCCCCATAGACAGGTCCTGTAGAATAAGGCAGCACTCCTCCACATAGGCAGATCCTGTAGAAAAAGGCAGCACTCCCCCTATAGGCAGATCCCGTAGAATAAGGCAGCACTCCCCTTCTATAGGCAGATCCTGTATATAAGGCAGCACTCCCCCCATAGGCAAATACTACAGAATAAGGCAGCACTCTCCCCATAGGCAGATCCTGTAGAATAAGGCAGCACTCCCCCCCTATATGCAGATCCTACAGCGCCCCAGAGTCCTGGTCGTTGCAGTAATGTCACTCTTCCCCCAGGGGGAGTGATATTACGTCTGATGGTACTAAAGGAGTTCACTTGACCAGGTATCACAAGTCACACACTACACTTCATAAATAGTAAAAGAAGTCTCGCACTCAACTTAAATACAGGTATTTTCGTAGATTTATTGGTACTGAAGTAGCACTGGAGAAACGTTTCAGCCTTAACTAGGCTTTCATCAGTCACTACAACATTCAAAATGGAAAACATAATATAATACAGTGTATACAAAGTAACCAAGTACACAGAACAAGATAACATAAAATAAAGTATGTACAGTTTTCAAAAAGCCATATTTGTTACATAATTCAAAAATTCATAATAGAGTATAACCATATACAATTGACATTGAGCGAGAGCTCAATATGGCGATCCAAAAGATCAATTCAGGAGAAAAACGTTCTAGGAAGAAACACGTACCGTGCTGTGTCTTTAGAAGTGTGTGAACAGTTCTTATAATTGAGACGCAGGATCTTACGTGTTGCCTAAAATGGCGTGACAGAAGAGGACCATAGTTCACAATTGTGTATAGAGTGAAGGCACAGCTAGTAGTGCACTGGGAAATGTCGTGATACTCACAATAGGTAGCCGCTTAGTGGAAGCGTATGGTGATTGATCGATCGAGATCTGAGGAAAACTGTGGGATGACAGTGATGGGATGGTATAAGGACGGAGTTTGGGTATACATTAACAGTATATAATGATGTCAAATGTATGTGAAAAGCCTCCCCTATAACAATATGATTACCTCAGATTGACTCGCCCAGGTTAGGAGTAGTGGTATCCAATGGCGACCTGTTATGGAGTCCGTTGGCTAAAGTATAAAATGAGGGGATTGAATATCTCATAGATGTGGATCTCCGGTAACATGTCTCTAAATGTCCGGAGATATAACATACCTGGAGGGGAGCCGTTGTGGAACGTGATCCTTGCAGACGCGGTATCCACCGCTAGTCTGGGATAAGCATGGGAGCGGTACTATTTAAATCCCCAGACCTGTGTCCTAGGAGGGCGCTCATGGCCGGAAATGACGTTGTATTACCGCATTACTTCAGAGACCGGCAGGACAGTCGATTCCAAGTTGGCTGCCCGACCTAAATACCTAAGAAGACACGGAGGCAAATTGTGGGAGAGGGGCGT
This sequence comes from Ranitomeya variabilis, assembly GCF_051348905.1. NCBI lineage: Eukaryota > Metazoa > Chordata > Amphibia > Anura > Dendrobatidae > Ranitomeya > Ranitomeya variabilis. The sequence continues at coordinate 501,828,280 of NC_135232.1, read as the reverse complement.
CTCTAGGGTCCCTATAAATAAGCTCCAGGCCTACCCCGTCATACGGGTTGTCCTATCCATATCATCTGGGGGACAGAGAGAAACATCAGAAACATCCACGAAAGTTGTGAGGACTATCCCGTGGTGCTCAACAGGGAGGTACTACAACACACAGGCGCTAGTAGGAAGGCTACTGATTTCCACCTGAACAAGGGAACTCTGGATGTGCCTTCGGACCAGCCGGATTCTGCCTGCCCTGTGAACGGTACTCTGGACTGTGGATGCCGAAATCTTCAGTAAAAGGTAAAGAGACTGCAACCTTTGTGTCTTCGTTATTCATTGCGCCTTACAACGTCCACCACCACTATCTACACATCAGGGAAGCCCTGGGGACATACTTCACCTGTGGGAAGGTATACCATCTAGCTGCCATTCCATCACCCCAGGGAACCCTAGCAGGGTCGGTCACCCTGACCGAATACCACAGGTGGTGTCACGAACACCAGACAAACTTCACCTTTAATTGGACGCCCCTCAGAATGGCCACGGACCGGGTCGGGCCACCGTAACATACCCAGAACCGAGAGAGAGAGAGACCCGGTACCAAGTACCTCATTGCCCTCAACGTGGGGGCGCTCCAAATCTGCATCTTGAAGGCGTGTCCGTCAGCAGCCGAGGTCCACCTCCTGATTCTCCATGGTGGGCGGAGACCAAAAAAATGAAACTATTCTCCAGAAGGTGAAAGAATGGAGCTGGAGATCAGCGGGGACCCTCGAAAAAGAATGGCCCCGCACAGACCCCCGTCACCGGTGGATTACTCCAATATGCCGCCACTGGAAAGCCTGGACCCATGGGAGCTGTGTCATGATCTCAATGGCAAGAGAACATAACATAAGCATATATAGGAACTAGCTCTTGGAAGAAGGGAACTGAGCTGACCATGAACTAAACCTAACGCACAACTAGCAGTGGCCGGGTAGCATGCCTACGTTGATTCTAGATGCCCAGCACCAGCCGGAGGACTAAATAAAGCTAGCAGAGGAAAATATTAGTCCTAGCTCACCTCTAGAGAAATACCCCGAAAGGAGACAGAGGCCCCCCACATGTATTGGCGGTGAGTTGAGATGAAATAACAAACGTAGTATGAAAATAGGTTTAGCAAATTTGAGGTCCACTTACTACATAGCAGAAGACAGAAAGGACACTTTCATGGTCAGCTGAAAACCCTATCAAAAACACCATCCAGAAATTACTTTAAAACTCTGGCATTAACTCATAACACCAGAGTGGCAATTCCTGTTCACAAGAGCTTTCCAGACACAGTAACGAAACTACAGCTGTGAACTGGAACAAAAATGCAAAAACAAACATGGACAAGAGTCCAACTTATCTAGTAGTTGTCTAGGAGCAGGAACAAGCACAGAGAGGCTTCTGATAACATTGTTGACCGGCAAGCAACTAACAGAGCAGCAAGGTTATATAGCGACTCCCACATCTTGATGGGAACAGGTGAACAGAGAAGATGAAGACACCAGTTCAATTCCACCAGTAGCCACCGGGGGAGCCCAGAATCCAAATTCACAACAGTACCCCCCCCTCAAGGAGGGGGCACCGAACCCTCACCAGAACCACCAGGGCGATCAGGATGGGCCCTATGAAAGGCACGAACCAGATCGGAGGCATGAACATCAGATGCATTCACCCAAGAATTATCCTCCTGGCCGTATCCCTTCCACTTGACCAGATACTGGAGTCTCCGTCTGGAAACACGAGAGTCTAAGATTTTCTCCACAACGTACTCCAACTCACCCTCAACCAACACCGGAGCAGGAGGCTCAACGGAAGGCACAACCGGTACCTCATACCTGCGCAATAATGACCGATGAAAAACGTTATGAATAGAAAAGGATGCAGGGAGGTCCAAACGGAAGGAAACAGGGTTAAGAATCTCCAATATCTTATACGGGCCGATAAACCGAGGCTTAAACTTAGGAGAAGAGACCCTCATAGGGACAAAACGAGAAGACAACCACACCAAATCCCCAACAGAAAGCCGAGGACCAACACGACGGTGGCGGTTGGCAAAAAGCTGAGTCTTCTCCTGGGACAACCTCAAATTGTCCACCACCTGCCCCCAGATCTGATGCAATCTCTCCACCACAGCATCCACTCCAGGACAATCCGAAGATTCCACCTGACCAGAGGAAAATCGAGGATGAAACCCCGAATTACAGAAAAACGGGGACACCAAAGTGGCAGAGCTGGCCCGATTATTGAGAGCGAACTCCGCCAATGGCAAAAAAGCAACCCAATCATCCTGGTCAGCAGACACAAAACACCTCAGATATGTCTCCAGGGTCTGATTAATCCGCTCGGTCTGGCCATTCGTCTGAGGATGGAAAGCGGACGAAAAAGATAAATCTATGCCCATCCTAGCACAGAATGCCCGCCAAAATCTAGACACGAATTGGGTCCCTCTGTCAGAAACGATATTCTCAGGAATACCATGCAAACGAACAACATTTTGAAAAAACAGAGGAACCAACTCGGAAGAAGAAGGTAACTTGGGCAGAGGAACCAAATGGACCATCTTAGAAAAACGGTCACACACCACCCAGATGACAGACATCTTCTGAGAAACAGGCAGATCTGAAATAAAATCCATCGAGATGTGCGTCCAAGGCCTCTTAGGAATAGGCAAGGGCAACAATAATCCACTAGCCCGAGAACAACAAGGCTTGGCCCGAGCACAAACGTCACAAGACTGCACAAAGCCTCGCACATCTCGTGACAGGGAAGGCCACCAGAAGGACCTTGCCACCAAATCCCTGGTACCAAAAATGCCAGGATGACCTGCCAACGCAGAAGAATGAACCTCAGAGATGACTCTACTGGTCCAATCATCAGGAACAAACAGTTTATCAGGTGGGCAACGATCAGGTCTATCCGCCTGAAACTCCTGCAAGGCCCGCCGCAGGTCTGGAGAAACGGCTGACAATACCACTCCATCCTTAAGGATACCTGTGGGCTCAGAGTTACCAGGCGAGTCAGGCTCAAAACTCCTAGAAAGGGCATCCGCCTTAACATTCTTAGAACCCGGTAGGTATGACACCACAAAATTAAACCGAGAGAAAAATAATGACCAGCGCGCCTGTCTAGGATTCAGGCGCCTGGCGGTCTCAAGATAAATCAAATTTTTGTGGTCAGTCAATACCACCACCTGATGTCTGGCCCCCTCAAGCCAATGGCGCCACTCCTCAAAAGCCCACTTCATGGCCAAAAGCTCCCGATTCCCAACATCATAATTCCGCTCAGCGGGCGAAAATTTACGGGAAAAGAAGGCACAAGGCCTCATCACGGAGCAGTCAGAACTTTTCTGCGACAACACTGCCCCAGCTCCGATCTCAGAAGCGTCGACCTCAACCTGAAAAGGTAGAGCAACATCAGGCTGACGCAACACAGGGGCAGAGGAAAAACGGCGCTTAAGCTCCCGAAAGGCCTCCACAGCATCAGGGGACCAATCAGCAACATCAGCACCCTTCTTAGTCAAATCGGTCAATGGCTTAGCAATATCCGAAAAACCAGCAATAAATCGACGATAAAAGTTAGCAAAGCCCAAAAATTTCTGAAGACTCTTAAGAGAAGAGGGCTGCGTCCAATCACAAATAGCTTGAACCTTGACAGGATCCATTTCAATGGAAGAGGGGGAAAAAATATATCCCAAAAAGGAAATCCTCTGTACCCCAAAAACACACTTAGAACCCTTCACACACAAAGAATTAGACCGCAAAACCTGAAAAACCCTCCTGACTTGCTGGACATGAGAGTCCCAGTCATCCGAAAAAATCAGAATATCATCCAGATACACAATCATAAATTTATCCAAATAATCGCGAAAAATATCATGCATAAAGGACTGGAAAACTGACGGAGCATTAGAAAGACCAAAAGGCATCACTAAATACTCAAAGTGGCCCTCGGGCGTATTAAATGCGGTCTTCCACTCATCCCCCTGCCTGATTCGCACCAAATTATACGCCCCACGAAGGTCAATCTTAGAGAACCACTTGGCCCCCTTTATGCGAGCAAACAAATCAGTCAGCAACGGCAATGGGTATTGATATTTAACAGTGATTTTATTCAAAAGCCGATAATCAATACATGGTCTCAAAGAGCCGTCTTTTTTTGACACAAAGAAAAAACCGGCTCCTAAGGGAGATGACGATGGACGAATATGTCCCTTTTCCAAGGACTCCTTTATATATTCTCGCATAGCAGCATGTTCAGGCACAGACAGATTAAATAAACGACCCTTTGGGTATTTACTACCCGGGATTAAATCTATGGCACAATCGCACTCTCGGTGCGGAGGTAACGAACCAAGCTTGGATTCTTCAAAGACGTCACGATAGTCAGACAGGAACTCAGGAATTTCAGAGGGAATGGATGATGAAATGGAAACCACAGGTACATCCCCATGAGCCCCCTTACATCCCCAGCTCAACACAGACATAGCTCTCCAGTCGAGGACTGGGTTGTGAGATTGCAGCCAAGGCAATCCTAGCACCAAATCATCATGTAGATTATACAGCACCAGAAAGCGAATAATCTCCTGGTGATCCGGATTAATACGCATAGTTACTTGTGTCCAGTATTGTGGTTTATTATTAGCCAATGGGGTGGAGTCAATCCCCTTCAGAGGAATAGGAGTCTCCAAAGGCTCTAAATCATACCCACAGCGTTTGGCAAAGGACCAATCCATAAGACTCAAAGCGGCGCCAGAGTCGACATAGGCGTCCGTGGTAATAGATGACAAAGAGCAAATCAGGGTCACAGATAGAATAAATTTAGACGGTAAGGTGCAAATGGAAACAGATTTACCAAGCTTTTTAGTGCGCTTAGAGCATGCTGATATAACATGAGTAGAATCACCACAATAGAAACACAACCCATTTTTCCGTCTAAAATTCTGCCGCTCGCTTCGGGACAGAATTCTATCACACTGCATACTCTCTGGCGACTTCTCAGTGGACACCGCCAGATGGTGCACTGGTTTGCGCTCCCGCAAACGCCTATCGATCTGAATAGCCATTGTCATGGACTCATTCAGACCCGCAGGCACAGGGAACCCCACCATAACATCCTTAATGGCATCAGAGAGACCCTCTCTGAAAGTCGCCGCCAGGGCGCACTCATTCCACTGAGTAAGCACAGACCATTTATACTGCCATTGGCAGTAAATTTCCGCTTCATCTTGCCCCTGAGATAGGGACATCAAAGTTTTTTCTGCCTGAAGCTCCAAATGAGGTTCGTCATAAAGCAACCCCAAGGCCAGAAAAAACGCATCCACATTGAGCAACGCAGGATCCCCTGGTGTCAATGAAAAAGCCCAGTCTTGAGGGTCGCCCCGGAGCAAGGAAATCACAATCCTGACCTGCTGTGCAGGGTCTCCGGCAGAGCGAGATTTCAGGGACAAAAATAATTTGCAATTATTTCGAAAATTCTGAAACCCGGATCTATTCCCCGAGAAAAATTCCGGCAAAGGAATTCTCGGCTCAGATACAGGTGCATGACAAACAAAATCTTGCAAATTTTGTACCTTCGTGGCGAGATTATTCAAACCTGCAGTTACACTCTGAAGATCCATTACAAACAGGTGGACACAGAGCCATTCAAGGGTTAAGAGGAGGTAAGAAGCAGCTAGACAGCAATTAAGGGCTAGGCAGCAAAACTCTGAGGGGAAAAAAAAAAAAAAAAAAAAATTTCCCTTCAACACTTCTTTTTCTCCTGCTTCAGCCCAAACAATTAACACTTTGAGGGCCGGTCAAACTGTCATGATCTCAATGGCAAGAGAACATAGCATAAGCATATATAGGAACTAGCTCTTGGAAGAAGGGAACTGAGCTGACCATGAACTAAACCTAACGCACAACTAGCAGTGGCCGGGTAGCATGCCTACGTTGATTCTAGATGCCCAGCACCAGCCGGAGGACTAAATAAAGCTAGCAGAGGAAAATATTAGTCCTAGCTCACCTCTAGAGAAATACCCCGAAAGGAGACAGAGGCCCCCCACATGTATTGGCGGTGAGTTGAGATGAAATAACAAACGTAGTATGAAAATAGGTTTAGCAAATTTGAGGTCCACTTACTACATAGCAGAAGACAGAAAGGACACTTTCATGGTCAGCTGAAAACCCTATCAAAAACACCATCCAGAAATTACTTTAAAACTCTGGCATTAACTCATAACACCAGAGTGGCAATTCCTGTTCACAAGAGCTTTCCAGACACAGTAACGAAACTACAGCTGTGAACTGGAACAAAAATGCAAAAACAAACATGGACAAGAGTCCAACTTATCTAGTAGTTGTCTAGGAGCAGGAACAAGCACAGAGAGGCTTCTGATAACATTGTTGACCGGCAAGCAACTAACAGAGCAGCAAGGTTATATAGCGACTCCCACATCTTGATGGGAACAGGTGAACAGAGAAGATGAAGACACCAGTTCAATTTCACCAGTAGCCACCGGGGGAGCCCAGAATCCAAATTCACAACAGAGCTGTCTATGGAGACCCCACTGCCTGCACCGCCACCAACCCCGCGCCTTCCCAGGAGGAGTGGAGTGGCGCCGAGCGAGCCATCCCTAGTGCAGGTACTCGGTGCCGTGGCGTCTCGGGGGTCCGTCGTCCTTCCGCACCTGCTCCATTCACCACCACGACTGCTGGAGCCCCGGCGTTCCCGTCATCAGACCCCAGACCACCGAGAGGGCATGACCTTGGACCCTTTCCCTGGAGAGAGTACCGGCGGCATCTAATAGCAGAGTACCAGAGGGAAGTGGAGCAGGAGGCGCGTGGCGAACTGCTGGACGACTCTCCACCAAAGTGGGGTGTTGTGGTGGTATACCAACCTCACAAAGAGAAGGGATTCATCCAGGAAATCGGGTCGTCGGTGAGAGTCCACGTTCACCGGGACGAGGTGGAGCCCTGCCTGTGCAGAGACGGCGCGGACTCCGTCCTGAAACCTGGAGATGCTGTGACCTACCGCCGGTACCAAAGAGAAAACAGCTGGTGGGCCCGGGATGTGCGGAAATGCACAGCCCTCTTGGCGGTATCCAGGACACTGGAAGAAGACCTTACTGCTGAAGCGGCTGTGGCAGCCCCCGCTGTGACGTGTATCATCCATCAGACCACCCAGACCTTTATTGCAGCGCACGACCTGACCGTGCATGAGAAACGGATTCACGGAGTGTACCCGGCGCCGGGAGTGAGCTTGGACGTGAACTACCCCAAACCACAGAGGACTACCTGTCCGGTAAAGCCCTGGTGGAGGCCGCCAGAATAAACCTCGGAGCCACGATCATGTAAATAGTTAACTGTTTGGTTTTCCTGTTTTCTGCTGCTAAAACCCGTAGGGGTTAGTGAGTCCTCTAGAGAGCCATAGATAGATGGTTGATAGACTTTGTACTTAGAGAAAGGAAAATGTTAAATTATTGTTATGGCACTTAGTAGGTAGAATATCTGTACAGGTAATTGGTTCCATAGATAGATAATAACTGTTTTCAATTTGCTTTTGCACAATGTAAATATGTTCTTGTTTGTAACGTTCAAGTGTCCTCACCTCCCATAAAGGGAAGCATTATTAAATTAATTTGTTCAAAGTATTTCCAAAAATGTTGTATGTCTTTTGCTAACATGTATAGTTGTTCTTCTTTTCCCAGTCCCGGAGTACTGGATTTAACGGGGGGGAGTGCAGCGCCCCAGAGTCCTGGTCGTTGCAGTAATGTCGCTCTTCCACCTGGGGGAGTGATATTACATCTGATGGTACTAAAGGAGTTCACCTGACCAGGTATTACAAGTCACACACTACACTTCACACTCCAGTCCACCAGGGGGAGCCTTGCTTCTATCTATTAGGGCATTCTGTCATGTTCTCAATGGCAAGAGAACATAGCATCAGCATATATAGGAACTAGCTCTTGGAAGATGGGAACTGAGCTGACCATGAACTAAACCTAACGCACAACTAGCAGTGGCCGGGTAGCATGCCTACGTTGATTCTAGATGCCCAGCACCAGCCGGAGGACTAAATAATGCTAGCAGAGGAAAATATTAGTCCTAGCTCACCTCTAGAGAAATACCCCGAAAGGAGACAGAGGCCCCCCACATGTATTGGCGGTGAATTAAGATGAAATAACAAACGTAGTATGAAAATAGGTTTAGCAAATTTGAGGTCCACTTACTACATAGCAGAAGACAGAAAGGACACTTTCATGGTCAGCTGAAAACCCTATCAAAATACCATCCAGGAATTACTTTAAAACTCTGGCATTAACTCATAACACCAGAGTGGCAATTCCTGTTCACAAGAGCTTTCCAGACACAGTAACGAAACTACAGCTGTGAACTGGAACAAAAATGCAAAAACAAACATGGACAAGAGTCCAACTTATCTAGTAGTTGTCTAGGAGCAGGAACAAGCACAGAGAGGCTTCTGATAACATTGTTGACCGGCAAGCAACTAACAGAGCAGCAAGGTTATATAGCGACTCCCACATCTTGATGGGAACAGGTGAACAGAGAAGATGAAAACACCAGTTCAATTCCACCAGTAGCCACCGGGGGAGCCCAGAATCCAAATTCACAACAGTACCCCCCCCTCAAGGAGGGGGCACCGAACCCTCACCAGAACCACCAGGGCGATCAGGATGGGCCCTATGAAAGGCACGAACCAGATCAGAGGCATGAACATCAGATGCATTCACCCAAGAATTATCCTCCTGGCCGTATCCCTTCCACTTGACCAGATACTGGAGTCTCCGTCTGGAAACACGAGAGTCTAAGATTTTCTCCACAACGTACTCCAACTCACCCTCAACCAACACCGGAGCAGGAGGCTCAACGGAAGGCACAACCGGTACCTCATACCTGCGCAATAATGACCGATGAAAAACGTTATGAATAGAGAAGGATGCAGGGAGGTCCAAACGGAAGGAAACAGGGTTAAGAATCTCCAATATCTTATACGGGCCGATGAACCGAGGCTTAAACTTAGGAGAAGAGACCCTCATAGGGACAAAACGAGAAGACAACCACACCAAATCCCCAACACAAAGCCGAGGACCAACACGACGGTGGCGGTTGGCAAAAAGCTGAGTCTTCTCCTGGGACAACCTCAAATTGTCCACCACCTGCCCCCAGATCTGATGCAATCTCTCCACCACAGCATCCACTCCAGGACAATCCGAAGATTCCACCTGACCAGAGGAAAATCGAGGATGAAACCCCGAATTACAGAAAAACGGGGACACCAAAGTGGCAGAGCTGGCCCGATTATTGAGAGCGAACTCTGCCAATGGCAAAAAAGCAACCCAATCATCCTGGTCAGCAGACACAAAACACCTCAGATATGTCTCCAGGGTCTGATTAGTCCGCTCGGTCTGGCCATTCGTCTGAGGATGGAAAGCGGACGAAAAAGATAAATCTATGCCCATCCTAGCACAGAATGCCCGCCAAAATCTAGACACGAATTGGGTCCCTCTGTCAGAAATGATATTCTCAGGAATACCATGCAAACGAACAACATTTTGAAAAAACAGAGGAACCAACTCGGAAGAAGAAGGCAACTTGGGCAGAGGAACCAAATGGACCATCTTAGAGAAACGGTCACACACCACCCAGATGACAGACATCTTCTGAGAAACAGGCAGATCTGAAATAAAATCCATCGAGATGTGCGTCCAAGGCCTCTTAGGAATGGGCAAGGGCAACAATAATCCACTAGCCCGAGAGCAACAAGGCTTGGCCCGAGCACAAACGTCACAAGACTGCACAAAGCCTCGCACATCTCGTGACAGGGAAGGCCACCAGAAGGACCTTGCCACCAAATCCCTGGTACCAAAAATGCCAGGATGACCTGCCAACGCAGAAGAATGAACCTCAGAGACAGTGGCGTAACTACAAAGTTATGGGCCCCGGTGCGAACTTCCAAATGGGGCCCCCCCCGCCATAAAATTCAATGTAAGCCCCATAGAATACAATGCAGCCCCCCCCTCATAGTATAATGCAGCCCCTCCATACAGGGGCAGTGACAAAGACACGAGCAAATGGTGACGAGGGGGCAGAGGAGAGGGAACAAGGGGGCAAGGAAGACAGGCACTAGGGGACACATGGGGGCTAGGAGGCAGGGGAGAAGGATACAAGGGGTCTAGTGGGCAAGGGAGACTGACACAAGTGGGCAAGGGAGACTGACACAAAGGGCACACGGGGACTAGTGGACAAGAGAGACTGGCACACGGGGACACGGACTAGTGGGCAAGGGAGACTGACACACGGGGAATAGTGGGCAAGGGAGACTGATACAAGGGGACTAGTGGGCAATGGAGACTGACACACGGGGACAAGGGACAAGCACAAGGGGACAAGGGAGACAGGCACAAGGGGACACATAGGGACTAGTGAGCAAGAGACTGACACAAGGGGACAAGGGATACAAGCACAAGGGGACACACAGGGACAAGTGGGAAAGGGAGACTGACACACAGGGACTAGTGGGCAAAGGAGACTGACACAAGCACAAGGGGACAAAGGAGACTGACAGAAGCACAAGGGGACATAGGAGACAGGCACATGGGGACACACAGGGACTAATGGGCAAGGGAGACTGGCACACGGGGACACAAGCATAAGGGAGACAGGCTCAAGGGGACACACAGGGACTAATGGGCAAGGGAGACTGGCACACGGGGACAAGGGACACAAGCATAAGGGGACAAGGGAGACAGGCACATGGGGACACACAGGGACTAATGGGCAAGGGAGACTGGCACATGGGGACACAAGCATAAGGGAGACAGGCTCAAGGGGACTCACGGCCCCCTGACCTGCCAGAGCCGCTTGCAGCTGCGACCGTAGTAGTTACGCCGCTGCCTCACACACACACATACTACAGATATCACACACACACTACAGATATCACACACACACATCATACTACAGATATCACACACACATCATATTACAGATATCACACACATACTACAGTTATCACACACACACACTACAGATATCACACACACAGACATACTACAGATATCACACACACACACATCATACTACAGATATCACACACACACACACACACACACACTACAGATAACACACACACACACTACAGATATCACACACACACATACACACACTACAGATATCACACACACACACACATACACACACTACAGATATCACACACACACACATCATACTACAGATATCACACACATACTACAGTTATCACACACACACTACAGATACCACACACACACACACACACACCAGAGATACCAGCTCATATACACAACTCACAATCTCCTCTCTGGTACAGGGGTGGCTGATGTAAACCGGCTGCAGCTCCTCAGCTTCTCCTGACTAAGGCTAGTTTCACACTAGCGTCGGGAACAACCCGTCGCTGTGCGTCGGGCCGACGTTCCCGACGCTAGTGTGGTCTCCGCCGCACAACGGGGGCAGCGGATGCATTTTTCCCACGCATCCGCTGCCCCATTGTGAGGTGCGGGGAAGTGCGGGGAGGTGGGGGCGGAGTTCCGGCCGCGCATGCGCGGTCGGAAAAAGTGGACCGTCGGGAGCAAAAAACGTTACATGTAAGGTTTTTTTCTCCCGACGGTCCACTACCACACGCCCAAGCGTCGCAAAACGGACGCGACGTTTGGCAATGCGTCGCAAATGATTCGCTAATGTTAGTCTATGACGAAAAAACGTATCCAGCAAGAACTTTTGCTGGATGCGTATTTTCGGCAAAATGACGCATTTGCGGCGTATTGCAGTTAACGCTAGTGTGAAACTAGCCTAAAGCGGCTCTGTCCCGCACCTCCCCCCTGCTCTCGCCTTCTGTCCCGGGGTTATTTTGGCTTTCTCTTAAAGGGAACCTGTCACCCCGTTTTTTCCGTATGAGATAAAAATACTGTTAAATAGGGCCTGAGCTGTGCATTGCAATAGTGTATTTTGTGGACCCCGATTCCCCACCTATGCTGCCGAAATACGTTACCAAAGTAGTCGTTTTCGCCTGTCAATCAGGCTGGTCTGGTCAGATGGGCGTGGTGTCTTCCCCCAGATCTTGCTTAGTTTTCCGTTGGTGGCGTAGTGGTGTGCGCATGCCCAAGGTCCCGAATCCACTGCACAGGGGAGTGAAAATAGCGTGATGTGCGACATTTCATTGGTGATCGGTGGGGGCGGCCATCTTCCTTTGGCCGCGCGTGCGCAGAAGCGGCGCTCTGCTGGCCGCGGCTTCAGGAAAATGGCCGCAGGATGCCGCGCGTGCCTAGATGGAGATCGCGGCGGCCATTTTCCTGAAGCAGAGATGCGACACCTCGTACACACCCGACTCCGCTCCGTACACCCCCGACTCCGCTCCGTACACCTCGTACACACACGGCTCCGCTCCGTACACCTCATACACACCCGGCTCCGCTCCGTACACCTCATACACACCCGGCTCTGCTCCGTACACCTCATACACACCCGGCTCCGCTCCGTACACCTCATGCACACCCGGCTCTGCTCCGTACACCTCATACACACACTGCTCTGCTACATCCACCCAAACCCCTCCTGACCTCACACAAAAGCTTACCCTCCTCCAGCATGATGACAAACAGCACTGCACTACTGTCCTGCACTACACGGAAGCCCTTGATCATGTGACTCCAACTCCTCCCCTCCTGTGACCTCATCACAGGTCCTGTGCGCACAGAGCAGTGGCAGCTATAGTAGTGGTGTGCGGCTCTCTGCGGTGGAGGGGCTCTGCTGCGGGTCAAGTGCAGTCCCACCCGTGATCGCGAGTGCACGCGCAGCAGGGCCTGTAAGGAAGAATTATTTAAAGGGCCGGCGGCCCATTTTGTAGCTTAGAGTTCTTAGGAGCCCGCCCAGTCTGCTGGACTGGGTGGGCCCCTAAGCACTGCGGGCCCCGTCGCAATTGCGACCCCTGCGACCGCGGTAGTTACGCCCCTGCTCAGAGATGACTCTACTGGTCCAATCATCAGGAACAAACAGTTTATCAGGTGGGCAACGATCCGGTCTATCCGCCTGAAACTCCTGCAAGGCCCGCCGCAGGCCTGGAGAAACGGCTGACAATACCACTCCATCCTTAAGGATACCTGTGGGCTCAGAGTTACCAGGCGAGTCAGGCTCAAAACTCCTAGAAAGGGCATCCGCCTTAACATTCTTAGAACCCGGTAGGTATGACACCACAAAATTAAACCGAGAGAAAAATAATGACCAGCGCGCCTGTCTAGGATTCAGGCGCCTGGCGGTCTCAAGATAAATCAAGTTTTTGTGGTCAGTCAATACCACCACCTGATGTCTGGCCCCCTCAAGCCAATGGCGCCACTCCTCAAAAGCCCACTTCATGGCCAAAAGCTCCCGATTCCCAACATCATAATTCCGCTCAGCGGGCGAAAATTTACGGGAAAAGAAGGCACAAGGCCTCATCACGGAGCAGTCAGAACTTTTCTGCGACAACACTGCCCCAGCTCCGATCTCAGAAGCGTCGACCTCAACCTGAAAAGGTAGAGCAACATCAGGCTGACGCAACACAGGGGCAGAGGAAAAACGGCGCTTAAGCTCCCGAAAGGCCTCCACAGCGTCAGGGGACCAATCAGCAACATCAGCACCCTTCTTAGTCAAATCGGTCAATGGCTTAGCAATATCCGAAAAACCAGCAATAAATCGACGATAAAAGTTAGCAAAGCCCAAAAATTTCTGAAGACTCTTAAGAGAAGAGGGCTGCGTCCAATCACAAATAGCTTGAACCTTGACAGGATCCATTTCAATGGAAGAGGGAGAAAAAATATATCCCAAAAAGGAAATCCTCTGTACCCCAAAAACACACTTAGAACCCTTCACACACAAAGAATTAGACCGCAAAACCTGGAAAACCCTCCTGACTTGCTGGACATGAGAGTCCCAGTCATCCGAAAAAATCAGAATATCATCCAGATACACAATCATAAATTTATCCAAATAATCGCGAAAAATATCATGCATAAAGGACTGGAAAACTGACGGAGCATTTGAAAGACCAAAAGGCATCACTAAATACTCAAAGTGGCCCTCGGGCGTATTAAATGCGGTTTTCCACTCATCCCCCTGTCTGATTCGCACCAAATTATACGCCCCACGAAGGTCAATCTTAGAGAACCACTTGGCCCCCTTTATGCGAGCAAACAAATCAGTCAGCAACGGCAATGGGTATTGATATTTTACAGTGATTTTATTCAAAAGCCGATAATCGATACATGGTCTCAAAGAGCCGTCTTTTTTTGACACAAAGAAAAAACCGGCTCCTAAGGGAGATGACGATGGACGAATATGTCCCTTTTCCAAGGACTCCTTTATATATTCTCGCATAGCAGCATGTTCAGGCACAGACAGATTAAATAAACGACCCTTTGGGTATTTACTACCCGGGATTAAATCTATGGCACAATCGCACTCTCGGTGCGGAGGTAATGAACCAAGCTTGGATTCTTCAAAGACGTCACGATAGTCAGACAGGAACTCAGGAATTTCAGAGGGAATAGATGATGAAATGGAAACCACAGGTACATCCCCATGAGCCCCCTTACATCCCCAGCTCAACACAGACATAGCTCTCCAGTCGAGGACTGGGTTGTGAGATTGCAGCCAAGGCAATCCTAGCACCAAATCATCATGTAGATTATACAGCACCAGAAAGCGAATAATCTCCTGGTGATCCGGATTAATACGCATAGTTACTTGTGTCCAGTATTGTGGTTTATTATTAGCCAATGGGGTGGAGTCAATCCCCTTCAGAGGAATAAGAGTCTCCAAAGGCTCTAAATCATACCCACAGCGTTTGGCAAAGGACCAATCCATAAGACTCAAAGCGGCGCCAGAGTCGACATAGGCGTCCGTGGTAATAGATGACAAAGAGCAAATCAAGGTCACAGATAGAATAAACTTAGACGGTAAGGTGCAAATGGAAACAGATTTATCAAGCTTTTTAGTGCGCTTAGAGCATGCTGATATAACATGAGTAGAATCACCACAATAGAAACACAACCCATTTTTCCGTCTAAAATTCTGCCGCTCGCTTCGGGACAGAATTCTATCACACTGCATACTCTCTGGCGACTTCTCAGTGGACACCGCCAGATGGTGCACTGGTTTGCGCTCCCGCAAACGCCTATCGATCTGAATAGCCATTGTCATGGACTCATTCAGACCCGCAGGCACAGGGAACCCCACCATAACATCCTTAATGGCATCAGAGAGACCCTCTCTGAAAGTCGCCGCCAGGGCGCACTCATTCCACTGAGTAAGCACAGACCATTTACGGAATCTTTGACAGTAAATTTCCGCTTCATCTTGCCCCTGAGATAGGGACATCAAAGTTTTTTCTGCCTGAAGCTCCAAATGAGGTTCGTCATAAAGCAACCCCAAGGCCAGAAAAAACGCATCCACATTGAGCAACGCAGGATCCCCTGGTGTCAATGAAAAAGCCCAGTCTTGAGGGTCGCCCCGGAGCAAGGAAATCACAATCCTGACCTGCTGTGCAGGGTCTCCGGCAGAGCGAAATTTCAGGGACAAAAATAATTTGCAATTATTTCGAAAATTCTGAAACCCAGATCTATTCCCCGAGAAAAATTCCGGCCAAGGAATTCTCGGCTCAGATACAGGTGCATGACAAACAAAGTCTTGCAAATTTTGTACCTTCGTGGCGAGATTATTCAAACCTGCAGTTACACTCTGAAGATCCATTACAAACAGGTGGACACAGAGCCATTCAAGGGTTAAGAGGCGGTAAGAAGCAGCTAGACAGCAATTAAGGGCTAGGCAGCAAAACTCTGAGGGGAAAAAAAAAAAAAAAATTCCCTTAAACACTTCTTTTTCTCCTGCTTCAGCCCAAACAATTAACACTTTGTGGGCCGGTCAAACTGTCATGTTCTCAATGGCAAGAGAACATAGCATCAGCATATATAGGAACTAGCTCTTGGAAGATGGGAACTGAGCTGACCATGAACTAAACCTAACGCACAACTAGCAGTGGCCGGGTAGCATGCCTACGTTGATTCTAGATGCCCAGCACCAGCCGGAGGACTAAATAATGCTAGCAGAGGAAAATATTAGTCCTAGCTCACCTCTAGAGAAATACCCCGAAAGGAGACAGAGGCCCCCCACATGTATTGGCGGTGAATTAAGATGAAATAACAAACGTAGTATGAAAATAGGTTTAGCAAATTTGAGGTCCACTTACTACATAGCAGAAGACAGAAAGGACACTTTCATGGTCAGCTGAAAACCCTATCAAAATACCATCCAGGAATTACTTTAAAACTCTGGCATTAACTCATAACACCAGAGTGGCAATTCCTGTTCACAAGAGCTTTCCAGACACAGTAACGAAACTACAGCTGTGAACTGGAACAAAAATGCAAAAACAAACATGGACAAGAGTCCAACTTATCTAGTAGTTGTCTAGGAGCAGGAACAAGCACAGAGAGGCTTCTGATAACATTGTTGACCGGCAAGCAACTAACAGAGCAGCAAGGTTATATAGCGACTCCCACATCTTGATGGGAACAGGTGAACAGAGAAGATGAAAACACCAGTTCAATTCCACCAGTAGCCACCGGGGGAGCCCAGAATCCAAATTCACAACAGCATTCCTCACACATGGGTAAAACTGGTGGGTTGGATACGAAGTCAGAGAGAAGCTACCTGGGTTCGACCCAGAGAGGACCTGTCAGGCAGACAGGGGGAGAAGGAGGAACATCAGAGCTGCAGACAGAGGGTCCCTGTCAGGGGTGGGATCCTGACAGAGGCCAAGCACGAGATAGAACGTTATGGAGCTGCACCTGCACCCATTGTGGCAGCATCCTAAGAAAGGACACGAAGTGAAGTGTATTGTGGAGAGTGAGAAGGAGATAATACCAGGAGGAGTTCTGCCCCAAGATCGGCAGCCTCCTTCTGAGGCACGTAGCCGGTGGCCGGAACACCGAGGGAGTAATTAACTCTACGTATTACTTCAGAGACCGGCAGGACAGTCAATTCCAAGTTGGATGCCCGACCTTAATACCTAAGAAGACACAGAGGCAAATTGTGGAGAGGGGCGTCTCTAGGGTCCCTATAAATAAGCTCCAGGCCTACCCCATCGGGTTGCCCTATCCATCCCATCTGGGGGACAGAGAGAGAGAGAACATCAGGAACATCCAGTAGGAAGGCTACTGATTTCCACCTGATTAAGGGTACTCTGGATGTGCCTTCGGACCATCCGGATTCTGCCTGCCCTGTGAACGGTACTCTGGACTGTGGATGCTGAAGTCTTCAGTAAAAGGTAAAGAGACTGCAACCTTTGTGTCCTCGTTATTCATTGCGCCTTACAACGTCCACCATCACCACCTACACATCTGGGAAGCCCTGGGGGCATACTTCACCTGTGGGAAGGTATACCATCTAGCTGCCATTCCATCACCCCAGCGGACCCCTAGCAGCGTCGGTCACCCTGACCGAATACCACAGGTGGCATCACAAACACCAGACAAACTTCACCTTTAATTGGACGCCCCTCAGAAGGGCCACCGTGACATTCCCCAATCCGAAGAACCCGGTACCGAGTACCCCATTGCCCTACACATGGGGGTGCTCCAATCCCATAGAATAAGGCAGTACTCCCCCCTATAGGCAGATCCTGTATATAAGGCAGCACTCCCCCATAGGCAGATCCTGTAGAATAAGGCAGCACTCCCCCTATAGGCAGATCCTGTATATAAGGCAATAAGGCAGCACTACCCCCCATAGGCAGATACTATAGAATAAGGCAGCACTCCCCCATAGGCAGATCCTGTAGAATAAGGCAGCACTCCCCCCCACAGGCAGATCCTGTAGAATAAGGCAGCACTCCCCCATAGGCAGATCCTGTATATAAGGCAGCACTCCCCCCTATAGGCAGATCCTCTATATAAGGCAGCACTCCCCCCCTATAGGCAGATCCTGTATATAAGGCAGCACTCCCTCCCCTATAGGCTGATCCTGTATATAAGGCAGCACTCTTCCCTATAGGCAGATACTGTAGAATAAGGCAGCACTCCCTCCCCTATAGGCAGATACTGTATATAAGGCAGCACTCCCTCCCCTATAGGCAGATACTGTAGAATAAGGCAGCCCCCATAAAAACACAGTAAATAAATACTCACCTCTCTAACTCCTTGTTCCAGCGGTGCTTCATGCTCCTGCTCCCGCTCATCTGACAGCGGGCACTGGGTGGTGCCGTCATCGCGCCCGCTGGCAGACGGTGTGGGGGATGATGGGGGAAGGAGCTCAGCGCAGCACTCCTTCCCTCATCACTGCGGTGAGCTGTATCGGCTAGATGCCGATACAGCTCACCATGCAATGACGGGCGGGGGGCCCACTGCTGGCACCAGGCCCTCCCGCCTGCTCAGGGGCCCCATAGCGGCAGAGCAGGGAGATCGATTCTCCCTGCTATGCCGCAAAATGTAACTGAAGTGAAGTGATAAAAAATAATCTATTATATTATATAATATATTTTTATATTATTTTTTATCACTTCACTTTTTTATTTTTATGTCTATTTCTATTTTTTATTCTGGTTATTTGTACATGCAGCATTTGGTTTTTCTTTCTACTTATTTTTATTTATTTCTCTCCTTTTCTTTCTTCTCATTCACCCATATATAGGACTGATTGATCTGTCCTTTGTATTATCAATATATGTGTGTTTAGATCTTATTTTAAGGGATGTCCTTGATCGGACAACAAATTAATTTTTCAAGTGGGTTTTATTATGCCAAGGTGTATACATTTTTGAATACCGGGAATATGGCTATCGGCGATACATATGCATATGTATGACGATTGATTTGTCACTATATAATTGTGGGCCGGCGCCATGATTAATTCCCGGTAATATGGCTATTAATGGAATGTATGTGTGCGATAACCCATCTGATATTGTGTAATTTTTCGGCTAATGCTGCTATTGAGCTCCGGATATAGGGCTATGGATAATGCGCAAGCACGTAGTGAGTTATCTTACACTTCCGGACCTCTGGCTGATACCTTTGCGTACCTTTGTAAATATGGCCGCTAAAGATGCGCAAGCGCAGTATGATTTAGTTTTCATCATTCAATCACGACCAGGCCCGCTACGTATATCCGGAAACATGGCCGCTGGTGGTGCGCGTGCGCACTGTGATTTACCCGACACTGCTGAATTTCCGTCTGGCATCTATCAAAACATGTGGCGCGGAAGGACATTGGTACCATGGGCGTTATACCGCATGATGACGCCAACAGGATGTGCACCTTCATGTGTGGGATGTCAAGGGCGCATGCGCCATCTACATTGGTGTGCCGGGGTTCTATAAATAATGCAGGAGGGACGAGACATCCTTATCACTTCCCCTTTGAGAAAGCGATCAGGCGAAACGCGCGTCAGGGGCTGTGGGAAGGCCACGTAGCAGTCCGGACCAACTATGGGTGAGCTTATACTCCATTCCATTAATAGATGTGTATATGGGATAGATTAGATTACAATATGGGCCTATGGTGTTTTGATATATGGAGCATTGCCTTATGACTATTGATATTTAAGTGGTTAGCTTACTCACCCTGGTCATACTTTGGACCTGTGTCCTACCTTTAGTGTATTGGTTGTTTTTTTCCTCTCTTTTTGCATGTCGGATTTTTTATATTCTGCCATGTGTGATTTTGTATGTTACATTTTATATCAAAATAAAAGTTTTACATTTTATTAGAAATTGGTGTGTATATTTCCTTTTCGCTGGTTTTCAAATGTTCTGATTTGAAGTAATGCACCTATGAATGTATATTTCTTTTGACGTATGGGAGAGCCAGAATTGCTAAATATGCTCTCGGCCACTTATATAAAATGTGCTTGTTGATTATTGTATTTCCTTATATAGTATACTGTGTGTAGTGTCAGTGTATAGGTAACACTGACTCACCAGTGACGTCTCTAGGTGAAGTCCTTCATCTTTCATCCCGCACAGACCGCCATCACTTCTTCAAGCCGGGTGTCAGGACTCTGAACATTTTTTATTACCTTTTGGTGCATTACTGCCCTTTTCCAAGATGGCGTCTTTGGTCTCATGTGCACTGTGTCTTCCTGCTATAAAGCCCAAAAATTTCTGAAGGCTCTTCACGGATGTGGGCTGGATCCAATCATGAATGGCCTGAATCTTAGCCGGATCCATTTCTATAGATGATGGAGAAAAAATGAAGCCCAAAAAAGAAACCTTCTGTACTCCAAAGAGGCACTTAGACCCCTTCACAAACAAGGCATTGTCACGAAGGACCTGAAATACCATCCTAACTTGTTTCACATGAGACTCCCAATCATCTGAAAAAATCAAAATATCATCCAAATATACAATCATGAATTTATCAAGATAATTCCGAAAAATATCATGCATGAAGGACTGAAACACAGATGGGGCATTAGAGAGTCCGAATGGCATCACAAGATACTCAAAATGGCCCTCGGGCGTATTAAACGCAGTTTTCCATTCGTCACCCTGCTTAATACGAACCAGATTATATGCCCCTCGAAGGTCAATCTTAGTAAACCAACTAGCCCCCTTAATTCTGGCAAACAAATCAGAAAGCAAAGGCAAAGGGTATTGGAATTTGACCGTGATCTTATTCAAGAGGCGATAATCAATACAGGGTCTCAAGGAGCCATCCTTCTTGGCAACAAAAAAAAAACCTGCTCCTAATGGAGAAGAAGATGGCCGAATATGCCCCTTCTCCAAAGACTCCCTTACATAGCTCCGCATGGCGGCATGTTCAGGCACAGACAGGTTGAAAAGTCGGCCCTTAGGAAACTTACAGCCTGGAATCAAATCAATAGCACAATCACAGTCCCTATGCGGTGGAAGGGAACTGGACTTGGGCTCATCGAAAACATCCTGGAAATCTGACAGAAACTCAGGAATTTCAGAAGAGGGGGAGGAGGAAATTGACATCAGAGGAATGTCATCGTGAACCCCCTGACAACCCCAACTATTCACAGACATAGATTTCCAATCCAACACCGGATTGTGTACCTGTAACCATGGAAACCCCAGCACAACAGCATCATGCAAATTATGTAACACCAGGAAGCGACAATCTTCCTGATGGGCTGGCGCCATGCACATGGTTAACTGTGTCCAAAACTGAGGTTTATTTTTAGCCAATGGTGTAGCATCAATCCCCCTCAAAGGGATAGGACTCCGCAAAGGCTGTAAGGAAAAACCACAACGTCTGGCAAATTCTAAGTCCATTAAATTTAATGCGGCGCCTGAATCCACAAATGCCATGACAGAGAATGACGATAATGAGCAGATCAGGGTCACAGATAACAGAAATTTAGGTTGTACAGTACTGATAGTAACGGAATTAGCGATTCTCTTGGCACGCTTAGGGCAATCAGAAATAACATGAGCAGAATCGCCGCAGTAAAAACACAACCTATTCTGACGTCTGAATCCTTGGCGTTCAGCTCTAGACACAATCCTATCACACTGCATAGGCTCAGGACTCCGCTCGGAAGACAACGCCATAGTGTGCACAACTCTGCGCTCACGCAAGCGCCGATCAATTTGAATGGCCAGAGACATAGAATCACTCAGACCTGCAGGCGTGGGGAACCCCACCATAACATCTTTAACAGATTCAGAAAGACCCTTTCTGAAAATTGCCGCCAAAGCATCCTCATTCCACTTAGTAAGCACAGACCATTTTCTGAATTTCTGGCAATATGACTCTGCCGCTTCTTGACCCTGACACAGGGCCAAAAGTGTTTTCTCAGCATGCTCTACAGAGTTAGGTTCATCATACAATAACCCAAGCGCCTGAAAAAAGGTGTCCACATTAAGCAAGGCCGGATTCCCAGATTCCAGGGAAAATGCCCAATCCTGCGGGTCACCGCGCAACAGAGAAATGACAATTTTT
Organism: Ranitomeya variabilis; assembly: GCF_051348905.1. Taxonomy (NCBI): domain Eukaryota; kingdom Metazoa; phylum Chordata; class Amphibia; order Anura; family Dendrobatidae; genus Ranitomeya; species Ranitomeya variabilis. Next base: position 501,806,294 of record NC_135232.1, on the reverse strand, counting down.
ACCTGCTGGATGGGATCACCAGAGGAACGGGGCTTAAGAGCAAAACAGTTTACAGTTATTTTTAAAGCTCAAAAATTTGGACCTGTCCCCGAAGAACAGATCGGGGGTAGGAATTCTAGGCTCTAAAACAGGAGTCTGCACGATATAATCAGAAATACCCTGTACTCTAGCAGCAAGTTGATCCACCCGAGAAGCAAGTCCCTGAACATCCATGTCAATGCCTAACTCCTGAGCCACCCAGAAGTGAAGAGGGAAAAAAAAACACAACAGAGTACAGAAAAAAAAATGGCTCAGCACTTTCTTTCCCTTCTTTTGAGATGCGGTTAACTCATTGTTGGCCAGTTGTACTGTTATGAACTGGTGGCCTAGGAGCAGCATGGACGAGCTCTGGAGTAGGTGGCGTCTATACTGACCGCAGTCCCTGAACTTAACACATCAACTAGAAGTAGCCGTGGGATGTTCCTGTCACTCCCTAGACACCTCGTCACGGCCGGAGGACTAATTACACCTAAAGAAAGAAACAGGAATACTATCTTGCCTCAGAGAAAATTCCCAAAAGAAAGGCAGCCCCCCACAAATATTGACTAAGAGGAGAGGGAAATTACAAACGCAGACTGAAAACAGAATTTAGCAAAGGAGGCCACGCTACCTAGAAAGAAAAGACAGGAAAGAGTACTGTGCGGTCAGTATAAAAACTACTACAAAATCCACCACAGAGAATACAAAAATCTCCACACCTAACTAAAGGCATGGAGGGTAACTCTGTGACTCCAGAGCTTCCAACTTGGCTGAGTAAATCTTAACACAGACAAAGCTGGACAAGAAAAAACATAGCAATTCACAGAACTATTAAGTCCACCGCATGTGGACTGCAAAAACAGAGCCAGGACTTATCTTTGATGATTTGGACAATCCAGAAGGAGAAACCAAGCAGAGATGTGGATCCCTAGAAAACAATGGACAACTGGCACTCACTAAAGGAAGGAGCCTGACTAAATAGCCCCGTCCAAAGTGGAAGCAGCTGATGACTGTTGTGAAGGACAAACAGCAGCACTACCACTTATAACCACCGGAGGGAGCCTAAGAGCAGAACCCACAACAGAATTCACAACACATTTGCTGGACATGTAAGCTGTTTCTGCTTTGCAAGAACCTGAGACTATTACCCAGACCTCCCTGGTTGAGCTAAGATATTATTTGAACTGCCTTATAAGCATATCTATCTGTGTTTTGGACTTATTCGTGTCAAGTATCCTCAAGAATAATTGTGCTTCATAGACTTTCTGCATGATTGCATTTTCCTCTGAAGTTTCCTATAGACTGCTGAGCTGCATTTGATATTTGCACCAAGTGTTGTGGACTTGAGTTTCTCTCTGCACCTGTTTGAATCACCGTGTGATAATATAGACTTTACCACTTATAAAACTGTGTCCTGTAGTTGTCTTATTCCACGCAAAGAGTCTCCTGAGTTATCCTCTATAATTATTACACCAGGACTCGTCTCTGCAGGAAATAACACAGTTATCTCGAGCTCCGCTTGCAGAACACATTACTTAATTTTTCCAAACTTCTACATTACACCACATGAAGAAAAAGAGGCAACATAGTGTCACTCTACACAGTAACAGGCCTGCCCCCTCATTTAAAACAGTATACTCAAAAAATAAAATAAACACATCACTGCAGTAATAATATCCTTTAATTAGCTCCTATGGTAATAATATTCTCCATCCTGGCCCCGTGTATCTAATTCCTGGCTCCAGCCATATGTTTTTGCATTCTGCCCCAGTGTGTCCAGCATATTGCCCCCAGTGTGTACAGCATATTGCCCCCAGTGTGTTCAACATATTGCCCCTAGTGTGTCCAGCATATTGCCTCCAGTGTGTCCAGTATTCTGCCCCAGTGTCTCCAGCATATTGCCCCCAGTGTGTCCAGCATCCTGCCCCCAGTGTGTCCAGCATATTGCCCCCAGTTTGTCCAGCTTATTGCCCCCCTGTGTGTCCAGCATATTACCCCCAATGTGTCCAGCAATCTGCCCCAGTGTCTCCAGCATATTGCCCCCAGTGGGTCCAGCATATTGCCTCCAATTTGTCCAGCATTCTGCCCCAGTTTCTCCAGCATATTGTCCGCAGTGTGTCCAGCAATCTGCCCCAGTGTCTTCAGCATATTGCCCCCAGTGTGTCCAGCATCCTGCCCCCAGTTTGTCCAGCATTCTGCCCCAGTGTCTCCAGCATATTGCCCCCAGTGTGTCCAGCATATTGCCCCCAGTTTGTCCAGCATTCTGCCCCAGTGTGTCCAGCATATTGCCCCCAGTGTGTCCAGCAATCTGCCCCAGGGTGTCCAGCATATTGCCCCCAGTGTGTCCAGCATATTGCCCCCAGCGTGTCCAGCATATTGCCCCAGTGTATCCAGCATATTGCCCCCAGTGTCTCCAGCATTCAGCCCCCAGTGTCTCCAGCATTCAGCCCCCAGTGTCTCCAGCATTCAGCCCCCAGTGTGTCCAGCATCCTGCCCCCAGTGTGTCCATTATTCAGCCCCCAATGTGTCCAGCATCCTGCCCCCAGTGTGTCCAGCATTCAGCCCCCAGTGTGTTCAGCATCCTGCCCTCAGTGTGTCCAGCATTCTGCCCCCAGTGTGTCCAGCATCCTGCCCCCAGTGTGTCCAGCATATTGCCTCCAGTGTCTCCAGCATATTGCCTTCAGTGTGTCCAGCATATTGCCCCCAGTGTGTCCAGCATATTGCCCCCAGTGTGTCCAGCATCTCTGCCCCTAGTGTCCAGCATACTGGCCCATAAAGAAAGACCTTGCACTCAACTTATGCTCTTTGTGAGTTTTTAATGTAGTACCCAAAAACGTTTCGGTCCAACACACCGGACCTTCATCAGTTACGTACTGTGTGTGGAATTATGGGGAGAGACAAAACAGTGTCTCTGGGCACACAGAGAGAGCGGCGTCTGAGTTGCAAGTTGGCAAAAAATAAGATCCACTTATGCGGGAAAGAGGAATTGTGTGTCGTGTATAGACGCGGAGTTCTCCTTTTTGGGTACTACATTAAAAACTCACAAAGAGCATAAGTTGAGTGCAAGGTCTTTCTTTATGTATACTGTAAGGTGTGGGAACCTACCTTTGCACCACCACCAGTAGTGCACACGTTTCTACCATTTCAGCATACTGGCCCGGGCCCCCTGGATTGCCGTTTGCAATTAAAAAAAAAGAGTTCTCCTCACCTGTCCGTGCTCCTTCGGCGAAGCTCTCTCCTCGCAGCTGAAGCGCGCACTCACGGGCGGCTGACAATTACATCAGACTCCGGCGACGTGCGCGCTGCGGCTGATGTCTGCTGCTATCCTTTGATTGGCTGGCGGATGTTAACTAATTACGTGTGTGCGCGCGCCTGCACATCAATAGCGTTTAACTGCCGCAGCGCCGGTAGGGGCCCAGTGAGCCGATGAGACGGGGCCCAATGCGGGCCCCCTCTGCCCACTGGGCCCATACGCCAGTCAGGACAGTAATGCCCTGATGGCGGCGGGCAATCTGAGCGGTAGCCCAGGGCCCCCCCGCACCACTGGGCCCTGGGCTACTGCCCAGATTGACTCCATTATAATCCGCCCCTGATTATATGCACGCAGCACGATATAGAGCATGAGCAACTGGCCAGATTAATACACATTGTGTTGGAAAATATTCAGTAAACCTTGCATTCTATTCATTGAAATCCTTGGTGTTTGTGAGTCTAGTGGGCAGTTCTCTGCAATGACTGACAGTCTTCCCTGTATGCTGTGGATAGCCATAAATCATTAAACCGCTCACTGACTTCAATGAATAAAATACAATAAATACTGAATCTTTTGCAAGAAATCTATATATATCATTCTGCTCAGCTTCTACTGTATATAAATTCTGCGGTAGATCAGCTCACTTGGCTGTACACAGAGGTAGACATAGGAACACCGTGGCTTTAAGAACTTCCTTTGGCTTATTATGGACAGAATAAACCAAAGTGTAGTAAAACAAATATAGCCCTCTGGGCAAGACAGGAAAACTAAACAAAATGGTAGCAGAAAGCATAGTCCTCAGAGAGGGGTTCCTCCTGCTCACCGCTAGCAGAACACACATGGTTCAGGTTTTACTATAAACACAAACCACATCTCCGGAGTGTTCCTCTCCAGACACTGAGTACTGCTGCCTTTGAAGGCCAGCTACTTAAGCCCCAGACCACACCCTGGGGTGGAAATAATGTGCACATCTTCCCACCTGCTCTATGGATGTCCACAAAAAAAAAAAGCCAGCCCATTATGAAAATAAGCCCTCATAACACTTAGTGTGCTGCAGGAAAAACTCTTAGTTTTATATCAGTGACGCCATTAGGCATAGTGAAACATATCTCCCCTCCTGCACTTTACCAGTGACTTTGTCACATATCCCTGCCCAAAGTCAGAGGTTTTGACACCTTCACTCGCTAAGCAGGGGACTCTTGACAGGGCATCTGCGTTCCCATGCAACTTCCCTGGCCTGTGCTTCACATGAAAATTAAAGTAGTGAAACACCAGAAACCACCTGCTTACCATGGCATTCTTCCCCTTCTTTTCTCTCATCCATCTCAGGAGCGCATTGTCTGACACTAGCCTAAACCTCCTGCCTACCAGGTAGTAACTCAGAGTGTCGATTGCCCACATGATAGCCAAGCACTCTTTCTCTATGATGGCATAGTTCTTCTCACAGGAGGAGAGTTTCCTACTCAGGTATAGGACTGGATGTTCACCCCCATCTATTTCTTGGGACAACACAGCTCCCACACCGACCTCGGAGGTGTCCATCTGGAGCACGAACTCTTTAGTGAAGTCTGGTGAGACCAAGACTAGCTGTCTCCACAGAACGAGCTTCAACTCCTGGAATGCCATCTCAGCTTCAGAGGATTATTTTACCATAGATGATTTTGTGCCCTTAAGAAGATCCGACAGGAGGGTGACTATCATGGCGAAATTCTGGATAAATCTCAGATAATATACCACAATTCCCAGAAACTACCTAACGTGCTTTTTTGCGACTGGCTGAGGCCACTTTTGGATTGCCTCCACCTTGTCTATTTGTGGTTTTATCTCACCCCTTCAAATGATGTAACCCAAATACTTTGCCACTTCTTTCCCAAGAGTGCATATCTTTGGGTTTATGGTAAGCCCTGTCTTCCTCAATGCATCCAGTACCACCTGGACCTTCTGCAGGTGATTCCCCAATCCATGCTGAAGATCCTAATGTCCTTCAAGTAAGCGGCGGCATACCTCTTCGGAAGGGCTAGGATCTGAGCCCTCTGGAGGGTAGCTGGGGCTACTTGCAGTCCAAACGGCATCCAGGTATAGTGAAAACACCTGTCAGGTGTAGAGAAGGCACTTGGAGACAGGAAACTTTGGCAGTACCTTTATGTTAGGTCCAGGGTCGTGATATATGTTTCTGAGCCTAGCCTCTCAATAAGCTCATCAGCTCGCGGCATTGGAAATGCATCAAACTTGGACACATCATTGAACTTCCTGTAATCGTTACAGAAGCCCCACTCTCTGTCCAGCTTTGTCACAAGGACAATAGTGCTGGACCAGCGGCTCGTTGATGACGCCCAGGCTCAACCAGGCTCAAGCCATAAAATATACTGATGAAGGATATGAGGTGCGGCAAAGAAGACCCAAGACAACATACTCGGAAGGTAGGTAAGAAAATTTCTAAAACAATCCACAGGGAGGAGAATGGAGCAAAACAAAATCCTCTAAACTGCATGCTCGCAAACGCCAGAAGCCTGACAAACAAGGTGGAAGAACTAGAAGAAGAAATATCTACAGATAACTATGATATAATGGGAATAACCGAGACATGGTAAGATGAAAGCTATGACTGGGCAGTTAACTTACAGGGCTACAGTCTGTTTAGAAGGGATCATAAAAATAGGAAAGGAGCAGGGGTTTGTCTTTATGTAAAGTCTTGTCTAAAGTCCACTTTAAGGAAGGATATTAGCGAAGTGAGTGAAGATGTCGAGTCCATATGGGTCGAAATACATGGAGGGAAAAATAGTAACAAAATTCTCATTGGGGTCTGTTACAAACCCCCAAATATAACAGAAATCATGGAAAGTCTACTACTAAGGCAGATAGATGAAGCTGCAACCCATAATGAGGTCCTTGTTATGAGGGACTTTAACTACCCGTATATTAATGGGGAAACAGGGACCTGGAAACCCATAAAGGCAAATAGGTTTCTGCTAATAACCAAGAAAAATTATCTTTCACAATTGGTGCAGAAGCCAACCAGAGGAACAGCACTTTTAGACCTAATATTATTGTTAATATTATTATTATTATTTATTTATATAGCACCATTAATTCCATGGTGCTGTACATGAGAAAGGGGTTACATACAGGGTTATAAATATCGTTTACAGTAAACAAGTTTACAGTGACAGACTGGTACAGAGGGGAGAGGACCCTGTCCATGTGGACTTACATTCTATGGGATAGTGGGGAAGAGACAGAAGGTCGGAGGTGCAGCAGCTCTGGCAGTGGTGAGGCGGCTGCTCTGGCGATGGTGAGGTGGCAGAATGGTTATTGCAGGCTGTAGGCTTTCTTGAAGAGATGGGTTTTCAGGTTCCGTCTGAAGGATCCGAGGGTGGTGGATAGCCGGACGTGTTGAGGCATGGAATTCCAGAGGATGGGGGGGATATTCGGGAGAAATCTTGGAGGCGGTTGTGTGAGGAACGAATAAGTGTGGAGGAGAGTAGGAGGTCTTGGGAGGATCAGAGATTACTTGAGGGAAGGTATTGGGAGATTAGTTCAGAGATATAGGGAGGGGACAGGTTGTGGATGGCTTTGTAGATCAGTGTTAGTAGTTTGAACTAGATTTGTTGGGGAATTGGGAGCCAGTGGAGGGATTTGCAAAGGGGAGAAGCAGGGGAGTAGTGAGGAGAGAGGTGGATTAGCCAGGCAGCAGAGTTGAGGACAGACTGGAGTGGTGCAATTCCAAAGACATACTGATAGGGAATTTAGATTGTGAGCCCCATCGGGGACAGTGATGATAATGTGTGCAAACTGTAAAGCGCTGCGGAATATGTTAGCGCTATATAAAAATAAAGATTATTATAATTAGAGTTAGCGGGGAGGCCACAGAGGAGGGTGTTGCAGTAGTCGAGGCGGGAGATGATAAGGGCATGCACAAGAGTCTTAGTAGATTGTGGGGTGAGGAAGGGACAGATTCTGGCAATATTTTTGAGTTGGAGGCGACAGGAAGTGGCAAGAGTTTGAACCTGCAGTTTGAAGGACAAGGCAGAGTCGAGAATTACCCCGAAGCAGCGGATTTCAGGTGCGGGAGAGAACGTGATGCCGTGATACTATCTAATAGACCTGACAGAATAACAAATCTGCAGGTCGTTGGGCATCTAGGAAATAGCGACCACAATATTGTACAGTTTCACTTGTCTTTCACTAGGGGAACTTGTCAGGGAGTCACAAAAACACTGAACTTTAGGAAGGAAAAGTTTGACCAGCTTAGAGATGCCCTTGACTGGGACAATGTCCTCAGAAATAAGAATACAGATAATAAACGGGAAATGTTTAAGTACATCCTAAATAGGCACTGTAAGCGGTTTATACCTAGTGGGAATAAAAGGACAAGAAATAGGAAAAACCCAAAGTGGCTAAACAAAGTAGTAAGAGGGGTAATTAACAGTAAAAAGAAAGCATTTAAAGGGAACCTGTCACCCCTTTTTTTCGATTTGAGATAAAAATATGGTTCAATTCCCAACCTTTGCTTATAAAATACCTTTGTAATCTGTCCATTTTCGTATGCAAATTACCCTGGTCCGGTCCGATGGGCGGGGCCTGGCACATAGGAAATGTGGTACCAATATTCAAAAAGGGCTCTAAAAGCGAACCTGAAAATTATAGACCAGTAAGTCTAACCTCTATTGTTGGTAAAATATTTGAAGGGTTTCTGAGGGATGTTATTCTGGATTATCTCGATGAGAATAACTGTTTAACTCCATATAAGCATGGGTTTATGAGGAATAGCTCCTGTCAAACCAATCTAATCTGTGTTTATGAAGAGGTAAGCTATAGATTGGACCAAGGTGAGTCATTGGTATATCTTGATTTTTCCAAAGCATTTGATACCATGCCACACAAGAGGTTGGTACACAAAATGAGAATGCTGGGTCTGGGGGAAAATGTGTGTAAATGGGTAAGTAACTGGCTTAGTGATAGAAAGCAGAGGGTGGTTATAAATGGTTTAGGCCATGTTTTTACTGCCGATCCGCAGCAGTTTTCCATGCGGTGTACAGTATCATGTTAACCTATGGAAAATAAAAACCAATGTGCACATGCTGCAGAAAAAAACGCACGGAAAAGCTGCGGTTTATTTTCCGCAGCATGTCAATTCTTTGTGGGGAATCCGCAGCGGTTTGACACCTACTCCATATTAAAAAAACGCAGGTGTAAAACCGCAGTAGAATCCACACAAAAAACACAGTAAATCCGCAGTAAAACCGCGATAAATCCACAGGAAAAACGCAGTGTTTTTGCCCTGCGGATTTATCAAAATCAGTGCGGAAAAATCCGCACAGCAGTCCGCAGCGTGTGCACATAGCCTTATTGTCTAACTTGGTTGCTGTGACCAGTGGGGTACTGCAGGGGTTGGGGTTGGGACCTATTCTCTTCAACATATTTATTAACAATATGGTAGAAGGTTTACACAGTAAAATATCAAAATTTGCAGATGATACAAAACTACGTAAAGCAGTCAATACAAGATAAGATAGTATTCTGTTACAGATGGATCTGGATAAGTTGGAAACTTGGGCCAAGAGGTGGCAGATGTGGTTTAACAATGATAAATGTAAGGTTATACACATGGGAAGAAGGAATCATATCACCATTACACACTGAACGGGAAACCACTGGGTAAATCTGACATGGAGAAGGACTTGGGGATCCTAGTTAATGATAAACTTATCTGGAGCAGCCAGTATCAGGCAGCGGCTGCCAAGGCAAACAGGATCATGAGGTGCATTAAAAGAGGTCTGGATACACATGATAAGAGCATTATACTGCCTCTGTACAAATTCCTGGTTAGACCACACATGGAGTACTGTGTACAGTTTTGGGCACCGGTGCTCAGGAAGGATATAATGGAACTGGAGAAAGTACAAAGGAGGGCAACAAAATTAATAAAGGGGATGGGGGAACTACAATACCCCGAGAGATTAGCAAAATTACGATTAGTTAGTCTAGAAAAAAGACGACTGAGGGTCGATCTAATAACCATGTATAAGTATATAATACAAATATCTCTCCGAGGATCTGTTTATACCAAGAAAGGTGACAGTCACAAGGGGGCATTTTCTGCGTCTGGAGGAGAGAAGGTATTTACACCAGCATAGAAGAGGATTCTTTACTGTTAGGGCAGTGGAATCTGGAATTCTTTGCCTGAGGAGGTGGTGATGGCGAACTCAGTAGAGGGGTTCAAGAGAGGCCTGGATGTCTTCCTGGAGCATAACAATATTACAGTTATTAGGGTCTTTAGAAGGACGTAGATCTGGGGATTTATTCTGACGGAATATAGGCTGAACTGGATGGACAAATGTCTTTTTTCAGCCTTGCTAACTATGTTACTAGGTTAGTAACTTTCTCTTCACCTCCTTGGAGATCACCTTGCGGTGGGCTTCAGTAATCCGATATGGCCTTTGGTTCATCCTTACAAGAGGTTCAGTCAGGATTTTGTGCTGGACAACCTACATACATCCTGGTAACTTCGAAAACAGGTCTCGGTTCTGCTGAAACAGATCACAGCACTGTTGTTTCTGGGCTGGTGACAGTGTCCCTGCCACGGTGACATCCTCGGCCCTGGCTTTAGGATGGACCAGTAGGCACATTGCTTTTTCCGGATCCCTGTCTCTCCACAGTTTCAGCAAGTTAATGTGGTACACATGGTATGGCTTTCTCTGTGGTTGGTGGACTTTGTAGTTAATGTCACTCAACTTTTCGACCACTTCACATGGCCCTTGCCACTTGGGCAGGAACTTACTTTCAACAGTGGGGATCAACACCAACACTTGATCTCCGGGGATAAACTGTCTCAGTCTTGCCGACCAATTGTAGACCCTTGCCTGGGACTCTTGTGCTTGGTTGTGCATCACACTCACAATCCTGTCCTTCATCTGGGCCACATGTTCGATAATGCTTCGGTGGGGTGTTACCTCCACTTCCCAGGTCTCCTTTGCAGAGTCTAGAAAACCACGAGGGTGCCGTCCATATAAGAGCGAATGGTGAGAACCCTGTAGAGACCTGTGAGACTTCTCTAATGGAGAACAGTAGATATAGCAGCAGGCAATCCCAATCTCGACCATCCTTCTCCACGACTTTCTTCAACATAGATTTCTTGTTGAACCTCTCCACCAGGCCGTCTGTCTGCTGATGTTACAACAATATCCTAAGTTGGGTAATCTGGAAGGCCTTACACAACTCCCTCATAACCTTGGACATGAACAGTGTCCCTTGGTCTGTCAGGATCTCTTTCAGCAAGCCCATCCAGGAGAAAATATGAACTAGCTCTAGTGCTATACTCTGGGTGGAGGAGTTTCTCAGTGGTACCGCGTAGCATAGTCCATTACTACCAGGAAGTATTGATGACCCTGGCAGACTTAACTAAGGGCCGACCAGATCCATGGCAATCAGGTCAAATGGGACTTAGATTATGGGTAACGGAACTAAGGGACTGCGGAAGTGGGATACAGTAGCAGCTAGCTGACAGGTAGGACAGGTTAGGCAGAAAATAACAATGTCCGTGTGACACCCAGTCAAGTAAAACTTCTGAGGGACTTGCTCTTGGGTTTTAGCTATGCCAAGATGCCCCCTAAGACATGAGCATTGGTTGGCCAGATCTAGTACCCTACATGTGTAGGGTCCCGGAACTAACAGCTGCTCTAATACTTTTCCTCACTGTTTAGTGAACCGATATAGCAACTCCTCATTGACTGCAAAGAACGGGAACCTGCTGTCGGCTCCTGGCAATTGGGCAACCCCATCTATCACAGTCACATTTTGAAGTACATTTTTTCAAGTTAGATCCTGGAAGCTTCCCTCCAGAAACCCTCAGTTCAGGGGTTTTGGCCTCACTGGTCATCATCTCATCCTCAACACCAGCCTGGACACGCAAGGGGAACTCATCCACATCTGACTGTGATGGGATTTTATCAGGGTTGAGCTGGCTCCTGTCTGCCTTCCTTGGTATCACCACCTCTCCACACAAGTCCCAGAAAAGGCTGAAGTCCCGCCCGATTATCACTGGGTGTAGCAAACCTTTGACTACCCCGACCTCATGGGACTCAGTACCCTGGCTCGTTTTGATTGATATTCTGGTGACAGGATAGTCCTTGGCTTCCCTGAGGATACACTGGACACCCACGTGTTTCCCTGGGATCAACTGGTGGGGGAGTGTGGCCCTTATCAGGGTCACAAAGCTCACTGAGTCTAAAGGTACCTTCACACGAAGCGACGCTGCAGCGATAGCGACAATGATGCCGATCGCTGCAGCATCGCTGTTTGGTCGCTGGAGAGCTGTCACACAGACCGCTCTCCAGCGACCAACGATGCCGAGGTCCCCGGGTAACCAGGGTAAACATCGGGTTGCTAAGCGCAGGGCCGCGCTTAGTAACCCGATGTTTACCCTGGTTACCAGCGTAAAAGTAAAAAAAAACAAACAGTACATGCTCACCTGCGCGTCCCCCAGCGTCTGCTTCCTGTACTGTCAAATCATAATAGGCCTTTTGGGGCTCACCAGTCAGATAGCAGGCCAGCATCTCCGCCCACTGCTCTGGCGATGGCTTCTCCATCACCTGCTCGAACACAGTCAAAAATGCCTTCACATCATCACCCGGGGTCATTTTTTTCATGGCTCCTCTTACCGCTGTCACGACGCCTGCAGTAGGTCTAAAACAGAGGGTTGAATACAGGACACCTGAGTCTCAGAAGGGGCGAGGAGAGCTGCAGTGAGCTGAGCGCAGGACCTGCAACATGTGACTCCCGAGGGAGTGGCCAATGGCGAAGGCTACAGCTGGGTGATGGAGGAGACTGGAGTGTAGTGAACGAGCCGAGATCAAACCAGGTAGTAGGAGATATACCGCAGGATGAGACGGGGGGAGAAGTCAAGCACAAAGCCGAGGTCAGAAAGCTGGAGATAATGGTGAAGTACAAGTGGGACAGACAGGTGCAAAGTCAGGGAAGTAAAGCCGGATGGTCAGAACCAGACATCCCGAATCCTGAATCAGAAGACTAAGCGCAATACCATAAAAACAGACCGGGTCAAAGCACAGCAAGGAAAAGCAGGCAAGCAGTACCCAAACACACCATGGGGTCAGACGCACAGACAGAATGAACATATAATTGATAAGAAACCTAAGCCTGGTGTGGGTATATACAGTATGTCCCTCCCAGATTCAAAAGGAGGCCAAAAACAATTAACCCTGTGAGGACCGGGGGAGAAACCAGACCAGAACCACGACAGTATTCCCCAGGCTTCTCCGGATGCCTGGCATGGAAAGCCCGGACCAGTCGATCAGCATGCACTGAACGGGCCGGAACCCATGACCGATCTTCCGGAGCATACCTCTTCCAATGTGCTAAATACTGTGTAATAATTATAGGGGATAACTCAGGAGACTCTTTGCGTGGAACAAGACAACTACAAGACACAGTTTTATAAGTGGTAAAGTCTATATTATCACACGGTGATTCAAACAGGTGCAGAGAGAAACTCAAGTCCACAACACTTGGTGCAAATAATAAACACAGCTTAGCAGTCTATAGGAAACTTCAGAGGAAAATGCAATCAAGCAGCTACTTGCAGTCCAAACGGCATCCAGGTATAGTGAAAACACCTGTCAGGTGTAGAGAAGGCACTTGGAGACAGGAAACTTTGGCAGTACCTTTATGTTAGGTCCAGGGTCGTGATATATGTTTCTGAGCCTAGCCTCTCAATAAGCTCATCAGCTCGCGGCATTGGAAATGCATCAAACTTGGACACATCATTGAACTTCCTGTAATCGTTACAGAAGCCCCACTCTCTGTCCAGCTTTGTCACAAGGACAATAGTGCTGGACCAGCGGCTCGTTGATGACGCCCAGGCTCAACCAGGCTCAAGCCATAAAATATACTGATGAAGGATATGAGGTGCGGCAAAGAAGACCCAAGACAACATACTCGGAAGGTAGGTAAGAAAATTTCTAAAACAATCCACAGGGAGGAGAATGGAGCAAAACAAAATCCTCTAAACTGCATGCTCGCAAACGCCAGAAGCCTGACAAACAAGGTGGAAGAACTAGAAGAAGAAATATCTACAGATAACTATGATATAATGGGAATAACCGAGACATGGTAAGATGAAAGCTATGACTGGGCAGTTAACTTACAGGGCTACAGTCTGTTTAGAAGGGATCATAAAAATAGGAAAGGAGCAGGGGTTTGTCTTTATGTAAAGTCTTGTCTAAAGTCCACTTTAAGGAAGGATATTAGCGAAGTGAGTGAAGATGTCGAGTCCATATGGGTCGAAATACATGGAGGGAAAAATAGTAACAAAATTCTCATTGGGGTCTGTTACAAACCCCCAAATATAACAGAAATCATGGAAAGTCTACTACTAAGGCAGATAGATGAAGCTGCAACCCATAATGAGGTCCTTGTTATGAGGGACTTTAACTACCCGTATATTAATGGGGAAACAGGGACCTGGAAACCCATAAAGGCAAATAGGTTTCTGCTAATAACCAAGAAAAATTATCTTTCACAATTGGTGCAGAAGCCAACCAGAGGAACAGCACTTTTAGACCTAATATTATTGTTAATATTATTATTATTATTTATTTATATAGCACCATTAATTCCATGGTGCTGTACATGAGAAAGGGGTTACATACAGGGTTATAAATATCGTTTACAGTAAACAAGTTTACAGTGACAGACTGGTACAGAGGGGAGAGGACCCTGTCCATGTGGACTTACATTCTATGGGATAGTGGGGAAGAGACAGAAGGTCGGAGGTGCAGCAGCTCTGGCAGTGGTGAGGCGGCTGCTCTGGCGATGGTGAGGTGGCAGAATGGTTATTGCAGGCTGTAGGCTTTCTTGAAGAGATGGGTTTTCAGGTTCCGTCTGAAGGATCCGAGGGTGGTGGATAGCCGGACGTGTTGAGGCATGGAATTCCAGAGGATGGGGGGGATATTCGGGAGAAATCTTGGAGGCGGTTGTGTGAGGAACGAATAAGTGTGGAGGAGAGTAGGAGGTCTTGGGAGGATCAGAGATTACTTGAGGGAAGGTATTGGGAGATTAGTTCAGAGATATAGGGAGGGGACAGGTTGTGGATGGCTTTGTAGATCAGTGTTAGTAGTTTGAACTAGATTTGTTGGGGAATTGGGAGCCAGTGGAGGGATTTGCAAAGGGGAGAAGCAGGGGAGTAGTGAGGAGAGAGGTGGATTAGCCAGGCAGCAGAGTTGAGGACAGACTGGAGTGGTGCAATTCCAAAGACATACTGATAGGGAATTTAGATTGTGAGCCCCATCGGGGACAGTGATGATAATGTGTGCAAACTGTAAAGCGCTGCGGAATATGTTAGCGCTATATAAAAATAAAGATTATTATAATTAGAGTTAGCGGGGAGGCCACAGAGGAGGGTGTTGCAGTAGTCGAGGCGGGAGATGATAAGGGCATGCACAAGAGTCTTAGTAGATTGTGGGGTGAGGAAGGGACAGATTCTGGCAATATTTTTGAGTTGGAGGCGACAGGAAGTGGCAAGAGTTTGAACCTGCAGTTTGAAGGACAAGGCAGAGTCGAGAATTACCCCGAAGCAGCGGATTTCAGGTGCGGGAGAGAACGTGATGCCGTGATACTATCTAATAGACCTGACAGAATAACAAATCTGCAGGTCGTTGGGCATCTAGGAAATAGCGACCACAATATTGTACAGTTTCACTTGTCTTTCACTAGGGGAACTTGTCAGGGAGTCACAAAAACACTGAACTTTAGGAAGGAAAAGTTTGACCAGCTTAGAGATGCCCTTGACTGGGACAATGTCCTCAGAAATAAGAATACAGATAATAAACGGGAAATGTTTAAGTACATCCTAAATAGGCACTGTAAGCGGTTTATACCTAGTGGGAATAAAAGGACAAGAAATAGGAAAAACCCAAAGTGGCTAAACAAAGTAGTAAGAGGGGTAATTAACAGTAAAAAGAAAGCATTTAAAGGGAACCTGTCACCCCTTTTTTTCGATTTGAGATAAAAATATGGTTCAATTCCCAACCTTTGCTTATAAAATACCTTTGTAATCTGTCCATTTTCGTATGCAAATTACCCTGGTCCGGTCCGATGGGCGGGGCCTGGCACATAGGAAATGTGGTACCAATATTCAAAAAGGGCTCTAAAAGCGAACCTGAAAATTATAGACCAGTAAGTCTAACCTCTATTGTTGGTAAAATATTTGAAGGGTTTCTGAGGGATGTTATTCTGGATTATCTCGATGAGAATAACTGTTTAACTCCATATAAGCATGGGTTTATGAGGAATAGCTCCTGTCAAACCAATCTAATCTGTGTTTATGAAGAGGTAAGCTATAGATTGGACCAAGGTGAGTCATTGGTATATCTTGATTTTTCCAAAGCATTTGATACCATGCCACACAAGAGGTTGGTACACAAAATGAGAATGCTGGGTCTGGGGGAAAATGTGTGTAAATGGGTAAGTAACTGGCTTAGTGATAGAAAGCAGAGGGTGGTTATAAATGGTTTAGGCCATGTTTTTACTGCCGATCCGCAGCAGTTTTCCATGCGGTGTACAGTATCATGTTAACCTATGGAAAATAAAAACCAATGTGCACATGCTGCAGAAAAAAACGCACGGAAAAGCTGCGGTTTATTTTCCGCAGCATGTCAATTCTTTGTGGGGAATCCGCAGCGGTTTGACACCTACTCCATATTAAAAAAACGCAGGTGTAAAACCGCAGTAGAATCCACACAAAAAACACAGTAAATCCGCAGTAAAACCGCGATAAATCCACAGGAAAAACGCAGTGTTTTTGCCCTGCGGATTTATCAAAATCAGTGCGGAAAAATCCGCACAGCAGTCCGCAGCGTGTGCACATAGCCTTATTGTCTAACTTGGTTGCTGTGACCAGTGGGGTACTGCAGGGGTTGGGGTTGGGACCTATTCTCTTCAACATATTTATTAACAATATGGTAGAAGGTTTACACAGTAAAATATCAAAATTTGCAGATGATACAAAACTACGTAAAGCAGTCAATACAAGATAAGATAGTATTCTGTTACAGATGGATCTGGATAAGTTGGAAACTTGGGCCAAGAGGTGGCAGATGTGGTTTAACAATGATAAATGTAAGGTTATACACATGGGAAGAAGGAATCATATCACCATTACACACTGAACGGGAAACCACTGGGTAAATCTGACATGGAGAAGGACTTGGGGATCCTAGTTAATGATAAACTTATCTGGAGCAGCCAGTATCAGGCAGCGGCTGCCAAGGCAAACAGGATCATGAGGTGCATTAAAAGAGGTCTGGATACACATGATAAGAGCATTATACTGCCTCTGTACAAATTCCTGGTTAGACCACACATGGAGTACTGTGTACAGTTTTGGGCACCGGTGCTCAGGAAGGATATAATGGAACTGGAGAAAGTACAAAGGAGGGCAACAAAATTAATAAAGGGGATGGGGGAACTACAATACCCCGAGAGATTAGCAAAATTACGATTAGTTAGTCTAGAAAAAAGACGACTGAGGGTCGATCTAATAACCATGTATAAGTATATAATACAAATATCTCTCCGAGGATCTGTTTATACCAAGAAAGGTGACAGTCACAAGGGGGCATTTTCTGCGTCTGGAGGAGAGAAGGTATTTACACCAGCATAGAAGAGGATTCTTTACTGTTAGGGCAGTGGAATCTGGAATTCTTTGCCTGAGGAGGTGGTGATGGCGAACTCAGTAGAGGGGTTCAAGAGAGGCCTGGATGTCTTCCTGGAGCATAACAATATTACAGTTATTAGGGTCTTTAGAAGGACGTAGATCTGGGGATTTATTCTGACGGAATATAGGCTGAACTGGATGGACAAATGTCTTTTTTCAGCCTTGCTAACTATGTTACTAGGTTAGTAACTTTCTCTTCACCTCCTTGGAGATCACCTTGCGGTGGGCTTCAGTAATCCGATATGGCCTTTGGTTCATCCTTACAAGAGGTTCAGTCAGGATTTTGTGCTGGACAACCTACATACATCCTGGTAACTTCGAAAACAGGTCTCGGTTCTGCTGAAACAGATCACAGCACTGTTGTTTCTGGGCTGGTGACAGTGTCCCTGCCACGGTGACATCCTCGGCCCTGGCTTTAGGATGGACCAGTAGGCACATTGCTTTTTCCGGATCCCTGTCTCTCCACAGTTTCAGCAAGTTAATGTGGTACACATGGTATGGCTTTCTCTGTGGTTGGTGGACTTTGTAGTTAATGTCACTCAACTTTTCGACCACTTCACATGGCCCTTGCCACTTGGGCAGGAACTTACTTTCAACAGTGGGGATCAACACCAACACTTGATCTCCGGGGATAAACTGTCTCAGTCTTGCCGACCAATTGTAGACCCTTGCCTGGGACTCTTGTGCTTGGTTGTGCATCACACTCACAATCCTGTCCTTCATCTGGGCCACATGTTCGATAATGCTTCGGTGGGGTGTTACCTCCACTTCCCAGGTCTCCTTTGCAGAGTCTAGAAAACCACGAGGGTGCCGTCCATATAAGAGCGAATGGTGAGAACCCTGTAGAGACCTGTGAGACTTCTCTAATGGAGAACAGTAGATATAGCAGCAGGCAATCCCAATCTCGACCATCCTTCTCCACGACTTTCTTCAACATAGATTTCTTGTTGAACCTCTCCACCAGGCCGTCTGTCTGCTGATGTTACAACAATATCCTAAGTTGGGTAATCTGGAAGGCCTTACACAACTCCCTCATAACCTTGGACATGAACAGTGTCCCTTGGTCTGTCAGGATCTCTTTCAGCAAGCCCATCCAGGAGAAAATATGAACTAGCTCTAGTGCTATACTCTGGGTGGAGGAGTTTCTCAGTGGTACCGCGTAGCATAGTCCATTACTACCAGGAAGTATTGATGACCCTGGCAGACTTAACTAAGGGCCGACCAGATCCATGGCAATCAGGTCAAATGGGACTTAGATTATGGGTAACGGAACTAAGGGACTGCGGAAGTGGGATACAGTAGCAGCTAGCTGACAGGTAGGACAGGTTAGGCAGAAAATAACAATGTCCGTGTGACACCCAGTCAAGTAAAACTTCTGAGGGACTTGCTCTTGGGTTTTAGCTATGCCAAGATGCCCCCTAAGACATGAGCATTGGTTGGCCAGATCTAGTACCCTACATGTGTAGGGTCCCGGAACTAACAGCTGCTCTAATACTTTTCCTCACTGTTTAGTGAACCGATATAGCAACTCCTCATTGACTGCAAAGAACGGGAACCTGCTGTCGGCTCCTGGCAATTGGGCAACCCCATCTATCACAGTCACATTTTGAAGTACATTTTTTCAAGTTAGATCCTGGAAGCTTCCCTCCAGAAACCCTCAGTTCAGGGGTTTTGGCCTCACTGGTCATCATCTCATCCTCAACACCAGCCTGGACACGCAAGGGGAACTCATCCACATCTGACTGTGATGGGATTTTATCAGGGTTGAGCTGGCTCCTGTCTGCCTTCCTTGGTATCACCACCTCTCCACACAAGTCCCAGAAAAGGCTGAAGTCCCGCCCGATTATCACTGGGTGTAGCAAACCTTTGACTACCCCGACCTCATGGGACTCAGTACCCTGGCTCGTTTTGATTGATATTCTGGTGACAGGATAGTCCTTGGCTTCCCTGAGGATACACTGGACACCCACGTGTTTCCCTGGGATCAACTGGTGGGGGAGTGTGGCCCTTATCAGGGTCACAAAGCTCACTGAGTCTAAAGGTACCTTCACACGAAGCGACGCTGCAGCGATAGCGACAATGATGCCGATCGCTGCAGCATCGCTGTTTGGTCGCTGGAGAGCTGTCACACAGACCGCTCTCCAGCGACCAACGATGCCGAGGTCCCCGGGTAACCAGGGTAAACATCGGGTTGCTAAGCGCAGGGCCGCGCTTAGTAACCCGATGTTTACCCTGGTTACCAGCGTAAAAGTAAAAAAAAACAAACAGTACATGCTCACCTGCGCGTCCCCCAGCGTCTGCTTCCTGTACTGTCAAATCATAATAGGCCTTTTGGGGCTCACCAGTCAGATAGCAGGCCAGCATCTCCGCCCACTGCTCTGGCGATGGCTTCTCCATCACCTGCTCGAACACAGTCAAAAATGCCTTCACATCATCACCCGGGGTCATTTTTTTCATGGCTCCTCTTACCGCTGTCACGACGCCTGCAGTAGGTCTAAAACAGAGGGTTGAATACAGGACACCTGAGTCTCAGAAGGGGCGAGGAGAGCTGCAGTGAGCTGAGCGCAGGACCTGCAACATGTGACTCCCGAGGGAGTGGCCAATGGCGAAGGCTACAGCTGGGTGATGGAGGAGACTGGAGTGTAGTGAACGAGCCGAGATCAAACCAGGTAGTAGGAGATATACCGCAGGATGAGACGGGGGGAGAAGTCAAGCACAAAGCCGAGGTCAGAAAGCTGGAGATAATGGTGAAGTACAAGTGGGACAGACAGGTGCAAAGTCAGGGAAGTAAAGCCGGATGGTCAGAACCAGACATCCCGAATCCTGAATCAGAAGACTAAGCGCAATACCATAAAAACAGACCGGGTCAAAGCACAGCAAGGAAAAGCAGGCAAGCAGTACCCAAACACACCATGGGGTCAGACGCACAGACAGAATGAACATATAATTGATAAGAAACCTAAGCCTGGTGTGGGTATATACAGTATGTCCCTCCCAGATTCAAAAGGAGGCCAAAAACAATTAACCCTGTGAGGACCGGGGGAGAAACCAGACCAGAACCACGACAGTATTCCCCAGGCTTCTCCGGATGCCTGGCATGGAAAGCCCGGACCAGTCGATCAGCATGCACTGAACGGGCCGGAACCCATGACCGATCTTCCGGAGCATACCTCTTCCAATGTGCTAAATACTGTGTAATAATTATAGGGGATAACTCAGGAGACTCTTTGCGTGGAACAAGACAACTACAAGACACAGTTTTATAAGTGGTAAAGTCTATATTATCACACGGTGATTCAAACAGGTGCAGAGAGAAACTCAAGTCCACAACACTTGGTGCAAATAATAAACACAGCTTAGCAGTCTATAGGAAACTTCAGAGGAAAATGCAATCAAGCAGCTACTTGCAGTCCAAACGGCATCCAGGTATAGTGAAAACACCTGTCAGGTGTAGAGAAGGCACTTGGAGACAGGAAACTTTGGCAGTACCTTTATGTTAGGTCCAGGGTCGTGATATATGTTTCTGAGCCTAGCCTCTCAATAAGCTCATCAGCTCGCGGCATTGGAAATGCATCAAACTTGGACACATCATTGAACTTCCTGTAATCGTTACAGAAGCCCCACTCTCTGTCCAGCTTTGTCACAAGGACAATAGTGCTGGACCAGCGGCTCGTTGATGACGCCCAGGCTCAACCAGGCTCAAGCCATAAAATATACTGATGAAGGATATGAGGTGCGGCAAAGAAGACCCAAGACAACATACTCGGAAGGTAGGTAAGAAAATTTCTAAAACAATCCACAGGGAGGAGAATGGAGCAAAACAAAATCCTCTAAACTGCATGCTCGCAAACGCCAGAAGCCTGACAAACAAGGTGGAAGAACTAGAAGAAGAAATATCTACAGATAACTATGATATAATGGGAATAACCGAGACATGGTAAGATGAAAGCTATGACTGGGCAGTTAACTTACAGGGCTACAGTCTGTTTAGAAGGGATCATAAAAATAGGAAAGGAGCAGGGGTTTGTCTTTATGTAAAGTCTTGTCTAAAGTCCACTTTAAGGAAGGATATTAGCGAAGTGAGTGAAGATGTCGAGTCCATATGGGTCGAAATACATGGAGGGAAAAATAGTAACAAAATTCTCATTGGGGTCTGTTACAAACCCCCAAATATAACAGAAATCATGGAAAGTCTACTACTAAGGCAGATAGATGAAGCTGCAACCCATAATGAGGTCCTTGTTATGAGGGACTTTAACTACCCGTATATTAATGGGGAAACAGGGACCTGGAAACCCATAAAGGCAAATAGGTTTCTGCTAATAACCAAGAAAAATTATCTTTCACAATTGGTGCAGAAGCCAACCAGAGGAACAGCACTTTTAGACCTAATATTATTGTTAATATTATTATTATTATTTATTTATATAGCACCATTAATTCCATGGTGCTGTACATGAGAAAGGGGTTACATACAGGGTTATAAATATCGTTTACAGTAAACAAGTTTACAGTGACAGACTGGTACAGAGGGGAGAGGACCCTGTCCATGTGGACTTACATTCTATGGGATAGTGGGGAAGAGACAGAAGGTCGGAGGTGCAGCAGCTCTGGCAGTGGTGAGGCGGCTGCTCTGGCGATGGTGAGGTGGCAGAATGGTTATTGCAGGCTGTAGGCTTTCTTGAAGAGATGGGTTTTCAGGTTCCGTCTGAAGGATCCGAGGGTGGTGGATAGCCGGACGTGTTGAGGCATGGAATTCCAGAGGATGGGGGGGATATTCGGGAGAAATCTTGGAGGCGGTTGTGTGAGGAACGAATAAGTGTGGAGGAGAGTAGGAGGTCTTGGGAGGATCAGAGATTACTTGAGGGAAGGTATTGGGAGATTAGTTCAGAGATATAGGGAGGGGACAGGTTGTGGATGGCTTTGTAGATCAGTGTTAGTAGTTTGAACTAGATTTGTTGGGGAATTGGGAGCCAGTGGAGGGATTTGCAAAGGGGAGAAGCAGGGGAGTAGTGAGGAGAGAGGTGGATTAGCCAGGCAGCAGAGTTGAGGACAGACTGGAGTGGTGCAATTCCAAAGACATACTGATAGGGAATTTAGATTGTGAGCCCCATCGGGGACAGTGATGATAATGTGTGCAAACTGTAAAGCGCTGCGGAATATGTTAGCGCTATATAAAAATAAAGATTATTATAATTAGAGTTAGCGGGGAGGCCACAGAGGAGGGTGTTGCAGTAGTCGAGGCGGGAGATGATAAGGGCATGCACAAGAGTCTTAGTAGATTGTGGGGTGAGGAAGGGACAGATTCTGGCAATATTTTTGAGTTGGAGGCGACAGGAAGTGGCAAGAGTTTGAACCTGCAGTTTGAAGGACAAGGCAGAGTCGAGAATTACCCCGAAGCAGCGGATTTCAGGTGCGGGAGAGAACGTGATGCCGTGATACTATCTAATAGACCTGACAGAATAACAAATCTGCAGGTCGTTGGGCATCTAGGAAATAGCGACCACAATATTGTACAGTTTCACTTGTCTTTCACTAGGGGAACTTGTCAGGGAGTCACAAAAACACTGAACTTTAGGAAGGAAAAGTTTGACCAGCTTAGAGATGCCCTTGACTGGGACAATGTCCTCAGAAATAAGAATACAGATAATAAACGGGAAATGTTTAAGTACATCCTAAATAGGCACTGTAAGCGGTTTATACCTAGTGGGAATAAAAGGACAAGAAATAGGAAAAACCCAAAGTGGCTAAACAAAGTAGTAAGAGGGGTAATTAACAGTAAAAAGAAAGCATTTAAAGGGAACCTGTCACCCCTTTTTTTCGATTTGAGATAAAAATATGGTTCAATTCCCAACCTTTGCTTATAAAATACCTTTGTAATCTGTCCATTTTCGTATGCAAATTACCCTGGTCCGGTCCGATGGGCGGGGCCTGGCACATAGGAAATGTGGTACCAATATTCAAAAAGGGCTCTAAAAGCGAACCTGAAAATTATAGACCAGTAAGTCTAACCTCTATTGTTGGTAAAATATTTGAAGGGTTTCTGAGGGATGTTATTCTGGATTATCTCGATGAGAATAACTGTTTAACTCCATATAAGCATGGGTTTATGAGGAATAGCTCCTGTCAAACCAATCTAATCTGTGTTTATGAAGAGGTAAGCTATAGATTGGACCAAGGTGAGTCATTGGTATATCTTGATTTTTCCAAAGCATTTGATACCATGCCACACAAGAGGTTGGTACACAAAATGAGAATGCTGGGTCTGGGGGAAAATGTGTGTAAATGGGTAAGTAACTGGCTTAGTGATAGAAAGCAGAGGGTGGTTATAAATGGTTTAGGCCATGTTTTTACTGCCGATCCGCAGCAGTTTTCCATGCGGTGTACAGTATCATGTTAACCTATGGAAAATAAAAACCAATGTGCACATGCTGCAGAAAAAAACGCACGGAAAAGCTGCGGTTTATTTTCCGCAGCATGTCAATTCTTTGTGGGGAATCCGCAGCGGTTTGACACCTACTCCATATTAAAAAAACGCAGGTGTAAAACCGCAGTAGAATCCACACAAAAAACACAGTAAATCCGCAGTAAAACCGCGATAAATCCACAGGAAAAACGCAGTGTTTTTGCCCTGCGGATTTATCAAAATCAGTGCGGAAAAATCCGCACAGCAGTCCGCAGCGTGTGCACATAGCCTTATTGTCTAACTTGGTTGCTGTGACCAGTGGGGTACTGCAGGGGTTGGGGTTGGGACCTATTCTCTTCAACATATTTATTAACAATATGGTAGAAGGTTTACACAGTAAAATATCAAAATTTGCAGATGATACAAAACTACGTAAAGCAGTCAATACAAGATAAGATAGTATTCTGTTACAGATGGATCTGGATAAGTTGGAAACTTGGGCCAAGAGGTGGCAGATGTGGTTTAACAATGATAAATGTAAGGTTATACACATGGGAAGAAGGAATCATATCACCATTACACACTGAACGGGAAACCACTGGGTAAATCTGACATGGAGAAGGACTTGGGGATCCTAGTTAATGATAAACTTATCTGGAGCAGCCAGTATCAGGCAGCGGCTGCCAAGGCAAACAGGATCATGAGGTGCATTAAAAGAGGTCTGGATACACATGATAAGAGCATTATACTGCCTCTGTACAAATTCCTGGTTAGACCACACATGGAGTACTGTGTACAGTTTTGGGCACCGGTGCTCAGGAAGGATATAATGGAACTGGAGAAAGTACAAAGGAGGGCAACAAAATTAATAAAGGGGATGGGGGAACTACAATACCCCGAGAGATTAGCAAAATTACGATTAGTTAGTCTAGAAAAAAGACGACTGAGGGTCGATCTAATAACCATGTATAAGTATATAATACAAATATCTCTCCGAGGATCTGTTTATACCAAGAAAGGTGACAGTCACAAGGGGGCATTTTCTGCGTCTGGAGGAGAGAAGGTATTTACACCAGCATAGAAGAGGATTCTTTACTGTTAGGGCAGTGGAATCTGGAATTCTTTGCCTGAGGAGGTGGTGATGGCGAACTCAGTAGAGGGGTTCAAGAGAGGCCTGGATGTCTTCCTGGAGCATAACAATATTACAGTTATTAGGGTCTTTAGAAGGACGTAGATCTGGGGATTTATTCTGACGGAATATAGGCTGAACTGGATGGACAAATGTCTTTTTTCAGCCTTGCTAACTATGTTACTAGGTTAGTAACTTTCTCTTCACCTCCTTGGAGATCACCTTGCGGTGGGCTTCAGTAATCCGATATGGCCTTTGGTTCATCCTTACAAGAGGTTCAGTCAGGATTTTGTGCTGGACAACCTACATACATCCTGGTAACTTCGAAAACAGGTCTCGGTTCTGCTGAAACAGATCACAGCACTGTTGTTTCTGGGCTGGTGACAGTGTCCCTGCCACGGTGACATCCTCGGCCCTGGCTTTAGGATGGACCAGTAGGCACATTGCTTTTTCCGGATCCCTGTCTCTCCACAGTTTCAGCAAGTTAATGTGGTACACATGGTATGGCTTTCTCTGTGGTTGGTGGACTTTGTAGTTAATGTCACTCAACTTTTCGACCACTTCACATGGCCCTTGCCACTTGGGCAGGAACTTACTTTCAACAGTGGGGATCAACACCAACACTTGATCTCCGGGGATAAACTGTCTCAGTCTTGCCGACCAATTGTAGACCCTTGCCTGGGACTCTTGTGCTTGGTTGTGCATCACACTCACAATCCTGTCCTTCATCTGGGCCACATGTTCGATAATGCTTCGGTGGGGTGTTACCTCCACTTCCCAGGTCTCCTTTGCAGAGTCTAGAAAACCACGAGGGTGCCGTCCATATAAGAGCGAATGGTGAGAACCCTGTAGAGACCTGTGAGACTTCTCTAATGGAGAACAGTAGATATAGCAGCAGGCAATCCCAATCTCGACCATCCTTCTCCACGACTTTCTTCAACATAGATTTCTTGTTGAACCTCTCCACCAGGCCGTCTGTCTGCTGATGTTACAACAATATCCTAAGTTGGGTAATCTGGAAGGCCTTACACAACTCCCTCATAACCTTGGACATGAACAGTGTCCCTTGGTCTGTCAGGATCTCTTTCAGCAAGCCCATCCAGGAGAAAATATGAACTAGCTCTAGTGCTATACTCTGGGTGGAGGAGTTTCTCAGTGGTACCGCGTAGCATAGTCCATTACTACCAGGAAGTATTGATGACCCTGGCAGACTTAACTAAGGGCCGACCAGATCCATGGCAATCAGGTCAAATGGGACTTAGATTATGGGTAACGGAACTAAGGGACTGCGGAAGTGGGATACAGTAGCAGCTAGCTGACAGGTAGGACAGGTTAGGCAGAAAATAACAATGTCCGTGTGACACCCAGTCAAGTAAAACTTCTGAGGGACTTGCTCTTGGGTTTTAGCTATGCCAAGATGCCCCCTAAGACATGAGCATTGGTTGGCCAGATCTAGTACCCTACATGTGTAGGGTCCCGGAACTAACAGCTGCTCTAATACTTTTCCTCACTGTTTAGTGAACCGATATAGCAACTCCTCATTGACTGCAAAGAACGGGAACCTGCTGTCGGCTCCTGGCTATTGGGCAACCCCATCTATCACAGTCACATTTTGAAGTACATTTTTTCAAGTTAGATCCTGGAAGCTTCCCTCCAGAAACCCTCAGTTCAGGGGTTTTGGCCTCACTGGTCATCATCTCATCCTCAACACCAGCCTGGACACGCAAGGGGAACTCATCCACATCTGACTGTGATGGGATTTTATCAGGGTTGAGCTGGCTCCTGTCTGCCTTCCTTGGTATCACCACCTCTCCACACAAGTCCCAGAAAAGGCTGAAGTCCCGCCCGATTATCACTGGGTGTAGCAAACCTTTGACTACCCCGACCTCATGGGACTCAGTACCCTGGCTCGTTTTGATTGATATTCTGGTGACAGGATAGTCCTTGGCTTCCCTGAGGATACACTGGACACCCACGTGTTTCCCTGGGATCAACTGGTGGGGGAGTGTGGCCCTTATCAGGGTCACAAAGCTCACTGAGTCTAAAGGTACCTTCACACGAAGCGACGCTGCAGCGATAGCGACAATGATGCCGATCGCTGCAGCATCGCTGTTTGGTCGCTGGAGAGCTGTCACACAGACCGCTCTCCAGCGACCAACGATGCCGAGGTCCCCGGGTAACCAGGGTAAACATCGGGTTGCTAAGCGCAGGGCCGCGCTTAGTAACCCGATGTTTACCCTGGTTACCAGCGTAAAAGTAAAAAAAAACAAACAGTACATGCTCACCTGCGCGTCCCCCAGCGTCTGCTTCCTGACACTGACTGAGCTCCGGCCCTAACAGCACAGCGGTGACGTCACTTTCACTTTCACTTTAGGGCCGGCGCTCAGTAAGTGTCAGGAAGCAGACGGCGGGGGACGCGCAGGTGAGTATGTACTGTTTGTTTTTTTTACTTTTACGCTGGTAACCAGGGTAAACATCGGGTTACTAAGCGCGGCCCTGCGCTTGGTAACCCGATGTTTACCCTGGTTACCAGTGTAAAACATCGCTGGTATCGTTGCTTTTGCTTTCAAACACAACGATACACGGCGATCGGACGACCAAATAAAGTTCTGGACTTTATTCAGCGACCAGCGACATCACAGCAGGATCCTGATCGCTGCTGCGTGTCAAACGAAACGATATCGCTAGCCAGGACGCTGCAACGTCACGGATCGCTAGCGATGTCGTTTCGTGTGAAGGTACCTTAAGAGTCCTGACACCAGCACCCCATTTATAGACACAGGACATGCCTGCGACCCCACACCAGGCTGATAGTCCACACTGCAGGTGGGATAGGCATAGTAGGAGCAGTTCCTCCCTAGACTGCAGTCCATCTCTTCAGAGGACATAGGACAATGGGTAGCTATATGTCCCGGACCGCAACATCTCCAGCAAAGCAAGTCTTTACCAATGGCCTTAGGCAACCCCTCAGCGATCTCTTCGGATCTAGGACTCACGCTAGTGATGGCTCTACTACCCCTCTTTTGGGACTTAGGTTCCTGGCTAGGTACCCCAGTATGGGGATGCACCACCTCCTGACTACCCGCTCAACCATATGGGCTGGAGTGGAGGATTCTGGCTGCAACCATTTTTACACAAGATGCAGTAGATCAAACATTTGGGATCGAGGTGGTTTGTCCCCATATTACGCCCAGTGGTGAACCCTTTGTGTTCTGACTGACATAATCACTCATGCGCATGCCAAAATTTCAGTTTTTAATTTGGCATACTCCTGCACATCCTGTACTGTCAAATCATAATAGGCCTTTTGGGGCTCACCAGTCAGATAGCAGGCCAGCATCTCCGCCCACTGCTCTGGCGATGGCTTCTCCATCACCTGCTCGAACACAGTCAAAAATGCCTTCACATCATCACCCGGGGTCATTTTTTTCATGGCTCCTCTTACCGCTGTCACGACGCCTGCAGTAGGTCTAAAACAGAGGGTTGAATACAGGACACCTGAGTCTCAGAAGGGGCGAGGAGAGCTGCAGTGAGCTGAGCGCAGGACCTGCAACATGTGACTCCCGAGGGAGTGGCCAATGGCGAAGGCTACAGCTGGGTGATGGAGGAGACTGGAGTGTAGTGAACGAGCCGAGATCAAACCAGGTAGTAGGAGATATACCGCAGGATGAGACGGGGGGAGAAGTCAAGCACAAAGCCGAGGTCAGAAAGCTGGAGATAATGGTGAAGTACAAGTGGGACAGACAGGTGCAAAGTCAGGGAAGTAAAGCCGGATGGTCAGAACCAGACATCCCGAATCCTGAATCAGAAGACTAAGCGCAATACCATAAAAACAGACCGGGTCAAAGCACAGCAAGGAAAAGCAGGCAAGCAGTACCCAAACACACCAGGGGGTCAGACGCACAGACAGAATGAACATATAATTGATAAGAAACCTAAGCCTGGTGTGGGTATATACAGTATGTCCCTCCCAGATTCAAAAGGAGGCCAAAAACAATTAACCCTGTGAGGACCGGGGGAGAAACCAGACCAGAACCACGACAGTATTCCCCAGGCTTCTCCGGATGCCTGGCATGGAAAGCCCGGACCAGTCGATCAGCATGCACTGAACGGGCCGGAACCCATGACCGATCTTCCGGAGCATACCTCTTCCAATGTGCTAAATACTGTGTAATAATTATAGGGGATAACTCAGGAGACTCTTTGCGTGGAACAAGACAACTACAAGACACAGTTTTATAAGTGGTAAAGTCTATATTATCACACGGTGATTCAAACAGGTGCAGAGAGAAACTCAAGTCCACAACACTTGGTGCAAATAATAAACACAGCTTAGCAGTCTATAGGAAACTTCAGAGGAAAATGCAATCAAGCAGAAAGTCTATGAAGCACAGTTATTCTTGAGGATACTTGACACGAATAAATCCTTGTCTTAGTCCAGGCACAGATAGATATGCTTATTAGGCAGTTCAAATCATATCTTAGCTCAACCAGGGAGGCCTGGTTAATAGTCTCAGGTTATTGCAAAGCAGCAACAGCTTACATGACCAGCAAATGCAGATGGAAGTAAACACGAACAGCAGATGAAGGAGGATTACTAGAAACTTGTGTATGCAGCAGGAACTCAGAGCAGAGTAGCAGGATCACCACACAGGTTCACAGGAGCAGGTGTATAGCCAGGGAGTAATCAGAGGTCAGGAGCTGGATGCAAGGCAGAATACTCTAGCACAGACTGAAGGCTGGGGTGGAGTTTTATAGCAGGAGACACAGTGCACATGAGACCAAAGATGCCATCTTGAAAAAGGGCAGTAATGCACAAAAGGTAAAAAATGTTCAGAGTCCTGACATACTGGAGGTTCCGCTGCACCACCCGTGAAACAATAATGCGGCCCACCTCATACTCCAGCAGTCCTTCCACCAACATTGGCAGAGTAAAGGACAAGGAATTTTTGTCCACCGTCCCCACCGGTTTTAAGAGAGACCTGTGAAAGACATCAGATATTTTGAAGGAGGCGGGCAACTGTAATCTGTAGGCCACAGGATTGACCTTTTCCACCACTTTGTAAGGCCCAATAAACTTTGGTCCCAGCTTCATCGAGGGTACCTTGAGTTTGATATTGCGAGTGGACAACCACACCTTATCCCCCACAATGAATGCTGGACCTGACCCCCTCCTCCTATCTGCACACCGTTTGTATCTTTCCTGGGCCTTGGAGATGTTACTCTGAACCTCCCTCCAAAGGGTTCTCAAACGTTGAACCATACACTCAGCCCCTGGGCAACCTGAATCCATACAAGAAAATTCCCCAAAATGCGGGTTGAACCCATAGTTGACCAGAAAGGGAGATTTTGCGTAGACTGACTCACGCGACTGTTGAACGCAAATTCTTCCAAGGGTAATACCTTGCGCCAGTCCTCCTGTCTGGCAGAGGCTAGGCATCTTAGAATTTGCTCCAAGGACTGATTCGTGCTTTCAGTCTGTCCATTGGACTCTGGGTGATAAGCAGAGGAAAAAGATAATGCAACTCCCAATTTCTTGCAAAACGCCCTCCAAAACCTGGCCACAAATTGCACACCTCTGTCCGACACAATATTCACCGGAATGCCATGCAGCCGGACAACATGTTGTAAAAACAAGCGGGCCAAAGTCTCAGTAGACGGTAAAGAGGACAGAGGTGCAAAATGGGCCTGTTTGGAGAACCTATCCACCACCACCCACACCACAGAGTTCCACTAGAAAGAGGAAGATTTATGATAAAGTCCATGGACAAATGTGCCTATGGTCTATCCGGAATTGGTAAAGGCACCAATTCCCCGGCTGGCAATGAGAACTTTTAGAACAGGCGCAAACCCCACATGCAGACACAAATTTTTTAACATCTGTTATCATAGAGGGCCACCAGAAACTTCTAGCAAGAGCTCACCGGGTGGCTGAAACCCCAGGATAGGTACTCAATGCAGAACCATGAAACTCCCAAAGAAGTCTGAGACAGAGATCTTCCGGTACAAACAGTTTACCTGAGGGTTTATGTGGCACTTCAGGAGTTCGAGTAACACAGTGGTGCTGCCTTCCTCTCGGGGAGGGTAGTGCCATGCCTGGAGACAAGTGGGATCCCTTTGGCAGGTAATCTTACACACAACACATTCTGAATCCAGACCAGAAGGGGGAGCTTAAAACCCGGCTTTAGGGGAGCTTCCCTCAATAAAGATCCTGGTCTGGAGGAGGAGTCAGTTCAGTTGAGTGGAGAGTGGACAGAAAGACAGGGAAGGAACAGAGGAGAGATTAGGAGCTCAAGGAGGCTGCGATTGGGCCTCATGTGAGCCAGAGTGCAGAAACCGGGCACCGGGAGCCCGAGGTTGTGGACAACTCCAAGTTCCACAGCAGAACCGGAGGGCATAGGACTATACATAAATTGCCCATATAACGCCTGAGGTACAGCAGCAGTTAGAGCCTGGAGTCATCATGTCTGAGACCCCAAGATAACAGCTCAAGTTGCCTACCATGCACGTACTGTCCCAGGACAAGAGAGAGAAAGGTACCTTGCCAGCAAACTATAGGTAGCAAGGGACCAGAAAACCAGCGCATAGTGGAAGGCTCCCAACCTGACCTGCCATGGGGATTTCTACTTGTTTTCGGGCTGCCTGGACTCTTTCTGCACCTGTTGCCGGTACCCTGCACTGAGGCTGACTACTACTTCAGTAAACCAGGTACAGACTGCAACCCTGTGTCCTCTGTTATTTACCGCCAACCCACCATCGTTGCCATACACCTTGGAAACCCTGGGTACTGTCAGGGAGAGACTTGGTGAGCGAGAGCTAATAACCCAGGCTCCTGCAATTTCCCTAAGACTAGGGAAATCCTGACTGACCCTCTACCTGAAGTTTACACTGATGGTGTGCATGTTCAGGCCTCGAACCTCACCCTAGATCCTGAGCTCAGCCCTAGGCTGAAACCTCCACCCACCACCCAGTGAAGAGGTAATACTTAAATACCCACAGTTAGCACAGACAAGGATAAAGGAAAATATACACCACGCCGCAGACACTCAGGAATACACTATAAATGTGCAGGGCAAAATAAACACAAATATAGGAAGGAGTAAATAAGACGAAGGAATATACACCACCAGCAACGAATCTCCAACCACCAGCTCTCCACTCCAGACCGAGATAACAACGCAAGACAGAAGCTATAATCGGCGACGCCCAATGATCAGGAGAACTATTTAAAGGCCATGGAAATGGCCCAGCTTCCAATCCGAGGATCAGGTAAATTAACCCCGGAACAGCTAGACAAAATCTAGCAGACGCCAATGAGTAAATAGTGGTCAAAAGCGGAATTACCGCTGTCTGTCGGACAACCTGGTCTGAACAGCGTCAGACATGACAGTACCCCGCCTTCTACGAGGGACCCCAGGGCCCTCACGGCTTATAGGACCCGGCTTGTCCGGATGACAGCGGTGAAACAACCTGACCAACCAGTCAGCATGAACGTCCGAGGCTGGTACCCAGGACCTCTCCTCAGGCCCATAACCACGGCAGTGTAACAAGTACTGTAAAGTGCGACGCACTACACGAGAGCCAACCACCTTGGAGACTTCAAACTCCAAATTACCATCCACCAAGACTGGATGTGGCATAGGCGCCGCGTCCACAGAACCCACCACCTTCTTTAGAAGAGACCTGTGGAACACGTTGTGTATCTTATACACCGTAGGGAGCTCCAATCGGTACGCAACTGGGTTAATGACGGCGGTGACCCTAAATGGACCAATAAACCGTGGACCCAATTTAAGGGACGGTATCTTGAGTCTTATGTTTTTTGTGGATAACCACACCCAGTCATCCACACTCAGGTCCGGACCTGGCACACGCCTACTGTCAGCCACACGTTTTTACCTAGCACCCACACTCAAAAGGCGCTGTTTAACTCTCCTCCAGACTGATGACAATTGTGTTCCTAACTGGTCCTCCTCCAGAACGCTGGAAGAGCCCCTCTGACTCAAGGTACAAAATTGAGGATGTAGCCCATAAACACAAAAAACGGAGACTCCCCAGACGACTCCTGGCGGTGATTATTTATTGATGGCAAACTCAGCCAAAGGAAGAAAGGTAGACCACTCCTCCTGGTTATCAGAGACAAAGCAGCGTAAGTACTGTTCCAAATTTTGGTTCATATGCTCAGTCTGACCATTTGACTGAGGATGAAATGCCGAAGAATGAGATAACTTGATTCCCAGCTGTGAGCAAAACGCTCTCCAAAATTTTGCCACAAACTGAGACCCCCTATCAGACACGATGTCAGACGGAACCCCATGAAGTCTGACCACCTCCTGCACAAATACCTGAGCCAGAGTCTTAGCGTTAGGCAACGCAGGCAAAGACACAAAGTGCGACATTTTAGAAAAACGATCAACAATCACCAAGATGACCGTGTTTCCAGCTGATGAGGGCAAATCAGTGATGAAATCCATGGAGATTTCCGTCCATGGCTTACTAGGTACCTCAAGAGGAAGTAGTGTGCCAACAGGACAGGAGCGGGGCGTCTTAGCCCTAGCGCACGTGGTACAAGCTGACACGTATGAGACCACGTCCTGTCGGATCTTGGGCCACCAAAACCGACGTGACACCAACTCCAAGGTACCTCTAACCCCTGGGTGACCAGCCAGGACGGCATCATGATGCTCCGCCAAAACCTTTAGGCGGAGATGAAGCAGAACAAAAGATTTGTTGATGGGAAGCTCAGATGGTACCTCCTCCTGGGCCTCGGCAATCTCAGCCTCAACCTCGGTAGTGAGAGCCGAAACCACAACACCCTTTTGGAGGATGGGTACTGGATCCTCCCGAGGTTCTCCCCCCGGAAAACACCTGGACAGAGCATCCGCCTTAGTGTTTTTAGACCCCGGTCTGTAAGTGACCACAAAATTGAACCGCGTGAAAAACAATGCCCAGCGAGCCTGCCTGGGGGACAGACGCTTGGCTGACTCCAAATACAGCAGATTCTTATGATCGGTAATAACAGTTACCTGATGGACAGACCCCTCCAAGAAGTGTTGCCATTCCTCAAAGGCCAACTTAATTGCCAACAACTCCCTGTTGCCGATATCGTAGTTACGTTCGGCGGACGACAGTTTCTTGGAGAAATAGGCGCATGGACGTAAACCACTCAAAGATGAGCCTTGAGATAGTACCGCCCCCACTACCAAACTCAGACGCATCGACTTCCACAACAAATGGTTTAGATACGTCTGGCTGCACAAGAATGGGGGCTGAAACAAAACTGTTCTTAAGAAATTCAAATGCGCGCACAGCAGCCTCAGGCCAAACAGAGAAATTGGTACCCTTTTTAGTCATGTCAGTTAGCGGTTTAGCAATGATGGAAAAATCCTTGATAAATTTCCTATAGTAGTTAGAAAACCCAAGGAACCGCTGAAGTGCTTTCAGGTCATCAGTAGTGTTGAGCATTCCGATACCGCAAGTATCGGGTATCGGCCGATACTTGCGGTATCGGAATTCCGATACCGAGATCCGATACTTTTGTGGTATCGGGAATCGGTATCGGGATTAATATCAATGTGTAAAAGTAAGAATTAAAATAAAAAATAGGGATATACTCACCTCTCCGGCAGCCCCTGGACTTTACCGCCGTAACCGGGAGTCGTTGTACCTAAGAATGCGCGCTTGAAGGGCCTTAGATGACGTCACGGCGCTCTGATTGGTCCGTAGCGGTCACGTGACCGCTACGCGACCAATCACAAAGCGGTGGCGTCACCTAAGGTCTTTCAAGCGCTTGAAAGACCTTAGGTGACGTCACGGCTTTGTGATTGGTCTCGTAGCGGTCACGCGACCGCTACGGACCAATCAGAGCGCCGTGACATCATCTAAGGCCCTTCAAGCGCGCATTCTTAGGTACAACGGCTCCCGGTTACGGCGGTAAAGTCCAGGGTGCGTCAGAGGGTGAGTATATATTTTTTATTTTAATTCTTTCTTTTACACATTGATATGGATCCCAGGGCCTGAAGGAGAGTTTCCTCTCCTTCAGACCCTGGGAACCATACAGGATACCGTCCGATACTTGGTGTCCCATTGACTTGTATTGGTATCGGGTATCGGTATCGGATTAGATCCGATACTTTGCCGGTATCGGCCGATACTTTCCGATACCGATACTTTCAAGTATCGGACGGTATCGCTCAACACTAGTCATCAGGATGTTCCCAATGCAGCACCGCCTGCACCTTAGTGGCGTCCATTTTAAAACCAGAAGCAGACACAATATAACCCAAGAAAGGCAACTCTTGAACAGAAAATACACATTTCTCAAGTTTAGCATACAGCTTATTCTCTCTGAGAAGCTTTAACACCTGCCTGACATGATCTAAATGAGCCTCACGGTCGCAAGAATATATGAGAATGTCATCTAGGTACACGATAACGAATTTCCCCAAAACATGCGAGAACACATCATTGATGAAATGTTGGAACACTGCAGGTGCGTTAGTAAACCCAAACGGCATCACCAAATTTTCAAAATGACCCTCAGGGGTATTAAAAGCCGTCTTCCACTCATCACCTTGACGGACTCTTATGAGGTTGTACGCCCCCCTGAGGTCAAGCTTGGTGAACCACTTAGCACCTGCCACCTGGTTGAACAAATCTGGTATCAGAGGCACAGGGTATGGATCACGAACCGTAATCTGGTTCAACTCCCTGAAATCCAAACACGGGCGTAATCTGCCATCTTTCTTCTTCACAAAGAAGAACCCTGCTGCCACCGGCGAGGATGACGGCCTGATGTGCCCTTTGCTCAAGCTTTCCGCAATGTAATCTTTTAACGCTTGTCTCTCCGGACCGGAGATGTTAAACATCCTTGCTTTAGGTAATTTGGCCCCTGGTTTAAACCTGATAGAACAGTCATAAGGACGATGTGGCGGCAACTCTGAACAACCCTTCTCAGAGAACACATCCACAAAATCCTGAAGTGACTCTGGAATGCTTGAAGTCACCGCAGCCACACATGTGGCCAGGCAATTCTCCTGGCAGAACTCACTCCACCGAATTATGTCCTGAGTTTTCCTGTCAATTACCGGGTTGTGCATAGACAACCAAGGAAAACCCAAAACCACCTGAGCAGGAAGATTCCTGAGCACCTTACATGTAACCCGCTCAGAATGTAGAACTGCAATGTGGAGTTTCACCTCAGCCACAAATTCAGTAATCTCCCCCTGAGAGAGAGGAGCAGCATTGATGGTGACCACGCGGATAGGATGAGACAGTTTTTCAAACCTAAAACCTGCTGTGCGCGCAAACCCCTCATCAATGAGATTTGTGGCTGAACCACTATCCACAAAAACAGTAATTGGCAGCTCACTGACAGCGACAAAAACCTTAGCAGGGAGCATGCACTGAGAAACCACCATGGAAGATATACATAAGCTCAGACTGGTCTTCTCCACACCCTCTGAGCTCAGAAGTTTTCCGCCGTTGCGTTTTTCTTAGGCAGCAGAGGACAGATGTTAGTAAAATGACCAGTTTTACCACAGTAAAAACAGGCTCCCTGCTTCCTGAGCTCAGGGGCTCGATGCTTGACATGTGACACCCCTGCGATTTGCATAGGCTCCGTGGGCTCACCTGCAACAACCTCACGTGAACCTAAACCCTCTCCCATAGGCGGTGTCTCATGCTCCCCCTGACGCAAACGGCGATCAATGTGGACAACCAGACTCATGGCGGAATCTAGAGAAGTAGAAGTCTCGTACATCAGAAGGGCTTTTTTAACCCTTCCAGAAATCCCATGTATAAACTGACTCCGCAATGCTGCATCATTTCATTGGGTATCGATCGCCCAGCGACGAAATTCAGAACAGTAATCCTCTGCAACTCGCTCCCCCTGGCAAATAGAGCGTATCTTAGATTCTGCCAGAGCCATTCTGTCAGGTTCATCGTAGATTTTCCCAAGAAAAGAAAAAAAACTCTCCACAGAGACAAATGCCGCAGAATCAGATGGCAAAGAAAACGCCCATGCTTGGGGATCCCCACTTAACAATAACAACACCAGGCCCACACGCTGAGCCTCATTACCCGAAGATATCGGGCGCATATGGAAATATAGTTTGCAAGCTTCACGAAAATAAACATAATTACTGCGTTCCCCAGCAAATTTTTCAGGCAACGGAAATTTAGGCTCAGTAACTCTTCCTGTCGCTCCAGCTTACACATTGGACACTGCTAGTCCCTGTTGCTGCACTGCCCCCCTCAACTCAGTGACCTGTAGGGACAGCGCCTCCAACTGGCGGGTTATGGAAGTCATGGGATCCATGACAAAACAAAAAAAAAAGAAACCCCTTTTTTGTTGTTGTTGTTGTTGTTGGGCTGATTATAATGTCAGGGAGAGACTTGGTGAGCGAGAGCTAATAACCCAGGCTCCTGCAATTTCCCTAAGACTAGGGAAATCCTGACTGACCCTCTACCTGAAGTTTACAGTGATGGTGTGCATGTTCAGGCCTCGAACCTCACCCTAACTCCTGAGCTCAGCCCTAGGCTGAAACCTCCACCCACCACCCAGTGAAGAGGTAATACTTAAATACCCACAGTTAGCACAGACAAGGATAAAGGAAAATATACACCACGCCGCAGACACTCAGGAATACACTATAAATGTGCAGGGCAAAATAAACACAAATATAGGAAGGAGTAAATAAGACGAAGGAATATACACCACCAGCAACGAATCTCCAACCACCAGCTCTCCACTCCAGACCGAGATAACAACGCAAGACAGAAGCTATAATTGGCGACGCCCAATGATCAGGAGAACTATTTAAAGGCCATGGAAATGGCCCAGCTTCCAATCCGAGGATCAGGTAAATTAACCCCGGAACAGCTAGACAAAATCTAGCAGACGCCAATGAGTAAATAGTGGTCAAAAGCGGAATTACCGCTGTCTGTCGGACGACCTGGTCTGAACATCATCCGACATGACAGGTACCCCGCTTCACCTGTGTGAAGTGCCACCATCTTGCTGCAACAACATCACCTCAGAGGACCCCTTTAAGCAGCGTCGGTCCCCTCTGACCGAGAACCACAGGTGGTGTCACGAATACAAACTTTATTAATCCCTTTAAAGACTTATCCTTTTTAATTGAGTGCCCAGGGCCACGGACCATAACATCCCATTTAAGTGCAACCAGACCCGGTACCGAGTATCCCCATTGCCCTGGTGGGCAACTCATTTACCCATGTGGGCCAGCGCTTGTGCCTCCAAAACCTCTCTCTCTAAGGCCGGGGTCACACATGTGTGTTTTACGGACGTAAGAGCGCAGAAACTACGTCCGTAAAACTCGCATTAAATACGGCACAATTATTCTCAATGGGGCTGCTCCTATTAGCCGTATATTACGGTTCAGTATTATACGGCTTTCTACGGCCGTACAAAATCGCAGCATGCTGCGTTTGTCAGCGTATTGCGCAAAAAAATCGCCAATGAAAGTCTATGGGGGCGAGAAAAATACGGATTCCACACGGACCAGCAGTGTGACTTGCGAGAAATACGCAGCGGTGTTAGTGAAAAGTCGGTAATTCAATTGCCGGCTTTTCATTTCTCCTGCACAAACCCGACAGGATATGAGACATGGTTTACATACAGTAAACCATCTCATATCCCCTTTTTTTTTTGCATATTCCACACTACTAATGTTAGTAGTGTGTATGTGCAAAATTTCAGCGCTGTAGCTGCTAAAATAAAGGGTTAAATGGCGGAAAAAATTGGCGTGGGCTCCCGCGCAATTTTCTCCGCCAGAATGGTAAAGCCAGTGACTGACGGCAGATATTAATAGCCGGGAGAGGGTCCATGGTTATTGGCCCCCCGTGGCTAAAAACATCTGCCCCCAGCCACCCCAGAAAAGGCACATCTGGAAGATGCGCCTATTCTGGCACTTGGCCACTCTCTTCCCACTCCCTGTAGCGGTGGGATATGGGGTAATGAAGGGTTAATGCCACCTTGCTATTGTAAGGTGACATTAAGCCAGATTAATAATGGAGAGGCGTCAATTATGACACCTATCCATTATTAATCCAATTGTATGAAAGGGTTAAAAAACACACACACACATGATTTAAAAGTATTTTAATGAAAGAAATACAGCAGTTGTTTTAATAATTTATTGCTCTCTCAATCCATCAGCAACACCCTCGCTTGGAAAAATAATAAACGCACAAGATACATACCCTCAGCTGAACCGTCACGTCCCACGACGTAATCCATCTGAAGGGGTTAAAATATTTTACAGGCAGGAGCCCTGCTAATGCAGCTGTGTGCTCGTGCTTGTAATCCCCGGCGAATGAATGAAATGTAGGTCATTGACCTACATTTCCTTCAGTCGCGGTGATGCCCCCCTGGTGGATGTCCTCATATGACCTGGAGCGTGGGAAAAAGTTCCCAGGCTGCAGTTCATGAGAACATCCAGCAGGGGCGCATCACCGCGACTGAATGTAAGTATAGATCACTCTGCTTTCCTTTCAGCACCCGGGGATTACAGGCACGAGCGAGTGGTTTATCGCAGCTCGTGCCTGTAATATTAGTTAACCCCTTCAGATGGATTACCTCGTTGGACGTGATAGGACATCAGAAGGTATGTATCTTGTGCGTTTATTATTTTTCCAAGCGAGGGTGTTGCTGATGGATTGAGAGAGCAATAAATTATTTAAACAACCGCTGTGTTTCTTTCATTAAAATACTTTTAAATCATGTGTGTGTGTTTTTTAACCCTTTCATACAATTGGATTAATAATGGATAGGTGTCATAATTGACGCCTCTCCATTATTAATCTGGCTTAATGTCACCTTACAATAGCAAGGTGGCATTAACCCTTCATTACCCCATATCCCACCGCTACAGGGAGTGGGAAGAGAGTGGCCAAGTGCCAGAATAGGCGCATCTTCCAGATGTGCCTTTTCTGGGGTGGCTGGGGGCAGATGTTTGTAGCCATGGGGGGGGCCAATAACCATGGACCCTCTCCTGGCTATTAATATCTGCCCTTAGTCACTGGCTTTACCATTCTGGCGGAGAAAATTGCGCGGGAGCCCACGCCAATTTTTTCCGCCATTTAACCCTTTATTTTAGCAGCTACAGCGCTGAAATTTTGCACATACACACTACTAACATTAGTAGTGTGGAATATGCAAAAAAAAGGGGGATATGAGATGGTTTACTATATGTAAACCATGTCTCATATCCTGTCGGGTTTGTGCAGGAGAAATGAAAAGCCGGCAATTGAATTACCGACTTTTCACTAACACCGCTGCGTATTTCTCGCAAGTCACACTGCTGGTCCGTGTGGAATCCGTATTTTTCTCGCCCCCATAGACTTTCATTGGCGATTTTTTTGCGCAATACGCTGACAAACGCAGCATGCTGCGATTTTGTATGGCCGTAGAAAGCCGTATATTACGGATCCGTAATATACGGCTGATAGGAGCAGCCCCATTGAGAATAATTGTGCCGTATGTAATGCGAGTTTTACGGACGTAGTTTCTGCGCTCTTACGTCCGTAAAACACGCATGTGTGACCCTGGCCTAAGGCCGGGGTCACACATGCGTGTTTTACGGACGTAAGAGCGCAGAAACTACGTCCGTAAAACTCGCATTACATACGGCACAATTATTCTCAATGGGGCTGCTCCTATTAGCCGTATATTACGGTTCAGTATTATACGGCTTTCTACGGCCGTACAAAATCGCAGCATGCTGCGTTTGTCAGCGTATTGCGCAAAAAAATCGCCAATGAAAGTCTATGGGGGCGAGAAAAATACGGATTCCACACGGACCAGCAGTGTGACTTGCGAGAAATACGCAGCGGTGTTAGTGAAAAGTCGGTAATTCAATTGCCGGCTTTTCATTTCTCCTGCACAAACCCGACAGGATATGAGACATGGTTTACATACAGTAAACCATCTCATATCCCCCTTTTTTTTTTGCATATTCCACACTACTAATGTTAGTAGTGTGTATGTGCAAAATTTCAGCGCTGTAGCTGCTAAAATAAAGGGTTAAATGGCGGAAAAAATTGGCGTGGGCTCCCGCGCAATTTTCTCCGCCAGAATGATAAAGCCAGTGACTGAGGGCAGATATTAATAGCCTAGAGAGGGTCCATGGTTATTGCCCCCCCCCGTGGCTGAAAACATCTGCCCCCAGCCACCCCAGAAAAGGCACATCTGGAAGATGCGCCTATTCTGGCACTTGGCCACTCTCTTCCCACTCCCTGTAGAGGTGGGATATGGGGTAATGAAGGGTTAATGCCACCTTGCTATTGTAAGGTGACATTAAGCCAGATTAATAATGGAGAAGCGTCAATTATGACACCTATCCATTATTAATCCAATTGTTTGAAAGGGTTAAAAAAACACACACACACATGATTTAAAAGTATTTTAATGAAATAAACACAGCGGTTGTTTAAATAATTTATTGCTCTCTCAATCCATCAGCAACACCCTCGCTTGGAAAAATAATAAACGCACAAGATACATATCTCCTGATGTCCTATCACGTCCAACGAGGTAATCCATCTGAAGGGGTTAACTAATATTACAGGCAGGAGCCCTGCTAATGCAGCGGTGTGCTCCTGCTTGTAATTCCCCGGCGAATTAATGAAATGTAGGTCATTGACCTACATTTCCTTCAGTCGCGGTGATGCGCCCCCTGGTGGATGTCCTCATATGACCTGGAGCGTGGGAAAAAGTTCCCAGGCTGCAGTTCATGAGAACATCCACCAGAGGGCGCCTCACCGCGACTCAATGTAAGTACAGATCCAGCTTTCCTTTCAGCACCCGGGGGATTACAGGCACGAGCGAGTGGTTTATCGCAGCTCGTGCCTGTAATATTAGTTAACCCGTTCAGATGGATTACTTCGTGGGACGTGACGTTTCAGCTGAGGGTATGTATCTTGTGCGTTTATTATTTTGCCAAGCGAGGGCCTGGAAATGGATTGAGAGAACAATAAATTATTAAAACAACCGCTGTGTTTATTTCATTAAAATACTTTTTAATCATGTGTGTGTGTTTTTTTAACCCTTTCAAACAATTGGATTAATAATGGATAGGTGTCATAATTGACGCCTCTCCATTATTAACCTGGCTTAATGTCACCTTACAATAGCAAGGTGGCATTAACCCTTCATTACCCCATATCCCACCGCTACAGGGAGTGGGAAGAGAGTGGCCAAGTGCCAGAATAGGCGCATCTTCCAGATGTGCCTTTTCTGGGGTGGCTGGGGGCAGATGTTTTTAGCCACGGGGGGGCCAATAACCATGGACCCTCTCCTGGCTATTAATATCTGCCGTCAGTCACTGGCTTTACCATTCTGGCGGAGAAAATTGCGCGGGAGCCCACGCCAATTTTTTCCGCCATTTAACCCTTTGTTTTAGCAGCTACAGCGCTGAAATTTTGCACATACATATGCAAAAAAAATGGGGATATGAGATGGTTTACTATATGTAAACCATGTCTCATATCCTGTCGGGTTTGTGCAGGAGAAATGAAAAGCCGGCAATTGAATTACCGACTTTTCACAGATATCGCGCTGAATGAAATATAAATACAGAATATATATATATGTGTGTCTCAATGACATATATATATATACTGTATATATGTTTTCCCTAACATTTGAGCACATAAATCCATTAGATTTCGGTTTTGCAAGCCTGCGCGAAAATCTCGCAGTACGGATGCCATACGGATTACATACGGAGGATGCCATGCGCAAAATACGCTGACACACCCTGACTACGCATCAATATTTTGGGAACATTTCTCCGTATTACGGCCGTAGTACGGACGTATAATACGTGGCGTATTGTCTTACGCCAAGTGTGACCCCAGCCTAATTCAGATGAGGTTTTGGCCACAACTTCCCCTGGCTGAAGAATGGAGGATGGAGGTTCTGGGAGGGACATATATACCCACACAAGGCTTAGGCTATGTGCACACGTTGCGGATTGGGGTGTGGATTTTTCCGCACTGTTTTTGAAAAATCCACAGGTAAACCACACTGCGGATTACCCGCGGATTTGCTGCAGATTTACCACAGTTTTTGTGTGGATTCCACCTGCGGTTTTACACCTGCGGATTCCTATTGAGGAGCAGGTGTAAACCGCTGCGGAATCCGCACAAAGAATTGACATGCTGCGGAAAAAATACCGCTGCATTTCATCGTAGTTTTTTCTGCAGCATGTGCACTGCGGATTTTGTTTTCCATACCCATACGTTTACATGGTTCTGTACACCGCATGGAAAAAAGCTGCAGATCCGCAGCGTCAAATCCGCTGCGGATCCTCAGCAAAATCCGCAACGTGTGCACATAGCCTTAGGTTCCTTGTCAGTTATGCATGCATTCTGTCTGTGTGTCTGACCCCCTGGTCTGTTTGCGTACTGCTTGCCTGCTTTGTATTGTTGTGCTTTGACCTGGTCCGTTTTTCTGGTACTGCGCTTAGTCTTCTGATTCAGTATTATCTTCTGGTTCTGACATTCCAGCTTTACTTCCCTGACTTTGCACCTGTCTGTCCCACTTGTAGTTCACCATTATCTCAAGCTTTCTGACCTCGGCTTTGTGTTTGACTCCGCCCCCCCATCTCATCCTGTGGTATCTCTCCAACTTCCTGGTTTGACCTCGGCCCCTTCACTACGCTCCGGCCTCGCCGGTCTCCTCCATCACCCAGAGGTAGTCTCTGCCCTCGACCACTCGTCAAATGTTGCAGGTCCTGCGCTTGGCTCACCGCGGCTCTCCTCGCCCCTTCTGAGACTCAGGTGTCCTGTATTTGACCCTCTGCTTATGACCTATTGCAGGGGTCATGACATTATAACTGACCTTACCTTATTTCCTCCCTCTGGTTGGGAGGGGTGGGGGTCCCTGGGAAAGATGTATCCCTTACGCACACTTTCTGATCAAGTAAGTGATCTCACCCATTTAATGCAGAAGCTGTCTATGAAACAGCGTGCCCTGGCTCAGTCACATGAACTAGTGCAAAAAGATGTGGCGGACGCACTACAGGGCTCCGTACCGTTAGGGGCTCGGGTTGAGGGTCCCACTGATGTGTCTTTGGTGGCCCCTGAACCACCGGTAAAGTTGCCTGATAATTTTTCTGAGGACAAAAAATTGTTTAGAGTTTTTGGAGAGGGGTGCAAGCTGCTTTTTGAGTTACGTCCCATGCATCTGGGAATGAAAGTCAGAGAATGGGGATTGTTATGTCTTTATTACGCGGGGCTCCACAAGCTTGGGCGTTTTACCTCTCTCCTGTCGCACCGGAACATAAATCCGTGGATTTGTTTCTTGAGGCCCTCGGGCACATTTATGACGAGGCTGGTAGAATGCATCTGGCTGAGTACATGGTGATGAGTGTGATACAGGGGAAGCATTCAGCAGAATGGTTCTTTTCGAAGTTTAGATGCTGGGCTGCTGAGGGTTGCATGGAATGACGCCACCTTGAGAGCTGTTCAGCAGGGGTCTGTCCAACCATCTACAGGACAATCTGGCGCTTCATCCTCCCCCTGATACCTTGGAGGACGCCATGACTCAGGTGGTTCGTATGGACTGAAGGCTCCGTGCTAGAGGAATGATGCAACAAGAGGCACCTCTATACTCCAGCCTGAGGGACACTGCATTCTCTTATGAACTCTTGGGAGTTGGTG
This sequence comes from Ranitomeya variabilis, assembly GCF_051348905.1. Lineage (NCBI taxonomy): Eukaryota > Metazoa > Chordata > Amphibia > Anura > Dendrobatidae > Ranitomeya > Ranitomeya variabilis. Next base: position 501,762,067 of record NC_135232.1, on the reverse strand, counting down.
CAATCTCGTCGGAGGAGAGTGAGAGAAGACATCGCAGACACAAACAATTGTGCTTTTCCTGTGGAGCCTCTGGACATTGGAAAAGGAACTGTCCTTCCACTTCCCCCTTGGTGAAGACTTCGGTAAAACCACTAGGTTTGGGTGACGATCAAGGAGGTTGCCCAGACTCCCAGGTACTTTTGTTCTCGTTTTCTAAAATCCTTCTCCAGGTGGAGTTGGATCTTTCTGGTGGTCCCATGGTGACTACCGCTTTTGTTGAGTGTGGTTCTAGCATCAATCTGATTGACTCTCGTGTGGTGACTCTTAATAAGGTATAGACAGTCAGGCTCGGGACTCCAGTTAAGGTAGTGGATATTGACTCCTCTCCTTTCACCAAAGATGGAATTTGTTTCAAATCTGAGTTTTTTTTCACTGAGGGTGGGTCCTGCTGACGTTGAGAGATTAAACTGTTTTGTTTTGGATAATTTGCCGGCAGATCTGGTGATAGGCATGCCTATGCTTCAACGTCGCAACCCTATTATTGATTGGGTTTCTGGTGAAATAATTCAGTTGGGATGTAAGGCTAACAGCCAGTGTTGTAATGTTGTATCTACTACCACTCCTGCGAAATCTGTTTCTGTGTCGTCTGTCGTCTGGAGGGTATTCCGGAATACCTGATGGACTTTGAAGATGTATTTTCCAAAAGGAAACCGAAAACAATTAACTCCATGAGGACTCGGTGAGAACCCAGACCACAACCATGACAACCGCCTTCCGGATGTACGTGGGGGTCACCTGGGCTTGGGGGAGGGGCTGCCGGCTTTCCACGAACCACCTCTGTGAGCAAGTTAATTTGCTGCTGGTGTTGCTGGTACATCTGTTGTATAAGCAGCTTACTAGTCTTTTGTTGAGCCATGTGTTGCTGCTGTAATTGTTGCTGGTGCTGCTGTTGCTGTGCTTGTACCAGATGTTTGAGTCTTACATTACATTGTATGCTGGCTTGTGGCTGCCTTCATCCAGGACATTCAGTACCTCTTGTAGCTGTCACACGTGTTCGCTGGGAATGATGCCCGACTAATTCATCTCTCTCCTCGCTACTCCTCCGCTTTTCCCCTCTGCAAATCTCTTCTCTGGCTCCCATTCCCTCAGCATATCCAGTTCAAATTACTAATACTGACTACAAAGCCATCCATAACCTGTTTCCTCCATATATCTCTGAACTAATCTCCCGATATCTTCCCTCACGTAATCTTCCCAAGACTTCCTTCTCTCCTCCACTCTTATTCGCTCCTCGCCTAATCACCTCCAACACTTCTCCCGAATATCCTCTGGAATTCTGTGCCCCAACACGTCCGACTATCAACCACATTCGGATCCTTCAGACGGAACCTGAAAATCCACCTCTTCAAGAAAGCTTAAGCTAGGGTCACATTGCGTTAGGGCAATTCGTTAAGCGCATAGCGCTAGCGGATTGCGCTAACGCAATGCTTCTCTAGGGTCCGCGTTCGGCGTCCCCGCTAGCGCAGATCCCCGATCTGCACTAGCGAGGAACGGACCTCGGGTGCGCCGTGGACGCTGCAAGCAGCGTCCGAGGTCCGTCACTCAAATGACGGCACATCGCTAGCGCACACCCAATGTGGGCGAGCGCTAGCGACGCGTTCACCATAACAGGCTATGGCGGCGTTAACGGACTACGTTAACACCGCGTTATGCCGCGGTGTAACGTAGTCCGTTAAACGCGGTCACATAACGCAATGTGACACTAGCCTTACAGCTTGCAATGACCCCGCTGCCTCCTCACCACTAACAGAGCTACCAGCTCACCAATACCGGAGCTGCAGCAAGGGCAGGGTCCTCTACCCTCTGTATCAATCTGTCATTGCTAGTTTGCTTACTGTAAGTGATATCTGTAATTTGTATGTAACCCCTTCTCATGTACAGCACCATGAAATCAATGGTGCTATATAAATAAATAATAATAATAATTCTCCACCACCTGTGGTAGATCGGCTCACTCGGCAATACATGGAGGTAGACACGGGAACACTGCAGTTTTAAAAACTTCCTTTGGTTTATTATGGACAGCATAAACCAAGGTGTAGTAAAACAAATACAGCCCTCTAGGCAAGACAGGAAAACAAAATAAAACAGTAGCAGAAAGCATAGTACTTCTGAGAGCGGGTTTCCTCCTGCTCACAGCAGAACACACACGGTTCAGATTTTAGCATAAACACAAAACACATCTCTGGAGTGTTCCCCTCCAGACACTGAACACTGTTGACTTTGGAGGCCAGCTACTTGAGCATCAGACCACACCCTGGGGTGGAGATAAGGTGGACATGCTCCCACCCTCTCTATGGATGTCCATCTAAAAGCCAGCTCATCATGCAAATAACTTAACCCCTCACAACATTTAGTTTGCTGGAGGAAAAACTGTGGGTTTTATATCACTGACGTCATTAGGCATAGTGAAATATATCTCCCCTCCAGCACTTTAATAGTGACTTTGTCACAATATATACAGCTCTGGCAAAAATTAAGAGACCACTGCAAAATGTTCAGTTTGTCTGATTTTTTCTCTTCATAGGTATATTTTTGAGTAAAATGTAAATTGTTCTTTTATTCTATAAACTAGTGACAATGTCTTCGAATTTCCAAGCAATAAATTTTGTATTTTTTTTTCTGAAAAGGAGAAATGGTTAAAATTACAAAAAAACAGTGCTTTCACACCCAAGTAGCACAAAGAAAACAAGTTCATAATCATTTGAAAACAACAATACAAATGTTTTAACTCAGGAAGAGTTCAGAAATCAATTTTTTTGTGGAATAACCATGATTTTTAATCACAGCTTTCATGACCCTGGTAATGCGAGTACCCGGGGTAAGGAAGGATAACCTATCCCCCCATTTACAAACCCAAGAAGCATGGCATTAGCTTCAAATAAAAACATGAGGCAATTTCTTTGGAATATTATAGGCCACAGCAGCCTTTATTTAACATAAAACAAAATACATTACAATACTCATCAAATAACATTTTTAAACTCTAGGAGGAGTCCTTGGAGCTCCCAGGAATCTGGTGATTAACACTGCATAGCGTGAACGTACATCAAACCAAATTACTCCCAGCCGCTACCACACTGGCTCGGGAGCATCAAAAACACAGCGGGTTCACTGTTCACGCTAAAATTCACGGGGAACCGACCACCCCTGCCGGAACCCCCTTCCACAATTCACCAGATCCAAAACGAGTTGAATTCCAAAGACAGAGGAGCCATAATCCAATGGATCCCCCAACCAATTTCCACCAACTCCAAGGACTCCACTCAGCCACCACAACGAGGGACTTTGAAAACCTCAAAGGCCCGAGACCCCACCGAAACGAAAAGCTATGGCCTTCTCCACATCTTCTTGCAAACCAAGCACCCAAAAATCCATGCCAACCACATTTAAATGCACCCCATCGGCCAACCAGAAAGCACCATCCCCTTTTTCCAGCTCAAAATGCCTGACGGGCAACCCCACCATTCCTGACCACAAAAGCTGAGACAGCCCTATTAACTTTTATCCTGGCCTTGTCAATTTTTTCTAACGACCGCATATTCCTCCAACGTTTGTGCGGCACAATATCCGACCAAACAACGGATAACCCAGGATACAAAAGCCATAAACGTAACATATCTTGCTTTATATCCCTGATCAATTCCCTAAAAGGCCGCACAGCCAAATCGTTACCCCCTACCTGTAGCACCAAAATATCTGGGGACTTATCCAAAATGACAGCATTATGTATCTCCCGAAACACCCTATTACAGGACATTCCCCTAAAACCAATTCATCTGACCACCGCCATCTTCCGATCAAATCCAAGCTGTCTACCCTCTGACCGTACATCCGCTCGCAGTGCTCCCCAGTGGACATAGGAATGGCCGAAAATCCACACCAATAGCGGCAAGGGATCTGAAAAATACAAACACAAATCACTCAAAAAACAAACCCCTTACATTTTTTAAACGCCCAAACAAATTGACAACACCAGTTAACAAACAACTCCCTCTAAGGCCTCACATAACTGCGATACCTATCCGATCTCCATCTCCCAATACGCTTGATGACATCAACCCCTAAGCCACCCACAACAGCCTCCGTTGCCGCCCCAATATGAAAAGAATGAGGTGCAAAACAATGATCATCCAACACCAAAACTTGGAGCGCCTTCTTAAAAACCATAGTGAACTTATATCTCGAAAGGAAGGAACCATCCTCATGGCAAAGTAAAGGACCTCCCCTATGAGATATAAGCTCCAAAAAACACACCAAACAACTCACCGGACACATTCCTGACCCGGCGACAGCACCCAACTGTCATGGTTCCCAATGGCAAGGGAACGTAAGAAACATATAAATAACGAACGAGCTCTCGGGTGATGGAAACTCGAGTTGACCGTGAGCTAAATCTACCACACAACTAATAGTAGCCAGGGAGCATACCTACGGCTTCCTAGATGCCACGCGCCAGCCGGAGAACTAACTACGCCTGGTAGAGGAAGGAACAGACCTGGCTTACCTCTAGTGAAATTCCCCAAAGATGATAGCAGCCCCCACATATATTGACGGTGATTTCAGGGGAAAAGACATACACAGTATGAAAGTAGATTTAGCAAAGAGAGGTCCACTTACTAGATAGCAGAAGGATACAAAAGAGGACTTCACGGTCAACTGAAAACCCTTTCAAAAACCATCCTGAAATTACTTTAAAACTCCTGTGTCAACTCATCACACAGGAGTGGCAATATCAGACCACAAGAGCTTCCAGCAACAGAAAATGACAAAACTGTACACTGGACAAAAATACAAAAACGATAAGGACAATGAGTCCACTTAGCTGATCAGCAGACTAGTAGCAGGAACATGCAACCAAAAGACTCTGGTTACAATGATGACCGGCAAGGAAATGACTGGAGAGCAAGGCTAAATAGGAAACTCCCAAACACTGATGGAAGCAGGTGAACAGAAGCAGCAAAGTGCAAACAAGTCACCAGTACCACCAGCAACCACCAGGGGAGCCCAAAAAGCGGATACACAACACCCAACACAACCTTCTTATCCCGTTATTCCGGGTCCGTCTTTGAACGACGCAACCAAAAACTCAACCCGCCCACCAGACAATAAGACATCCCGAGCTAATATCCCTCCCATAACTTTCTTGGAAGGAGACACCAATTCTCCGATTCTCATTGCACCAAAGAAGGCGAAAGAAAAAGCCACCCTGAACAAACGACATTCGAAATCCGACCCACAACAATGCGAGACACCTTCGTACAAGACCAACCGTCTGAAGCCCCACTACTCAACCAAGATAACAATGCCCCCACTTGCTCATCCGTACCCCCCCCCACCAGGGTAAGCCACCAACACACTTTCCCAAGACGACCAAATTGCCTGATAAGCCTCCCAAGTTTTTGGAGCCAACGACGACTTGATCAACTCTTCCGCATCCCGGATGCCACAAGCCAAAGTTCCGCCGGGCATTCCAAACCAATGGCCTCTGCATCCGGAGCCAAGGACCGAAAACGCTCGAAATGAAATCGAGAAAGAGAGTCAGCAATGGAGTTACGAACACCAGGCACATGAGACGCCGTAACATGAGAGTTCAAGGCCAAACATAGTAGTACCAACTGTCGAAGCACCCGCACCACGGGCGGTGACGACGCGGTAATGTGCAAACCACCCTGTAAGAGTCATGTCGGTCTGGTAGTCGGGGGCAGGTATATCTCGCCCAGGTATTTGTCCTATGTGAATTAGGCCGCTCAGTATCTTCAGGATACCGAGGGATTAATAAGTGCAGGAATAAAGGCTGACCAGCTGGAGGTTTCAGGTGTCAGCCTGGGGCACACAGAATGCCTGTCTGTGTGAGACAAACGGGAGTGAGAGCTGTGCTCATGATCTGTGTAATGTTAGCTGGGAGGGAGAAGCCCCCCCAGTTGTTAGATAGCAACGTATTTGTTTAGTTAGCGCCGGACAGGCTAGGATTTATTTTTATGTTTTGTTTTCTGTATTTGCTTTCACTTTAATAAACCTGACCTGAGGTCAGTCAACTTGGAAACCTGCTATCGCCTCAGAGTTCAATGCACAAACCACATGACCTTTGACCCCAGCAAAGGCGATCCCGGAGTGTTTTGTCAAATTGTGGTGGAGAACGCGGGCAACGCGTGGCACAGGCGACAGTATGGAAGACGTGGTGAAAGCCCTAGTACAGTCCACTGCCATACAGCAGCAGGCCACTGCGGCACAGCAGGAAGCTAATCGCTTGATGGCCGCACAGCTGAAGGAGTTACTGGACATGACGGCTGCAGACCGCCAGCTTCTCCAACAGGTGGCGCAACGCTTGGTGAGCATGCCTGAGGTTGACCCGGAAGCAGAGTCCAGGAGGATCCATGTGAGTCGATACTGGCAAAAGCTGACCGCAGAAGATGACGTCGAGGCGTACCTGACAACGTTTGAGCGGACAGCGTTGAGAGAGAAGTGATTGAAGGAACGATGAGCCGATCTAATTGCTCCGTTTCTCTCTGGTGAGGCCCAAAAAGCTTACCATGACTTGGACCCGGAAGTCGCTCAGGACTTTGAGAGGCTGAAAGCTGAGGTCCTGGCCCGGCTGGGTGTGACGACGGCTGTCCGTGCACAGAGGGTACATCAATGGACCTATCAGCAAGATAAACCGCCGCGATCGCAGATGTTCGACCTGATCTACTTGATAAAGAAATGGCTGCAACCCGAGGTACTGACAACTCCGGAGATAATCCAGCGGGTCGTTCTGGACAAGTACCTGAGAGTACTACCACCGGCGCTGAAAAAGTGGGTGAGCCAAGGAAATCCCGCGACAGCGGATCAACTGGTGGACTTGGTGGAGCGTTATTCCGTGGCGGAAGGACTTCCTGATGATACCGCTACTACCCGAACTGTACCTCCTCCTCGTGGAACCGGTAAGACTGTTCCAGGGACTGCGGGGGAAGGAAAATTGCCAAAAACTGTGGGGGAGGAACACGGGACTGCTCGCACCCCGAGATCAAGGGTGTCGGACTCTGGTTTCAATAGGGGGCTTGTTAGGTGTTTCCGTTGCCATGAGAAGGGCCATGTTTCTGCGAACTGTCCTGTTACCACTGAACCCATGCAGTGCGACGTTACGGACTCTAAGAAACGCATGTCTTTGGTTACACGGCTAGTAAGTGTGAATGCGGGTCAAAATGATACAGTAAAACATCTGTGTGAATTGTCTGTAGATGGGAAAAATGTTGTGGCATTACTAGACTCTGGAAGTGTGGTGACTCTAGTGAAAGCCAGTCTGATAGCACGTCCAACTAGTCCGTCTGACAAGTTTTCTGTAACGTGTGTGCATGGTGACACCTGCTCATATCCTACAGCGGTCATATGTATCTCCACGCCCTATGGGTCTGTGCAACACAAAGTGGGACTTGTTCCCGCATTATTACAAGATATAATCTTGGGCAGGGATTTTCCTCTTTTCTGGCAGTTGTGGGAGAATCAGTTACTCCTTCACGGTAGCTGTGACCGTGAATCTTCTCCCATGCTACCTGGAGGTCCCGAGCTCCTGGAGGAGACCCCACAGGAAGATGCTGCTGGGGAGATTAGTGAATCTAACCTTCAGTACCCCTTCTCAGTTATGGCGGGGGAAACTGAGGAAACTGAGGAAACTCAGCGAGAGGCGGAGGCAGACAGCCATCCCACACCCTGCCTACCAGATTTGGGAGTCGAGTTGGATGACTTCCACAGCGAACAAATGAAAGATCCTACCCTGACTCAGGCTAGGAAAAATGTAAAAATGATAGATAGCATACCCGTAGAACCTGACACTAGGCTAGCGTACCCGTACATGGTTCTTGAAAATGATTTACTCTACCAGGTAGAAAAAAAAGGGGAAGACACTGTGCAGCAGTTAGTGGTACCCAAACCTTATCGGCGGAAGGTACTGGACCTGGCCCACGGACATATAATGGGGGGACATCTGGGGGTACAAAAAACCACAGAAAGAATATTGCATTGTTTTGTGTGGCCTGGAATACAAAATGATGTGCGTAACTATTGTGAGTCCTGTCCAGAGTGCCAAATCTCGGCACCTAAACCTCGGTACTGTAGCCCTTTGGTACCCCTCCCTATCATTGGGGTCCCTTTTGAGAGAATTAGGATGGATTTGGTTGGGCCCCTTCCCCGGTCCGCACGTGGGCACCAACATATCCTCGTCATCATGGACTATGCCACTCGCTACCCGGAAGCCATCCCTTTGCGTAACACTGCTACCAAAACGATCGCCAAAGAATTGGTGCAAGTGTTTAGTCGGGTAGGAATTCCAAAACAGATACTCACCGACCAGGGGACTCCCTTTATGTCGAGGGTAATGAAGGAGCTCTGCAGACTCTTACAAATAGATCCGTTGCGTACATCTGTCTATCACCCTCAAACAGATGGGTTGGTTGAGCGGTTCAATAAAACCTTAAAACAGATGCTCCGGAAGGCGATAGACAAAGATGGGAAGAACTGGGATTACTTGTTACCCTATTTGCTGTTTGCCATTAGGGAAGTTCCCCAGTCTTCCACAGGGTTCTCGCCTTTTGAGCTATTATACGCCCGTCGTCCCCGTGGACTGTTGGACGTCGCAAAAGAAACCTGGGAAGGTCAAGTCACTCCCTTTAAAACGGTGATAGACCATGTAACGCAAATGCAGGACCGTATTGCTGCTGTCATGCCCATTGTTAGGGAACATATGTTACAGGCCCAGGGAGCCCAGAGGCTAAGTTATGATAGAGGTGCCAAGGTCCGTACGTTTGCACCCGGGGATAGGGTGTTGATCCTAATCCCTACGGTGGATAGTAAATTTCTGGCGAAATGGCAGGGCCCCTTTGAGGTCATGGAACGAGTTGGAGAAGTGAACTATAAAGTGCACCAGCCTGGTAAGAGAAAACCAGAACAGATTTATTATGTGAATCTGATAAAACCCTGGAAAGACCGCGCTGCCCTAACAGCGGATCTGCCCCGTCCGGTTTGCTCACCTACCGTACCGGAGGTGCAGATTGCCGAGACTCTCTCTGAACGACAAAAATCTGAGGTTAAGCAGTTTTTGTTACAGAACCAACAGTTTTTCTCGGAAAAACCTGGCCAGACTAGGCTAGTGAAACATGAGATTGTCACAGAGCCTGGTGTCACAGTTCATGTGAAGCCGTACCGGATTCCGGAAGCACGCCGTGAAGCCGTCTCCCGGGAGGTGAAGGCAATGTTGGACTTAGGAGTCATTGAAGAGTCTCACAGCGCCTGGTCCAGTCCAATCGTGTTGATACCTAAGCCGGATGGCTCTATACGGTTTTGCAATGACTTTAGGAAACTGAATGCGATTTCTAAATTTGACGCCTACCCTATGCCCCGGGTCGATGAGTTGATCGATCGGCTGGGTAAAGCCCGATACATTACGACCCTGGATCTAACAAAGGGGTACTGGCAGATCCCTCTGGCCGAGGCGGCCAGAGAGAAGACGGCATTTACTACACTGGAAGGGCTGTTCCAGTATATCTACATGCCGTTTGGACTTCACGGAGCCCCAGCAACGTTCCAGAGATTGATGGATCGAGTCTTGAGGCCCCACAGGCAGTACGCTTCTGCCTACCTAGACGACATCATAATTTACAGCGTGGACTGGGAAGCTCACCTCCGGAAGGTACAGGCGGTGATTGATGACCTGAGAGACGCAGGCTTAACGGCGAACCCCAAGAAATGTCACATCGGCCTTGAAGAAGCCCGATACTTGGGCTACGTGATTGGCAGAGGAGTGGTTAAACCCCAGATCGACAAAATACAGGCAATTCAGGGCTGGCCGCAACCAGTGAACAAGAAACAAGTTCAAGCTTTCCTGGGCATTGCCGGCTATTATCGCCGGTTCATACCCAACTTTGCGGCCATGGCTACCCCCTTGACGGATCTTACCAAAGGGAGGGATTCCGTCATGGTAAAATGGACCTCAGCGGCTGAAGAGGCCTTCCACAGTCTGAAACGGGCTTTGTGCTCTCAGCCCGTACTAGTGACTCCTGATTTCAGCAGCGAGTTTGTGGTGCAAACTGATGCTTCTGATACTGGTGTCGGAGCTGTACTTTCCCAGGTAAGGGACGGAGTCGAACACCCGGTCCTCTACCTCAGTCGGAAACTGAATGTACATGAGCAGAGGTATGCCGTGATTGAAAAAGAGTGCCTAGCCATCAAATGGGCTCTCGACTCCCTCAAATATTACCTGGCAGGTAGGAAGTTTAGGCTGGTCACGGACCATGCCCCTCTCAAGTGGATGCATCTCCACAAGGACCGTAATAGTCGGGTAACCCGGTGGTTCCTTGCCCTGCAGGCTTACTCTTTCACTGTGGAGCACCGCCCCGGGGTGCAGATGGGGAACGCTGATGCCCTGTCCCGAGTACACTGTTTTGAGAGTATTCTTGCTCGACCTGAGTGGTCTGAGCAGGGGGGGAGGATATGTAAGAGTCATGTCGGTCTGGTAGTCGGGGGCAGGTATATCTCGCCCAGGTATTTGTCCTATGTGAATTAGGCCGCTCAGTATCTTCAGGATACCGAGGGGTTAATAAGTGCAGGAATAAAGGCTGACCAGCTGGAGGTTTCAGGTGTCAGCCTGGGGCACACAGAATGCCTGTCTGTGTGAGACAAACGGGAGTGAGAGCCGTGCTCATGATCTGTGTAATGTTAGCTGGGAGGGAGAAGCCCCCCCAGTTGTTAGATAGCAACGTATTTGTTTAGTTAGCGCCGGACAGGCTAGGATTTATTTTTATGTTTTGTTTTCTGTATTTGCTTTCACTTTAATAAACCTGACCTGAGGTCAGTCAACTTGGAAACCTGCTGTCGCCTCAGAGTTCAATGCACAAACCACGTGACCTTTGACCCCAGCAAAGGCGATCCCGGAGTGTTTTGTCACAACCCCCATATTAACACAGTTGAAACGAATGCGTCTGTTACGAAATTCCCGTTGCCACAAATGCACTGCCACCAAAATAGGAGAAATTTCCAGCAACGTGATGTTGCGAACCAGACCAGCTGAAAACCACTCTGTCGGCCAAGGAGCTGCACACCACTGTCCTCTGAAGTACGCTCCGAAGCCAGTACCTCCAGCGGCATCCATAAACAACTCCAACGAATCGTTGTCCACAACCTCCTCCATCAGCAAAGAACGACAGTTATAAGTTTCCAAAAATGTGCTCCACACTGCCAAATCCTCCTTTAACTCTGCCGGTAACCGAATGAAATGATGCGGGGCACACACACCAGCAGTGACCATCGCCAGCTTTCTTGAAAGCACTCTCCCCATGGGCATGACCCGACAGGCAAAATTAAGCTTCCCAAGCAAAGATTGAAGATTCCGCTACGTCACTTTCTTCAAACGCTGAGCCCGAGACAAATCCTTACGCAACCCCTCTATCTTCTCGACAGGCAACCTAAACTCCCATCTTAACCGTATCTATCACAATGCCCAAGAAACTCAAACATGTACTCGGGCCTTCTGTTTTTCCCAGAGCCAAAGGAACACCAAAACGATCAGCCACCCACTCCACAGCCCTCAACAGCCTCACACACCGATCCGACTCTGCTGGGCCGACACACAAAAAATCGTCAAGATAGTGAATGACCGAATCACAGGCCGAAACGTCCTTCACCACCCATTCTAAAAAATAACTAAATGTTTCAAACAGGGCACATGTTAAGGAACAACCCATGGGCAAACATCTATCCACGAAGAAACCCCCCTCCCAAAAACAACCCAAAAGCTTAACACTGTCTGGAGGAACCGGCAATAACCTAAACGCTGCTTCAATGTCCATTTTGGCCAGCAGGGCCCCTTTAACAGACCTCCAAACCCATGCAATGGCCTCATCAAATGATGCATACACCACCGAACAAAGCTTCGGCGCAATACCATCGTTGACGGACAACCCACGAGGGTAAGACAGATGGTGAATCAAACTGAATTTACCAACTTCCTTCTTTGGGACTACACCCAAAGGAGAAACAACTAAGTCCTCAAACGGAGGAGACACAAAGGGGCCAGACATGTGACCCAAAGTCACCTCCTTCTTTAACTTTTCCGAAACCACCTCACCGTGTATTACCGCGGACCTCAAATTTTTAAGAACCCGGGGAACCACAAACGGAGGGGAAGGAATAACAAAACCGTCCCGATAACCGCGAAACAACAACTCCGCCGCCTCCTTAACAGGGTATCTACTTAGATAAGGGGCCATCCTTTCCAGACTCACTGGAGTCTCCCCCATGGGTATTACCGGCCCCCGGCTTTGACTTAGATTTCTTGAAGCATTTAGATGCCCCGTGACTGCAAACACTGCAGTGGGAACAAAGGTGTTTGAATTTACAGTTGACCCCGAATTTACACTGGCCATCACTGAACTGCCAACATAAACCCGATTTGTGCCCCCCTGATTGACCAGACTGCCCCGCTGAACTGGACTGGCTATTCTGTCTGGAACCTCCGGCTCCCCCTGGAAAGGATTGACCAAACTTATACTGCGCCATAACGCGCAACCAAAGCCCAATATCCTTTAGGTCCCATCTCAGAGTCGGACGAATAGCTTTTCTTTGCCGAAATTGCTCATCATATCTCAGCCATGCCTGTCCTCCATACACTCGATGAGCCTCTCTGATAGAATCCATGTAGCAAAAAAGGCCAGAAGAATTTTCTGGCGCTCTTTCCCCAGTGACGCTCGCTAAAATTGCAAAGGCCTGAAGCCAGTTTATGAAAGTCTGCGGTATTAACCGCCACGTATGCTTCTCCTCTTCCTCCTTTTTGCTGTCCTCCTTTTTACCCTTGTCTAAATTAAATTTTCCCAATGGGAGTAGCGAGAAAATTTCCACGTATTCATCCTTTAAAATCTTTTCCCTAACTTCTTTCTTAAGGTGTGCCCCCAGAGGGCCCTCAAAACATACATAGAGCCCTATCATTCAGATGAATCCGACACTCTTTCTCCTTCTCGGTTTGTACGGAAACAGAGACGGGTTCCACGTGCGACACCGCCGCTTCCCTAAAACCGACCGCCCCTCCATGCGAACCTACCCACGCCGCCAAATGCCTTTGCTCCACCATCCCCCTCTCCAATCTCACTAACAAATCCCTCACATTGGCTAACAATGCACCCACTTCAACACCACCCGGAACACCAGCCGTACTGACAGAAACCAATTCTCCTTGCCGACCCCCACCAGCAGGAGAAGAGAAAAGCTGTGCAGACAATAACGACGAAGATGCATACTCACCGGGCTGCGAGGGCGCTGTGATCCCTCCAGCTGGAATGCCGGGCTCCTGATGCCACTGTCCTGTGAGATCCAAACCCGCTCTGTCCGAGGAAGACTGTTGTTGGTGTCCATGGCTTGAACTCGGGCGTAACCCCGGCGACGCCACCTCAGCCGCCGATGTAGATGAACCAGGTTGCTGACTCTGAAACAGATGCCGCGCCTGTGAACCCACCGCTGCAGCGCACGGGCCCCTATCCGCCTGTGTCTATTCCTCAGCTGTAGCCATATCCACCGACGCAAGTGAGCACCCTGCCGCAGCATGAAGGGCCAGCCCCACTCCTCGTTGTCCGGGACCACCCTGTCATGATTCCCAATGGCAAGGAAACATCAAAACACAAAAATAACGGACGAGCTCTGGGTGATGGAATCTCGAGCTGACCGTGAGCTAAATCTACCACACAACTAATAGTAGCCAGGGAGCATACCTACGACTTCCTAGATGCCACGCGCCAGCCGGAGGACTAACTACGCCTGGTAGAGGAAGGAACAGACCTGGCTTACCTCTAGGGAAATACCCCAAAAGATGATAGCAGCCCCCCACATGTAATAACGGTGAGTTTAAGAGGAAAAGACATACACAGTATGAAAGTAGATTTAGCAAAGAGAGGTCCACTTACTAGATAGCAGAAGGATACAAAAGAGGACTTCACGGTCAACTGAAAACCCTTTCAAAAAACCATCCTGAAATTACTTTAAGACTCCTGTGTCAACTCATGACACAGGAGTGGCAATTTCAGCCCGCAAGAGCTTCCAGCTACAGAGAATAACAAAAACTGCAAACTGGACAAAAGATACAAAACAAAAGGACAAAGTCCACTTAGCTGATCAGCAGACTAGTAGCAGGAACATGCAACCGAAGGCTCTGGTTACAATGATGACCGGCAAGGAAATGACTGGAGAGCAAGGCTAAATAGGAAACTCCCAAACACTGATGGGAGCAGGTGAACTGATACAGCAAAGCGCACACAAGTCACCAGTACCACCAGCAACCACCAGGGGAGCCCAAAAAGCGGATTCACAACAGTACCCCCCCTTAAGGAGGGGGCACCGAACCCTCACGAGAACCGCCAGGGCGATCTGGATGAGCCCTATGAAAGGCACGAACCAAATCCGAGGCATGAACATCAGAGGCAGTTACCCAAGAATTATCTTCCTGACCATAGCCCTTCCATTTAACCAGATATTGAAGTCTCCGTCTGGAAATACGGGAATCCAAGATCTTCTCTACAACGTACTCCAATTCACCCTCCACCAGCACAGGAGCAGGAGGTTCAGTAGAAGGAACCACCGGTACCTCATATCTCCGCAACAACGACCGATGGAATACATTATGGATAGCGAAAGATGCCGGGAGGTCCAAACGAAAGGACACAGGGTTAAGTATCTCCAAAATCCTATAAGGACCGATGAACCGAGGCTTAAACTTAGGAGAAGAAACCCTCATAGGGACAAAACGGGAAGACAACCACACCAAGTCCCCAACACGAAGGCGAGGACCAACACGACGACGGCGGTTAGCAAACTGCTGAGTCCTCTCCTGGGACAACTTCAAATTGTCCACCACTTGTCCCCAAATCTGATGCAACCGATCCTCCACCGCATCCACTCCAGGACAATCCGAAGATTCCACCTGACCAGATGAAAAACGAGGATGAAACCCTGAATTGCAAAAGAAAGGAGAAACCAAAGTGGCAGAACTAGCCCGATTATTAAGAGCAAATTCTGCCAACGGCAAAAAGGCAACCCAGTCATCCTGATCCGCAGACACAAAACACCTCAAATAAGTCTCCAAAGTTTGATTAGTTCGCTCCGTCTGGCCATTAGTCTGAGGATGGAATGCAGACAAAAAAGACAAATCAATGCCCAACCTGGCACAGAATGCCCGCCAAAATCTAGACACGAACTGGGTTCCCCTGTCAGAAACGATGTTTTCCGGAATACCATGCAAGCGAACCACATTTTGAAAAAATAGAGGAACCAACTCAGATGAGGAAGGCAACTTAGGCAATGGTACCAAATGAACCATTTTAGAAAAACGGTCACACACCACCCAGATGACAGACATCTTCTGAGAAACAGGGAGATCAGAAATAAAGTCCATAGAGATGTGCGTCCAAGGCCTCTTCGGAACAGGCAAGGGCAACAATAACCCACTAGCCCTAGAACAACAAGGCTTGGCCCGAGCACACACATCACAAGACTGCACAAAAACACGCACATCCCGAGACAGGGAAGGCCACCAGAAGGATCTAGCCACCAAATCTCTGGTACCAAAAATTCCAGGATGACCTGCCAGCGAAGAAGAATGAACTTCCGAGATGACTCTACTGGTCCAATCATCAGGAACAAACAGTCTACCAGGCGGACAACGATCAGGTCTATCCGCCTGAAATTCTTGCAAAGCACGTCGCAGATCTGGGGAGACAGCAGACAAAACAACCCCATCCTTAAGGACACCAGCAGGTTCAGAATCCCCAGGAGAGTCAGGCTCAAAACTCCTAGAAAGAGCATCTGCCTTAACATTTTTAGAACCCGGTAAGTATGAAACCACAAAATTAAACCGAGAAAAAAACAACGACCATCGTGCCTGTCTAGGATTCAGGCGCCTGGCAGACTCTAGATAAATCAGATTCTTGTGATCAGTCAAAACTACCACCTGATGTCTGGCACCCTCAAGCCAATGACGCCACTCCTCAAATGCCCACTTCATGGCCAAAAGCTCCCGATTACCAACATCATAGTTTCGCTCGGCGGCCGAAAATTTTCGAGAAAAGAACGCACAAGGTCTCATCACTGAGCAGTTGGAACTTTTCTGCGACAAAACCGCCCCCGCTCCGATCTCGGAAGCATCGACCTCAACCTGAAAGGGAAGAGAAACATCAGGCTGGCGCAACACAGGGGCAGACAAAAAGCGGCGCTTAAGCTCCCGAAAGGCCTCCACAGCAGCAGGGGACCAATTGTCAACATCAGCACCCTTTTTGGTCAAATCCGTCAGAGGTTTAGCAACACCAGAAAAACCAGTTATAAATCGACGATAAAAATTAGCAAAGCCCAAGAATTTCTGAAGACTCTTAAGAGAAGT
Organism: Ranitomeya variabilis; assembly: GCF_051348905.1. NCBI lineage: Eukaryota > Metazoa > Chordata > Amphibia > Anura > Dendrobatidae > Ranitomeya > Ranitomeya variabilis. Next base: position 501,745,641 of record NC_135232.1, on the reverse strand, counting down.
AGGCTGCGTCCAGTCACAAATAGCCCGAACCTTGACAGGGTCCATCTCAATAGAAGAAGGGGAAAAAATGTACCCCAAAAAGGAAATCTTTTGAACCCCAAAAACACACTTTGAACCCTTTACACACAAAGAATTCTCCCGCAAAACCTGAAAAACCCTCCTGACCTGTTGAACATGAGACTCCCAGTCATCAGAAAAAATCTAAATATCATCCAAATACACAATCATAAATTTATCCAAATATTCACGGAAAATATCATGCATTAAGGACTGAAAGACTGAAGGTGCATTAGAAAGGCCGAAAGGCATTACTAAATACTCAAAATGGCCCTCAGGCATATTAAATGCGGTTTTCCACTCATCCCCCTGCTTAATTCGCACCAAATTATACGCCCCACGAAGATCAGTCTTAGAGAACCACTTAGCCCCCCTTATGCGAGCAAACAAATCAGTCAGCAAAGGCAACGGATACTGATATTTGACTGTAATTTTATTCAGGAGTCGATAATCAATACAAGGCCTCAGAGAGCCATCCTTTTTAGATACAAAGAAAAAACCAGCTCCTAAAGGAAATGAAGAAGGACGAATATGTCCCTTTTCCAGGGACTCCTTAATATACTCTCGCATAGCAGCATGTTCAGGTACAGATAAGTTAAACAAACGACCCTTTGGAAATTTACTGCCAGGAATCAGATCTATGGCGCAATCACAATCTCTGTGGGGAGGGAGTGAACCAACTTTTGGCTCCTCAAAAATATCACGATAATCAGACAAAAATGCCGGAATCTCAGAGGGAATAGATGATGAAATGGAAACCAAAGGTATGTCCCCATGAGCCCCCCGACATCCCCAGCTTAACACAGACATTGTTTTCCAGTCAAGGACTGGGTTATGAGATTGTAACCATGGTAATCCAAGCACCAAAACATCATGCAAATTGTACAACACAAGGAAGCGAATCACCTCCTGATGGTCTGGAGTCATACGCATAGTCACTTGCGTCCAGAATTGTGGTTTATTACAAGCCAAAGGCGTAGAATCAATACCCTTCAGAGGTATAGGGACTTCCAGAGGCTCTAAATCAAACCCACAGCGCCTGGCAAAGGACCAATCCATAAGACTCAGAGCGGCGCCAGAGTCCACATAGGCATCCACGGTAATAACTGATAATGAACAAATCAAGGTTACAGACAGAATAAATTTAGACTGTAAAGTGCCAATTGAAATAGACTTGTCAACCTTCCTTGTACGTTTAGAGCATGCTGATATAACATGAGCAGAATCACCACAATAGAAGCATAACCCATTTTTACGCCTATAATTCTGCCGCTCGCTTCTGGACAGAATTCTGTCACATTGCATTTTCTCTGGCGTCTCTTCAGAAGATACCGCCAAATGGTGCACGGGTTTGCGCTCCCGCAAACGCCGATCAATCTGAATAGCCATTGTCATGGACTCATTCAGACCTGTGGGCGCAGGGAACCCGACCATAACATCTTTAACGGCATCAGAAAGGCCCTCTCTGAAATTTGCCGCTAGGGCGCACTCATTCCACTGAGTAAGCACAGACCATCTACGAAATTTTTGGCAGTATATCTCAGCTTCATCTTGCCCTTGAGATAGGGCTATCAAAGCTTTTTCAGCTTGAATCTCCAAATTAGGTTCCTCATAAAGCAACCCTAAAGCCAGAAAAAACGCATCCACATTGAGCAACGCAGGATCCCCTGGTGTCAATGAAAATGCCCAATTTTGAGGGTCACCTCGCAGCAAAGAGATTACAATCTTAACCTGCTGGACAGGATCTCCAGAGGAGTGAGGTCTGAGAGAAAGGAACAATTTACAATTATATTTGAAATTCAGGAACCGAGATCTATCTCCGGAAAACACCTCTGGTGTAGGAATTTTAGGTTCAGACATCGGAGTATGTATAACAAAATCTTGTAAATTTTGAACCTTGGTAGCAAGATTATTTAAACCTACAGCCAAACTCTGAGGGTCCATCTTTAAACAGGTGAGATCAGAGCCATTCAAGGATTAGAAGGAGAGAAAGGCAAAGGCTGTAATTAGAGCTGAAATGCAACTGATCCAACTATGGAGCAAGAATAGGGGGGGGGGGGGAATTCTACAGACTTCTTTTTTCTCTCCTTTCTTCTGCCAATAACTTTAACATTGGCCAGTCATACTGTCATGATTCCCAATGGCAGGGAAACATCAAAACACAAAAATAACGGACGAGCTCTGGGTGATGGAATCTCGAGCTGACCGTGAGCTAAATCTACCACACAACTAATAGTAGCCAGGGAGCATACCTACGACTTCCTAGATGCCACGCGCCAGCCGGAGGACTAACTACGCCTGGTAGAGGAAGGAACAGACCTGGCTTACCTCTAGGGAAATACCCCAAAAGATGATAGCAGCCCCCCACATGTAATAACGGTGAGTTTAAGAGGAAAAGACATACACAGTATGAAAGTAGATTTAGCAAAGAGAGGTCCACTTACTAGATAGCAGAAGGATACAAAAGAGGACTTCACGGTCAACTGAAAACCCTTTCAAAAAACCATCCTGAAATTACTTTAAGACTCCTGTGTCAACTCATGACACAGGAGTGGCAATTTCAGCCCGCAAGAGCTTCCAGCTACAGAGAATAACAAAAACTGCAAACTGGACAAAAGATACAAAACAAAAGGACAAAGTCCACTTAGCTGATCAGCAGACTAGTAGCAGGAACATGCAACCGAAGGCTCTGGTTACAATGATGACCGGCAAGGAAATGACTGGAGAGCAAGGCTAAATAGGAAACTCCCAAACACTGATGGGAGCAGGTGAACTGATACAGCAAAGCACACACAAGTCACCAGTACCACCAGCAACCACCAGGGGAGCCCAAAAAGCGGATTCACAACACCACCCGCTCCAGCATGCGCCACACTTCCTCGTCTGCCCGCTGATGACGCTGAGGCAGGCCGCGCGGCCGGAACATCACCGCCGTGGCCCCCCGACATAGAAAGCCTCGCTTGCTGCTTGGCACATGCTAGCTCCACCTCCCTCGCACGTCGGGGCGAAGGCCTAGCAGCCGCCGCCGGACCCCGCCTGGCAGTAGGATTCCTCCCAGGCCAGGGCCTGCTGGCACCGCGACTTACCGGCGCCCGGCCTGGAGGGGCTCCTGTGCCTGTGGGGGGCCCTGGGAGCTGAATCCGGCAATAGGCACTCCGGAGGCCTGGTCCGCCTCGAGCGCCTCACTGGCGACGCTGCAGCTGCTGATGGGGACCCGGAGCTCCCGCCGATGATGGCCGCAACCTGCTCTTCAAGCCAGCCTGGGGGCTGCAACGCCACTGCCGCACGCAGGCTCTCCAGGATCTGGTCCACCGCTGCCATGGTGAGTGTACACTCGATGCCCAGAGAGCGGGAAGTGACTAGTCCCCTCCCACCACCTCCTCATAACCCTGTCTCCACCAGGCCCCCACCTCCTTCACCTAACCCCTCCCAACATACCATTGTCATGTTGTCCTCCTCTTACGCCGTGTGTGTGGGGGGGGGGCGGCTCAGCTCCGGACATTACTTGCATCTTGCCATGCATTCCACCAGTCTTTTACACTGCTCCTGGCACAAAAATTTAAGCAGTTCTTCCTTGTTTGATGGCTTGTGACTATCCATCATCCTATTAATTACATTCCAGAGGATTTCGATGGGTTCAAGTCTGGAGATTGGGCTGCCCATGACAGGGTTTTGATGTGTGGGCTCTTAATTTTTGGCAGAGCTATATACATACATATATATATATATATACCGTATATACTCGAGTATAAGCCGAGATTTTCAGCCCAAATTTTTGGGCTGAAAGTGCCCCTCTCGGCTTATACTCGAGTCATGGTCGGCGGTGGGGTCGGCAGGTGAGGGGGAGAGAGCGTGTCGCATACTCACCTAGTCCCGGCGCTCCTGGTGCTCCCTCTGCCTGTCACACTGTCTTCGGGTGCCGCAGCTCTTCCCCTGTTCAGCGGCCACGTGGGACCGCTCATTAGAGAAATGAATATGGACTCCACTCCCATAGGGGTGGAGCCGCAAATTCATTTCTCTAATCAGCTGTGCCGGTGACCGCTGACAGAGGAAGAGCTGCGGCACCCGAAGACAGTGTGACAGGCAGGGGGAGCGCCAGGAGCGCCGGGACTAGGAGAGTATTTTATATTCACCTGTCCACGTTCCACCCGCCGGGCACCGCTCCGTCTTCCTGTCCTCTGGCTCTGACTGTTCAGGTCAGAGGGCGCGATGACGCATATAGTGTGCGCCGCCCTCTGCCTGATCAGTCAGTGCAGAGAGACGCCGGGACGGGACGCTGAGGAGCTGCAAGCAAGAGAGGTGAGTATGTGTTTTTTTTTTTTTTATTGCAGCAGCAGCGTTATATATGGCACAGAATATATATGGCACATCTATGGGGCAACGGTGCAGAGCATTATATATGGCAAAGATTTATATGGCACATCTATGGGACAACGGTGCAGAGCATTATATATGGCACAGATTTATATGGCACATCTATGGGGCAACAATGAACAGTGCAGAGCATATAAGGCACTGCTTTATAAGGAGCATCTATGGGACAATAATGAACAGTGCAGAGCATATATGGCACAGCTTTATATGGAGCATCTATGGGGCCATAATGAACGGTGCAGAGCATTGTATATGGGGCATCTATGGGGCCATAATGAATGGTGCAGAGAGATGGCACAGCTTTATAAGGAGCATCTATGGGGCCATAATGAACGGTGCAGAGCATTCTATATGGCACAGCTATATATGGAGCATCTATGGGGCCATAATGAACAGTGCAAAGCATTCTATATGGCACAGCTATATATGGAGCATCTATGGGGCCATAATGAACAGTGCAGAGCATATATGGCACAGCTATATATGGAGCATCTATGGGGCAATAATCAACGGTATGGAGCATTATATATGGCACAGCTTTATATGGAACCTCCTTTGGGGCAATAATGAACGGTATGGAGCATCTATTTTTATTTTTGAAATTCACCGGTAGCTGCTGTATTTTCCACCCTAGGCTTATACTCGAGTCAATAAGTTTTCCCAGTTTTTTGTGGCAAAATTAGGGGGGTTGGCTTATACTCGGGTCGGCTTATACTCGAGTATATACGGTATATATATATATGCACTGCTCAAAAAAATAAAGGGAACACTTAAACAACAGAATATTACTCCAAGTAAATTGAACTTCTGTGAAATCAAACTGTCCACTTAGGAAGCAACACTGTTTGACAATCAATTTCACATGGTGTTGTGCAAATGGAATAGACAACAGTTGGAAATTATTGGCAATTATCACTCAATCACACTCAATAAAGGAGTGGTTCTGCAGATGGGAACCACAGACCACATCTCAGTACCAATGCTTTCTGGCTGATGTTTTGGTCACTTTTGAATGTTGGTTGTGCTTTCACACTCGTGGTAGCATGAGACGAACTCTGCAATCCACACAAGTGGCTCAGGTAGTGCAGCTCATCCAGGATGGCACATCAATGCAAGCTGTAGCAAGAAGGTTTGCTGTGTCTGTCAGCGTAGTGTCCAGAGACTGGAGGCGCTACCAGGAGATAGGCCAGTACACCAGGAGATGTGGAGGGGGCCATAGGAGGGCAACAACCCAGCAGCAGGACCGCTACCTCAGCCTTAGTGCAAGGAGGAACAGGAGGAGCACTGCCAGAGCCCTGCAAAATGACCTCCAGCAGGCCACAAATGTGCATGTGTCTGCACAAACTATTAGAAACCGACTCCATGAGGATGGTTAGAGTGCCCGACGTCCACAGATGGGGGTTGTGCTCACAGCCCAACACCGTGCAGGATGCTTGGCATTTGCCACAGAACACCAGGATTGGCAAATTCGCCACTGGCACCCTGTGCTCTTCACAGATGAAAGCAGGTTCACACTAAGCACATGTGACAGATGTGACAGAGTCTGGAGATGCCGTGGAGAGTGATCTGTTGCCTGCAACATCCTTCAACATGACCGGTTTGGCAGTGGGTCAGTAATGGTGTGGAGTGGCATTTCTTTGGAGGACTGCACAGCCCTCCATGTACTCACCAGAGGTAGCCTGACTGCCATTCGGTACCGAGATGAGATCCTCAGACCCCTTGTGAGACCATATGCTGGTGCGGTTGGCCCTGGGTTCCTCCTAATGCAAGACAATGCCAGACTTCATGTGGCTGGAGTGTGTCAGCAGTTCCTGCAAGATGAAGGCATTGAAGCTATGGACTGGCCCGCCCGTTCCCCAGACCTGAATCTGATTGAACACATCTGGGGCATCATGTCTTGCACCATCCACCATCTTCACGTTGCACCACAGATTGGCGGATGCTTTAGTCCAAATCTGGGAAAAGATCCCTCAGGTGACCATCCGCTGCCTCATCAGGAGCATGTCCAGGCATTGTAGGGAGGTCATACAGGCACGTGGCGGCCACACATGCTACTGAGCACCATTTCCTTGTCTTGAGGCATTTCCACTGAAGTTAGATCACCCTGTAACTTCATGTTCTACTTTGATTCTGAGCATAATTCCAACTCCAGACCTCTGTGGGATATTAGCTGTGATTTACATTGATCATTTTTAGGTTTTATTGTTCTCAACACATTCCACTATGTAATGAATAAAGATTTACGACTGGAATATTTCATTCAGTGATATCTAGGATGTGGGATTTTAGTGTTCCCTTCATTTTTTTGAGCAGTGTGTACAGTATATATATATATATATATATATATATATATATATATATATATATATATATATATATTAAATCTGCAGTAGCATCGTACGCAGTGAAGAAGCAAAAAAGTCTCTTTTAATGTGTTTCTTCACAGCATTAAAGTCCAATTCACATAAATGCATATAACTTCAGAGGATATTTATCAGTGACCAGTTTACACCAGTTCAAAGCAATACATATCACATGGCTTTAGATTTGCGGTCCCTAAACAGGCCAGACTTCCCTTGTCCAGTTTCCCTGGGTGACCGCACGCCATCTCAAAGTCTCTATACGTCTCCATACACACAGCCTCATATGTTGCAGACACTACACACGCCAGCCCTCCTCTGACTAGTTCTCGTGGGTGTCCTGCATCGCTGTATCACAGTCTCTTTACAGACTCTTTACTCACACAGTCGTACACAGTTCAGGATATCCTCTGGATAGCAGCCGGGCACCATATCCACCTGTTTGCAATCGTTGCACATGCTAGTCCTCTTTCAGGCAGAGGACATCCACCTCTGGGCACAAGACTGTCCACATCCGACTCCTTCAGGCACAGGACATCCACCTCCGGGCACAGGACTGTCCACATCCGAGACCAATACCATGGACGACTTGCATCTGTGTGTTCGCTGCGGGTGCCAGGCTATTCAGCTGCCCTGGGTGCTGGCTCTGCTGGCCTGTGCCTCCATGCACTCTGCAGACCAGCACACACCAGACTGACACTGACGTGCACCTCGCACACCTGACACGACCTGACACCTGACACACCCATACCCCTTACTGCAGGGTTTTAAAACACACACAAACCTGTGGCCTTCAGCCGCATGGAAAACCCGGAACAGAAATCCGTGACTCTCATGCAAACCTATGGACTTCATCCGTCTCCATGCACATTCTTGGGAGAACAAACAGCGCCCCCTAGCTGTATCAGAGGCCACAGCCTCACAATATATATATATATATATATATATATATATATATATATATATATATACACACAGACACATACATATATACACCATGTTCCAAATTATTATGCAAATGACAGTCAGTAAGTCATCACCCGTTAAAGTATACATCAAATTTTATTGAAGAAACCTCCCAATGATAACAGTCTAATCTCCAAAATGAATAAAAACTCAAAATGCATTGTTCCAAATTATTAGGCACAGTAGAATTTCTAAACATTTGATATGTTTTAAAGAACTGAAAATGCTCATGTGAGGAATTTGCAGCATTAGGAGGTCACATTCACTGAACAAAAAAGTTATTTAACGCCAAAACATCCTAACAGGCCAAGATACATGTTAACATAGGAACCAGAGATGAGCGAGTATACTCGTTGCTCGGGTTTTCCCGAGCACGCTTGGGTGATCTCCGAGTGTTTGTAAGTGCTCGGAGATTTAGTTTTCACTGCCTCAGCTGCATGATTTACAGCTGATAGACAGCCTGAGTACATGTGGGGATTCCCTAGCAACCAGGCAACCCCCACATGTATTAAGGCTGGCTTGCAGCCATAAATCATGCAGCTGAGGCGACAAAAACTAAATCTCCGAGCAGTTACAAATACTCGGAGAACACCCGAGCGTGCTTTGGAAAACCCGAGCAACGACTACACTCGCTCATCACTACTAATAGGAACCCTTCTTTGATATCACCTTCACAATTCTTGCATCCACTGAATTTGTGAGTTTTTGGAGAGTTTCTGCTTGTATTTCTTTGCATGAAGTCAGAATAGCCTCCCAGAGCTGCTGTTTTGATGTGAACTGCCTCTCACCCATAGATTTTTTGCTTGATGATACTCCAAAGGTTCTCTACAGAGAGAACTAACCGAACTAATATTAAACGGGATATAGACATATGTGCCGACTGGGCCATAGAATATATAATGGTGCTGACAGTCAATGTGTGCTCTGTCGTGCATCATTTTCGGGCGTATACACCTACTGGACGCTGTCTACTATGTCTGAGTGTCTGCCTCAAGTATGCGAATAGACCTGAAAATGCACGACAGAGCACATGTTCGCTCTGCCGGCCCCATTATAGTCCATGGCCCGTCTCCAGGATCTGCCTATAGGGGTCTGTCTTATACTTCAGGATCTGCCTATAGGGGAGCTGCCTTATACTTCAGGATCTGCCTATAGGGGGGCTGCCTTATACTTCAGGATCTGCCTATAGGGGTTGCCTTATACTTCAGGATCTTCCTATAGGGGGGTGGCTTTATACTTCAGGGTCTGCCTATAGGGGGGCTGCCTTATACTTCAGGATCTGCCTATAGGGGGCTGCCTTATACTTTAGGATCTGCCTATAAGGGGGCTGCCTTATACTTCCACATCTGTTGTGAATTCCGTTCTCGGACTCCCTCCTGTGGTCATGAATGGTACTTTGGTTAATTCTGCTCTTGGACTCCCTCTGGTGGCTTTGAGCGGAACTGCTGGTCACTGAGGTTGGCTTTGTCAGCTGCTCTCGTTTATTGCTGCTGGCTTCCCTATTTAACTCCACTCAGATCGTTACTTGATGCCAGCTGTCAATGTTCCAGTATTGGTTCAGATCTCTCTTGGATTTCTCTGAGGACCTGTCTACTCCAGCAGAAGCTAAGTCTTTGCTAGTTCATTTGTTGTTACTGCTTCCTGAATATATTTCTTACTACTGCTAATTTCTAGTCCAGCTTGCTATCATGATATTTCCTTGCTAGCTGGAAGCTCTGGGGTGCAGAGTGACACCTCCACACCGTGAGTCGGTGTGGGGAGTCTTTTTGCTTACTCTGCGTGTTTTTTTGTAGTCTTTTTGTGCTGACCGCATAGTTCCCTTTGCTATCCTCTGACTATTTAGTGAAGTCTGGCCTCCTATGCTAAAACCTGTTTCATTCCTGTGTTTGTGACTTTCCTCTTAACTCACAGTCAATATATGTGGGGGCTGACTTTACCTTTGGGGAATTTCTCTGAGGCAAGGTTAGGCTTCTTTTCTATCTTTAGGGGTAGTTAGCTCTTAGGCTGTGAAGAGGCATCTAGGGAGAGTTAGGTACGCTCCACAGCTATTTCTGGTGTGTGTGATAGGAGTAGGATTTGCGGTCAGCAGAGTTCCCACTTTCCCAGAGCTTGTTCTGATTACTAGTTTACTCATCAGGTCATTCCGGGTGCTCCTAACCACCAGGTCCATAACAGTACAGCTGGCCAACAAAGTGTTAATGCATCTCAAAAGAGGGATAAGAGAAGTTCTGAACCCATTTTTTTTTCTTTGCAGTGTGTTTTGTCTCTCTTTTCCCCTTAATCTCTGGGTGGTTCAGGACTCAGGTGTAGATATGGATATTCAAGGTCTGTCCTCTTGTGTGGATCATCTCACTGCAAGAGTACAAAGCATTCAAGATTATGTAGTTCAGAACCCGATGTTAGAGCCTAGAATTCCAATTCCTGATTTGTTTTCTGGGGATAGATCTAAGTTTCTGAATTTCAAAAATAATTGTAAACTGTTTCTTGTTTTGAGACCCCGCTCCTCTGGTGACCCCATTCAGCAAGTAAAAATTATTATTTCTTTGTTGCGTGGCGACCCTCAAGACTGGGCATTCTCCCTTGCGCCAGGAGATCCTGCATTGCTTAATGTAGATGCGTTTTTTCTGGCGCTTGGATTGCTTTATGACGAACCGAATTCAGTGGATCAGGCAGAGAAAATCTTGCTAGCTTTGTGTCAGGGTCAGGATGAAGCGGAGATATATTGTCAGAAGTTTAGAAAATGGTCTGTGCTTACTCAATGGAATGAGTGTGCCCTGGCAGCAATTTTTAGAAAGGGTCTTTCTGAAGCCCTTAAGGATGTTATGGTGGGATTTCCCACGCCTGCTGGTCTGAATGAATCAATGTCCTTGGCCATCCAAATTGATCGGCGTTTGCGTGAGCGCAAAATTGTGCACCATTTGGCGGTGTCCTCTGAGCAGAGGCCTGAGCTTATGCAATGTGATAGAACTTTGACCAGAACTGAACGGAAAGAACACAGACGTCAGAATAGGCTGTGTTTTTACTGTGGTGACCCCACTCATGCTATCTCTGATTGTCCTAAGCGCACTAAGCGGTTCGCTAGGTCTGTCACCATTGGTACTGTACAGCCTAAATTTATTTTGTCTGTTACTCTGATTTGCTCTTTGTCATCCTACTCGGTTATGGCATTTGTGGATTCAGGCACTGCCCTGAATTTGATGGACTTGGAGTTTGCCAGGAGCTGTGGTTTTTTCTTGGAGCCTTTGCAGTATCCTATTCCATTAAGGGGAATTGATGCCACGCCGTTGGCCAAGAATAAACCTCAGTACTGGACTCAGTTGACCATGTGCATGGCTCCTGCACATCAGGAAGATATTCGCTTTTTGGTGTTGCATAATTTGCATGATGTGGTCGTGTTGGGTTTGCCTTGGCTACAGGTTCATAATCCAGTATTGGATTGGAAATCAATGTCTGTGTCTAGTTGGGGTTGTCAAGGGGTACATGGCGATGTTCCGTTGGTGTCAATTTCTGCTTCCACTCCTTCTGAAGTCCCTGAGTTTCTGTCGGATTACCAGGATGTATTTGATGAGCCCAAATCCAGTGTCCTACCCCCTCATAGGGATTGTGATTGTGCTATAAATTTGATTCCTGGTAGTAAGTTTCCTAAGGGCCGACGTTTCAATTTATGTGTGCCAGAGCACGCCGCTATGCGGAGTTATATAAAGGAGTCCTTGGAGAAAGGACATATTCGCCCGTATTCATCACCGTTGGGAGCAGGGTTCTTTTTTGTGGCCAAGAAGGATGGTTCTCTGAGACCCTGTATACATTACCGCCTTCTCAATAAGATCACGGTCAAATTTCAGTACCCTTTGTCTCTGCTGTCTGATTTGTTTGCTCGGATTAAGGGGGCTAGTTGGTTCACCAAGATAGATCTTCGAGGGGCGTATAACCTTGTGCGTATTAAACAGGGCGATGAATGGAAAACAGCATTTAATACGCCCGAGGGCCATTTTGAGTACCTGGTAATGCCATTCGGGCTTTCAAATGCTCCATCTGTGTTTCAGTCCTTTATGCATGACATCTTCCGAAAGTATCTGGATAGATTCATGATTGTATATTTGGATGATATTTTGGTCTTTTCGGATGATTGGGAGTCTCATGTGAGGCAGGTCAGGATGGTGTTCCAGGTCCTTCGTGCTAATGCGTTGTTTGTGAAGGGGTCTAAATGTCTCTTCGAAGTTCAGAAGGTTTCCTTTTTGGGCTTCATTTTTTCCCCTTCTACTATCGAGATGGACCCTGTTAAAGTTCAGGCCATTTATGATTGGACTCAACCTACATCTGTGAAGAGCCTCCAGAAATTCCTGGGCTTTGCTAATTTTTACCGTCGCTTCATCGCTAATTTTTCTAGTGTGGTTAAACCTTTGACTGATTTGACAAAAAAAGGTGCTGATGTGGTGAATTGGTCCTCTGCGGCCGTTGAGGCTTTTCAGGAGCTGAAACGTCGTTTTTCTTCGGCCCCTGTGTTGCGTCAGCCAGATGTTTCGCTCCCTTTTCAGGTCGAGGTTGATGCTTCTGAGATTGGAGCAGGGGCTGTTTTGTCTCAAAGAAGTTCTGATGGCTCTGTGATGAAGCCATGTGCCTTCTTTTCTAGAAAGTTTTCGCCTGCTGAGCGTAATTATGATGTTGGCAATCGGGAGCTGCTAGCTATGAAGTGGGCATTCAAGGAGTGGCGACATTGGCTTGAGGGAGCCAAGCACCGCATGGTGGTCTTGACGGATCACAAAAATCTGACTTATCTCGAGTCTGCCAAGCGGTTGAATCGTAGACAGGCTCGATGGTCGCTGTTTTTCTCCCGTTTCGATTTTGTGGTCTCATACCTTCCAGGTTCTAAGAATGTGAAGGCGGATGCCCTTTCTAGGAGTTTTGTGCCTGATTCTCCGGGAGTCCCTGAGCCGGCTGGTATTCTCAAAGAGGGGGTAATTCTGTCTGCCATCTCCCCTGATTTGCGGCGGGTGCTGCAGGAGTTTCGGGCTGATAGACCTGATCGTTGTCCAGCGGAGAAACTATTTGTCCCTGATAGATGGACTAGCAGAGTTATTTCTGAGGTTCATTGCTCAGTGTTGGATGGTCATCCTGGGATTTTTGGGACCAGAGATTTGGTGGCTAGGTCCTTTTGGTGGCCTTCCTTGTCACGGGATGTGCGTTCTTTTGTGCAGTCCTGTGGGACTTGTGCTCGGGCTAAGCCCTGCTGTTCTCGTGCCAGTGGGTTGCTTTTGCCCTTGCCAGTCCCGAAAAGGCCTTGGACGCATGTTTCCATGGATTTTATTTCAGATCTTCCTGTCTCTCAAAGGATGTCTGTCATCTGGGTGGTTTGTGATCGCTTTTCTAAGATGGTCCATTTGGTACCCTTGCCTAAATTACCTTCCTCCTCTGATTTGGTGCCATTATTTTTTCAACATGTGGTTCGTTTGCATGGCATTCCGGAGAACATTGTGTCGGACAGAGGTTCCCAGTTTGTCTCTAGGTTTTAGCGGTCCTTTTGTGCTAAGATGGGCATTGATTTGTCTTTTTCTTCGGCTTTCCATCCTCAAACAAATGGCCAAACCGAACGAACCAACCAGACTTTGGAAACCTATCTGAGATGCTTTGTTTCTGCTGATCAGGATGATTGGGTGACCTTCTTGCCATTGGCTGAGTTCGCCCTTAATAATCGGGCTAGTTCGGCTACTTTGGTTTTGCCTTTTTTTTTTGCTTTATGACGAACCGAATTCAGTGGATCAGGCAGAGAAAATCTTGCTAGCTTTGTGTCAGGGTCAGGATGAAGCGGAGATATATTGTCAGAAGTTTAGAAAATGGTCTGTGCTTACTCAATGGAATGAGTGTGCCCTGGCAGCAATTTTTAGAAAGGGTCTTTCTGAAGCCCTTAAGGATGTTATGGTGGGATTTCCCACGCCTGCTGGTCTGAATGAATCAATGTCCTTGGCCATCCAAATTGATCGGCGTTTGCGTGAGCGCAAAATTGTGCACCATTTGGCGGTGTCCTCTGAGCAGAGGCCTGAGCTTATGCAATGTGATAGAACTTTGACCAGAACTGAACGGAAAGAACACAGACGTCAGAATAGGCTGTGTTTTTACTGTGGTGACCCCACTCATGCTATCTCTGATTGTCCTAAGCGCACTAAGCGGTTCGCTAGGTCTGTCACCATTAGTACTGTACAGCCTAAATTTATTTTGTCTGTTACTCTGATTTGCTCTTTGTCATCCTACTCGGTTATGGCATTTGTGGATTCAGGCACTGCCCTGAATTTGATGGACTTGGAGTTTGCCAGGAGCTGTGGTTTTTTCTTGGAGCCTTTGCAGTATCCTATTCCATTAAGGGGAATTGATGCCACGCCGTTGGCCAAGAATAAACCTCAGTACTGGACTCAGTTGACCATGTGCATGGCTCCTGCACATCAGGAAGATATTCGCTTTTTGGTGTTGCATAATTTGCATGATGTGGTCGTGTTGGGTTTGCCTTGGCTACAGGTTCATAATCCAGTATTGGATTGGAAATCAATGTCTGTGTCTAGTTGGGGTTGTCAAGGGGTACATGGCGATGTTCCGTTGGTGTCAATTTCTGCTTCCACTCCTTCTGAAGTCCCTGAGTTTCTGTCGGATTACCAGGATGTATTTGATGAGCCCAAATCCAGTGTCCTACCCCCTCATAGGGATTGTGATTGTGCTATAAATTTGATTCCTGGTAGTAAGTTTCCTAAGGGCCGAATTTTCAATTTATCTGTGCCAGAGCACGCCGCTATGCGGAGTTATATAAAGGAGTCCTTGGAGAAAGGACATATTCGCCCGTCTTCATCACCGTTGGGAGCAGGGTTCTTTTTTGTGGCCAAGAAGGATGGTTCTCTGAGACCATGTATACATTACCGCCTTCTCAATAAGATCACGGTCAAATTTCAGTACCCTTTGTCTCTGCTGTCTGATTTGTTTGCTCGGATTAAGGGGGCTAGTTGGTTCACCAAGATAGATCTTCGAGGGGCGTATACCCTTGTGCGTATTAAACAGGGCGATGAATGGAAAACAGCATTTAATACGCCCGAGGGCCATTTTGAGTACCTGGTAATGCCATTCCTGCTTTCAAATGCTCCATCTGTGTTTCAGTCCTTTATGCATTACATCTTCCGAAAGTATCTGGATAGATTCATGATTGTATATTTGGATGATATTTTGGTCTTTTCGGATGATTGGGAGTCTCATGTGAGGCAGGTCAGGATGGTGTTCCAGGTCCTTCGTGCTAATGCGTTCCGGAGAACATTGTGTCGGACAGAGGTTCCCAGTTTGTCTCTAGGTTTTAGCGGTCCTTTTGTGCTAAGATGGGCATTGATTTGTCTTTTTCTTCGGCTTTCCATCCTCAAACAAATGGCCAAACCGAACGAACCAACCAGACTTTGGAAACCTATCTGAGATGCTTTGTTTCTGCTGATCAGGATGATTGGGTGACCTTCTTGCCATTGGCTGAGTTCGCCCTTAATAATCGGGCTAGTTCGGCTACTTTGGTTTCGCCTTTTTTTTTGCAATTCTGGTTTTCATCCTCGTTTTTCTTCGGGGCAGGTTGAGCCTTCTGACTGTCCTGGTGTGGATTCTGTGGTGGACAGGTTGCAGCAAATTTGGACTCACGTAGTGGACAATCTGACGTTGTCCCAGGAGAAGGCTCAACGTTTCGCTAACCGCCGTCGTTGTGTTGGTCCCCGACTTCGTGTTGGGGATTTGGTTTGGTTGTCTTCTCGTTATGTTCCTATGAAGGTTTCTTCTCCTAAGTTTAAGCCTCGTTTCATTGGTCCTTATAAGATTTCTGAAATTCTCAACTCTGTGTCATTTCGTTTGGTCCTTCCAGCTTCTTTTGCCATCCATAATGTGTTCCATAGGTCGTTGTTGCGGAGGTACGTGGCGCCTATGGTTCCCTCCGTTGATCCTCCTGCTCCGGTGTTGGTTGAGGGGGAGTTGGAGTATGTGGTGGAAAAAATTTTGGATTCTCGTATTTCGAGACGGAAGCTTCAGTACCTGGTTAAGTGGAAGGGCTATGGTCAGGAGGATAATTCCTGGGTTGTTGCCTCCGATGTCCACGCTGCCGATTTAGTTCGTGCCTTTCATTTGGCTCGTCCTGATCGGCCTGGGAGCCCTGGTGAGGGTTCGGTGACCCCTCCTCAAGGGGAATTCCGTTCTCGGACTCCCTCCTGTGGTCATGAATGTTACTTTGGTTAGTTCTGCTCTTGGACTCCCTCTGGTGGCTTTGAGCGGAACTGCTGGTCACTGAGGTTGGCTTTGTCAGCTGCTCTCGTTTATTGCTGCTGGCTTCCCTATTTAACTCCACTCAGATCGTTACTTGATGCCAGCTGTCAATGTTCCAGTATTGGTTCAGATCTCTCTTGGATTTCTCTGAGGACCTGTCTACTCCAGCAGAAGCTAAGTCTTTGCTAGTTCATTTGTTGTTACTGCTTCCTGAATATATTTCTTACTACTGCTAATTTCTAGTCCAGCTTGCTATCATGATATTTCCTTGCTAGCTGGAAGCTCTGGGGTGCAGAGTGACACCTCCACACCGTGAGTCGGTGTGGGGAGTCTTTTTGCTTACTGTGCGTGGTTTTTTGTAGTCTTTTTGTGCTGACCGCATAGTTCCCTTTGCTATCCTCTGACTATTTAGTGAAGTCTGGCCTCCTATGCTAAAACCTGTTTCATTCCTGTGTTTGTGACTTTCCTCTTAACTCACAGTCAATATATGTGGGGGCTGACTTTACCTTTGGGGAATTTCTCTGAGGCAAGGTTAGGCTTCTTTTCTATCTTTAGGGGTAGTTAGCTCTTAGGCTGTGAAGAGGCGTCTAGGGAGAGATAGGTACGCTCCACAGCTATTTCTAGTGTGTGTGATAGGAGTAGGATTTGCGGTCAGCAGAGTTCCCACTTTCCCAGAGCTTGTTCTGATTACTAGTTTACTCATCAGGTCATTCCGGGTGCTCCTAACCACCAGGTCCATAACACACATCTACCTATAGGGAGGCTGCCTTATACTTCAGGATCTTCCTATAGGGGGGCTGCCTTATACTTCAGGATCTGCCTATAGGGGGGCTGCCTTGTACTTCAGGATCTGCCTAAAGGGGGGCTGCCTTATACTTCCGGATCTGCCTATAGGGGGGCTGCCTTATACTTCCGGATCTGCCTATAGGGAGGCTGCCTTATACTTCCGGATCTGCCTATAGGGGGGCTTCCTTATACTTCAGGATCTGCCTATAGGGGGGCTGCCTTATACTTCAGGATCTGCCTATAGGGGGGCTGCCTTGTACTTGAGGATCTGCCTATAGGGGGCTGCCTAATACTTCCGGATCTGCCTATAGGGATGCTGCCTTATACTTCCGGATCTGCCTATTGGGGCTTCCTTATACTTCAGGATCTGCCGATAGGGGGGCTGCCTAATACTTCAGGATCTGCCTATAGGGGGGCTGCCTTGTACTTCAGGATCTGCCTATAGGGGGGCTGTCTTGTATTTCAGGATCTGCCTATAGGGGGGCTGCCTAATACTTCAGGATCTGCCTATAGGGGGGCTGCCTTATACTTCAGGATCTGCCTATAGGGATGTTGCCTTATACTCCACGATCTGCCTATAGGGGGTCTGTCTTATACTTCAGGATCTGCCTATAGGGGAGCTGCCTTATACTTCAGGATATGCCTATAGGGGGGCTGCCTTATACTTCAGGATCTGCCTATAGGGGGGCTGCCTTATACTTCAGGATCTGCCTATAGGGGTTGCCTTATACTTCAGGATCTGCCTATAGGGGGGCTGCCTTATACTTCAGGGTCTGCCTATAGGGGGGCTGCCTTATACTTCAGGATCTGCCTATAGGGGGCTGCCTTATACTTCCGGATCTGCCTGTAGGGGGGCTGCCTTATACTTCCGGATCTGCCTATAGGGAGGCTGCCTTATACTTCCGGATCTGCCTATAGGGGGGCTTCCTTATACTTCAGGATCTGCCTATAGGGGGGCTGCCTTATACTTCAGGATCTGCCTATAGGGGGGCTGCCTTGTACTTCAGAATCTGCCTATAGGGGGGCTGCCTAATACTTCCGGATCTGCCTATAGGGGGCCTGCCTTATACTTCCGGATCTGCCTATAGGGAGGCTGCCTTATACTTCCGGATCTGCCTATGGGGGCTTCCTTATACTTCAGGATCTGCCTATAGGGGGGCTGCCTTATACTTCAGGATCTGCCTATAGGGGGGCTGCCTTGTACTTCAGGATCTGCCTATGAGGGGGCTGTCTTGTATTTCAGGATCTGCCTATAGGGGGCTGCCTAATACTTCAGGATCTGCCTATAGGGGGGCTGCCTTATACTTCAGGATCTGCCTATAGGGATGTTGCCTTATACTCCAGGATCTGCCTATAGGGGTCTGTCTTATATTTCAGGATCTGCCTATAGGGGAGCTGCCTTATACTTCAGGATCTGCCTATAGGGGGCTGCCTTATACTTCAGGATCTGCCTATAGGGGGCTGCCTTATACTTCAGGGTCTGCCTATAGGGGGGCTGCCTTATACTTCAGGATCTGCCTATAGGGGGCTGCCTTATACTTCAGGATCTGCCTATAAGGGTGCTGCCTTAAACTTCAGGATCTGCCTATAGGGGGCTGCCTTGTACTTCAGGATCTGCCTATATGGGGGCTGCCTTGTACTTCAGGATCTGCCTATAGGGGGCTGCCTTTTACTTCTGGATCTGCCTATAGGGGGCTGCTTTTTACTTCTGGATCTGCCTATAGGGGGCTGCCTTTTACTTCTGGATCTGCCTAAAGGGCGCAACCTTTTAATTCTGGATCTGCCTATATGAGGCTGCCTTATTCTTCAGGATCTGCCTATAGGGGGGCTGCCTTATACTTCCGGATCTGCCTATAGGGGGGCTGCCTTATTCTTCAGGATCTGCCTATAGGGGGGCTGCCTTATACTTCCAGATCTGCCTATAGGGCGGCTGCCTTATACTTCAGGATCTGCCTATAAGGGGGTTGCCTTATACTTCAGGATCTGCCTATAGGGGGGCTGCCTTATACTTCTGGATCTGCCTATAGTGGGGCTGCTTTATACTTCAGGATCTTCCTATAGGGGGGCTGCCTTATACTTCAGGATCTGCCTATAGCGGGGCTGCCTTGTACTTCAGGATCTGCCTAAAGGGAGGCTGCCTTATACTTCCGGATCTGCCTATAGGGGGGCTGCCTTATACTTCAGGATCTGCCTATAGGGGGGCTGCCTTGCACTTCAGGATCTGCCTATAGGGGGGCTGCCTAATACTTCCGGATCTGCCTATAGGGAGGCTGCCTTATACTTCCGGATCTGCCTATGGGGGCTTCCTTATACTTCAGGATCTGCCTATAGGGGGGCTGCCTTATACTTCAGGATCTGCCTATAGGGGGGCTGCCTTGTACTTCAGGATCTGCCTATAGGGGGGCTGTCTTGTATTTCAGGATCTGCCTATAGGGGGGCTGCCTAATACTTCAGGATCTGCCTATAGGGGGGCTGCCTTGTACTTCAGGATCTGCCTATAGGGATGTTGCCTTATACTCCAGGATCTGCCTATAGGGGTCTGTCTTATACTTCAGGATCTGCCTATAGGAGGCTGCCTTATACTTCAGGATCTGCCTATAGGGGGGCTGCCTTATACTTCAGGATCTGCCTTTAGGGGTTGCCTTATACTTCAGGATCTGCCTATAGGGGGGCTGCCTTATACTTCAGGGTCTGCCTATAGGGGGGCTGCCTTATACTTCAGGATCTGCCTATAGGGGGCTGCCTTATACTTCCGGATCTGCCTATAGGGGGGCTGCCTTCTACTTCCGGATCTGCCTATAGGGAGGCTGCCTTCTACTTCCGGATCTGCCTATGGGGGCTTCCTTATACTTCAGGATCTGCCTATAGGGGGGCTGCCTTATACTTCAGGATCTGCCTATAGGGGGGATGCCTTGTACTTCAGGATCTGCCTATAGGGGGGCTGTCTTGTATTTCAGGATCTGCCTATAGGGGGGCTGCTTAATACTTCAGGATCTGCCTATAGGGGGGCTGCCTTATACTTCAGGATCTGCCTATAGGGATGTTTCCTTATACTCCAGGATCTGCCTATAGGGGTCTGTCTTATACTTCAGGATCTGCCTATAAGGGAGCTGCCTTATACTTCAGGATCTGCCTATAGGGGGGCTGCCTAATACTTCAGGATCTGCCTATAGGGGGGCTGCCTTATACGTCAGGATCTGCCTATAGGGGTTGCCTTATACTTCAGGATCTGCCTATAGGGGGGCTGCCTTATACTTCAGGGTCTGCCTATAGGAGGGCTGCCTTATACTTCCGGATCTGCCTATAGGGGGGCTTCCTTATATTTCAGTATCTGCCTATAGGGGGGCTGCCTTATACTTCAGGATCTGCCTATAGGGGGGCTGCCTTGTACTTCAGGATCTGCCTATAGGGGGGCTGCCTAATACTTCTGGATCTGCCAATAGGGGGCCTGCCTTATACTTCCGGATTTGCCTATAGGGAGGCTGCCTTATACTTCCGGATCTGCCTATGGGGGCTTCCTTATACTTCAGGATCTGCCTATAGGGGGGCTGCCTTGTACTTCAGGATCTGCCTATAGGGGGGCTGCTTAATACTTCAGGATCTGCCTATAGGTGGGCTGCCTTATACTTCAGGATCTGCCTATAGGGATGTTGCCTTATACTCCAGGATCTGCCTATAGGGGTCTGTCTTATACTTCAGGATCTGCCTATAAGGGAGCTGCCTTATACTTCAGGATCTGCCTATAGGGGGGCTGCCTAATACTTCAGGATCTGCCTATAGGGGGGCTGCCTTATACTTCAGGATCTGCCTATAGGGGTTGCCTTATACTTCAGGATCTGCCTATAGGGGGGCTGCCTTATACTTCAGGGTCTGCCTATAGGAGGGCTGCCTTATACTTCCGGATCTGCCTATAGGGGGGCTTCCTTATATTTCAGTATCTGCCTATAGGGGGGCTGCCTTATACTTCAGGATCTGCCTATAGGGGGGCTGCCTTGTACTTCAGGATCTGCCTATAGGGGGGCTGCCTAATACTTCCGGATCTGCCTATAGGGGGCCTGCCTTATACTTCCGGATTTGCCTATAGGGAGGCTGCCTTATACTTCCGGATTTGCCTATAGGGAGGCTGCCTTATACTTCCGGATCTGCCTATGGGGGCTTCCTTATACTTCAGGATCTGCCTATAGGGGGGCTGCCTTGTACTTCAGGATCTGCCTATAGGGGGGCTGCCTAATACTTCAGGATCTGCCTATAGGGGGGCTTCCTTATAATCCAGGATCTGCCTATAGGGATGTTGCCTTATACTCCAGGATCTGCCTATAGGGGTCTGTCTTATACTTCAGGATCTGCCTATAGGGGAGCTGCCTTATACTTCAGGATCTTCCTATAGGGGGGCTGCCTTATACTTCAGGATCTGCCTATAGGGGGGCTGCCTTATATTTCAGGATCTGCCTATAGGGATGTTGCCTTATACTCCAGTATCTGCCTATAGGGGTCTGTCTTATACTTCAGGATCTGCCTATAGGGGAGCTGCCTTATATTTCAGGATCTGCCTATAGGGGGGCTGCCTTATACTTCAGGATCTGCCTATAGGGGGGCTGCCTTATACTTCAGGATCTGCCTATAAGGGTGCTGCCTTAAACTTCAGGATCTGGCTATAGGGGGCTGCCTTGTACTTCAGGATCTGCCTATATGGGGGCTGCCTTGTACTTCAGGATCTGCCTATAGGGGGTTGCCTTTTACTTCTGGATCTGCATATAGTGGGCTGCCTTTTACTTCTGGATCTGCCTATAGGGGGCTGCCTTTTACTTCTGGATCTGCCTATAGGGCGCAACCTTTTACTTCTGGATCTGCCTATAGGGGGCTGCCTTATTCTTCAGGATCTGCCTATAGGGAGGCTGCCTTATACTTCCGGATCTGCCTATAGGGGGGCTGCCTTATTCTTCAGGATCTGCCTATAGGGGGGCTGCCTTATACTTCCAGAGCTGCCTATAGGGCGGCTGCCTTATACTTCAGGATCTGCCTATAAGGGGGTTGCCTTATACTTCAGGATCTGCCTATAGGGGGGCTGCCTTATACTTCAGGATCTGCCTATAGTGGGGCTGCTTTATACTTCAGGATCTGCCTATTGGGGGGCTGCCTTGTACTTCAGGATCTGCCTATAGGGGGGCTGCGTAATACTTCAGGATCTGCCTATAGGGGGGCTGCCTTATACTTCAGGATCTGTTTATAGGGATGTTGCCTTATACTCCAGGATCTGCCTATAGGGGAGCTGCCTTATACTTCAGGATCTGCCTATAGGGGGGCTGCCTTATACTTCAGGATCTGCCTATAGAGGGGCTGCCTTATACTTCAGGATCTGCCTATAAGGGGGCTGCCTTATACTTCAGGATCTGCCTATAGGGGGGCTGCCTTTTACGTCAGGATCTGCCTATCGGGGGGTTGCCTTTTACTTCAGGATCTGCCTATGTGGTGCTGCCTTATACTTCAGGATCTGCCTATAGGGGGGCTGCCTTATACTTCAGGATCTGCCTATAGGGGGCTGCCTTATACTTCAGGATCTGCCTATAGGGGGGCTGTCTTTTACTACAGGGTCTGCCTATGGGGTGCTGTCTTTTACTAGAGTCTGCCTATGGGGTGCTGCCTTATACTACTGGGTCTGCCAATATGGGTGCTGCCTTATACTTCAGAATCTGCCTATGGGATGTTGCCTTATACTACAGGATCTGCCTATGGTGTGCTGCCTTATACTACAGGGTCTGCCTATGGGGTGCTGTCTTATACTACAGGGTCTGCCTATGGGGATGCTGTCTTGTGCTATAATCTGCCTATGGGTGCTGCCTTGTGCTATAGAGTAGGCTTATGGGGAGTGCATTATACTATGTGGAGTCCTCTGGGGAGTGCATCATACTATGTGGAGTCCTATGGGGAGTGCATTATAGTATATGGAGTCCTATGGGGAGTACATTATACTATATGGAGGCTTATGGGAAGTGCATTATACTATATGGAGATCTATGGGGAGTGCATTTTACTATATTTAGGATGATCTGGTGCATTATACTATATGGAGGCCATCTAGTGGGCCATCATACAGTGTGAAGATTACAGTGAAGGGGCCATTATACAGTGTTGGAGCCATCAAACAGTTTGGGGGCTACTAAGGGGTCAGTATACTGTGTGGATGGTACTATACAGTGAGGGGGCATTATACTGTATAGGGGAGCAGTACGGGGGAGACTCGGGACATTATTAAATGTAAAGTGGGCACTTCTTGTTATAGGGGATCTCAGGTTACTGTGACTGTCAAAGTGGCACACATGGCAATTTTACTTTCTAGGGAGCAAAATGTGAGCACTGTTTTCTAGGGCACTTGCACCCGACATTACTATATTATAGAGGGGCACTTTAGAATTTAGAAGGCACAGAGAACCACACAGCAGGTGTAGTAATAGGGACACATACGGCAGCAGCGGCTCAGTATTGGGGTATCAGGTGTAATAATAGGGACACATATGGCAGCACCGGCTCAGTATTGGGGCATCAGGTGCAGTAATAGGGACACATTCAGAAACAGCGGCTCAGTATTGAGATATCAGCAGGATGAGGAGTTTGTGCAGGTTGGGAATAGATGGTGATGGGGCTGGAATATGAGAAGCAAAATGTGTCTTTGTTGTATTCTCTGCAGACGAGTCCTGTGTGGAAGAAGTTGTCATGTCGGTCTGTGTCAGATGGAAAATTCGGGAAAAGTGAACGATTCCATCAGAAAGGACGTCAGCGGTAAGTCATCTGTAACTGTGCTATGATCTGTTATATGTTCTGCATGACTGGTATCTACTACTAACCATATGGCGGTAATATCCATGTTGGTCGTTATATAGAGATTAGCTTCATTAATAGCGCTGTCATCTGCTGAGGTTCTCCTCCAGTATTAGGGCACGTCACCGAATTGTAATCAAGGTTACCTGTTTAGGGGCTCACTCAGAAGCTTCGCCCCCACGAACCAAAACCCTAGCTACGCCTCTGGCAAGACAACATAGTGGTACAGACCTTCTGGCGTTATAAAGGCAGTCTTCTATTTTGCTGACTCCTTGAGAGGTACCTCCCATTAACCCTTGGTCAGATCGAGCATGGTAAACTACTGGGCCTGCCCCAGTGTTAGCATCATGCCGGATCCCTGCTCTGACAGGCAGGGTCTTCGGCTTGTCTCTTCACTCACTCATACTGCAGGCAGTTCTTCCCTTCCCCATGCACTGAATGCTTCCAGACAGTTCTCTAGCCATGTCCTTAGGGCACGTGCGCATGCACTCCCACCCTCTTAAAGGGTTAGCGCGTGCTCTAGCTATTTCCTCCCCAGCCAATGGCTGTGGGACATTATGTATATATTGCTTCCTCCCCATTGGGGAGTTGCCTGAGCAACCTTCCTGTTTACAGACTATGTTGTGTAAGGTCGCATCTAAGTGCTTCAAACAAGCTACATTTGACTTCAAATTAGCCCTCACCTCTGCTAAACAGACCTATTTCACTAACCTTGTATCTTCACTATCCTACAACCCAAAACAACTGTTCAGCACATTTAACTCCCTCCTCCGCCCACCACTGCCACCTCCAACTCCCTTCATCTCTTCCGAGGACTTTGCCACCTACTTCAAAAACAAGATCGACCAAACAAGGCAAACCTTTACTTGTCCACCACCCCAACCACTCCATATACCAGACCTCTGCCCTTCCCTAATAACCTCCCTCTCCAACATCACTGAAGGAGAGCTTACTCGCCTCTTTTCCAAATCACACCTCACCACCTGTGCACTTGACCCCATGCCTTCCCACCTGCTCCCCAACCTCACTAACACGCTTATTCCAGCCCTAACCCATCTCTTCAACCTATCGCTCTCTTCTGGTACCTTCCCCTCTGCCTTCAAACATGCCACCATCACACCCATCCTCAAAAAAACTAACCTTGACCCAACTGCTATGCCCAGCTATCGCCCCATATCACTGCTCCCGTTTGCTTCAAAACTCCTTGAGCAGCATGTCCATGGTCAACTTTCCTCCCACCTCTCATCTAACTCTCTCTTTGACGACCTCCAATCTGGCTTCCGCCCCCACCACTCCACCGAAACTGCCCTGACAAAAATTACTAGTGACCTAGTCACAGCCAAAGCTAACAGACAGTTCTCCATCCTCCTCCTTCTTGACCTGTCCTCTGCTTTCGACACAGTCGATCACTGCCTACTGCTACAGATTCTTTCTTCCCTTGGCATCAAAGACCTCGCCGTGTCCTGGATTGCCTCATACCTACCCAACCGCACATTTAGCGCTTCCCACTCCCACACTACATCCTCATCCCGCCCTCTCTCTGTCGGAGTCCCTCAAGGCTCTGTCCTAGGACCCCTACTTTTTTCCATCTATACCCTTGGCCTAGGACAACTCATAAAGTCCCATGGCTTCCAGTACCACCTGTATGCAGACGACACTCAGATCTACCTCTCTGGCCCAGATGTCACCTCCCTGCTGTCCAGAATCCCGAAGTGTCTGTCAGCCATATCCTCCTTCTTCACCTCTCGCTTCCTAAAGCTCAATGTAGACAAAACCGAATTCATCATCTTTCCCCCACCTCACGTATCCCCCCTACCCAATCTATCTATTATGGTGAACGGCATCACGCTCTCTCCCGCTCCTGAAATCCGCTGCCTCGGGGTAACTCTTGACTCTTCCCTGTCCTTCAAACCTCACGTCCAAGCTCTTGCCACCTCCTGTCGCCTCCAACTCAAAAATATTGCCAGAATCCATTCCTTCCTCAGTCCACAATCTACCAAAACTCTTGTGCATGCTCTCATCATCTCCCGCCTCGATTACTGTAACACCCTCCTCTGTGGCCTCCCCGCTAACTCTCTCGCACCACTCCAGTCTGTCCTCAACTCTGCTGCCCGCCTAATCCACCTCTCTCCTCGCTACTCCCCTGCTTCTCCCCTCTGCAAATCCCTCCACTGGCTCCCAATCCCCCAACGAATCCAGTTCAAACTACTAACACTGATCTACAAAGCCATCCACAACCTGTCCCCTCCCTATATTTCTGAACTAATCTCCCACTATCTTCCCTCACGTAATCTTCGTTCATCCCAAGACCTCCTACTCTCCTCCACACTTGTTCGTTCCTCACACAATCGCCTCCAAGATTTCTCCAGAATATCCCCCATCCTCTGGAATTCCATGCTTCAACATGTCCGATTATCCACCACCCTCGGATTCTTCAGACGGAACCTGAAAACCCATCTCTTCAGGAAAGCCAACAGCCTACAATAACCGAGCCGCCGCCTCACCACCGCCAGAGCCGCCGCCGCCTCACCCCTACCTTCTGTCTCTTCCCCACTATCCCATAGAATGAAAGTCCGCAAGGACAGGGTCCTCTCCCCTCTGTACCAGTGTGTCACTGTAAACCTGTTTACTGTAAATGATATCTATAACCCTGTATGTAACCCCTTTCTCATGTACAGCACCATGGAATTAATGGTGCTATATAAATAAATAATAATAATAATAATAATAAAGTGCAAGTCCTGTTTGCTGCATGCTAGTTCAAATCCTGCCTGCTGCAAATTCTGCCTGCTACACTCTGATGCAAATCCTGCCTGTTGCACTCTGATGCAAATCCTGCCTGCTGCACACTGATGCAGACCCTGCCTGCTGCACTCTGATGCAAATCCTGCCTGCTACACTTTAGGTGCAAACCCGCCTTCTGCACTTTAGGTGCAATTTCTCCCTGCTGCACTCTAAGTGCAAATCCTGCTTGCTGCACTCTGATGCAGACCCTGTCTGCTGCATTCTGACACAAACTCTGTCTGCAGCACTCTGACACAAACTGCTGAACTTAGATACGAACTTGGTCAGCTGCACTCTGATGCAAGCTCTGCTTGCTGCTCCATCCAGTCTGTCCTTCTGGGTCCAGCTGCTGCTGACAGTTGGTCTGTCCTGGAGTGGCACCTGACGTTCATAGGGAGCCAAGTTTAACCTCACCATCAGAGGCTCTAGTGAACAGTCAGGTGATCGCTTAGTCACACCCCTCCAGGCTCTCTGCGGTTCGAGGCACAGTGGTTCAGCAATCCACATCCGTGACAGTTTGCTCAGGCCATGGACCTCGCTGGATTCTGGATCCTGCCTGATCAGACCATGTACCAAGAGCTCTGTCAACAGAAAAGCATACAAGAGAAGTTGTCTATGCAGTTGCAGTCTCTGACTACCAAGATGGAAGCCTTAAACATCTCTCCAGAGTTTCATGCAGCCGGGTCTTCTCTGGAGACCACTCAGTCAGTCTGCTTATTTCGACCTTCAGGTCCCCGGCTTACAGCTCCACCACGCTTTGATGGCAATCCTAGGCTCTGCCGTGGGTTCATCAATCAGTGCCAGCTACATTTTGAACTCCTTCCACATCACTTTCCGTCAGACCGTACAAAGGTAGCATTCCTTATGTCACATCTTGGAGGTGAGGCCCTGGCGTGGCTGAATCCATTATGAGAGAGAGAGGACCATATCATCTCCAATTTCTCTGTATTCATAGAAGCCTTTCACAACGTTTTTGATGAACCCGGGCGAACCACCTCGTCGGCTTCCGCTCTTCTTCGCTTACGCCAGTCCAAATCATCTGTGGGACAATATGCGGAACGCTTCTGTACTTTGGCTTTTGAGCTCGGTTGGAATAATGAAGCATTGGTGGCAACATTCTGTGGGGGGCTCTCTGG
Source organism: Ranitomeya variabilis (assembly GCF_051348905.1). Lineage (NCBI taxonomy): Eukaryota > Metazoa > Chordata > Amphibia > Anura > Dendrobatidae > Ranitomeya > Ranitomeya variabilis. Next base: position 501,718,100 of record NC_135232.1, on the reverse strand, counting down.
AAACATAAAGGATGAGCTAGCAGGTCGCGATCTACCAACTACCTTCGAAGACATGGTCTCCATGGCTATCCGTATAGACCTTAATTTCCAGGAGCGCACCCGTGAGGTGGTACGTGAAAGAAGATCACGGTGTTCTGGCTCTGTCCTTTCAGAGACCGCTTTGCTCTTGCAGGTCGACCGCTTTGCTCTTGTCAGTCAGCGACAGAAGGATCGCTGTGCTAAAGGCCAGTGCCTGAATTGTGGTGACACAGGTCACTTTATCAGCGCCTGTCCGGTAAAGCCGGAATACTCCAGCATCTAGGAACGATAGGAGAGGCCTTCCTAGATGGAAAAGACTCCTGTCAACCCCTTTCTTTTACTGTTCTCATGATAGATGGTGAATCCCAGTTTGTTGAGACAGCGTATGTGGATTCTGGGGCAGCTGGAAACTTTGATCTCCAGGCAGTAATGGATCGCTTCCAAATTTCAGTCGGTCCCCTTCAAAACCCTCTGGCCATAACTTCTGTTGATGGGAGAACTCTTCATGAGGCGATTCGTCTGGTTACTGAGCCTCTTGTGGTCCATATTGGGATGCTCCACACAGAGAACATAGTCTTCTATGTTCTTCCTCACATGTCTCAATCCTTTCTCTAAGGTTTGCCATGGCTATGACAATACGAACCTGTGTTGGACTGGGCAACTGGAGATGTGCTCCATTCCTGTCATGAGAGATGTCTGGTTCCAGTACGTCCAGCTAACGTCCCGTCTTCTCCAGCATCGTTGCCCAGTTTACCATCTGCATATTGGTCCTTTGCTGATGTTTTTGACAAGAAGGAAGCAGAGACTTTGCTGCCCCACAGGCCATATGACTGTCCTATTGACTTAATTCCTGGATCTACCCCCCTAGAGGTCGAATTTACCCTCTGTCCCCAGCCAAAACTCAAGTCATGTCATACTACATTTGGGATAATTTGGCCTGGGGGTTCATTTAAAAGTCCATCTCTCCTGCTGGGGCTGGGGTTTTTTTTCGTTAAGAAGAAGGATGGATCACTCCAACCCTGTATAGACTATCGGGGCCTCAACCCGATCACGGTGAAGAATAGATACCCTATCCCATTAATTCCTGAGTTGTTTGACCGGTCAAGAGTGCCAGGATCTTCACCAAATTAGATCTGAGGGGTGCATACAATCTGATCTGCATTCGCTGGGGAGACGAATGGAAGACAGCTTTCAGCACCAGGGATGGACATTATGAATACTGCGTGATGCCCTTCGGTCTCAGTAATGTATTGGACATTTTCCAACAGTTCATCAATGATATCTTCCGGGACCTGCTTTATTCCTGCATTGTGGTGTACCTGGACGATATTCTGGTATTTTCCAGGGATCTGGTCTCCCACAGATAAGCTGTTCGGCAAGTTCTTCAGCGTCTCAGGGAGAATCGACTCTATGCCAAGTGTGAGAAATGCATTTTTAAACAGTCCTCTCTTCCCTTCTTGGGTTACATTGTCTCAGATACCGGACTCAGGATGGATCCTGAGAAAGTCTCTGCCATCCTTAATTGGCCGCTGCCCATTGGAGTCAAAGCAATCCAAAGATTCCTTGGCTTTGCTTATTATTATCGGAAATGTATTCCTCACTTCTCCACTCTGACTGCTCCCATCTCTGCTATGACCGGAAAGGGAGCCGATCCAAAGAACTGGTCCTCCAAGGCTGAAGAGGCCTTCCACTCTCTTAAACGGTTCTTCTCCACCGCACCCTTTCTGCATCGTGCAGATCTGAACAAACAGTTCTTCCTTGAGGTGGATGCATCCTCGTTAGGACCTGGAGCGGTGCCTAATCAGAAGTTCTCCTCGGGTCGCCGCGTGTCCTGCGGAGTCTTCTCTAAGGCCTTCTCCGCTCCAGAGCATAACTACTTCATCGGGGATCGGGAGTTGCTTGCCATTAAGATGGCTTTGGAGGAGTGGCGATACCTGTTGGAGGGCGCAGTCTATCCAGTAGTTATCTGCATGGACCATAAGAACCTGTTGTACCTCCAGTCCGCCCAGAGACTTAATCCTCGCAAAGCTAGGTGGTTTTTGTATTTGCCCGTGCAGCGCCCCAGAGTCCTGGTCGTTGCAGTAATGTCGCTCTGCCACTAAGGGGAGTGATGTTACGTCTGATTGCACTAAAGGAGTTCACCTGACCAGGTAACACTCACACTACACTTCACACTCCGGCCACCAGGAGGAGTGGTTCTATCTAGTAGGCCACTCCTCACACTCTGGTAAAACTGGGGGTTGGACGAGAAAACGGGGAGAAGTAACTGGGAAGAGCTAGAGAGAGGACCTGTCAGGGATGGGATCCTGACAGATTCCTAAGAAAGGACAAAGAGTGAGGCAACGGGAATACAGCAAAGAGGCGATAGGACCAGAAGGAGTCGTGCTGTAAGATCGAGGCAACATCCTTCTGAGACGCAAACAGTCGGTGGCCGGAACGCCGAGAAAGTAAGAGACTTTAAGCATTACTTCAAACCACGGCAGGACAGCCAATTATAGGTTGGCTGTCTCACTTAAACACCTAAGCAGACAACGGAGGCAGCTGTGGGAGAGGGGCGACTCTAGAGTCCCGGAAGAACTCCAGGCCTACCCCGTCAGATGGGTGCGTCCTAACCATATCATCTGGGGGGACGGAGAGAACGAACATCAGGAACAGACAGAATCAGTTGTGAGGACTATCCTGGGGTGCTCAGCAGGGAAGGACTACAACACCCAGGTGCTAGAAGGTAGACACTGATTCCCACCTGCTAAGGGAACTCCGGATGTGCCGTTGGACCGGCCGGCCTCAGCCAGCCCTGTTAACAGTGCTCAGGATTGAGTAACTCCAAACCTTCAGTAAAGAGGTAAAGAGACTGCAACCTGGTGTCCTCGTTAATTACTGTGACCGGCACTGCACCATATCATCACCACCACCCACACATCGAACTGTTATTCCTTTATTGGATCCCCCTTAACAGGGTCACAGGCCGGGGTCTAGCCACCGTGACATCGCCAGAGCCAGAAGGGAGACCCGGTACTTAGGACTCGGTGGCCCTGTGACTGGGGGCGCTCCAACTTGGCGTCACGAACAGGATCCTACTTAAGCCCGAAGAATCGGGTCATGTGTGCCTTGGGACTGTGATTTATTGTACTTGGACTGTGACTTATTGCAAAGACTGTGAATTACTGATTGCCGCCAAGAGCTCCCGCCACAATTCGCCATTGCCGTGCACGGAGGGAGGAGCCTTAGCTTCGTGGGCGGAATCGGACGAGAAAGCGCGGTAAAGTGCCAACTCCGGAAGAGGAACTCCAACCTCCAGCAGGTTAGTGGGAGGAAGGGACAGCCATGTCCGAGTCGGGAGGAGCGGAGGCGGCGGTCGCAGCCGTGGACGCAGGGGCAGCTCCGATCCCCGCAGCGGACGAAGCCGCGGCCCTAATACCACCACTGGTTGCCGCAGAACCCGCTGCCCCCCTCAGCCAGTCGGACGCTGCCGCTACCACAAAGGCCATAATGCCCTTCTCTATGCCGTACCTGCCCGGAGCGGCCTGGCTCCCACGATACTCCGGGGAGTCGCATACATTCACTGACTTTAAGGAAGGGATCTGCAGCCTGCTCGAGTTCTATCCCCTGACAGAGCCTCAGAAGGTTCATATGATAATCGGCCAACTCTTTGGGGCGGCTCTGAGAGAAGTGAAATCCTGGCCCGCCGCAGATAAGGGAACGGCACAACAGGTTTTTGCAAAGCTTAAAGCCACCTTCGATACCCGTACTGCTACAGAAATTAAATTGACTTTCTATGGATGCAAACAGAGACCGCAGGATAGTTTACGGGACTATGCCCTTAATCTCCAGGAGGCGCTGCGGACCATTAAGCAGAGTGATCCCGGCAGCATGCAAGATGAGGATAAACTCCTGAAAGAGCGGTTCATTGAGGGGCTCCTGTGCAGTCACCAAAGGGGCCAATTACACTTCCTGGCCATGCAGAATCCAGACTTGACTTTTGCGCAATTCAAGGATAGAGCTATCCAGGCGCTGCAGGAGCGACAACCCAGCCGCACAATACCATCCAGGCGTCCCGCTCTCACATACCACCAGGAGGTGGCGTCGGATGCCCCAGTCGCCGCCGAGGCCGACGCCCAGAGCCTAGAGGACGACTCCCCTGCAGGACTCCGCCTCCAGATGCAGGAGCTGACCAAGAGCGTTGCTGCCCTAGCCCGGACGGTGCAGTCCCTACAGGAGGCCCCCAAGGAGAAGGTCCAGCTGGCTTCCAGACCAGAAGATGTCCCCTGGATGCGACAGAGGAGGACTCCGCCGACCAGAGGTCGGGACGACGATCGTTTCCATCGGGACGGACGACCCATCTGCCGCCGCTGTCACCAGGTGGGCCACCTTGCAAGGTACTGTCCTTTAAACGAGCAACCCCTGGGGCAAAGGGCCAACCTCCAGGAGTAGGACGATCAGGCCCGCAGCATTGGAGAGCCAAATACGTTGGAGGGCGACCAGTTCTTCCTGTTGTGATCGACGGTATCCCCATGAATGCTCTGCTGGACACCGGTTCTCAGGTGACGACTATGCCTTACGTGCTTTATAAACGGTATTGGGAGGACACCGATATTACTCGTGGCCCTGATGACGATTTCACCATCATAGCCAGTAATGGTCAGCCGTTGCCACAAGTGGGATATAAAGAGGTCACCATCAAGGTGGGGCGGGTGGAATTGAAGGCCCAAGGGATTGTAATTGTTGATATTGACCGCCGTGAATGTAATCCCATGATGACCATTGGTACCAATGTTATAGAAAATTGTCTTGCAGAAGTTATCGTCTTGTTACAACAGGTAGCAGAAACCGCTGGCTACAGTGAACAACGCGCCCTGCAAAAAGAAATCAGAGCTCTGATGCAGCGACAACAGGTAGAGCTGACTGGTGGTGAAATTGGTCGCGTCACTGTGAGTGATTCAAACCCTATTGCGATACCCCCCAGGAGTGAGATGTTAATATGGTGTTGGGCAGCCATAGGCCTCCGGGGAAAGGACTACCAGGCCCTGGTAGAACCCGTGTACTCAGACAATAGGCCTACTCTCCTGACAGCCAGGGGGGTGGTCGACGTCCGCCAGGGGAGGGTGCCCGTACGTGTCCTTAATTGTGGGGAGGAAGAGGTCCACCTCACCAAGTATGTCACGCTTGCCAAACTGTTCGCTGTCAATAATAGTGTGATACAGACACCTGGACCCTTGACCCCGTCTAACCTGGCGGAGGACAACGGTTCTGCGGGGCACTCGAAAGATTGGTGTCGGGAATTGCATGTGGGCACTGACTCCACCCCATTCCATCAGAAACAGGGGGCCTACAGGGTGGTTCACGAGTACGAGTGGGTATTTAGCAAACACCCCTTAGATTTTGGACAGGTGAAGGGGATCCAACATCATATCCCCACGGGAGATCACCGGCCCATAAACGAGAGATACCGCCCTGTACCCCCAGCTCATTACCAGTGTGTCAAGGACATGTTGCGAGAAATGAAGGAGGCTGGGGTGGTGAGAGACAGTTGTAGCCCCTGGGCAGCTCCATTAGTCCTTGTTAAAAAAAAGGATGGCACAATGAGGATGTGCATTGATTACAGGCAGTTGAATCGCATTACACATAAGGATGCATACCCACTGCCCAGGATAGAGGAGTCTCTGGCTGCCTTAAAATCTGCTAACTACTTCTCTACCTTAGATCTTACCAGTGGGTACTGGCAGGTTCCCGTGGCGGAGGCGGACAAAGAGAAGACGGCCTTCACGACACCGATGGGTCTCTGCGAATTCAACTACATGCCCTTCGGATTGTGCAATGCCCCGGGAACATTCCAGAGGATGATGGAGTGCTGTCTGGGGCACAAGAACTTTGAAACCGTACTGCTGTATTTGGATGATGTCATTGTCTTCTCTAAGACCTACGAAGACCATCTGAAACACCTGGCTGAGGTGTTTGAAGCCCTGTCCAACTTTGGCTTAAAGGTGAAACCGTCCAAATGTCATCTGCTGAAACCCAAAGTGCAGTACCTGGGCCATGTGGTGAGCGCTGAAGGAGTGGCCCCAGACCCCGACAAGGTCATGGTGATCCAGGACTGGCCGAAGCCCAGCAACCTCCACGAAGTCCGGCAGTTCCTCGGGCTGGTAGGCTACTACCGGAGGTTCATTAAGGACTTCACCAAGAAGGCAGCGCCCTTGCAAGACCTGTTGGTGGGCTAGTCAAAGAAGACCAAGGGGAAGAACACCCCATTTGATTGGAACGAGGGGCTAGAAGGATCCTTCACTTGCTTGAAGTTGGCACTGACGGGGGAAGAGGTACTGGCCTACCCTGAATACGACCAACCGTTTGTGCTGTATACGGATGCCAGCAATGTAGGATTGGGGGCCGTGCTGTCCCAGGTCCAGAAGGGCAAGGAGAGGGTAATCGCTTATGCCAGCCGGAAGCTCCGTCCCACGGAAAGGAACCCTGACAACTACAGTTCCTTTAATCTGGAATTCCTTGCCATCGTCTGGGCAGTGACAGAGAGGTTCAAACACTACCTGGCCTCGGCGAAATTCACCGTCTTCACGGATAACAATCCGCTGACGCACTTGGATACCGCCAAACTCGGGGCCTTGGAACAGCGGTGGATGGCCCGGCTGTCCAACTACGACTTCACCATCAAGTACCGGGCAGGACGCAAGAATGCGAATGCCGATGCCTTGTCTTGAATGCCCAATTTGCCAGAAACGGGGGAGGACCCGGAGGCACTTGAAGAGGTAGAACTGCCTGCATTCCATCGCCCCAAAGCCGCTCAGCACTCCCATCACGTGAAGAATAGGCACAAGAACCAACAGGATGCCACGCTGAATCCCCTTCCCCATCACGGATGGGCGGAGACCCAGGATGGTGACCACGCGGTCCGTCGGGTGAAAGAGCTCCTGACGCAGGCAGAGTTGCATCCCGGCTCCGATGACCCTCAGGAGACACGACAGCTGTGGAAGGGGAGAAGCAAACTGTTTATCCATGATGGCAAGCTGTGCCGAAGGAGCATCGACCCACGTACTCATGAATTGGTATGGCAGATAGTGGTGCCAAGGCGAGATGCGCCCATGGTTCTGGGAGCCTACCACGATGGAGCCGGACACTTCGGATGGAGGAAGCTAGAGAGGCTACTCCTAGGGAGGTTCTATTGGATTGGCATGAAGAGAGCCATTGAGAAGTGGTGTCGGGAGTGCGGTCCATGTAGCCTACGCAGGAAGGACCGTGGCAGCCAACGGGCTCCCCTGCGGCCTATCATCACCAAACGGCCGCTCGAACTGGTCGCGCTGGATCATGTGAAGCTGACACCTAGCCGGTCAGGCTATATCTACGCTCTTACCATCGTAGATCACTACTCCAGATTTTTGGTGGTTGTACCTGTCAAGGATTTAACGGCCAGGACGGCCGCCAAGGCCTTCCAGCAGTACTTTTGTAGGCCCCATGGCTACCCGGAGAAGGTACTGACCGATCAGGGACCAGCATTCGAAGCAGAAGTGTTCCAAGAGTTCTGCCAACTGTACGGGTGTAAGAAGATCAGAACCACACCATACCATCCTCAAACCAATGGGATGTGCGAAAAAATGAACCAAGTGGTGATCGACTTACTAAAGACCTTGCCCGTAGAGGAACGGAACCTGTGGCCAACAAAGTTGCCTGACTTGCTGGACATATACAATCACATCCCAGTAAATTCCACCAACTGCACTCCAGCGTACCTGATGCGAGGAAGGTCTAGCAAGTTACCCGTTGATCTAGGCATGGGGGTCTTCACCCCTGAAGAAACCTCGCCGGATGCCGATTGGGATACAGAGAGGCAGCAAAGGTACCGCAAGGTACAGGAGTGCGTGGAAAGAAGCCTCGCTCAGGCCAGGCAAAAACAGGAAAGGGACTACAACCAGCATGCTCCTGCGATTCCCTTGCCACCTGGTGAGCAAGCACTCAAGCGGAAGAGAAGGCTGCACAAGCTTGACGACCAATGGGAAGCGGAACCGTATACCATCCTGCCGTCCAATTTTGACAATACTAAGGTCTGTCTCATCAGCAAAGATGGGGGAGAAACCTCAACGGTCATATCCAGAGACCACCTTAAAGTATGCCCTGATAATTTGAGAGAGAGGGAAACAGATCCAAGAACCTCCCCACCTGTAGAAGAGAAGATGATGCACACTGTTCTTGGCGATTTTCCCCAGTCCTGGACTCAGATTAATCAGGCCGTCGTGGTACCTGTCCTAACGTTCCATCAACCGGACCCACTAGAACTAACGGTGGTGCCAGATCGTCCGGACCCGCAACCTCAGCAGATCCCGCCCGAAGAAGCCAGGCCAATCGTTGAACCGGCAAGTCCTCCCTCTGCTATTGGCGAACCTGCTGTACCCACTGTTGGTAACAGCCGCTCTGAGAGCTCCAGCCTGCCAGTGCTACCCAGACTCACTAGAAGTGTAGCTAGAAGACAGTGCACTACACCAGCGGTAGCAAGCATAGCGGGCCCTGTTAGGTCAATAGCGACCCCTGCGCTGCGAAGGTCCACACGCAGCACTCAGAATCAAACTCCCCTCCGCTACAAAACTTGGAGGTATTAATGAGGGCTGCTATGTAGTTGAAAATGTTTGTGTGCATATCTTTTGTTACAGGTTTTAAAATGGACAACGGAGTAATGGACAGTGATTGCTCCAAAAACTTCTAGAAGGGGACCCCTTTGTTTACCCGGGGTCCCCGCTGTTTCAACCACTGAACTGAGAGTCGTAAACTGTGCATGACCTAACTTTCGCAACGTTCAAGAGTTCTCACCTCCCATAAAGGGAAGCACTGTTATGTTTAATTGTTTATGATATTTCCAAATAGTGTGTGTTTTCTGTTAACATGTATTGTTGCTCTTGTTTTCCCAGTCCGGGAGTACTGGATTTAACCAGGGGGGAGTGCAGCGCCCCAGAGTCCTGGTCGTTGCAGTAATGTCGCTCTGCCACTAAGGGGAGTGATGTTACGTCTGATTGCACTAAAGGAGTTCACCTGACCAGGTAACACACTACACTTCACACTCCGGCCACCAGGAGGAGTGGTTCTATCTAGTAGGCCACTCCTCACACTCTGGTAAAACTGGGGGTTGGACGAGAAAACGGGGAGAAGTAACTGGGAAGAGCTAGAGAGAGGACCTGTCAGGAATGGGATCCTGACAGATTCCTAAGAAAGGACAAAGAGTGAGGCAACGGGAATACAGCAAAGAGGCGATAGGACCAGAAGGAGTCGTGCTGTAAGATCGAGGCAACATCCTTCTGAGGCGCAAACAGTCGGTGGCTGGAACGCCGAGAAAGTAAGAGACTTTAAGCATTACCTCAAACCACGGCAGGACAGCCAATTATAGGTTGGCTGTCTCACTTAAACACCTAAGCAGACAATGGAGGCAGCTGTGGGAGAGGGGCGACTCTAGAGTCCCGGAAGAACTCCAGGCCTACCCCGTCAGACGGGTGCGTCCTAACCATATCATCTGGGGGGACGGAGAGAACGAACATCAGGGACAGACAGAATCAGTTGTGAGGACTATCCTGGGGTGCTCAGCAGGGAAGGACTACAACACCCAGGCGCTAGAAGGTAGACACTGATTCCCACCTGCTAAGGGAACTCCGGATGTGCCGTTGGACCGGCCGGCCTCAGCCAGCACTGTTAACAGTGCTCAGGATTGAGTAACTCCAAACCTTCAGTAAAGAGGTAAAGAGACTGCAACCTGGTGTCCTCGTTAATTACTGCGACCGGCACTGCACCATATCATCACCGCCACCCACACATCGAACTGTTATTCCTTTATTGGATCCCCCTTAACAGGGTCACAGGCCGGGGTCTAGCCACCCTGACATCGCCAGAGCCAGAAGGGAGACCCGGTACTTAGGACTCGGTGGCCCTGTGACTGGGGGCGCTCCACCCGCTTTATCATTCTTTTACATTTCAGATCCGGTGACAAGAATGTCATTGTTAATGCCCTCTCTTGCTCATTTCTATCTGGGGACCAAGAGGAGGACCCTCAATTTATCATCGAACCTTCCAAGATGGTTACTGTCACCCCAGTCAGCCTGTTGTGAATTTCCGCAGGAAAGACCCTTGTGGGTGAATCTGAGAAGGAGCGAGTTTTGTCTTGGGGCCACTCGTCGAAAGTGGCTGGTCATGCGGGACAAAGGAAGACATTACAATTGATCTCTCGTCACTACTGGTGGCCATCCATGAGGAGGGAGATTTAGGCTTATGTGGCTGCCTCTCTGATTTGTCCCGCAATAAACTTCCAGTTCTCTCCTGCTGTTAGCTGTACCATGTGGTCTATGGCAGCACAAAGCAATGGACTTCATTATGGATTTGCCAGTTTCCGAGGGTTGCAACGTCATCTGGGTAGTTGTGGATCGCTTCTCCAAAATGGCGCATTTTACACCATTATCTGCTCTTCCGTCCGCTCCTGAATTGGCTGACAGCTTCATCAAGCATATTTTCTGCCTGCATGGATTTCCTCATCACATCGTATCAGATTGAGGTTCGTAGTTCACTTCCAGATTCTGGTGAACACTCTGTAAACATCTGGATATTGTCTTGGATGTCTCCTCTGCCTATCACCCTCAGTCCAATGGACAAGTGGAGAGTGTCAGCCAGGTTCGGGGCAACTACCTGCGACACTTTGTCAGTGCCACCATAATGATTGGGTGAAATTACTTCCCTGGGCTGAGTTCTTGTACAACAATCACATTTGTGAAGCCTCGGGAGAGTCTCTGTTCTACATCGTGTTCAGTCGGCAACCCGAGGTTCCCCTACCGATGATGGTTCCTTCTGAGGTCACTGTGGCAGATGTCCTTTCCAAGGATTTTGTAAAGTTGTGGAAGGATACCAAAGCCACTTTAGAAGCATCCTCCTACCGTATGGAGAGACATGCAGATAAAAGGCATCTGGATCTTCCGTGCTTCCGCCCTGATGACAAGGTGTGGCTCTCGTCCAGGCACATCCGGCTGATGGTTAGGTCCTCATTTTATCGGGCCTTTCGAGGTGCTGAAGTAGATCAATGAGGTTTCCTATAAACTGAAGTTGCCTTCTTCATTGCGGATACCGAATGCATTCCATGTATCTCTGCTGAAGCCGGTCACCCTGAGCCCCTTCTTCAAGGATCCCAGTAACAAACCCGTACCAACTGCCTCAGATGATGTTTTTGAAGTGGAGAACATCTTGGCCATGAAGCGGGTGAGAGGCAAGATCTTCTTCCTGGTCGACTGGAAAGGATTTGGTCCCGAAGAAAGATCCTGGGAGCCTAAGGACAATATTAGCACTCCAATTCTTCTCCGGAAGTTCCTAGATTACTTGAAGAGGAGGGGGCGTAAAGTGGTGGGTACTGTAGACACCACGCCGGATCCCTGCTCTTACAGGCAGGGTCTTCGGCATGTCTCTTCACTCATCCATGCTGCAGATCTTCCCTTCCCCATGCTCTGCCTGCTTCCAGCTGATTTTCTAGCCGTGTCCTTAGGGAACATGCACGTGTGCTTCCGTCCTCTTAAAGGGTTAGCACGTGCACTTGTTATTTCCTTCCCAGCCAATGGCTGTGGGACATTATGTATATATTGCTTCCTCCCCATTGGGCAGGTGCCTGAGCAACCTTCCTGTTTACAGACTATGTTGTGTAAGGTCGCATCTAAGTGCAAGTCCTGTTTGCTGCATGCTAGTGCAAATCCTGCCTGCTGCACTCTGATGCAAATCCTGCCTGCTGCACTCTGATGCAGACCCTGTCTACTGCACTCTGACACAATCTCTGTCTGCTGTACTCTGACACAAACTTCTGCACTCAGATATGAACTTGGTCAGCTGCACTCTGATGCAAGCTCTGCCTGCTGCTCCATCCAGTCTGTCCTTCTGGGTCCAGATGCTGCGCGACCGTTGGTCTGTCCTGGAGTGGCACCAGGCGTTCATCGGGAGCCAAGTCTAACCTCACCATCAGAGGCTCTAGTGAACAGTCAGGGGCTTAGTCATGCCCCTCAATGCTCTCTGCAGTTCGTGGCACAGTGGTTCCTCAAACCACGCCCGTGACACCCAGTCGCTCAATCAGCTCGTCCACCCAGGGCATTGGAGAAAGGTCAAACTTTGACACCTCATTCAATTTACTGAAATCATTACAGAACCATAATGATCTGTCCGGCTTCAGAATTTCTCTTCCCGGGCTAGTAAACTTGGTAGTTCACCTCCCCAACCTTTTCCAGCGCTTTCATATGGCCCTTGTCACTTGGTCATAAGCTTACTTTCGGCAGTGGGTACTGTAGTGCAGCGGTGTCCACTCTGTGCAGTGATGAGGCAGTGACCCAGGAAAGTTCAAGTAGTTTAATGTCCAAGCTCACAAAATAAACAGCGCATGGTATCTTCCGGATCGCAACAGGGAAACAAAACAGTACAAATCCGAGACCTGTTGCCGTGGGCAACTTCACCGCCATGTACGCTGAAGAGTGAAGGCCTTTTGGCTCTGCTTGGCTCCGTGTTGCTGACGGTCTGCAGAGTTTTCTGCTCTACAGGTTTGCAAAACAAGTCTGACACACCCAACCCTTTGCTGAAGTTACAAGGAACTTGAGGACGTGGGCCACTTATAATACCTGGCCAGAAGGAAGCGGACCGCCCCACTACCATCCTGTAGTCTGCTTCAAAAATTAAAGTCAATGGCAGGTTTTCTTAAATCTGCCTTGGGCAAGTAGCTTGCCCAAAACCAACACTTATTATTATTTTGCATTGCAATCACAGCTATGCCTGTGACTGCAATGCACTCCCGCGGCTTCAATACAGTTCTGTGTGCATCCTGGGGAACACATAGTGACCCTCGCATATAACATCGGTCACTGCCTCACAGTACCAAGACTAAAATCCAATCTCCTGCTTTAAAGGAGAATACCGTGGCCTCTCTGTTATAGGCGCGGCTCTGCGCCGCCTGAGCATCCACTAAATACTCCTTTACGATAGGCATGACCGCTGCGAACCAGTCTTGCATATTGGCCACATGCTGTATTACAGTGGGTATGGAAAGTATTCAGACCCCTTTAAATTTTTCACTCTTTGTTCATTGCAGCCATTTGGTAAATTCAAAAAAGCTCATTTTATTTCCCATTAATAAACACTCTGCACCCCATCTTGACTGGAAAAACAAACAGAAATGTAGAAATTTTTGCAAATTTAATAAAAAAGAAAATCTGAAATATCACAGGGTCATAAGTATTCAAACCCTTTGCTCAGACACACATTTAAGTCACATGCTGTCCATTTCCTTGTGATCCTCCTTGAGATGGTTCTACTCCTTCATTGGAGTCCAGCTGTGTTTAATTAAACTGATAGGACTTGATTTGGAAAGGTGTAAGCGGGACAGAGGACAGTTTTTTCCCTGCTAGTGTGGCACCCCAGGAGTTCGGGTACCACAGTGGTATTGTCTTCCTTTCGGAGAGGGTGGTGCCATGCCTGGAAACGAGGAGGATCCCTTTAACAGGTAATCTGTACATGCAACATGTTCTGACTCCAGGCCAGAAGGGGAGCTCTGAACCCGGTTTCAGGGGAGCTGCCCTAGTTCTACGTTCTGGCTTGGAGGAGGAGTTAGGTAGTCTGTAGCAGACAGTGAAGGAGGAAGGAGCAGTGGAGAAGTGAGGAGCTGGAGGGGAGCTGCGACTGGGCTTCCTCCACGCTGAAGCGCAGGAACTGGATACCAGGAGTCCAAGGCTGTGTGGGACTGTATGCCCCACAGAAGAAATCAGAGGGCAGGAGATTGAAAGTTACTTGCCCACATCTACACCCGAAGGCACAGCAGCACCCAGAGCCCGGAGTCACAGTAAATAGACACCTGTAAAAAGGCTCGCGCTGCCTGCTATACAGGTACTGTCCTAGGACACAGAGAGAGAGAGAGAGGACCTTGTAAGAAGCCATAGGCAACAAGGGAAGCACCTTACAGCGCAGCAAGGAAGGCTCCTAATCCCACCTGGCTAAGGGGATTCCTAATCGTTTCCAGGCTACCTGGACCTCACCATCACCTGTTACCGGTACCCTGGACTGTAGCCATAAACCACCAGTAAGGGCATGTTCACACGTTGCGGATTTTACCACGGATCAGCAGCATTTTTGACATTGTGGATCTGCAGCAGTTTTCTATGTGGTTTACAGTGCCATGTAAACCTATGGAAAACCCAATCCGCTGTGCACATGCTGCGGAAAAAAAAAATGCAGAAACGCAGCATTGTTTTTTCCGCAGTGTCACGATTCACACCGTGACTGTCACCAATTGTCACGATCCCTTAGCCGTGGCCCGCAGTTTGTCACGAAAATCCACAGGGATTCCCGACCACTGCCACCATTAGGTCACGGATTGGGGTGACTTTAGACCAGCAGACGGCTATCACATGTGCAGGGGGGCTTATCCTCGTTATCCCTCTACTGCCACAATGTGATTAAAAAAAACACACACAATGCTATTGACCTCTTAGTTTACAGCAGGGGCTTATTTTAGGTATCCCACTGCTCTTCAATATACCATGAACTGCAGGGATTTGTGTATCCCGCTTACAGTTCCACTTAACACTTGCAGCTCTCTGGCACCCCCCTTACTCTCAGGTCAGATTAGGTACTGCACCTAGGGTAATTAGTCGCCAGAAAGGCTGCCTGCTATGTACTGGCTATTGGGCGCGCTGCAGCGACGCGATAACTACTCCCACGCAGGCAGGAACAATAATTATCAAGCTGCAGTCGCTGAAACAACACCCCAAAAGTCTGCACACGGTAAGCTGCCATCAGCTCCGATCAAACGGGTCCGGAGCTAACCCAAAACAGTAGCGTAATTTCCCTTCAAGAGACAGGGTACGTTTTTAGAGCAGGGAGGAAGAACTAGCATTAAATATTATACTCCAGAAAGGTTAGGCAGTGATTTATCAAAATTATACAAAGATGTTACAAATGAGACAATTGCAACTTTGTACAAGGTAATTATGAAAATAAAAGGATTAAAGGAAGAAAAGATAACTCACATGTTCTTAGTTCATATCAGTTCAGGCAAACACCATGCTAGTGGGAGGGGCTCCCAAAAATCCCAATGCATGAGGTACAGCTCTTCAGGTCAGACCCACATGTTCTTCCAGCAACAGACTCCTGCTGGAGTCCGGCCAAAACAGTTATAGCTTAACCTGGTGACATCACCAAAAAGGCTGGCTATCCCAGTCCCTCCTCTCTCTGCATTCTGACTAAGTATAAGCTAAATCTTTCTAAGACTTGTAATTCCGCTGCTGAACATATCATAGTCCTGACAAACCCAGCATTCATCTCAGATTACCGTGGGCTTTCTAAGGAGATCAAATATGTCCTATTATTTACAGAGCAATCCCTACTTCTTCACCCGATGGAGTTAGACGCTGATGCTTAGAGTGATGGGTAGATCCTCCGAGTGTGATTATGACGATATATTTTTGTGTTCGTATTTTAAATCGTTTGCCTAATATCTTACAAAAATGGAACAAAGGACCGCATGGTTCTAGAGACTTAGAATCCAGTTCTTGCTGAAGGAAGCTTCTACCTGGTCGTAAACATTCCTTTAGGCAATAAAACGCTCTTCCCCCATGTACATTGGCAAGGCATGCTCAACTCTGAAGTAAAAGAGAAGGGGGGTTTCTTAGCCCACATCCTGGGCTGACAAGAGAAACTAAACTTATATGATATTTCATACCATATCGTGACACGCAGCATGTCAATTCTTTGTGCAGATCTGCAGCGTTTCTGCACCCATAGACTTGCCTTGAGTCGGGAACATCCGCAGCAAAACCGCAGATGTAAAAAAGATCTGCAGTTTAGCTGCGGGGGAAACAATGCAGATCGGGAGGAGGGAAGTGTGTGGGCAGATTGTGGGCAGAGACTGTGCGTTCATGTGTGTGTGCCGGCGGGGTCTGCAGGCTGTCCATGAGTCTGCCGGGGCTGTCGGGGGGTCTGTGCGGGGCTGTCGGGGGTCTGCCGTGGCTGTCGGGGGTCTGTGCGGGGCTGTCGGGGGTCTGTGCGGGGCTGCCAGGGGGTCTGCCGGGGCTGTCGGGGGTCTGTGCGGGGCTGTGTGTGTCTGTGTGTGTGTGTGCGTGCAGGCATCGTCCGATGGGATTACAAGTCCCATCGGGCTATGCCTGCTGCAGTGACAGTGATTGACACATTAGCCAATGATGGGGCAGTAGTAGTTCCATCATCTGGCTAATGAGTTGAATGTACAAAAAAAAACAAACATACACATATAAAGTACATACAACATACAACATACAGTACATACAACATATGACATACAGTACATACAACATATAACATACAGTACATACAACATACAACATATGACATGCACAGCATACTACATATAATATATGACATACAGAATCTACTACATACAACAGTACATACAACATATGACATACAGTACATACAACATACAGTACATACAACATATGACATACAGAGCATACAACAGTACATACAACATATAACATATAGTACATACAACATAAAGTACATACAACATATGACATACGGTACATACAACATACAGTACATATAACATATAACATACAACATACAGGTCATACAACATACGACATACAGAACATACAACATACAGTACATACAACATAGAACATTACATACAACATATGATATAAGGTACATACAACATACAACAGACCATACAACATGACATACATTACATACGACACACAACAGAACATACAACATATAGCACATACAACAGTACATACAACATATGACATACAATACATACAACAGAACATACAAGATACAGTACATACAACACATACATATAGACATACAGTACATACACAACACATACAGTACATACAACATAGAGTACATACTCACCATCACCTTGATCCCCGAAGCCATTGCTCACCTGTAAAAAAATATTAAAATAATAAACAAACAATATACTCCCTGTGTCCGCAGATATCCAATTAATACAAGTGTCCCACTATGATCTCTGTTATGGACCTGGTGGTTAGGAGCACCCGGAATGACCTGATGAGTAAACTAGTAATCGGAACAAGCTCTGGGAAAGTGGGAACTCTGCTGACCGCAAACTCTATGTTACAGACGCTGCTCTCCTGCGGCGCCGCTCTCACCGCTCTGTCTCCAGCGCTGCCCTCCTGCGTCCTCGCTCCTCCGCTGTACTGCCCGGGTCCCACCGCACTCACCGCTCAGCTCCGGCGCCTGTGTCCTCTCGTCCCCGGCAAGCCATTTCCGGGTTTGATCGCTCCTCTGTTTCCCCTGCACTTCCGGTGGCCAGGTCCTCTGCAGGTATTCCTTCTTCGCGCAGGCGCTCTAGCTTCCCTCAGGGTCGCAGGCTCAGCGTCTCCATTACTCCTCCCTGAGCTCGTCCTTTCTCATCCAATCCCGTTCCTGCCCCTACTTTAAAAGGAAGTCTCTCCTGCTTCCCGGTGCCTGATTGTTTTAGCACCTCTGCTATTGCGTCTGGCCCTCTGTAGTTTCCCTGCCCAGTGTTCGCACTCCGTTCTTGTCCGTGCTACGTTCCCTTCAGTTCCCCTACCTCCTTGGTTGTTACTTACCTGTTCCTGTTGTTTATCTATGGTTTTTGTTCTGTTTTTTCCCTCAGTGCTTGCTCCGTTCCCGGCCTCACTGTTATCCAGGTTTTGCCTCTGCTTCCCGTGTTCCTCTCCTGTATCCAGTCTCCTTTAGTCTCTCTTCCTGGAGCCATCCCTCTTGGTATCTCACCGTGGGTAAGTGACCTCTGGGCTTGCTCCTTGCGGTCCCTGTATAGGGATCGTTCTCACCTAGGCCGCTCGCTCAGGGGTAGGTCCCCCACGGTCCAGAGGGTCCACTCTTGTTTCCTTTAGTCCGCTACACTCTACTGCTATCACACACACTAGAAATAGCCGTGGAGCGTACCTAACTCTCCCTAGACGCCTCTTCACAGCCTAAGAGCTAACTACCCCTAAAGATAGAAATAGAGCCTAACCTTGCCTCAGAGAAATTCCCCAAAGGTAAAGGCAGCCCCCCACATATATTGACTGTGAGTTAAGAGGAAAGTCACAAACACAGGAATGAAACAGGTTTTAGCAAAGGAGGCCAGACTTCACTAAACAGTCAGAGGATAGAAAAGGGAACTTTGCGGTCAGCACAAAAGACTACAAAAACCACGCAGAGTAAGCAAAAAGACTCCCCACACCGACTCACGGTGTGGAGGTGCCACTCTGCACCCCAGAGCTTCCAGCTAGCAAGGGAATATCATGATAGCAAGCTGGACTAGAAATTAGCAGTACTAAGAAATATATTCAGGAAGCAGTAACAACAAATGAACTAGCAAAGACTTAGCTTCTGCTGGAGTAGACAGGTCCTCAGAGAAGTCCAAGAGAGATCTGAACCAATACTGATACATTGACAGCTGGCATGAAGTAACGATCTGAGTAGAGTTAAATAGGGAAGCCAGCCAAACAGTAAACGAGGTCAGCTGAGAAAGCAAACCTCAGAGACCAGCAGTTCCGCTCAAAGCCACCAGAGGGAGTCCAAGAGCAGAACTAACCAAAGTACCATTCATGACCACAGGAGGGAGTCCGAGAACGGAATTCACAACAGTACCCCCCCCCCTTTGAGGAGGGGTCACCGAACCCTCACCAGGGCCCCCAGGCCGATCAGGACGAGCCAAATGAAAAGCACGAACTAAATCGGCAGCGTGGACATCGGAGGCAACAACCCAGGAATTATCCTCCTGACCATAGCCCTTCCACTTAACCAGGTACTGAAGCTTCCGTCTGGAAATACGAGAATCCAAAATTTTTTCCACCACATACTCCAACTCCCCCTCAACCAACACCGGGGCAGGAGGATCAACGGAGGGAACCATAGGCGCCACGTACCTCTGCAACAACGACCTATGGAACACATTATGGATGGCAAAAGAAGCTGGAAGGACCAAATGAAATGAGACAGGGTTGAGAATTTCAGAAATCTTATAAGGACCAATGAAACGAGGCTTAAACTTAGGAGAAGAAACCTTCATAGGAACATAACGAGAAGATAACCAAACCAAATCCCCAACACGAAGTCGGGGACCAACACAACGACGGCGGTTAGCGAAACGTTGAGCCTTCTCCTGGGACAACGTCAGATTGTCCACTACGTGAGTCCAAATTTGCTGCAACCTGTCCACCACAGAATTCACACCAGGACAGTCAGAAGGCTCAATCTGCCCCGAAGAAAAACGAGGATGAAAACCAGAATTGCAAAAAAAAGGCGAAACCAAAGTAGCCGAACTAGCCCGATTATTAAGGGCGAACTCAGCCAATGGCAAGAAGGTCACCCAATCATCCTGATCAGCAGAAACAAAGCATCTCAGATAGGTTTCCAAAGTCTGGTTGGTTCGTTCGGTTTGGCCATTTGTTTGAGGATGGAAAGCCGAAGAAAAAGACAAATCAATGCCCATCTTAGCACAAAAGGACCGCCAAAACCTAGAGACAAACTGGGAACCTCTGTCCGACACAATGTTCTCCGGAATGCCATGCAAATGAACCACATGTTGAAAAAATAATGGCACCAAATCAGAGGAGGAAGGTAATTTAGGCAAGGGTACCAAATGGTCCATCTTAGGAAAGCAATCACAAACCACCCAGATGACAGACATCCTTTGAGAGACAGGAAGATCTGAAATAAAATCCATGGAAACATGCGTCCAAGGCCTTTTCGGGACTGGCAAGGGCAAAAGCAACCCACTGGCACGAGAACAGCAGGGCTTAGCCCGAGCACAAGTCCCACAGGACTGCACAAAAGAACGCACATCCCGAGACAAGGAAGGCCACCAAAAGGACCTAGCCACCAAATCTCTGGTCCCAAAAATCCCAGGATGACCAGCCAACACTGAGCAATGAACCTCAGAAATAACTCTGCTAGTCCATCTATCAGGGACAAATAGTTTCTCCGCTGGACAACGGTCAGGTCTATCAGCCTGAAACTCCTGCAGCACCCGCCGCAAATCAGGGGAGATGGCAGACAGAACTACCCCCTCTTTGAGAATACCAGCCGGCTCAGGGACTCCCGGAGAATCAGGCACAAAACTCTTAGAAAGGGCATCCGCCTTCACATTCTTAGAACCTGGAAGGTATGAGACCACAAAATCGAAACGGGAGAAAAACAGCGACCATCGAGCCTGTCTAGGATTCAACCGCTTGGCAGACTCGAGATAAGTCAGATTTTTGTGATCCGTCAAGACCACCACGCGGTGCTTGGCTGCCTCAAGCCAATGTCGCCACTCCTCGAATGCCCACTTCATAGCTAGCAGCTCCCAATTGCCAACATCATAATTACGCTCAGCAGGCGAAAACTTTCTAGAAAAGAAGGCACATGGCTTCATCACAGAGCCATCAGAACTTCTTTGAGACAAAACAGCCCCTGCTCCAATCTCAGAAGCATCAACCTCGACCTGAAAAGGGAGCGAAACATCTGGCTGACACAACACAGGGGCCGAAGAAAAAGGACGTTTCAGCTCCTGAAAAGCCTCAATGGCCGCAGAGGACCAATTCGCCACATCAGCATCTTTCTTTGTCAAATCAGTCAAAGGTTTAACCACACTAGAAAAATTAGCGATGAAGCGACGGTAAAAATTAGCAAAGCCCAGGAATTTCTGGAGGCTCTTCACAGATGTAGGTTGAGTCCAATCATAAATGGCCTGAACTTTAACAGGGTCCATCTCGATAGTAGAAGGGGAAAAAATGAAGCCCAAAAAGGAAACCTTCTGAACTCCGAAGAGACATTTAGACCCCTTCACAAACAAGGAATTAGCACGAAGGATCTGGAGTACCATTCTGACCTGTTTCACATGAGATACCCAATCATCCGAAAAGACCAAAATATCATCCAAATATACAATCATGAATCTATCCAGATACTCTCGGAAGATGTCATGCATAAAGGACTGAAACACAGATGGAGCATTTGAAAGCCCGAATGGCATTACCAGGTACTCAAAATGGCCCTCGGGCGTATTAAATGCTGTTTTCCATTCATCGCCCTGTTTAATACGCACAAGGTTATACGCCCCTCGAAGATCTATCTTGGTGAACCAACTAGCCCCCTTAATCCGAGCAAACAAATCAGACAGCAGAGGCAAAGGGTACTGAAATTTGACCGTGATCTTATTGAGTAGGCGGTAATCTATACAGGGTCTCAGAGAACCATCCTTCTTGGCCACAAAAAAGAACCCTGCTCCCAACGGTGATGAAGACGGGCGAATATGCCCTTTCTCCAAGGACTCCTTTATATAACTCCGCATAGCGGCGTGCTCTGGCACTGATAAATTGAAAAGTCGGCCCTTAGGAAACTTACTACCAGGAATCAAATTTATAGCACAATCACAATCCCTATGAGGGGGTAGGACACTGGATTTGGGCTCATCAAATACATCCTGGTAATCCGACAGAAACTCAGGGACTTCAGAAGGAGTGGAAGCAGAAATTGACACCAACGGAACATCGCCATGTACCCCTTGACAACCCCAACTAGACACAGACATTGATTTCCAATCCAATACTGGATTATGAACCTGTAGCCAAGGCAAACCCAACACGACCACATCATGCAAATTATGCAACACCAAAAAGCGAATATCTTCCTGATGTGCAGGAGCCATGCACATGGTCAACTGAGTCCAGTACTGAGGTTTATTCTTGGCCAACGGCGTGGCATCAATTCCCCTTAATGGAATAGGATACTGCAAAGGCTCCAAGAAAAAACCACAGCGCCTGGCAAACTCCAAGTCCATCAAATTCAGGGCAGCGCCTGAATCCACAAATGCAATAATAGAGTAGGATGACAAAGAGCAAATCAGAGTAACAGACAAAAGAAATTTAGGCTGTACAGTACCAATGATGACAGACCTAGCGAACCGCTTAGTGCGCTTAGGACAATCAGAGATAGCATGAGTGGGGTCACCACAGTAAAAACACAGCCTATTCGGACGTCTGTGTTCTTGCCGTTCAGTTCTGGTCAAAGTTCTATCACATTGCATAAGCTCAGGCCTCTGCTCAGAGGACACCGCCAAATGGTGCACAATTTTGCGCTCACGCAAACGCCGATCAATTTGGATGGCCAAGGACATTGATTCATTCAGACCAGCAGGCGTGGGGAATCCCACCATAACATCCTTAAGGGCTTCAGAAAGACCCTTCCTAAAAATTGCTGCCAGGGCACCCTCATTCCATTGAGTAAGCACAGACCATTTTCTAAACTTCTGACAATATATCTCTGCTTCATCCTGACCCTGACACAAAGCTAGCAAGATTTTCTCTGCCTGATCCACTGAATTCGGTTCGTCATAAAGTAATCCAAGCGCCAGAAAAAACGCATCTACATTAAGCAATGCAGGATCTCCTGGCGCAAGGGAGAATGCCCAGTCTTGAGGGTCGCCACGCAACAAAGAAATAATAATTTTTACTTGCTGAATGGGGTCACCAGAGGAGCGGGGTTTCAAAGCAAGAAACAGTTTACAATTATTTTTGAAATTCAGAAACTTAGATCTATCCCCAGAAAACAAATCAGGAATTGGAATTCTAGGCTCTAACATCGGATTCTGAACTACATAATCTTGAATGCTTTGTACTCTTGCAGTGAGATGATCCACACAAGAGGACAGACCTTGAATATCCATATCTACACCTGAGACCTGAACCACCCAGAGATTAAGGGGAGACAAAACACACTGCAAAGAAAACAAAATGGGTTCAGAACTTCTCTTATCCCTCTTTTGAGATGCATTAACACTTTGTTGGCCAGCTGTACTGTTATGGACCTGGTGGTTAGGAGCACCCGGAATGACCTGATGAGTAAACTAGTAATCGGAACAAGCTCTGGGAAAGTGGGAACTCTGCTGACCGCAAACTCTACTCCTATCACACACACTAGAAATAGCTGTGGAGCGTACCTAACTCTCCCTAGACGCCTCTTCACAGCCTAAGAGCTAACTACCCCTAAAGATAGAAATAGAGCCTAACCTTGCCTCAGAGAAATTCCCCAAAGGTAAAGGCAGCCCCCCACATATATTGACTGTGAGTTAAGAGGAAAGTCACAAACACAGGAATGAAACAGGTTTTAGCAAAGGAGGCCAGACTTCACTAAACAGTCAGAGGATGAAAAGGGAACTTTGCGGTCAGCACAAAAGACTACAAAAATCACGCAGAGTAAGCAAAAAGACTCCCCGCACCGACTCACGGTGTGGAGGTGCCACTCTGCACCCCAGAGCTTCCAGCTAGCAAGGGAATATCATGATAGCAAGCTGGACTAGAAATTAGCAGTACTAAGAAATATGTTCAGGAAGCAGTAACAACAAATGAACTAGCAAAGACTTAGCTTCTGCTGGAGTAGACAGGTCCTCAGAGAAGTCCAAGAGAGATCTGAACCAATACTGATACATTGACAGCTGGCATGAAGTAACGATCTGAGTAGAGTTAAATAGGGAAGCCAGCCAAACAGTAAACGAGGTCAGCTGAGAAAGCAAACCTCAGAGACCAGCAGTTCCGCTCAAAGCCACCAGAGGGAGTCCAAGAGCAGAACTAACCAAAGTACCATTCATGACCACAGGAGGGAGTCCAAGAACGGAATTCACAACAGATCTCCCGTGGAAAGCAGCCACATTAGCTGATGCAACCACTCTCGGGGGCTCCAGAATACAATGACGGAAGGTTTCCTTCTGCATTGTATCCCTCCGCCTCTGTGAGAAATAGTTCTTACTCTCACTTGTGGCACTGCTGTGTGGGAAAATTCCCACACAGCTTTGCCATAAAGTGAGACCAATGAAGTCAGGTAACCTCTTCAGTGATGCACTGCAGGAGCCATTGTCTCCTGTCAGTGTGTCACTGGAGGCCCTATAGAGCAGTGACATCACCTGATATCACTGTTCTATAGGGGAGGTCGTCGTGGGACACTCATTATTAATTGGACTACGGCGGAAAGTGAGTATATGGTTGGTTTATTATTTTTAATTTTTTGCAGGCGATTGAGTATGGTAAGTATGGTGAAATTAAGAATGTTAAAATACTTTTTTCTGGCTGTGTTTTTTTAACTCTTTCACTGCTATAGGATTAGTAATGGATAGGCGTCTTATTGACGCCTCTCCATTACTATCTGGGCTTAATGTCACCTTACATTAGCAAGGTGACATTAACCCCTTATTGCCCATATCCCACAGCTACAAGGGAGTTAGAAGAGAGGGGCTAAGTGCTGGAAGTGGTGCATCTCATGGATGCGCCATTTTTGGGGCGGCTGGTACTTTTAGCCGGGGGAATAAAATATCCATGGCCCCTTTCTAGGCTATTTTTAGCCAGTAAAGGCTACGCAGACAGCTGCGGACTGATATTCATAGCCTGGGAAGGGGCCATGGGTATTAATTCCTTTCCCAGGCTACAAATATTGGCCCCCGGACTTCGTCATTCCACCTCTGGCGCAGAAAATTGCCAATTTTTTCAGTTTTTTGGTTTTTTTTAAATTAAACGTTCATTAATCAACATCGGCCTTGCTATTATATATCTATGGATAAATCTATATATCTATAGATGGATATCTATGGATATATCTATAGATATATCTATAGATATAACTATGGCTATATCTATAGATATAACTATGGATATATCTATCTATAGATATATTTATAGATAGATAGATATATCTATAGATACATAGATATATCTATCCATATATCTATCTGGCTACTTTCACACATCAGGGTTTTGCTGTCAGGCACAATCCGGCGAGTGTTGAAAAAAATAGATTTTTTTTCTCATAGAGTTGTATTAGCGCCGGATTGCACCTGATAGCCACACGTTTCATCCGTTTTTTGCCGGATCCCTCAAAAAAGCTGTTTCCGGCGGACGGGGAAAACATACAGAGGAACGTTTTTTCTGTCCGGCGAAAAAACTTCCAGTGACTGATCCGGCGGAAAACATATGAAACTGAGAAGTGAAACGATGAATCCGGCCTCCGAATCAAGTTTTTCATGCTTTTTTCCATTCAAATCATGCACATCCGTTTTTTCAAAAATTCGCCGGATCCTGCCTGATGGAAAAAAACTGATGTGTGAAAGTAGCCTAACTATCCAAATATCTATCTACATCTATCCATAGATAGATCTATCCATAGATCTATCTATTCATACATATATCTATAGATACATAGATCTATCTATTCATACAGTATATATATATAGATCTATCTACAGTATATGTAGATCTATCTATATATCTATCTATCTATCTCATTCCTTCGATAGATAGATAGATAGATAGATAGATAGATAGATAGATAGATAGATAGATAGACAGATAGATAGACAAAAAGAAATAGAAAAAACAGCACAGTTAAGAGGTAGGGTGCAGACTCCTCACAGGTACATACCAGTCCTAGTGTGCAGCCTAAACTTTTTTGGATAAGTAGATAGATAGATAGATAGATAGATAGATAGATAGATAGATAGATAGATAGATAGAAGGAATGAGATAGATATATCTATTCATATATCTATCTATAGATATATCTATGGATAGATGTAGATAGATATATGGATAGTTAGATAGATATATGGATATAGATTTATCTATCCATATATATCTATCTACATCTATCCATAGATATATCTATAGATAGATATATCTATCTCATTCCTTCTATCTATCTATCCCATTCCCTCCATCTATCTATCTATCTATCTGTCGATTAGATAGAAGGAATGAGATAGATACATAGATAGATAGATGATAGATATAATAGATAGATCGAAGGAATGAGATAGATAGATGATAGAATAGATTGATAGAAGGAATGAGCTAGATAGATAGAAGGAATGAGATAGATAGATGATAGATAGAATAGATAGAAGGAATGAGCTAGATAGATAGAAGGAATGAGATAGATGATAGATAGAATAGATAGATAGAAGGAATGAGATAGATCATAGAATAGATAGAAGAAATGAGATAGATGATAGCTAGAATAGATAGAAGGAATGAGCTAGATAGATAGCTAACAGATAGATCTATAGATAGATAATATCTATCGATCTATGTATAGATCTATCTATAGATCTATCTGTCATCTATCTATCTAGCTCATTCCTTCTATTTATCTATCTATTCTTATCTATTCTATCATCTATCTATCTCATTCCTTCTATCTATCTATTCTATCATCTATCTATCTCATTCCTTCTATCTACCTATCTATTCCATTCCTTCTATCTATCTATCTATCTATCGATAGAAGGAATGATTGATAGATAGATAGATAGACAGATAGATAGATGATAGAATAGATAGATGATAGATAGAATAAATAGATAGAAGGAATGAGCTAGATAGATGACAGCTAGATCTATAGATAGCTAATATCTATCGATCTATGTATAGATCTATCTATCTATAGATCTATCTGTCATCTATCTATCTGTCTATCTCATTCCTTCTACCTATTGTAAAGCTGCAGTAGCATCGTACGCAGTGAAGAATCAGTGACCCACAAATTCAAACACGAAAGTCTCTTTTAATGTGTTTCTTCACAGCATTAAAGTCCAATTCACATAAATGCATATAACTTCAGTGGATAATATCAGTGACCAGTTTACACCGGTTCAAAGCAATACATATCACATGGCTTTAGATTTGTGGTCGCTAAACAGGCCAGACTTCCCTTGTCCAGTTTCCCTGGGTGACCGCACGCCATCTCACAGTCTCTATATGTCTCCATACACACAGCCTCATATGTTGCAGACACTACACATGCCAGCCCTCCTCTGACTAGTTCTCGTGGGTGTCCTGCATCGCTATATCACAGTCTCTTTACAGACTCTTTACTCACACAGTCGTACACAGTTCAGGATATCCTCCGGATAGCAGCCGGGCACCATATCCACCTGTTTGCAATCGTTGCACATGCTAGTCCTCTTTCGGGCACAGGACATCCACCTCCGGGCACAGGACTGTCCACCTCCGACTCCTTCGGGAACAGAACATCCACCTCCGGGCACAGGACTGTCCACATCCGAGACCAGTACCATGGACGACTTGCAACTCTGTGTACGCTGCGGGTGCCAGGCTATTCAGCTGCCCTGGGTGCTGGCTCTGCTGGCCTCCATGCACTCTGCAGACCAGCACACACCAGACTGACACTGACGTGCACCTCGCACACCTGACACGACCTGACACACCCATACCCCATACTGCAGGGTTTTTAAACACGCACAAACCTGTGGCCTTCAGCCACCTGAAAAACCTGGACTGGAAATCCGTGACTGTCATGCACACCTATGGACTTCATCCGTCTGCATGCACATTCTGGGGAGAACAAACAGCGCCCCCTAGCTGTATCAGAGGCCACAGCCTCACACTATCAATTTTCTATCTATATTTATATCTATCTATTATCTATCATCTGTCTATCTGTCTATCTATCTGTCTATCTATCTATCTTTATATCTATTATCCAGAAAAACGAAGGCAGCACTCCAATAGAAAAAATATGTATAATTTATTGGCCCATGTGCGACGTTTCAGAAAGGTCCACATCCAGGCCCATGTGGCTTGAGAAAGGTCCACATCCTATACTGAAATGTCGCACATGGGCCAATAAATTATACATATTTTTTCTCTTGGAGTGCTGCCTTCGTTTTTCTGGATAATAGCATGGAAGGATTTTTTGCACCCTTTGTTTTCTTTTGGTGCTGCTTTTTGTTTTCTTTTTCTATATTTATATCTATCTATTATCTATATTTATAACTATCTATCTATCTATCTATCTGTGTGTGTAATGGAGTGTGGGTTGGACAAATGTAAAAGAGGAGGTTGGACAAGAAATTACATCACACATTTTTTTTTTGTTCAATAATACATCTTTATTTAGCTTTCAAAAACGCATATAAAAACGCATCAAAGATGTGCAAAAAACGCATCAAAACCGCGCAAAAAATGCATCAAAAACGCCCCTCCGGTTTCTGCCAAGAGATGCAGATTCAGTGCAGAAAAATCCGCGGCAAATCTGCAACGTGTGCACATACTCTAAATAGGTAAAGAGACTTCAACCTTGTGTCCTCTGATTCTTTCTGGAACCACACCATCTTTGCCTATTACACTGGGAGCCCTGAGGACCCAGCTTCACCTGTGGGAAGCCATACCATACTTGCTGCAGTTCCATCACCCCCAAGGACCCCTTTAAGCAGCATCGGTTATCCCTGACTGAATACCACAGGCGGCGTTACGAACACTCTTTATTCAAATAACCCCTTTAAAGTCCTTTCCTTTTACTTGGACGCCCAGGGCCACGGACCGGGTCACTGCCACCGTGACCACCCCTTTAACTACCTCCGGCCACAGAGCCCTAGCGGGTGCTCCACTAGCCTTACATCTGCTTCAGTGTCCCTGGAAGTGCTGATACTCCGCATATACTTGGTAGATGCTATATGTTCAATGATGTATGTTTAATATATATCTACACTCACCGGCCACTTTATTAGGCACACCTGTCCAACTTCTTGTTAACACTTAATTTCTAATCAGCCAATCACATGGCGGCAACTCAGTGCATTTAGGCATGTAGACATGGTCAAGACAATCTCCTGCAGTTCAAACCGAGCATCAGTATGGGGAAGAAAGGTGATTTGAGTGCCTTTGAATGTGGCATGGTTGTTGGTGCCAGAAGGGCTGGTCTGAGTATTTCAGAAACTGCTGATCTACTGGGATTTTCACGCACAACCATCTCTAGGGTTTACAGAGAATGGTCCGAAAAAGAAAAAAAATCCAGTGAGCGGCAGTTCTGTGGGCGGAAATGCCTTGTTGATGCCAGAGGTCAGAGGAGAATGGGCAGACTGGTTCGAGCTGATAGAAAGGCAACAGTGACTCAAATCGCCACCCGTTACAACCAAGGTAGGCCTAAGAGCATCTCTGAACGCACAGTGCGTCGAACTTTGAGGCAGATGGGCTACAGCAGCAGAAGACCACACTGGGTACCACTCCTTTCAGCTAAGAACAGGAAACTGAGGCTACAATTTGTACAAGCTCATCGAAATTGGACAGTAGAAGATTGGAAAAACGTTGCTTGGTCTGATGAGTCTCGATTTCTGCTGCGACATTCGGATGGTAGGGTCAGAATTTGGCGTAAACAACATGAAAGCATGGATCCATCCTGCCTTGTATGGAGCATCTTTGGGATGTGCAGCCGACAAATCTGCGGCAACTGTGTGATGCCATCATGTCAATATGGACCAAAATCTCTGAGGAATGCTTCCAGCACCTTGTTGAATCTATGCCACGAAGAATTGAGGCAGTTCTGAAGGCAAAAGGGGGTCCAACCCGTTACTAGCATGGTGTACCTAATAAAGTGGCCGGTGAGTGTATATATTGTGAAGTCTTATAATTAGTGTTGAGCATTCCGATACCGCAAGTATCGGATATCAGCCGATATTCGCAGTATCGGAATTCCGATACTGAGTTCCGATACTTTCAGTATATCGGATACCGGAATCGGAAGTTCCCATAATGCAAAAAGCCAGTTTCATTTAATTCAGCCAATGAGGAATCATTAGAAGTGTGGGCACATCCTGTTCTGCATGTTAGGCATGTCACTACTGGCATGGCTGTGATTGGCTGCTGAAATGATGTCATGATGCACTATAAAAGTTGCCGCCGCCATTTTGGGTTCACTCTGCTGTAAATTCAGTTAAGGACAGGACGCTGCTGTTCTGACTGAGGGATAGTTTGAGATAGTGATTTGCTTCATTGTGCTTTACCCAGGCTAATTTAGCAACCGCTGTGTGAGAACCTTGTTGTTGCCTTGCAGCACTGTTCACGGCTGTCTGCAAGGTCTCTGTGTGAGTGCAGCTCACTCTGTAGTCTGGTCTGCAGCCACCACTGGTTGTAGTAAGCTCAGCATGCGTCACTGCCTCATACTGTTCCATTGTCCTTTTTTTCAATTACTGCTGCCTGCTGCACATTTTTTCAAATTTATCCTATTAGTGGCTTTCCATCCATATCCTGCTAGATTGTGGAAAAACACTATATAGGATTACATAGAAGAGCTTTCTTTGGCCTTGCAGCGCCGTTCACGGCTGTCTGCACGGTCTCTGTGTGAGTGCAGCTCACTCTGTAGTCTGTTATGCGAAGAAAAAAAAAAAAAGTTTATGAAGTTCACCAAACACTCCACTTTACAGTTGTGTAGGCCACATTAGCTCATATTAAAGTCTAGTCCACACTTGATAAAATTAGTGTTTCATATACCTGTTAGCAGCTGTTCAGCAATAAGCACACTAAGCCCTTAGTACTTTTCTGCCTATCTTTATCAGTCTACCAAGATGAAGAAGGCAGGGAGTAAGGCACGTGGGCATGCAGGTGGAGCAGGGAGAGGACGTGGGGATTCTGTGCCTGTCGCGGGCACCGGTGACTCATCATCCCCCAGTTTTAGCAGGGAACAGTCCTTCATGCGCAGCTTTGTAGGAGCTCGCCGTACCCTGCTGCTGCGGGACGAACAAATTGAAGCCGTTGTCGGATGGATGGCAGCTAACGCATCGACTTCAATTAGTGCCACATCCTCTCAGGCACAGAGCACTGAAGAGCACCCATCTGTCTCTTCACCACCTGCCAAATTGCCCAGGCAGTCAGAGAGCCCAGGACAGGAGCTATCTCTACTTCTGTTCTCTGAATCTCTTGGCTTGGAAAGAGGGGGCCAGCCAAGCAGCATTCGAGAAATGAAAGAAGAGCCAGTATGCAGTGATGCCCAACTGCTTTGTCTCTCTGAATCTGAAGAAGCGGGTGGGCCAGTGCCTCCGGTCAGCACACCTCAATACGAATCTGATGATGATGAGACTCAGGTGCCACTTTCTGGTGCATACTGTGCTGCCGAGACTACCCAGGAGAAGCAGTTGTTGGAAGAGGGTAGTGTAGATGATGAGGTCCTTGACCAATCATGGCGTGAGGTACAGGAAGGTGGTGGGAGCAGCTCTGAGGAAGAGATTCCCCAAATGGCCCAAAGAGGGAGAGGGAGGGGGAAGACTGCGTTGCCTGTAGCCTCCACTTTGGCACCCATTAGGAGCATGCCTCTTCTAAAAGCCAAAACGGGCACTCCCAAGACTTGCAGTGCCTGATCCTTTTTTGACACAGTTGCAGATGACATTTGCTTTCTCAAATGCAAGCTGTGTCATCAGAAAGTCAAAAGAGGGAAAAGTCTCAGCAACCTCAATACCACAAATATGTGGAAACATGTGCGGACCAAGCACGCGGAGGAGTTACAAAAACACACTGAAGACCTAGGCAAACCTACAGCGGCACCTACCACCTCTTCAGGTCATGTTGTAGCCTCTTCCTCCAGCTCACACACAGCTGGTTCGGCTTCCTCACAGGATCACCATGGAAGAACCTCTGGCACTGTTGTCCAGAGACCCAGTGTAATTCCACCCACAGCACCATGTTCCCAGTCATCCTCACACTCCCAGCCCAGTCTAAAGCCATCGGTAGCACAGGCATGGGAGAAAAGGCGGCCATTCTCGGCAAACCACCCCCGAGCACAGGCTCTGAATGCTGGCATTGCAAAACTACTGTCTCTTGAAATGCTGTCATTCAGGCTGGTGGAGACTGACAGCTTCCGTAACTTGATGGCATTGGCAGTCCCAAAATACAACGTGCCCAGCCGCTTTTATTTCAGCAGGCAAGCCGTCCCTGCCCTGCAAAAGCATGTGGAGGGAAACATTAAACATGAGCTACTAAACGCCATCAGTAGCAAGGTCCACCTCACCACCAATGCGTGGGCCAGTCACCATGGACAGGGACGATACCTTTCTCTCACTGCCCATTGGGTAAATGTTGTGGAGCCAGGTACAGATCATGAGAGTGGCGCTGTACGTGTTTTGCCAACTCCAAGGATTGCAGGAAACCAGTCTGTACACAAAGACTCCTCCTCATACGCCAAGTTCCTCTGAATTAGTGCTGCAGGCGCCGTCACAGTCCACCTCCACATGGTTACGACCGATATGAGCACAGCTGTGGCCAAACGTCAACAGGCCATATTGAAATTAATTTCTTTGGGGAATCGAAGCCACACAGCGCAGGAGCTCTGGAATGCCATCAAGTAGGAGAGCTGTTGTGATTCGGTTATTTGGCTCCCCCAGTGGTCGCTTGTGGTACTGGTGTCTTGTGAGCTTTTCACCTGTTTCTATCAGGATGTGGGAGTTTCCTATTTAGCCTTGTTCCTCAGTCATTCCTATGCCGGCCATCAATGTAACCAGAGTCTTTCTGTTGCATGTACCTGCTCCCAGTCTGCTGACCAGCTAAGTTGGACATTTCTGTCCTTAGTCTATTTTTGTATGTTTTGTCCAGTTTGCAGTTATGTGATTCTCTGCAGCTGGAAGCTCTTGTGGGCTGAAATTGCCACTCCGGTGCCATGAGTTGGCACATGAGTTTAAGGTAATTTCAGGATGGTTTTTGATAGGGTTTTGTAGCTGACTGCGAAGTCCACTATTGTATCCTTCTGCTATCTAGTTAGTGGGCCTCGCCGTGCTAAATCTGTTTTCATACTACGTTTGTCTTTTCACCTTAACTCACCGTTATTATATGTGGGGGGCTACTATCTCCTGTGGGGAATTTTCCTCTGGAGGCAAGCCAGGACTGTGTTTCATCTATTAGGGGTAGTTAGTCCTCCGGCTGGTGCGAGACGTCTAGCGAAAACGTAGGCACGTTCCCTGGCTACTATTAGTTGTGTGTATAGGTTTAGCATCGCGGTCAGCTCTAGTTTCCATCACCCGAGAGCTTGTCCGTTTTTCTATGTTTCTGATGTTCCCCTGCCATTGGGAACCATAACAGTATGGCCGGCCTACATGTTTAATCTATGGGCTGAAGCAGGAGAGAAAAAGGAACTGTGTGGAATTTTTTTTTTTTTTTTTTTCTTCTCTGAAGTTGCACTCCAGCTCTAATTGCAGTCTCCTGCTTTCCTCTCCTCTTAACCCCTGAATGGCTCAGATTTTATCTGTTGAAATATGGATCTCCAGAGTCTGGCTACAAATTTGAATAATCTTGCTGCTAAAGTTCAGAATATACAAGATTTTGTTATACATGCTCCTCGGTCTGAACCTAAAATTCCTTTACCAGAGTTTTTCTCCGGAGATCGATCTTGTTTTCTGAATTTTAAATACAATTGTAAATTGTTTCTTTCTCTGAGATCTCACTCTGCTGGAGATCCTGCACAGCAGGTTAAAATAGTGATTTCATTATTGCGGGGTGACCCTCAAAATTGGGCATTTTCATTGGCGCCAGGGGATCCTGCGTTGCTCAATGTGGATGCGTTTTTTCTGGCCTTAGGATTGCTTTATGGGGAACCTCATTTAGAGATACAGGCTGAAAAGGCCTTGATAGCCCTCTCTCAGGGGCAAGATGAAGCCGAAATATATTGCCAAAAATTTCGAAAATGGTCTGTGCTTACTCAGTGGAATGAGTGCGCTCTGGCGGCAAATTTCAGAGAAGGTCTCTCTGATGCCGTAAAACACGTCATGGTGGGGTTTCCTACGCCTACGGGTCTGAATGAGTCCATGACAATGGCTATTCAGATTGATCGGCGTTTACGGGAACGCAAACCTGTGCACCATTTGGCGGTGTCTTCTGAGAGGGTACCAGAGAGTATGCAATGTGATAGTTTTCTGTCCAGAAGCGAACGACAGAATTATAGGCGCAAAAATAAGTTGTGCTTTTATTGTGGGAATTCAACTCATGTTATATCAGCATGCTCAAAACGAACAAACAAAGTTGCTAAATCCTCTGCTATTGGCACTTTGCAGTCCAAGTTTATTTTGTCTGTGACTAGTGTTGAGCGATACCGTCCGATACTTGAAAGTATCGGTATCGGAAAGTATCGGCCGATACCGGCAAAGTATCGGATCCAATCCGATACTGATACCCGATACCAATACAAGTCAATGGGACTCAAGTATCGGACGGTATTCCTGATGGTTCCCAGGGTCTGAAGGAGAGGAAACTCTCCTTCAGACCCTGGGATCCATATAAATGTGTAAAATAAAGAATTAAAATAAAAAATATTGCTATACTCACCTGTCCGACGCAGCCTGGACCTCAGCGAGGGAACCGGCAGCGTTGTTTGTTTAAAATTCGCGCTTTTACTTGGTTACGTGAAGTCCCGGCTTGTGATTGGTCAGGGCGGCCATGTTGCCGGGACGCGGACCAATCACAGCAAGCCATGACGAAATTACGTCACGGCTTGCTGTGATTGGTCCGCGTCCCGGCAACATGGCCGCCATTAACCAATCACAAGCCGTGACGTCACGGGAGGCTGGACACGCGCGCTTTTTAAAATACGCGCATGTCCAGCCTCCCGTGACGTCACGGCTTGTGATTGGTTAATGGCGGCCATGTTGCCGGGACGCGGACCAATCACAGCAAGCCGTGACGTAATTTCGTCACGGCTTGCTGTGATTGGTCCGCGTCCCGGCAACATGGCACCGTGACCAATCATAAGCCGGGACATCACTGGAGGCTGGACACGCGCGCTTTTTAAAATACGCGCATGTCCAGCCTCCCGTGACGTCACGGCTTGTGATTGGTTAATGGCGGCCATGTTGCCGGGACGCGGACCAATCACAGCAAGCCGTGACGTAATTTCGTCACGGCTTGCTGTGATTGGTCCGCGTCCCGGCAACATGGCGCCGTGACCAATCATAAGCCGGGACGTCACTGGAGGCTGGACACGCGCGCTTTTTAAAATACGCGCATGTCCAGCCTCCCGTGACGTCACGGCTTGTGATTGGTTAATGGCGGCCATGTTGCCGGGACGCGGACCAATCACAGCAAGCCGTGACGTAATTTCGTCACGGCTTGCTGTGATTGGTCCGCGTCCCGGCAACATGGCGCCGTGACCAATCATAAGCCGGGACGTCACTGGAGGCTGGACACGCGCGCTTTTTAAAATACGCGCATGTCCAGCCTCCCGTGACGTCACGGCTTGTGATTGGTTAATGGCGGCCATGTTGCCGGGACGCGGACCAATCACAGCAAGCCGTGACGTAATTTCGTCACGGCTTGCTGTTGATGGTCCGCGTCCCGGCAACATGGCCGCCCTGACCAATCACAAGCCGGGACTTCACGTAACCAAGTAAAAGCGCGAAATTTAAACAAACAACGCTGCCGGTTCCCTCGCTGAGGTCCAGGCTGCGTCGGAGAGGTGAGTATAGCAATATTTTTTATTTTAATTCTCTCTTTTACACATTATTACATTAATGTTGTTGCGATACCCGATACCCGATACCACAAAAGTATCGGATCTCGGTATCGGAAATTCCGATACAGCAAATATCGGCCGATACCCGATACTTGCAGTATCGGAATGCTCAACACAATCTGTGACTTTAATTTGTTCGTTATCTTCTATTGTCGCGGATGCTTATGTGGATTCTGGTGCTGCTTTGAGTCTTATGGATTGGTCCTTTGCCAGACGCTGTGGGTTTGATCTAGAGCCTCTGGAAGTCCCTATACCTTTAAAGGGTATTGATTCTACACCATTGGCTAGTAATAAACCACAATACTGGACACAAGTGACTATGCGTATGACTCCAGACCATCAGGAGGTGATTCACTTCCTTGTGTTGTTTAATCTACATGATGTATTAGTGCTGGGATTGCCATGGTTGCAAACCCATAACCCAGTCCTTGACTGGAAAACAATGTCTGTACTAAGCTGGGGATGTCAGGGAAATCATGGGGGCGCACCTTTGGTTTCCATTGCTTCATCTATTCCCTCTGAGATCCCGGCTTTTTTGTCTGATTATTGTGATGTTTTTGAGGATTCTACTCTTAATTCTCTTCCCCCTCACAGAGATTGTGATTGCGCCATAGATTTGATTCCTGGCAGTAAATTTCCTAAGGGTCGTTTATTCAATCTGTCTGTACCTGAACATGCTGCTATGCGAGAGTATATTAGGGAGTCCTTGGAAAAAGGACATATTCGTCCTTCTTCGTCTCCTTTAGGAGCAGGGTTCTTTTTTGTAGCCAAAATAGATGGTTCTTTGAGACCTTGTATTGATTATAGACTCTTAAATAAGATCACAGTCAAATATCAGTATCCTTTGCCATTGCTGACAGATTTATTTGCTCGCATTAAGGGAGCTAAGTGGTTCTCTAAGATTGATCTTCGCGGTGCGTATAATTTGGTGCGAATTACGCAGGGGGATGAGTGGAAAACCGCATTTAATACGCCGAGGGCCATTTTGAGTATTTGGTAATGCCTTTTAGTTTGTCAAATGCCCCTTCGGTCTTTCAGTCTTTTATGCACAATATTTTCCGTGAATATCTGGATAAATTCATGGTTGTGTATCTGGATGATGTTTTGATTTTTTCGGATGACTGGGAGTCTCATGTTCAACAGGTTAGGAAGGTTTTTCAGGTTTTGCAGACCAATTCTCTGTTTGTAAAGGGTGCAAAGTGTGTTTTTGGGGTTCAGAAGATTTCTTTTCTGGGGTACATTTTTTCCCCTTCTTCTATTGAGATGGATCCTGTTAAGGTTCGGGCAATTTGTGACTGGACGCAGCCGACTTCTCTTAAGAGCCTTCAGAAATTTTTGGGCTTTGCTAATTTTTATCGTCGATTCATAACTGGTTTTTCTAGCGTGGTCAAGCCTTTGACTGATTTGACTAAAAAAGGTGCTGATGTTGCCGATTGGTCTCCTGCTGCTCTGGAGGCCTTTCGAGAGCTTAAGTGCCGCTTTTCTTCTGCCCCTGTGTTGCGCCAGCCTGATGTTTCACTTCCTTTTCAGGTGGAAGTTGATGCTTCCGAGATTGGAGCGGGGGCGGTTTTGTCACAGAAAAGTTCAGATGGTTCAGTGATGAGACCTTGTGCGTTCTTTTCTCGAAAATTTTCGCCCGCCGAGCGAAACTATGATGTTGGTAATCGGGAGCTTTTGGCGATGAAATGGGCATTCGAGGAGTGGCGTCATTGGCTTGAGGGTGCTAGACATCAGGTGGTGGTCTTGACTGATCACAAGAATTTGATTTATCTTGAGTCGGCCAGACGTCTGAATCCTAGACAGGCGCGCTGGTCGTTGTTTTTCTCTCGGTTTAATTTTGTGGTCTCATATCTGCCAGGTTCTAAAAATGTGAAGGCTGATGCCCTTTCTAGGAGTTTTGAACCTGATTTCCCTGGTGATTCCAAACCTACGGGTATCCTTAAGGATGGGGTGATATTGTCTGCTGTCTCCCCTGACCTGCGACGTGCTTTACAAGAGTTTCAGGCGGATCGGCCTGATCGTTGTCCGCCTGGTAGATTGTTTGTGCCGGATGAGTGGACCAGTAGAGTCATCTCGGAGGTTCATTCTTCTGCGTTGGCAGGTCATCCGGGAATTTTTGGTACCAGGGATTTGGTGGCTAGGTCCTTCTGGTGGCCTTCCCTGTCTCGGGACGTGCGTACTTTTGTGCAGTCTTGTGATGTTTGTGCTCGGGCCAAGCCTTGTTGTTCTCGGGCTAGTGGATTGTTGTTGTCCTTGCCTGTTCCTAAGAGGCCTTGGACACACATCTCTATGGATTTTATTTCTGATCTCCCTGTTTCTCAGAAAATGTCTGTCATCTGGGTGGTGTGTGACCGTTTTTCTAAGATGGTTCATTTGGTACCTTTGCCCAAGTTGCCTTCCTCATCTGAGTTGGTGCCTCTGTTTTTTCAGAATGTGGTTCGGTTGCATGGTATCCCGGAGAATATAGTTTCTGACAGGGGATCTCAGTTTGTGTCCAGATTTTGGCGGGCGTTTTGTGCCAGGATGGGCATTGATTTGTCTTTTTCGTCTGCATTTCATCCTCAGACGAATGGCCAGACGGAGCGTACTAATCAGACCTTGGAGACTTATTTGAGGTGTTTTGTGTCTGCTGATCAGGATGACTGGGTCACCTTTTTGCCGTTGGCAGAGTTTGCCCTTAATAATCGGGCCAGTTCTGCCACTTTGGTTTCCCCTTTCTTTTGCAATTCGGGGTTCCATCCTCGTTTTTCATCTGGTCAGGTGGAGTCTTCGGATTGTCCTGGAGTGGATACTATGGTGGACAGGTTGCATCGTATTTGGGGTCAGGTGGTGGACAATTTAAAGTTGTCCCAGGAGAGGACTCAGCATTTTGCTAATCGCCATCGTCGTGTTGGTCCTCGTCTTCGTGTTGGGGACTTGGTGTGGTTGTCTTCCCGTTTTGTCCCTATGAGGGTCTCTTCTCCTAAGTTTAAGCCTCGGTTCATCGGTCCTTATAGGATTTTGGAAATTCTTAACCCTGTGTCTTTTCGTTTGGACCTTCCAGCATCCTTTGCTATCCATAATGTTTTCCATCGGTCGTTATTGCGGAGGTATGAGGTGCCAGTTGTGCCTTCTGTTGGGCCTCCTGCTCCTGTGCTGGTTGAGGGTGAATTGGAGTACGTGGTGGAGAAAATCTTGGACTCCCGTGTTTCCAGATGGAGACTTCAATATCTGGTTAAGTGGAAGGGCTACGGTCAGGAGGATAATTCTTGGGTTTCAGCTTCAGATGTTCATGCCTCTGATTTGGTCCGTGCCTTTCATAGGGCTCATCCAGATCGCCCTGGTGGTTCTTGTGAGGGTTCGGTGCCCCCTCCTTAAGGGGGGGGTACTGTTGTGATTCGGTTATTTGGCTCCCCCAGTGGTCGCTTGTGGTACTGGTGTCTTGTGAGCTTTTCACCTGTTTCTATCAGGATGTGGGAGTTTCCTATTTAGCCTTGTTCCTCAGTCATTCCTATGCCGGCCATCAATGTAACCAGAGTCTTTCTGTTGCATGTACCTGCTCCCAGTCTGCTGACCAGCTAAGTTGGACATTTCTGTCCTTAGTCTATTTTTGTATGTTTTGTCCAGTTTGCAGTTATGTGATTCTCTGCAGCTGGAAGCTCTTGTGGGCTGAAATTGCCACTCCGGTGCCATGAGTTGGCACATGAGTTTAAGGTAATTTCAGGATGGTTTTTGATAGGGTTTTGTAGCTGACTGCGAAGTCCACTATTGTATCCTTCTGCTATCTAGTTAGTGGGCCTCGCTGTGCTAAATCTGTTTTCATACTACGTTTGTCTTTTCACCTTAACTCACCGTTATTATATGTGGGGGGCTACTATCTCCTGTGGGGAATTTTCCTCTGGAGGCAAGCCAGGACTGTGTTTCATCTATTAGGGGTAGTTAGTCCTCCGGCTGGTGCGAGACGTCTAGCGAAAACGTAGGCACGTTCCCTGGCTACTATTAGTTGTGTGTATAGGTTTAGCATCGCGGTCAGCTCTAGTTTCCATCACCCGAGAGCTTGTCCGTTTTTCTATGTTTCTGATGTTCCCCTGCCATTGGGAACCATAACAGAGAGCGACGTGTGGTTTGTGCCAGCAAATCTCCAGCCAGGCATGGTAGTGTGTGACAATGGCCGAAATCTGGTGGCAGCTCTGGCCCTAGGCAACCTCACTCATCCCTCGTCTGGCACATGTGCTCAACTTGGTCGTGCAGAGTTTTTTGAGGGACTATCCGGATCTTGATGCACTGCTGCACAAGGTCCGCCTACAGTGTGCTCACTTGCGGCTTTCCAGCATGGCAAGATAGAGCATTGCAGCTCTGCAGCGCTGATTACGCCTTCCGGAACATCGCATCATATGTGACCTACCCACCAGGTGGAATTCAACGTTACATATGTTGGAGCGGTTGTGTGAGCAGCAGCCAGCAGTAATGGAGTACCAGCTGCATCAGGCACAAAGAAGTCGCACTGCGCGCCGTTCAGACTTCACAACTACTGAGTGGGCCACTATGAAGGACATCTGCCAGGTTTTGTGTGCCTTCGATGATTCCACGTGGATGGCGAGTGCAGATGATGCACTAATCAGCATGACTATCCCCCTGTTATGGACTGGTAATTTAGGAGCGACATACGACTAGCTCTGGGCAGGTGGTAACTATACAGACCGCAGTTCCTGATCTTAACACAACACTAGCAGTAGCCATGGGATGTTCCTGTCACTCCCTAGACACCTCATCACAGCCGGAGAACTAGCTACCCCTAAAGGTAGAAACAGGAAAGCTATCTTGCCTCAGAGAAAATCCCCAAAGGATAGGACAGCCCCCCACAAATATTGGCTATGAGAGGAGAAGGAAATGACATACGTAGTATGAAACAAGATTTAGCAAAGGAGGCCACTTCTAGCTAGATAGATAGTACAGGAAAGAACACTGTGCGGTCAGTAATAAAAACTAGAAAAAGTCCACCGCAGAGATATGCAAAAATCTCCACACCTGACTAAAGGTGTGGAGGGCAAAAACTGCAGCCCAGAGCTTCCAGCTTAGCTGAATAGATCCATACTGATAAGCTGGACAAA
This sequence comes from Ranitomeya variabilis, assembly GCF_051348905.1. Lineage (NCBI taxonomy): Eukaryota > Metazoa > Chordata > Amphibia > Anura > Dendrobatidae > Ranitomeya > Ranitomeya variabilis. Next base: position 501,677,712 of record NC_135232.1, on the reverse strand, counting down.
TGAGCAAAACATAGAATGTGCTGAACAATAAAGTCCACAACAAGTGGACAGCAAAAGGACTTATCTTTGCTGAACTGGACAGAGTGTCAGGGAAATCCAAAAGAGCAGTGGCTCCAAGCAGGAACAATTGGCAACTGGCATTGATTGAGGAATAAGGCCGGACTAAAATAGCCGAGCCAGAAAGACGATTAGTGGGAGCAGCTGCTGATGCTAAATCCAAGAAGCAGCTATACCACTCAAAACCACAGGAGGGAGCCCAAGAGCAGAATTCACAAAAGTGCTACTTACAACCACCGGAGGGAGCCCAAGAGCGGAATTCACAACAGTACCCCCCCCTTGAGGATGGGTCACCGAACCCTCACCAGAGCCCCCAGGCCGATCAGGATGAGCCAAGTGAAAAGCACGAACCAAATCGGCAGCATGGACATCGGAGGCAACCACCCAAGAATTATCCTCCTGGCCATAACCCTTCCACTTAACAAGATACTGAAGCCTCCGCCTCGAAAAACGAGAATCCAAAATTTTCTCAACCACATATTCCAACTCCCCCTAAACCAACACCGGGGCAGGAGGATCAACAGAGGGAACAACAGGTACCACATATCTCCGCAACAAAGATCTATGGAAAACATTGTGGATGGCAAAAGAGGCTGTAAGGGCCAAACGAAAAGACACTGGATTGATAATCTCCGAGATCTTATAAGGACCAATAAACCGAGGCTTGAACTTAGGGGAAGAAACCTTCATAGGAACATGACGAGAAGATAACCAGACTAAATCCCCCACACAAAGCCGAGGACCAACACACCAACGGCGGTTAGCAAAACGCTGAGCCTTTTCCTGAGACAACGTCAAATTGTCTACCACATGAGTCCAAATCTGCTGTAACCTGTCCATCACAGAATCCACACCAGGACAAACAGAAGGCTCAACCTGCCCTGAAGAAAAACGAGGATGGAAACCAAAATTACAAAAAAAAGGCGAAACCAAAGTAGCCGAACTGGCCCGATTATTAAGGGCAAACTCGGCCAACGGCAAGGAAGCCACCCAATCATCCTGATCAGCAGACACAAAGCATCTCAAATAGGTTTCCAAGGTTTGATTAGTTCGTTCAGTTTGGCCATTTGTCTGAGGATGGAACGCCGAAGAAAAAGACAAATTAATGCCCATCCTAGCACAAAAGGCCCGCCAAAACCTGGAAACAAACTGGGAACCTCTGTCAGACACAATATTTTCCGGAATGCCATGCAAACGAACCACATGTTGAAAAAACAATGGAACCAAATCAGAGGAGGATGGCAATTTAGGCAAAGGTACCAAATGGACCATTTTAGAGAACCGGTCACAAACCACCCAGATAACAGACATCCTCTGGGACACAGGAAGATCCGAAATAAAATCCATGGAAATATGCGTCCAGGGCCTCTCAGGGACAGGCAAAGGCAAAAGCAACCCACTAGCGCGGGAACAGCAAGGCTTAGCCCGGGCACAAGTCCCACAGGACTGCACAAAAGAACGCACATCCCGCGACAAGGAAGGCCACCAAAAGGACCTAGCCACCAAATCTCTGGTATCAAAAATCCCAGGATGACCGGCCAACACCGAACAATGGACCTCAGAAATTACCTTACTTGTCCATCTATCAGGAACAAACAGCTTCCCCACAAAACAGCGGTCAGGTTTATCAGCCTGAAATTCCTGAAGCACCCGCCGTAAATCAGGGGAGATGACAGAAAGAATCACCCCTTCCCTAAGAATGCCAACCGGCTCAAGAACTCCAGGAGAATCAGGCAAAAAACTCCTAGAGAGGGCATCCGCTTTAACATTCTTAGATCCCGGAAGATATGAAACCACAAAATCGAAACGGGAGAAAAACAGGAACCATCGAGCCTGTCTAGGGTTCAGCCGCTTGGCCGACTCGAGGTAAATCAGATTCTTATGATCGGTCAAGACCACAATACGGTGCTTGGCCCCCTCAAGCCAATGTCGCCACTCCTCAAATGCCCACTTCATAGCCAACAACTCCCGATTGCCGACATCATAATTGCGTTCCGCAGGCGAAAACTTTCAGGAAAAGAAGGCACATGGTTTCATCAAGGAACCATCAGAATTCCTCTGTGACAAAACGGCCCCTGCCCCAATCTCAGAAGCGTCAACCTCAACCTGAAAAGGAAGAGACACATCCGGCTGACGCAAGACAGGTGCAGAAGTAAATCGGCGCTTAAGCTCCTGAAAGGCCTCAACAGCCTCAGAGGACCAATTTGTCACATCAGCGCCTTTCTTCGTCAAATCGGTCAGGGGCTTAACCACACTGGAAAAGTTGGCAATGAAACGGCGATAAAAATTAGCAAAGCCCAAAAATTTCTGAAGGCTCTTCACAGATGTGGGTTGAATCCAGTCATGAATGGCCTGGACCTTAACAGGATCCATTTCTATAGACGAAGGAGAAAAAATAAACCCCAAAAAAGAGACCTTCTGAACTCCAAATAGGCACTTAGACCCCTTCACAAATAGAGCATTATCACGAAGGATCTGGAATACCATCCTGACCTGCTTCACATGAGACTCCCAATCATTGGAAAAAATCAAACTATCATCCAAATACACAATCAAGAATTTATCAAGATAATTGCGGAAAATGTCATGCATGAAGGACTGAAATACAGAAAGAGCAGTAGAAAGCCCGAAAGGCATCACCAGGTATTCAAAATGGCCTTCGGGCGTATTAAATGCAGTTTTCCATTCGTCACCCTGTTTAATACGAACAAGATTATATGCCCCTCGAAGGTCAATCTTGGTAAACCAACTAGCCCCCTTAATCCGAGCAAACAAATCAGAGAGCAAAGGTAAAGGGTATTGGAATTTGACCGTGATCTTATTAAGAAGGCGATAATCAATACAGGGTCTCAAGGAGCCATCCTTCTTGGCAACAAAAAAGAATCCCGCTCCCAATGGTGATGAAGATGGCCGAATATGCCCCTTCTCCAAGGACTCCTTAACATAGCTCCGCATAGCGGTATGTTCTGGCACAGACAGGTTGAAAAGTCGGCCCTTAGGGAACTTAGAGCCTGGAATCAAGTCAATAGCACAATCACAGTCCCTATGTGGAGGAAGGGAACTGGACTTGGGCTCATCAAATACATCCTGGAAATCTGACAAAAATTCAGGAACATCAGAAGAGGGGGAAGAGGAAATTGACATTAAAGGAACGTCACTATGTACCCCTTGACAACCCCAACTAGTCACAGACATCGATTTCCAATCCAACACTGGATTGTGTACTTGCAACCATGGAAAACCCAGTACAACAACATCATGTAAATTATGCAATACCAGAAAACGACAATCTTCCTGATGTGCTGGAGCCATGCACATAGTCAGCTGAGTCCAATACTGAGGTTTATTCTTGGCCAACGTTATAGCATCAATACCCCTCAAAGGAATAGGGCTCTGCAAAGGCTGCAAAGAAAAACCACAGCGCCTGGCAAATTCTAAGTCCATTAAGTTAAGGGCAGCGCCTGAATCCACAAATGCCATGACAGAGAAAGATGACAATGAGCAAATCAGGGTCACAGACAGGAGAAACTTAGGCTGTACAGTACTAATGGTAACAGATCTAGCGACCCTCTTAATACGCTTAGGGCAATCAGAGATAGTATGAACTGAATCACCACAGTAAAAACACAGCCCATTCTGACGTCTGTATCCCCTCTGTTCCGCTCTAGTCAGAATCCTATCACATTGCATAGGCTCAGGACTCTGTTCAGAGGATGCTGCCATATGGTGCACCACTTTGCGCTCGCGCAGGCGCCGATCGATCTGAATGGCTAGAGACATAGATTCGCTCAGACCAACAGGCATGGGGAACCCCACCATAACATCTTTAAGGGCTTCAGAAAGACCCTTTCTGAAAATTGCTGCCAGAGCGTCCTCATTCCATTTAGTGAGCACAGACCATTTTCTAAATTTCTGGCAGTATAATTCTGCCGCTTCCTGACCCTGGCACAGAGCCAACAAGGTTTTTTCCGCATGATCCACAGAGTTACGTTCGTCATACAATAATCCGAGCGATTGAAAAAATGCATCTACATTAAGCAATGCCGGATCCTCTGACTCAAGGGAGAATGCCCAGTCCTGAGGGTCACCACGCAACAGAGAAATAACTATTTTAACTTGCTGAGTGGGGTCACCAGAGGAACGGGGTTTCAGAGCAAAAAACAATTTGCAGTTATTTTTAAAGTTCAAAAACTTAGATCTATCCCCGTAAAACAAATCTGGAGTAGGAATTCTAGGCTCTAAGGCTGGAGTCTGAGCAACATAATCTTGGATACTCTGAACTCTTGCAGCAAGCTGATCCACACGAGAAAACAAACCCTGAACATCCATGTCTGCGCCCAAATCCACCCAGAGGTTAAGAGGAAGGAAAAAGACAAAACAGACTAAAGAAAAAAAAAAAAAATGGCTCAGAACTCTTTTTCTTTTCCTTCTTTTGAGATGCATTCAACTCATTTTTGGCCAGTTGTACTGTTATGGACTGGTAATTTAGGAGCGACATGCGACTAGCTCTGGGCAGGTGGTAACTATACAGACCGCAGTTCCTGATCTTAACACAACACTAGCAGTAGCCATGGGATGTTCTTGTCACTCCCTAGACACCTCATCACAGCCGGAGAACTAGCTACCCCTAAAGGTAGAAACAGGAAAGCTATCTTGCCTCAGAGAAAATCCCCAAAGGATAGGACAGCCCCCAAAAAATATTGGCTGTGAGAGGAGAAGGAAATGACATACGTAGTATGAAACAAGATTTAGCAAAGGAGGCCACTTCTAGCTAGATAGATAGTACAGGAAAGAACACTGTGCGGTCAGTAATAAAAACTAGAAAAAGTCCACTGCAGAGATATGCAAAAATCTCCACACCTGACTAAAGGTGTGGAGGGCAAAAACTGCTGCCCAGAGCTTCCAGCTTAGCTGAATAGATCCATACTGATAAGCTGGACAAATGAGCAAAACATAGAATGTGCTGAACAATAAAGTCCACAACAAGTGGACAGCAAAAGGACAAAAGGACTTATCTTTGCTGAACTGGACAGAGTGTCAGGGAAATCCAAAAGAGCAGTGGCTCCAAGCAGGAACAATTGGCAACTGGCATTGATTGAGGAATAAGGCCGGACTAAAATAGCCGAGCCAGAAAGACGATCAGTGGAAGCAGCTGCTGATGCTAAATCCAAGAAGCAGCTATACCACTCAAAACCACAGGAGGGAGGCCAAGAGCAGAATTCACAAAAGTGCTACTTACAACCACCGGAGGGAGCCCAAGAGCGGAATTCACAACACCCCCTTACCTGCCTGCTTGAAAGAACACTGCAAGCGCTAAGGGATAATGTTGTGGAAGAGGTGGAGGATGAGGAGTCACGAATGCCATCTGCCTCAGGACAGTCTGCGCTACGTGGTTCCTCACAAAGGCCTAGGCAGGGGACACTTTTTGAGAGGAGGATGAGAAGGAGTCAATGCAGGATGAAGACATCTGTCCAGAGGAGGGAGTTACACAATTCTCCAGTAGTCAGTATGTAGAGCAAGGGTGGGGTGATGCAGAGCAGGGAAAGATCACGCCTCAAGCGGGGGACAGCGTTTCTTGGCCAGTTGGCAGTCTGCAGCACATGGTTGATTTCATGCTGCAGTGCCTGAGAAACGACCGCCGCATCACCCACATTCTCAACACGGCTGATTATTGGGTGTACACCCTCCTAGATCCTTGCTACCGGGACAACTGTCAAAGCCTCATAACACCGTTGAACCGAGAGCGTAAAATGCGGGAGTATCAAGACACATTGAAACCGGCTAAATAAGATTAAAATAGATAAATCTCCGGGTCCGGATGGCATACACCCACGAGTACTAAGAGAACTAAGTAATGTAATAGATAAACCATTATTTCTTATTTTTAGGGACTCTATAGCGACGGGGTCTGTTCCGCAGGACTGGCGCATAGCAAATGTGGTGCCAATATTCAAAAAGGGCTCTAAAAGTGAACCTGGAAATTATAGGCCAGTAAGTCTAACCTCTACTGTTGGTAAAATATTTGAAGGGTTTCTGAAGGATGTTATTCTGGATTATCTCAATGAGAATAACTGTTTAACTCCATATCAGCATGGGTTTATGAGAAATCGCTCCTGTCAAACCAATCTAATCAGTTTTTATGAAGAGGTAAGCTATAGGCTGGACCACGGTGAGTCATTGGACGTGGTATATCTCGATTTTTCCAAAGCGTTTGATACCGTACCGCACAAGAGGTTGGTACACAAAATGAGAATGCTTGGTCTGGGGGAAAATGTGTGTAAATGGGTTAGTAACTGGCTTAGTGATAGAAAGCAGAGGGTGGTTATAAATGGTATAGTCTCTAACTGGGTCGCTGTGACCAGTGGGGTACCGCAGGGGTCGGTATTGGGACCTGTTCTCTTCAACATATTCATTAATGATCTGGTAGAAGGTTTACACAGTAAAATATTGATATTTGCAGATGATACAAAACTATGTAAAGCAGTTAATACAAGAGAAGATAGTATTCTGCTACAGATGGATCTGGATAAGTTGGAAACTTGGGCTGAAAGGTGGCAGATGAGGTTTAACAATGATAAATGTAAGGTTATACACATGGGAAGAAGGAATCAATATCACCATTACACACTGAACGGGAAACCACTGGGTAAATCTCACATGGAGAAGGACTTGGGGATCCTAGTTAATGATAAACTTACCTGGAGCAGCCAGTGCCAGGCAGCAGCTGCCAAGGCAAACAGGATCATGGGGTGCATTAAAAGAGGTCTGGATACACATGATGAGAGCATTATACTGCCTCTGTACCAATCCCTAGTTAGACCGCACATGGAGTACTGTGTCCAGTTTTGGGCACCGGTGCTCAGGAAGGATATAATGGAACTAGAGAGAGTACAAAGGAGGGCAACAAAATTAATAAAGGGGATGGGAGAACTACAATACCCAGATAGATTAGCGAAATTAGGATTATTTAGTCTAGAAAAAAGACGACTGAGGGGCGATCTAATAACCATGTATAAGTATATAAGGGGACAATACAAATATCTCGCTGAGGATCTGTTTATACCAAGGAAGGTGACGGGCACAAGGGGGCATTCTTTGCGTCTGGAGGAGAGAAGGTTTTTCCACCAACATAGAAGAGGATTCTTTACTGTTAGGGCAGTGAGAATCTGGAATTGCTTGCCTGAGGAGGTGGTGATGGCGAACTCAGTCGAGGGGTTCAAGAGAGGCCTGGATGTCTTCCTGGAGCAGAACAATATTGTATCATACAATTATTAGGTTCTGTAGAAGGACGTAGATCTGGGGATTTATTATGATGGAATATAGGCTGAACTGGATGGACAAATGTCTTTTTTCGGCCTTACTAACTATGTTACTATGTTACTATGTTACTGATGCAGTCCATCATCTTCTCCAGTCCAATCGAGAGCAGTGCTGCTAGTGCTTTACAAAGCAGCTCAGTGCGTCGAGGCAGTGGAGGAAGCTCTGCACAAAGAGGGAGCAGAAGCAGTGCCTCAGAACAAGGCAAGACCAGTATGGCCCAACTGTGGGAAAGTTTTGTGTGCCCGCCACAAATGTCTACACCATCACAGACGACTACAGTCAGCAGGAGGCAACGTTTCCGTCAGATGGTGACAGACTACATGTCTTGCCCTCTCAGTGTACTCCCAGACGGCTCTTCCCTCTTCAAGTTTTGGGTCTCTAAGCTGGATACATGGCCAGAGCTTAGCCAGTATGCATTGGAGGTGCTGGCTTGTCCTGCTGCTAGTGTATTATCACAACGCGTCTTTAGTGCCGCAGGTGGTGTACTAACAGACCGTCGCATGCGACTATCCTCCGATAACGTTGACCGGCTTACTTTTCTGAAAATGAACAAGGCCTGGATCTCGCAAGAATTTGCCACTCCTCTTCCCGATTAAATAATTGGTTGGCAACAGTATCCAGGTCTCCTGTTGTGTTCATGTTTCTACCACTTGAACTGCAATCCCTGGGCTACAACACCGCCAGTTGTGCTCAGAAGTGCCGTCTGCACTGTCAACACATGACCCAGTGTTATTGGGTTTCAGTAATGTCAGCTGATCCCCAGCTGTGTATCTGGCAATTGCTCCTGCTACCTCCACACTCACACTACTGCAGAAATTAACGGGAACCTGTCCCCCCCCCAGGCATTTGTAACTGAAAGAGCCAACTTGTGCAGCACTAATGCTGCACAAGGAAAAGGTGGCTCTTTTAGTTAGGCTCCTTGCACGCGCTGAACTTGACACTTGTAAAATGTGTCCCCTCATACCGTGAAACCGTCCCGGAGGTGGGACTTTCCTTCGTAATGAGAGGCAGCACAGCCGTCATTCATACCCTCTTGGCGCCGGGCGCCACCTCCTCAGCGTTGTTTGAATCTGTCCCGGAGCCAGCGCTGTTATGTTCAACCTTGGGCATGCGCAGTTAGCGCTGCCCGTTTTCTGACATTATTTGGTGTCAGGCTGACTGTGCCTGTGCGGCCGCGCTGCCCGAGATCGCGCCCCGCAGTGTGATTCCTGGGCATGCGCAGTACATATCTTCGCCTCTCACTCATCTCCTTCCGGCTTCCTCAGACTGTGCGCCGTCAGCTGATCCCTAATTGCATGCCACGGCCGTGACGCTGCACAGTCTGAAGAAGGCGGAAGGAGATGAGTGAGAGGCCAAGATATGGACTGCGCTTGCCCAGGAATCCCAGCCCCGCAGTGTGAATAAATCAGAAGACTCTGCAGGGCGCGATCTCAGGCAGCGCGGCCGCACAGGCGCAGTCAGCCTGACACCAAATGATGTCAGAAGACGGGCAGCGCTAACTGCGCATGCCCAAGGTTTAACATAACAGCGCAGGCTCCGGGACAGATTCCAACAACGCTGAGGAGGCGGCGCCCGTCGCCAAGGGGGTATGAATGACGGCTGTGCTGCGTCTCATTACGAAGGAAAGTCCCACCTCCGGGATGGTTTCATGGTATGAGGGGACACATTTTATAAGTGTTTAGTTCTGCATGTGCAAGGAGCATAACTAAAAGAGCCACCTTTTCCTTGTGCAGCATTAGTGCTGCACAAGGTGGCTCTTTCAGTTACAAACGCCTGGGGGGTTAAAGGTTCCCTTTCAACTTGCTCCAATTAGGCCTCAGTCTACACTCTGCTTCTCCTGCATTCCCTGGGCTCCAGCACCGCCAGTTGCTGCTCGGAAGTGCCGTCTGCACAGAGAAAAACACTAGCTCCTGTGTTAGTGGGGTTCAGTAACGCCAGTTGCTCCCCTGCTGTGTGTGCGGCAATTTCTGCAATCAGATTCTAGCATTGACCCTGGGTTCCAACACCACCAGTTGCTGCTCGGAAGTGCTGTCTGCACAGAGAAAAACACTTGCTCCTGTGTTAGTGGGGTTCAGTAATGTCAGCTGATCCCCTGCTGTGTGTTCGGCAATGTCTCCTGCTCCCTCCACATTCACATTACATCGGATATTAAACTTGCTCCAATTAGGCCTCGCCCTACACCCTGATTGACCCTGGGCTCCAACAACGCCAATTGCTGCTCGGAAGTGCCGTCTGCACAGTCAACACTTGCTGCCGTGTTATTGGGTTTCAGTAACGTCAGCTGATCCTCAGCTGTGTATCCGGCAATTTGGCCTGCTACCTCCACGCTCACAATACAACAGATATTAAACTGCCTCGAGTGTAGGCCTCAGCCTACACTCTGTTTCTCCTGGATTCCCTGGGCTCCAACACCGCCAGTTGCTGCTTGGAAGTGCCATTTGCACAGAGCAAAACACTCGCTCCTGTGTTAGTGGGGTTCAGTAACGTCAGCTGCTCCCCTGCTGTGTATCCGGCAATTGCTCCTGCTACCTCCACGCTGACACAACAACAGATATTAAACTGCCTCGAGTGCAGGCCTCGGCCCACACTCTGCTTCTCCTTTATTCCCTGGGCTCCAACACCGCCAGTTGCTGCTCGCAAGTGCCGTCTGCACAGTCAACAGTTGCTCCTCTGTTGTTGGGGTTCAGTAACGCCAGCTGCTCCCCTGCTGTGTGTGCGGCAATACCTCCAGTCTGCTCCTCCTGCATTCCCTGGGCTCCAACACTGCCAGTTGCCTATTTCTCCATTGAGGACCTGAAATTACGTCACGGCTTGCTGTGATTGGTCGCGTCGCGGTCACATGGGCGGCACGCAACCAATCACAAGCCGTGACGTAATTTTAAAAATGCGCGCGTCTCCTGCCTCCCGTGACGTCACGGCTTGTGATTGGTCGCGTCGCCCATGTGACCGCGACGCGACCAATCACAAGCCGGAACGTAATTTTAAATTCCTGAATGCCTAGAATTAGGCATTGAGGACCTGAAAATTACGTCACGGCTTGCTGTGATTGGTCGCGTCGCGGCCACATGGGCGGCACGCGACCAATCACAAGCCGTGACGTCACGGAAGGAAGTAAAAGCGCGCATTTTAAGCAAAGAACGCTGCCGGTTCCCTCGGTGAGGTCCAGGCTGCGTCGGAGAGGTGAGTATAGCAATATTTTTTATTTTAATTCTTAATTTTACACATTAATGTTGTTTCGATACCGATACCCGATACCACAAAAGTATCAGATCTCGGTATCGGAATTCCGATACCCGCAAGTATCGGCCGATACCCGATACTTGCGGTATCGGAATGCTCAACACTAATAACGATGCTACTCTACATATAACCTCCCTGGCCTTTACTAAGCAGGCCACACGGCTCCCGTGTACTGACTACTGAAGCCTACACTAGGCCCTAACAGGTGCACCAAATAGGAACAGACTCACGGTGATGTTGGGGACTCAGGTCCAGTCCCAGGGGGGCCCCCAGCAGTCTAATATGGTGGTGCGCACGGCTTTCTGTCAGCTCTGTGAAGCGTGGTCTTCTCCTTGCTTCTGGATCCTAGGGATGCTCCTGGAAACTGTAAGTCCCTTTCTCAGTATCTTCGTGGCTTCACAAACTAGCACAGAACAGCCACCTTTGCTGTACCCGGAAAAGTCTTGCAAATTTCACAAGTACACTCCGTCCCAGGCTGTGGGACCTTTCTTGTAGCAAACAGCACAAAGTCCTCTCTGTCGCAGCTTCAGCTCACACACACAGTTCAGGCTCAACTCCTCCCCTAATTCTAGGGCAGTTCATCTTCACAGTCTATAGCAGGAGGAAGCAGAACATTCCATCACACCAGACAAGGGGGTGCTGTCTCTTAAAGTGGCAGCGTGTTACTGTCCATAACAGCACCACCTTCTTACACGTATGTGAGGAGCATAATTAAAAGAGCCACCTTTTCCTTGTGCAGCATTAGTGCTGCACAAGGTGGCTCTTTTAGTTGCAAACGCCTGGGGGGGGTTAAAGGTTCCCTCTCAACTTGCTCCAATTAGGGCTCAGCTTACACTCTGTTTCTCATGTAATCCCTGGGCTCCAACACCGCCAGTTGCTGCTCAGAAGTGTCTTTGGCATGGGTACTCCCTCCTGCCCAGCCCGGTTCCAGCACGCCAGCTGTTTCCGGGTAGTGTCAAGGTCACTTTGCCTCCAATACGTGGTCCTGTCGTGTTGCGGTCGGGTTAGCCGACTCGGTGCCTGCAGTTTAGGTGCTTCCTATGTGGGCTGCGGGAACTGGCAATGAAGGCTGGTTCCATAGTGCCAGTAGGACAAGCTCCCCCTGTAGGACTGTGGGTTTTCGGTAACTACGGCCGGCTCGAGGCCTAGCTATTTTTTTTTCCTGTGGACCTTCTGCTGCCTATCTGAGTTCCAGCACCATTACCTGGTTCTTTGGAAGACAAGCTTGAATAGGTCCCCCTGGTTCCAGTACCGTCAGCTGGTTCCGGGCAGAGCCTTTGTCTTAGGTGCCTCCTTCTGGGTATCAGAGTTCCACCAACGTCTGGTGGTCCTTGGTAGTGCTTTCTGGCACGGGTACCTCCTGCTTAGTAACCGGGTTCCAGTACCGTCAGCTGGTCCTCGGTAGTTCCATTGGCTCTTGTACCTTCGGGCAGCCATCTGGGTTCCAGTACCGTCAGCTGGTTCTCGGCAGTGTCTTTTGCTCTTGTACCTTCTGCCCCCCATCCTGGTTCCAGTACCGTCAGCTGGTTCCGGGCAGAGCCTTTGTCTTAGGTGCCTCCTTCTGGGTATCCGAGTTCCACCAACGTCTGGTGGTCCTTGGTAGTGCTTTCTGGCATGGGTACCTCCTGCTTAGTAACCGGGTTCCAATACCATCAGCTGGTCCTCGGTAGTTCCATTGGCTCTTGTACCTTCGGCTACCCATCCGGGTTCCAGTACCGTCAGCTGGTTCTCGGCAGTGTCTATTGCTCTCTTGTACCTTCTGCTACATTTCCAAGTTCAAGACCCTAAAGACGACGACCCTGAAGACCACCCCGTAGATGACGATGACCCCAGAGAAGACGACCCCTGAGACGACGATAAGATATTATCTAAATTATAAGCAGAAGAAGACTAATCAGTGTATGGGGGTGAGTCCGTTCCTCCTCGTGGTGCCCCTGGAAAAAACCTGCTGCTGCAGGCCAAACTGAACGCGGACAAATCCTGTTGTAAATCTTTTGGGACAGGCAGAACGGAAGGTGTAATCTTCAAACTTTCATAGATAACAAGTACAGGAAGGCCTGTAACAAACAAGAATATGATGAAGAAGAAGAATACAATAGTTGAATAAAAAGAATATGAAGAATGTAAAAAAAAGAATAATAGGAAGAAGGAGAAGAAGAAGAAGATGAATAAGGTGAAGGAGAAGTTGATGAAAAAGATGCTGCTGCTGAGGATGATGAAGAAGAAAGTGTGGGGGAAGTAAAAAAAGGTGAAGAGCATGGAAGTAGTGAAACATAAATATCTGACAAAATATAAAAAATCTTAACATAGTCAATATCTTTGTAACTCTGAACGTCTTAAAAAAAAAATAATTACTGCTATTCCATTTGATTGGCCTAAACCTCTATGCCTTTAATGTCTCCTCCACCTCCCCCAATTCATCCTACATTATTCTTAGTTGTTTTCCTTCATGTACAATTAAGAAAGAAAGGGTTTATTTTAATTCCGATATTTCTGTCCCATTGACTTGCATTGGTATCGGGTATCAGTATCGGCGATATCCGATATTTTTTGAATATCGGCCGATCCAATCCGATACCGATACTTCTGGATATCGGAAGGTATCGCTCAACACTACTTATAATGCCTTTAATGCTGCTATAATGTAATGTATATATGTTCCAGTGATTGTAAGGAAAGTATAGGTTTCAGTGAGTTGTAGGATCTAGATTAGCCCACTAGAGGGGGGCACAGTATAAACTAGTTAGTTAGGAGGAGCCAACTACATAAGGTATAGAGAGCTTCCTGCTTTTAGTCAGAAGGGCCTCAGTGCAGAGCAGTTGAGCCATGTATCGTTCTACATGCAAAGGAGCCCAGGTCGTCTAGGGCCTAAGAGTAATGTTTGCTGGTGAGGCAGAGGAATACAGGGCAGCTGTGTCATGATGGCGGTCAGCTACTTGGGAAGATGCCTGCGTGTCTGGGGCAAAACGGACCGGGAACTCCTACAGTTAGTCAGACTGGTCAGACCGAATGCTGCGGTACCGGGGACAACGGTGCGACCCGGAGGTATTCCTAAAGAAGAGAGGGGCAGCACAGGGGCAGAAAATGTCGTGTCTTGTGAAATATTTTGTTCTGCACCTGAATATAAATTGGACGAGCTGGGAAAGGAACTTAGCAAAATCGTTAGTTTTAAGTTGGAACTTGACTCTGTCACGCTGCTGCTATGCAGGTGGATGCAGCTCCACTAGATGGCAATAGAGTGGAGAGAGGACTGCACACAGCCGAAGTAGACCTGCAGCACAGCAGCAAAGCCACCACCAGGTGGCAGCAGAATAGTAAACAAGCCCAGGTCGATATTAGTCTATAGTGCAGTACCAATGGAATAATCAAGCACAGAGTCAGAAACAAGCCAAATCGGTCAATATCAGTCAGGAGGAGATATGCCAAAGACAAGAAACAAAACAGCAGGTCAAAGTCCAAGCCAAGTCAGGTACCAGGGAATCCAAACACGAAAGGGGAACACAGAGTGGGGATCGGAAGAGGGGAATAAACAGACAAAGGTACAGTCAGCAAAAGCAGCAGGACGAATCAGGGTACGCAGAGTCAGCTACACACGATGTAGGCAGAAACTATAACTGACACCGTCTGCAGGATGCAGCGGAGCTAAATAGCAAACCTGAACCTAGAATGAGGCAGAGCAACGTTAACCCTTGACATTACCAGACCAGAAAAGAGAAACAGGATACAAAACCCGGCCTGGATCATGACAGTGCCCTCCTCTCAAGGGGGGCCACCAGACCCCAGGCTTCCCAGGATAACAAGCGTGAAAGGTCCGAACCAGGCGATCAGCATGGACAGCTCGAACCGGGACCCATGATTGATACTCAGGGCCGTAACCCCTCCAATGAACCAAATTCTGAAGTGAACGGCGGGCCATGCAAGAATCCACAATCCGTTCCACTTCATACTCAGTCTGACCATCCACAGAGACAGGTGACGGAAGGGATGGAGAGTCCACAGCGGAAGGTACAAGTGACTTCAAAAGGGACTTATGAACTCATTGGGAATCCGAAGCAACGGAGGTAAGCGTAAACGAAAGGCAATTGGATTGATTTCATAAGGACCAATAAACTTGGGACCCAACTTAGCAGAAGGGACCTTCAGTCATACGTTCTTGGTAGACAACCACACTTTATCTGCTACCAGAAATACAGGTCCTAACGATCGTCGCTTATCAGCAAAATGTTTATGTCTGCCCTGAGCCTCCCCAATGTTCTTCTGGACTTACCTCCAAACCTCCCCCAACCACTGAACTGCTGAATCTGCCTCTGGATATCCCGAATCCAACCTGGAAAATCCTACAAAATGTGGGCAAAAACCCTAGTTACAAAAGAACGAAGAGGTGCCAGTGAACAGATTAATCCGATTATTAAAAGCAAACTTAGCCACAGGCAATGAAGGGCAGCAATCGTCCTGCTGAGACATGGCAAGACACCGCAAAATTTGTTCAAGTGACTGATTGGTCCTCTCCGTCTGACCGTTGGTCTTGGGATGGTAGGCCAAGGAGAAGGTCAGGCGAATACCCAACCTTTTACAAAAAAACCTCCAAAATCTGGGCACAAATTGTACCCCCCTATCAGAAACCACACTCAAAGGCACGTCATGTAACCGCACAATGTGCTCCACAAACAACTTAGATAGTGTCTCAGCATTAGGCAGTCCTGCTAAAGATACAAAATGCACCTGCTTACTGAATCTGTCAACCACCACCCAGACCACAGTGTTGCCATTGGAGGGAGGTCAGTGATAAAATCCATGTACAAATGAGTCCAAGGTCTATCCGGAATTGGCAATGGTACCAATTCCCCGGCCAGCCGGTTATGGGAGACTTTAGCACATGCACAAGTATCAGAAGAAGATACAAATACGGTGACATCAGAGGCAATAGAGGACCACCAAAAAACCTAGCAATAGCTCTCTGGGTAGCTGAGATTCCAGGATGCCTACTGAGAGCAGAATCGTGATACTCTCGAAGCACCCTCAACCGGTATTGAACAGTAACGAAGAGTTTATTATCAGGCAGACGGAGGAGCAAGAGACTGAGCCTCACGAACCTCCCACTACAATTTAGAGGACACCCCAGCAATGACCACCCCATGCTGAAGAATGGAGGAAGGAGGTTCGGGAGGTGATATCGGATTCAAGCTGCGAGATAAGGCATCAGCCTTGACATTCTTGGAACCAGGATGGAAAAATGAAAGCGTGAAAAGAAAGCGACCACCTCGCCTGTCTAGGAGTCAAACATTTATCGGACTTAATGTAGGACAGGTTCTTGTGGTCTGTAATTACCGTGATCTGATGAATAGCCCCCTCCAAAAAGAGCCTCTATTCTTCAAAAGCCAGTTTTATGGCCAATAACTCCCGATTCCCGACATCATAATTTCTCTCAGCAGGAGAAAATTTCTTCGTAAAAAAGGCACAAGGTCTTAAATTAGTTAATGTGATGGGTCCTTGGGACAACACCACCCCCATCCCCACTTCTGACTTGTCCACCTGTACAATGAACGGTTCTGACGGATCGGGCTTGATCAACACAGGAGCAGACATAAAACATTATTTTAAGGAAGAAAACGCCGCCACTAGGGTTGAGCGAAACGGATCGTTCATTTTCATAAGTCGCCGACTTTTGGCAAAGTCGGCGTCTCATGAAACCGAGCCGATCCCTGTGTGGGGTCTGCCATGCAGTGCGCGACTTTCGCGCCAAAGTCGTGTTTCAATGACGCTAAAAGCGCCATTTCTCAGCCAATGAAGGTGGATGCAGAGTGTGGGCAGCGTGATGACATAGATCTCAGTCCCCACCATCTTAGAGAAGGGCATTGCAGTGATTGGCTTGCTTTCTGCGGCGTCACAGGGGCTATAAAGGGGCGTTCCCGCCGACCGCCATCTTACTGCTGCTGATCTGAGCGTAGGGAGAGGTTGCTGCAGCTTCTTCGGAAGCAGGGATAGTGATAGGCAGGGTACATAAAGCTACAAACCGCTTGTGCTGTAGCGATTTCCACTGTCCAACACCACCTTTTGATTGCAGGGACAGTGGAAGCTACATTTTTTTTTCCTCAGCGCTGTAGCTCATTGGGCTGCACTAGAAGGCTCCCTGACCCTGATAGCTGCGTTGCTGTGCCTGTGTGTACGCCGCTGTGCAAACCAACTGCTTTTTTTCAAAGCACAAATCCTGTTTTTCCTTCCTTTCTGCACAGCTATCTTGTGTGTTTGTCCACACTTTTGTGTGCAGCAGTCCTTTTTATAGCTGCCTGCCATACTTTTCTGAGATAACTGCAGGGAGATAAATATTGGCAAGTCTGCCTCCGTGCCATTGCTGTTTGTGGTATCTGTCTCTCATTGTGTGCCACCGAAAACACTGTGTAATACTTGGCCCTTTTTTTTTTCTCTAAATTCTCCCTTTTCCCAAAAAAAAATTAGTGGGAGATAAATATTGGCAAGTCTGCCTCCGTGCCATTGCTGTGTGTGGTATCTGTCTCTCATTGTGTGCCACCGAAAACACTGTGTAATACTTGGCCATTTTTTTTTTTTTTTGCTAAATTCTCCCTTTTCCAAAAAAAAAAATTAGTGGGAGATAAATATTGGCAAGTCTGCCTCCGTGCCATTGCTGTGTGTGGCATCTGTCTGTCATTGTGTGGCACCGAAAACACTGTGTAATACTTGGCCATTTTTTTTCTTTTTTTGGGTACATTCTCCCTTTTCCAAAAGAAAAATTAGTGGGAGATAAATATTGGCAAGTCTGCCTCCGTGCCATTGCTGTGTGTGGTATCTGTCTCTCATTGTGTGCCACCGAAAACACTGTGTAATACTTGGCCATTTTTTTTTTTTTTTTTGCTAAATTCTCCCTTTTCCCAAAAAAAAAAATTAGTGGGAGATAAATATTGGCAAGTCTGCCTCCGTGCCATTGCTGTGTGTGGCATCTGTCTGTCATTGTGTGGCACCGAAAACACTGTGTAATACTTGGCCATTTTTTTTGGGGGGGGTACATTCTCCCTTTTCCAAAAAAAAAATTAGTGGGAGATAAATATTGGCAAGTCTGCCTCCGTGCCATTGCTGTGTGTGGTATCTGTCTCTCATTGTGTGCCACCGAAAACACTGTGTAATACTTGGCCATTTTTTTTTTTTTAGGGTAAATTCTCCCTTTTCCCAAAAAAAAAATTAGTGGGAGATAAATATTGGCAAGTCTGCCTCCGTGCCATTGCTGTGTGTGGCATCTGTCTGTCATTGTGTGGCACCGAAAACACTGTGTAATACTTGGCCATGTTTTTTCTTTTTTTGGGTACATTCTCCCTTTTCTAAAAAAAAAATTAGTGGGAGATAAATATTGGCAAGTCTGCCTCCGTGCCATTGCTGTGTGTGGTATCTGTCTCTCATTGTGTGCCACCGAAAACACTGTGTAATACTTGGCCATTTTTTTTTTTTTTTTGCTAAATTCTCCCTTTTCCAAAAAAAAAAATTAGTGGGAGATAAATATTGGCAAGTCTGCCTCCGTGCCATTGCTGTGTGTGGCATCTGTCTGTCATTGTGTGGCACCGAAAACACTGTGTAATACTTGGCCATTTTTTTTCTTTTTTTGGGTACATTCTCCCTTTTCCAAAAAAAAAATTAGTGGGAGATAAATATTGGCAAGTCTGCCTCCATGCCATTGCTGTGTGTGGTATCTGTCTCTCATTGTGTGCCACCGAAAACACTGTGTAATACTTGGCCATTTTTTTTTTTTTTGCTAAATTCTCCCTTTTCCCCCCAAAAAAATTAGTGGGAGATAAATATTGGCAAGTCTGCCTCCGTGCCATTGCTGTGTGTGGCATCTGTCTGTCATTGTGTGGCACCGAAAACATTGTGTAATACTTGGCCATTTTTTTTCTTTTTTTGGGTACATTCTCCCTTTTCCAAAAAAAAAATTAGTGGGAGATAAATATTGGCAAGTCTGCCTCCGTGCCATTGCTGTGTGTGGCATCTGTCTCTCATTGTGTGGCACCGAAAACACTGTGTAATACTTGGCCCTTTTTTGGGGGGGGGTACATTCTCCCTTTTCCAAAAAAAACATTAGTGGGAGATAAATATTGGCAAGTCTGCCTCCGTGCCATTGCTGTGTGTGGTATCTGTCTCTCATTGTGTGCCACCGAAAACACTGTGTAATACTTGGCCATTTTTTTTTTTTTTTGCTAAATTCTCCCTTTTCCAAAAAAAAAAATTAGTGGGAGATAAATATTGGCAAGTCTGCCTCCGTGCCATTGCTGTGTGTGGTATCTGTCTCTCATTGTGTGCCACCGAAAACACTGTGTAATACTTGGCCATTTTTTTTTTTTTAGGGTAAATTCTCCCAGAAAAAAAAAAAATAGTGGGAGATTAAGATTGGCATTTCTGCTTGAGTGCTGGTCCTGTGTGTGCCATCTGTCTCAAATTATTGGGGCACAGAAAACCTAGTGTGTAACATTGGGCCTGATTTTCCTTTCAGTGTCAGGCACCTATAGGTGTATATATAAATCCTACAGAAGTTTGAGTTCACCTGATAAGTTGTTTTACAGTAACAAATAGCGTTACTTTGGTTACGTTTTGCAAACAATGAGGAAGTCTAGTGGAAGAGGTCGTGGCCGTGGGCGGTCATTGTTAGCTGGTAATGATGGTAGTGGTGGTGGAGCATCAGGTGGTCGTGGTAAAAGCAGTACAGCACCTAAGTCTCAAGTTGTTGAGCCAGGTTCGTTGTCTGGCTACACAAGGCCTCGAACGCTCTCTTTTCTGGGAGTAGGAAAACCACTTTTGAAGCCGGAGCAGGAGGAACAAGTATTGGCTTTCATTGCTGACTCTGCCTCTAACTCTTTCGCCTCCTCCTCGGAAAGTGCCAAATGTCAGAGCAAAGCATCGTCAGTGGATGCTCCCGGTCAGGAACAAGTCGCTTCCTTGTGTCCTTCACTAAAAACAACAGTGAAGGATGCGTCAGTCGACACAACAGGTTACTCCATGGAGCTCTTTACACATACCATTCCTGGGTTACACAGTGAAACAGTTAACAGGCTATGCCCATTAGAAGTTGAATCGGACATGGAGTGCACAGATGCACAGCCACATTACTATGCTGTTCCTTTGACTCAGACCAGAACATTGCCCTCGCAGTGTACTGAGGCAGAATCAAAACCAGCGGAGACTATGGTGCTCTGTCACGAACGCAATACCACCGGCTTACACGGTGACACAGACAAAGTTGCACACAACATAGAAGAGGAGGTCATAGATGACCCAGTTGTGAACCCCGATTGGCAGCCATTGGGGGAACAGGGTGCAGACGGCAGTAGTTCTGAAGCAGAGGAGGAGGAGCCGCAGCAGGCATCAACATCACAACAGGTTCCATCTACCGGGCCCGTATCTGGCCAAAAACGCGTGGCAAAACCTAAACCAGTTGGAGGACAGCGTGGCCATCCGGTTAAAGAAGCTCAGTCTGCAATGCCTGAAAAGGTATCCGATAGTAGAAAGAGTGCAGTCTGGCATTTTTTTAAACAACATCCAAATGATCAGCGCAAAGTCATCTGTCAAAAATGTTCAACTACCTTAAGCAGAGGTCAGAATCTTAAAAGTCTAAATACAAGTTGCATGCATAGACATTTATCCACCATGCATTTGCAAGCCTTGACTAACTACCAAACGTCCCTAAAGGTTGCAGCACCCTCGGCCAATGAAGCTAGTCAGCAACGCTACATCCCTTCCCTCCCTGTAAGCCGACCATTTCCCACACCACCTGCAGTATCTGTGCAGCTTTCGTCGCCAGGCCAAAGCAGTCAGGGAATCACCAGGTTAGTAGTAGGAAACGCTGCATGTAGGGCACCGGCAAGAATACCATCTCCAACCCTCTCTCAGTCACCCATGTCCACCGGCACCACCGCTAGTTCCACGATCTCCAGCTCTCCAGTCCAGCTCACCCTACATGAGACTCTTGTTAGGAAAAGGAAGTACTCATCCTCGCATCCGCGTACACAGGGTTTGAACGCCCACATTGCTAGACTAATCTCATTAGAGATGATGCCCTACCGGTTAGTTGAAAGCGAAGCTTTCAAAGCGCTGATGGACTACGCTGTACCACGCTACGAGCTACCCAGTCAGCACTTCTTTTCTAGAAAAGCCATCCCAGCCCTCCAACAGCATGTTAAAGACCGCATCGTCCGTGCACTCAGGCAGTCTGTGACTACAAAGGTGCACCTGACAACAGATGCATGGACCAGTAGGCATGGCCAGGGACGTTACATGTCCATCATGGCACACTGGGTGAATGTGGTGGATGCAGGCTCCACAGGGGACAGCAATATTGGGACAGTTCTGCCTAGCCCACGGTCAAGGAAAGAGTTGGCTGTAGGCGTTCGCCCCCCCTCCTCCTGCAGAAGCGAGAGCTCGTCCACAGACCGCAGTCGCACATCCACTCCATCCGCAGATGCCACTGTTGCACACCAGGTGTGCCATTATGGGACAGCTAGTGGCAAGCGTCAGCAGGCTGTATTGGCAATGAAGTGTTTGGGCGACAACAGACACACCGCGGAAGTTCTGTCCGAGTTCTTGCAGAAAGAAACTCAGTCATGGCTGGGCACTGTACATCTTGAGGCAGGCAAGGTAGTGAGTGATAACGGAAGGAATTTCATGGCTGCCATAGCCCTTTCCCAACTGAAACACATTCCTTGTCTGGCTCACACCTTAAACCTGGTGGTGCAGTGCTTCCTGAAAAGTTATCTGGGGTTACCCGACCTGCTCCTCAAAGTGCGCAGACTTTGCTCGCATATCCGCCGTTCGCCTGTACACTCCAGCCGTATGCAGAACTATCAGCGTTCTTTGAACCTTCCTCAGCATCGCCTAATCATCGACGTTGCAACAAGGTGGAACTCCACACTGCACATGCTTCAGAGAGTGTGCGAACAGAGGCGTGCTGTTATGTATTTGTGGGAGGATACACGGGCAGGCAGTTGGATGGCAGACATGGAGTTGTCAGGTGTGCAGTGGTCGAAGCTACAAGACCTGTGTCAAGTCCTTCAGTGTTTTGAGGAATGCACACGGCTGGTTAGTGCAGACAACGCAATAATAAGCATGAGCATCCCCCTAATGCGTCTGCTGATGCAAAGTTTGACGCACATAAAGGAGCAGGCGTCTGCAGCCGAGGAAGAGGAAAGCCTTGATGACAGTCAGCCATTGTCTGGTCAGGGCCGTGTAGAGGACGCGGTAGCGGGCGAAGAGGAGGAGGAGGACGAGGAGGATGATGGGGATGAGTACTTTTTTACTGAGGAAGCTTCTCCTGGGCCAACAGAAATTAGTGGCGTTGCAAGGCCGGGTTCTGTTTTTGTAAGGGAGACAAGTGACGTAGATTTGCCTGTAACTGCCCCTCAAACCAGCACAACCGCAGATTTGCCAACTGGAACTTTGGCCCACATGGCGGATTATGCCTTACGTATCCTCAAAAAGGACCCACGCATTATTAAAATGATGAGCGATGACGATTACTGGTTGGCCTGCATCCTTGACCCTCGCTATAAAGGCAAATTGCAAAATATTATGCCACATGAGAACCTCGAACAAATATTAGCAACCAAACAAGCTACTCTTGTAGACCGTTTGATTCAGGCATTCCCAGCACACAGCGCCGGTGATGGTTCTCACACGAGCTGCAGGGGGCTACAGGGCAGAGGTGTTAGAGGTGCACAGATCAGAAGTGGCGTTGGACAGAGGGGTTTTCTGACCAGGTTGTGGAGTGATTTCGCAATGACCGCAGACAGGACAGGTACTGCAGCATCTATTCAAAGTGACAGGAGACAACATTTGTCCAGTATGGTTACTAACTATTTTTCAGCTCTTATTGATGTTCTCCCTCAACCGTCATTCCCATTTGATTACTGGGCATCCAAATTAGACACCTGGCCTGAATTGGCAGAATATGCGTTGCAGGAGCTTGCTTGCCCAGCAGCTAGTGTGCTATCAGAAAGAGTATTCAGTGCTGCTGGTTGAATATTAACCGAAAAAAGGACTCGTCTGGCTACCCAAAATGTGGATGATCTCACCTTCATTAAAATGAACCACTCCTGGATTTCAAATTATTTTGCCCCACCTTTCCCGGCTGACACCTAGCTTTCCTATAAAAAGGTCTTGCTTGTGGACTGGTCTTATTGAGTGTTAAAATCTCTTAATTTGCAGCAGCTGTTTGACCAGCATACGACATATTTACACATCCCCCAATGGGAAAACTCCCCCCACGGGGCCGTTGTCTCACTCTCGACACTTGGCGCAAGCACCCGTTAGTTACAGTGCTGTTTGTCAGAAGAGGTGGGTGTGCTCGCTTTTGGTCGACGGCACTGCCACTGGGTCCCTCATAGTACAATGTAGTGTCTCTGGCGGTGGTGGTGCGCACCCAACGTCAGACACACCGTTGTAACATGAGGGGCCCTAGGGCGGTACCGCCGGCCACAAGAGAGTTCCCCCCCCCCAGCTCAAACTGTGCTCTACCACGTGCCAAATTATCTCGCACAGCTCCACAAATGTTTAGTCTATGCGCTGACATCATTCAATGCCTGGCACTGACAATCAATACCAATTTGTTGACATCTATGATGATAGTTACAGTAGTCTGGGTCAGTGTCCTATATTGACACCAGTAAATACTAATTTACTGCCAAATTACTTTGTCATAAACTCTGCAGATGAGCCCACCCCTGTACCTAAGCATGCCACCCTTTTTTTTATTTATAGTTGTTTTGCGAGACATTAACATCTATTTATTTTTTGGGAGTACTAACTGTGTCAGACACTTCTTGCAATACTCCTCCACTGACCACAATGCTGCCTGCCTGTGTATCCATGTAACCGATTTAAAACTGCCATGCCTGCCTATTGTTTGTTATTTTAGGCCTTTGATAGCCTGTCTGCGGCCCTTACTTGCAATACTCCTCCACTGACCACAATGCTGCCTGCCTGTGTATCCATGTAACCGATTTAAAACTGCCATGCCTGCCTATTGTTTGTTATTTTAGGCCTTTGATAGCCTGTCTGCGGCCCCTACTTGCAATACTCCTCCACTGACCACAATGCTGCCTGCCTGTGTATCCATGTAACCGATTTAAAACTGACATGCCTGCCTATTGTTTGTTATTTTAGGCCTTTGATAGCCTGTCTGTGGCCCCTACTTGCAATACTCCTCCACTGACCACAATGCTGCCTGCCTGTGTATCCATGTAACCGATTTTAAACTGCCATGCCTGCCTATTGTTTGTTATTTTAGGCCTTTGATAGCCTGTCTGCGGCCCCTACTTGCAATACTCCTCCACTGACCACACCAATGCTGCCCGTGTACCCCTGGAACCTATTCAAAAGTTCATAGAGCCTAGTTATATATTTTATTTACTATTAATAAGGCCATGATGGACTACGCTGTACCACGCTACAAGCTAACCAGTCGACACTTCTTTTGCGAGAAAAGCCATCCCAACCCTCCACCAGCATGTAAAAGACCGCATTGTCCATGCACTCTGGCAATCTGTGAGTACAAAGGTGCACCTGACAACAGACGCATGGACCTGTAGGCATGGCCACGGAAGATTACGTGTCCATTAAGGCGCAATGGGTTAATGTGGTGGATGCATGGTCCACAGGGGACAGCCTACTAAGTCTGTCTGCAGTCCCTAATTCAAATTGTCCTCCACTGTCTAAATCGGAGCTTCCACCTTCTGGCTTTCGGCCTAGAGTATCAGAAATTAAACTGCATTTGGCCTTCAACTTTGGTTACGGCCTACTAACGGTGTCTGCCCCTGCCTGGTGTTTGTCCTCAACTGAATAAAGCTGAGCTTCAACCTTCTGGCTCTCATTAAGTGCTGTGTTTTTAAAAATTGGTGGTTAGGGCCTACTAACGGTGTCTGCCCCTCCCTGGTGTTTGCCCTCAACTGAATAAAGCTGAGCTTGAACCTTCTGGCTTTCGGCCTATAGTATCAGATATTAAACTGCATTTGGCCTTCAACTTTGGTTACGGCCTACTAACGGTGTCTGCCCCTGCCTGGTGTTTGTCCTCAACTGAATAAAGCTGAGCTTCAACCTTCTGGCTCTCATTAAGTGCTGTGTTTTTAAAAATTGGTGGTTAGGGCCTACTAACGGTGTCTGCCCCTCCTGTTATGACCCCAATGGCGAGGGTCTCAGAGGAACGTGGAAATCTGCAGAATACAAAAATCCAGCTCATAGGGCAGTGGTAACTGGGTTGACCATATATCTACTCCTAACGCCAACACTAGAAGTAGCCGGGGATCATTCCTACGTTGATTCTAGATGACACGCGCCAGCCGGAGAATCTAGCTACCCCTAGTAGAGGAAAACAAAGACCTTTCTTGCCTCCAGAGAAGGGGACCCCAAAGCTGGATAGAAGCCCCCCACAAATAATGACGGTGAGGTAAGAGGAAATGACAAACACAGAAATGAACCAGGTTCAGCACAGAGAGGCCCGCTTACTGATAGCAGAATAAAGAAAGGTAACTTATATGGTCAACAAAAACCCTATTAAAATCCACACTGGAAATTCAAGAACCCCCGAACCGTCTAACGGTCCGGGGGGAGAACACCAGCCCCCCTAGAGCTTCCAGCAAAGGTCAGGATATAGATTTGGAACAAGCTGGACAAAAATACAAAACCAAAACAAATAGCAAAAAGCAAAAGGCAGACTTAGCTGATATAACTGGAACCAGGATCAGTAGACAAGAGCACAGCAGACTAGCTCTG
Source organism: Ranitomeya variabilis (assembly GCF_051348905.1). Taxonomy (NCBI): domain Eukaryota; kingdom Metazoa; phylum Chordata; class Amphibia; order Anura; family Dendrobatidae; genus Ranitomeya; species Ranitomeya variabilis. Next base: position 501,652,335 of record NC_135232.1, on the reverse strand, counting down.
ATAACTACGTTGCCAGGCATTGAACTGAAGGTCCAGGGAGCTTATATAGCAACACCCCTAAGTAACGACCCAGGTGCGGATAAAAGGAATGACAGAAAAACCAGAGTCAAAAAACTAGTAACCACTAGAGGGAGCAAAAAGCAAATTCACAACAGTACCCCCCCCTTAGTGAGGGGTCACCGAACCCTCACCACGACCACCAGGGCGATCAGGATGAGCGGCATGAAAGGCACGAACTAAATCGGCCGCATGAACATCAGAGGCGACCACCCAGGAATTATCCTCCTGACCATAGCCCTTCCACTTGACCAGGTACTGAAGCCTCCGCCTGGAGAGGCGAGAATCCAAGATCTTCTCCACCACGTACTCCAATTCGCCCTCAACCAACACCGGAGCAGGAGGCTCAGCAGAAGGAACTACAGGCACAATGTACCGCCGCAACAAGGACCTATGAAATACATTGTGAATAGCAAACGACACAGGAAGATCCAGACAAAAAGATACAGGATTAAGGATTTCCAATATCTTGTAAGGCCCAATAAAACGAGGTTTAAATTTGGGAGAGGAGACCTTCATAGGAACAAAGCGGGAAGAAAGCCATACCAAATCCCCAACGCGTAGTCGGGGACCCACACCGCGGCGGCGGTTGGCAAAGCGCTGAGCCTTCTCCTGTGACAACTTCAAGTTGTCCACCACATGATTCCAGATCTGCTGCAACCTATCCACCACAGAATCCACCCCAGGACAGTCAGAAGGCTCCACATGACCCGAAGAAAAGCGAGGATGGAAACCAGAGTTGCAGAAAAAAGGCGAAACCAAGGTGGCGGAACTAGCCCGATTATTAAGGGCAAACTCAGCCAACGGCAAGAATGTCACCCAATCGTCCTGATCAGCAGAGACAAAACACCTCAAATAAGCCTCCAAAGTCTGATTGGTTCGCTCCGTCTGTCCATTAGTCTCAGGATGGAAAGCAGACGAAAACGACAAATCAATGCCCATCCTACTACAAAAGGATCGCCAGAACCTGGAAACGAACTGGGATCCTCTGTCTGACACAATATTCTCAGGGATGCCGTGCAAACGAACCACGTTCTGGAAAAACACAGGAACCAGATCGGAAGAGGAAGGCAGCTTAGGCAAAGGAACCAAATGGACCATCTTGGAGAAGCGATCACATATCACCCAGATAACAGACATGCCCTGAGATAGCGGAAGATCAGAAATGAAATCCATGGAGATATGTGTCCAAGGTCTCTTCGGGACAGGCAAGGGCAAGAGCAAACCGCTGGCACGAGAACAGCAAGGCTTAGCTCGAGCACAAGTCCCACAGGACTGCACAAATGACCGCACATCCCTTGACAAGGAAGGCCACCAAAAGGACCTGGCCACCAGATCTCTGGTGCCAAAAATTCCCGGGTGACCTGCCAACACCGAGGAATGAACCTCGGAAATGACTCTGCTGGTCCACTTATCCGGGACAAACAGTCTGTCAGGTGGACAAGACTCAGGCCTATCAGCCTGAAATCTCTGCAACACACGTCGCAGATCCGGAGAAATAGCTGACAAGATAACTCCATCTTTAAGAATACCAACAGGATCAGCGACTCCAGGAGCATCAGGCACAAAGCTCCTCGAAAGAGCATCGGCCTTCACATTCTTTGAACCTGGTAAATACGAGACAACAAAATCAAAGCGGGAGAAAAACAATGACCAGCGGGCCTGTCTCGGATTAAGGCGTTTAGCAGACTCGAGATACATCAGATTTTTGTGATCAGTCAAGACCACCACACGATGCTTAGCACCCTCGAGCCAATGACGCCACTCCTCAAATGCCCACTTCATGGCCAACAACTCCCGATTGCCCACATCATAATTTCGCTCGGCAGGCGAAAACTTCCTAGAGAAAAAGGCACAAGGTTTCATAACAGAGCAACCAGGGCCTCTCTGCGACAAAACGGCCCCTGCCCCAATCTCCGAAGCATCCACCTCAACCTGAAAGGGAAGTGAGACGTCAGGCTGGCACAAAACAGGCGCCGAAGTAAACCGGCGTTTCAACTCCTGGAAAGCCTCCACGGCAGCAGGAGCCCAGTTAGCTACATCGGAGCCCTTCTTGGTCATATCCGTCAAAGGTTTCACAATGCTAGAAAAATTAGCGATAAAACGACGGTAGAAGTTAGCGAAGCCCAAGAACTTCTGAAGACTCTTAACTGACGAGGGCTGAGTCCAATCAAGAATAGCTCGGACCTTGACTGGGTCCATCTCCACAGCAGAAGGGGAAAAAATGAACCCCAAAAAGGGAACCTTCTGCACACCAAAGAGACACTTTGAGCCCTTGACAAACAAAGAATTTTCACGCAAAATTTTAAAGACCAACCTGACCTGCTCCACATGCGAATCCCAATTGTCAGAAAAAAACAAAATATCATCCAGATAAACAATCAAAAATTTATCCAGATACTTCCGGAAAATGTCATGCATAAAGGACTGAAAAACTGAAGGCGCATTGGAGAGCCCAAAAGGCATCACCAAGTACTCAAAATGACCTTCGGGCGTATTGAATGCGGTTTTCCATTCATCACCTTGCTTAATGCGCACAAGGTTGTACGCACCACGAAGGTCTATCTTGGTGAACCACTTGGCACCCTTAATCCGGGCAAACAAGTCAGACAACAGCGGTAAAGGATACTGAAATTTGACAGTGATCTTATTTAAAAGTCGATAATCAATACAAGGTCTCAAAGATCCGTCCTTTTTTGCCACAAAAAAGAATCCCGCACCAAGAGGGGAAGAAGACGGACGAATATGTCCTTTCTCCAGAGACTCCTTGATATATGAACGCATAGCGGTATGTTCAGGTACCGACAGATTAAACAGTCTTCCCTTAGGAAATTTACTGCCTGGGATCAAATCTATAGCACAGTCACAGTCCCTATGAGGAGGCAGTGCACTGGACTCAGACTCACTGAAGACATCCTGATAATCAGACAAATACTCCGGAACTTCCGAAGGCGTAGAAGAAGCAATAGACACAGGCAGGGAATCCCCATGAATACCACGACAGCCCCAACTTGAGACTGACATAGCCTTCCAGTCCAGGACTGGATTATGGGTCTGTAACCATGGCAGCCCTAAAACAACCAAATCATGCATTTTATGTAAAACCAGGAAACGTATCACCTCGCGGTGTTCAGGAGTCATGCACATGGTAACCTGTGTCCAATACTGCGGTTTATTTGCTGCCAATGGTGTAGCATCAATACCCCTAAGAGGAATAGGATTTTCTAATGGTTCAAGAGTAAAACCACAGCGCTTAGCAAATGAGAGATCCATGAGACTCAGGGCAGCACCTGAATCTACAAACGCCATGACAGGATAAGATGACAGTGAGCAAATCAAAGTTACAGACAGAATAAATTTAGGTTGCAAATTACCAACGGTGACAGGACTAACAACCTTAGCTATACGTTTAGAGCATGCTGAGATAACATGTGTAGAATCACCACAGTAGTAGCACAAGCCATTCCGGCGTCTATGAATTTTCCGCTCATTTCTAGTCAGGATTCTATCACATTGCATTAAATCAGGTGTCTGTTCAGACAACACCATGAGGGAATTTGCGGTTTTTCTATCACATTGCACCGAATTAGGTGTCTGTTCAGACAACACCATGAGGGAATTTGCGGTTTTGCGCTCCCGCAACCGCCGGTCAATTTGAATAGCCAGTGCCATAGTATCATTCAGACCTGTGGGAATGGGAAAACCCACCATAACATTCTTAATGGCTTCAGAAAGGCCATTTCTAAAATTAGCGGCCAGTGCACACTCGTTCCAATGTGTCAGCACGGACCATTTCCGAAATTTTTGGCAATACACTTCAGCCTCGTCCTGCCCCTGAGACATAGCCAGCAAGGCCTTTTCTGCCTGAATCTCAAGATTGGGTTCCTCATAAAGTAAACCGAGCGCCAGAAAAAACGCATCAAGATCAGCCAATGCCGGATCTCCTGGCGCCAGCGAAAAAGCCCAATCCTGAGGGTCGCCCCGTAAGAACGAAATAACAATTTTTACTTGCTGAGCAGAATCTCCAGATGAACAGGGTCTCAGGGACAAAAACAATTTACAATTATTCACGAAATTCCTAAACTTAAACCTGTCTCCGGAAAACAGTTCAGGAATCGGTATTTTAGGTTCTGACCTAGGATTTCTGATAACATAGTCTTGTATGCCCTGCACACGAGTAGCCAGCTGGTCCACACTTGTAATCAAGGTCTGGACATTCATGTCTGCAGCAAGCATAGCCACTCTGAGGTAAAGGGGAAGAAGAAAAAAAAAAAAAAAAACTCAGAATCTTCTTTCTTATAATCCCTCTTCTGCAATGCATTAAACATTTAATACTGGCCTGGCAAACTGTTATGACCCCAATGGCGAGGGTCTCAGAGGAACGTGGAAATCTGCAGAATACAAAAATCCAGCTCATAGGGCAGTGGTAACTGGGTTGACCATATATCTACTCCTAACGCCAACACTAGAAGTAGCCGGGGATCATTCCTACGTTGATTCTAGATGACACGCGCCAGCCGGAGAATCTAGCTACCCCTAGTAGAGGAAAACAAAGACCTTTCTTGCCTCCAGAGAAGGGGACCCCAAAGCTGGATAGAAGCCCCCCACAAATAATGACGGTGAGGTAAGAGGAAATGACAAACACAGAAATGAACCAGGTTCAGCACAGAGAGGCCCGCTTACTGATAGCAGAATAAAGAAAGGTAACTTATATGGTCAACAAAAACCCTATTAAAATCCACACTGGAAATTCAAGAACCCCCGAACCGTCTAACGGTCCGGGGGGAGAACACCAGCCCCCCTAGAGCTTCCAGCAAAGGTCAGGATATAGATTTGGAACAAGCTGGACAAAAATACAAAACCAAAACAAATAGCAAAAAGCAAAAGGCAGACTTAGCTGATATAACTGGAACCAGGATCAGTAGACAAGAGCACAGCAGACTAGCTCTGATAACTATGTTGCCAGGCATTGAACTGAAGGTCCAGGGAGCTTATATAGCAACACCCCTAAGTAACGACCCAGGTGCGGATAAAAGGAATGACAGAAAAACCAGAGTCAAAAAACTAGTAACCACTAGAGGGAGCAAAAAGCAAATTCACAACACCCTCCCTGGTGTTTGCCCTCAACTGAATAAAGCTGAGCTTCCACCTTCTGGCTTTCGGCCTATAGTATCAGATATTAAACTGCATTTGGCCTTCAACTTTGGTTACGGTCTACTAACATTGTCTGCCCCTGCCTGGTGTTTGTCCTCAACTGAATAAAGCTGAGCTTCAACCTTCTGGCTCTCATTAAGTGCTGTGTTTTTAAAAATTGGTGGTTAGGGCCTACTAACGGTGTCTGCCCCTCCCTGGTGTTTGCCCTCAACTGAATAAAGCTGAGCTTCCACCTTCTGGCTTTCGGCCTATAGTATCAGATATTAAACTGCATTTGGCCTTCAACTTTGGTTACGGCCTACTAACGGTGTCTGCCCCTGCCTGGTGTTTGTCCTCAACTGAATAAAGCTGAGCTTCAACCTTCTGGCTCTCATTAAGTGCTGTGTTTTTAAAAATTGGTGGTTAGGGCCTACTAACGGTGTCTGCCCCTCCCTGGTGTTTGCCCTCAACTGAATAAAGCTGAGCTTCCACCTTCTGGCTTTCAGCCTATAGTATCAGATATTAAACTGCATTTGGCCTTCAACTTTGGTTACGGCCTACTAACGGTGTCTGCCCCTGCCTGGTGTTTGTCCTCAACTGAATAAAGCTGAGCTTCAACCTTCTGGCTCTCATTAAGTGCTGTGTTTTAAAAAATTGGTGGTTAGGGCCTACTAACGGTGTCTGCCCCTCCCTGGTGTTTGCCCTCAACTGAATAAAGCTGAGCTTCCACCTTCTGGCTTTCGGCCTATAGTATCAGATATTAAACTGCATTTGGCCTTCAACTTTGGTTACGGCCTACTAACGGTGTCTGCCCCTGCCTGGTGTTTGTCCTCAACTGAATAAAGCTGAGCTTCAACCTTCCGGCTCTCATTAAGTGCTGTGTTTTTAAAAATTGGTGGTTAGGGCCTACTAACGGTGTCTGCCCCTCCCTGGTGTTTGCCCTCAACTGAATAAAGCTGAGCTTCCACCTTCTGGCTTTCGGCCTATAGTATCAGATATTAAACTGCATTTGGCCTTCAACTTTGGTTACGGCCTACTAACGGTGTCTGCCCCTGCCTGGTGTTTGTCCTCAACTGAATAAAGCTGAGCTTCAACCTTCTGGCTCTCATTAAGTGCTGTGTTTTTAAAAATTGGTGGTTAGGGCCTACTAACGGTGTCTGCCCCTCCCTGGTGTTTGCCCTCAACTGAATAAAGCTGAGCTTCCACCTTCTGGCTTTCGGCCTATAGTATCAGATATTACACTGCATTTGGCCTTCAACTTTGGTTACGGCCTACTAACGGTGTCTGCCCCTGCCTGGTGTTTGTCCTCAACTGAATAAAGCTGAGCTTCAACCTTCTCTCATTAAGTGCTGTGTTTTAAAAAATTGGTGGTTAGGGCCTACTAACGGTGTCTGCCCCTCCCTGGTGTTTGCCCTCAACTGAATAAAGCTGAGCTTCCACCTTCTGGCTTTCGGCCTATAGTATCAGATATTAAACTGCATTTGGCCTTCAACTTTGGTTACGGCCTACTAACGGTGTCTGCCCCTGCCTGGTGTTTGTCCTCAACTGAATAAAGCTGAGCTTCAACCTTCTGGCTCTCATTAAGTGCTGTGTTTTAAAAAATTGGTGGTTAGGGCCTACTAACGGTGTCTGCCCCTCCCTGGTGTTTGCCCTCAACTGAATAAAGCTGAGCTTCAGTCTTAGGCTTTTGGCCTAAAGTATCAGATATTAAACTGCATTTGGCCTATTAGTGTGTTTGGGCCCTTAAAACAGTGTTTGCTGCTCCTGGGTTTGCTACTCCACTGAACAAAGCAATGCCGCCTGTTTAGTCCTGTTACCAATTTTGAACTGCATTTAGCCTACTTTATTCTTTGGCCCTATATCTGTTTCCTCCTCATCCTGCCCATTGCCCAGCCACTGATAGATGAGTCTGCTGGTACATTGACCTAGACCACTACATTCCCCTTGCACTCTACACAGCCAGAATGTGACCCTGCTGAAAGTAAGGTTCCCCTTCCCGCATGTTATACCACCTTACACAGGGACAAAGAGGAAGGTGCAGATGAAAGTGCAGGTTCCTTCATCAGGTGGGGGGGCATACTCGTTGGTGACGTCACTGGCACAGGGCCCCTCAGAGTACGCAAAAGTGTCGCTGCTGATGGGAGGCGCCCCCGCCGTGCAAACACACCGCTGTACTTTGAGGGGCCCTGTGCCAGTGCCAATGCGAACAAGTGTGCCCCCCTGCTTGCTCAGGATCACAGCACTTGCAACGTTGAAATACTTACCTCTCCCTGCTCCACCGCCGTGATGTAGTCCACGATTCCTGGGCCCACTAAAACCTTGAACCAGCCCTACCCCCCACAAATTTGCCAAATGACCCCCAAGTTCCATTGAACAACTATTATTATAAAGTTAATTAAGATTGACAAGCTTCAGAAACAAGAATGGATGTTTTTGGCATTAAAATGGGCACTGTAGGTGTTTTCCTGGCCTCCACTCACTGCCGACTATGCTTCCCCATTGACTTGCATTGGGTTTCGTGTTTCGGTCGACCCCCGACTTTTAGCGATAATCGGCCGACTGCACTCGACTCGACTCTGGACAAAGTCGGGTTTCACAAAACCCGACTCGATCTTTAAAAAATGAAAGTCGCTAAACCCTAGCCGCCACTGCTGGAGCAGACCAGTTTTTGAGATCAGCCCCTTATGAGTGAGAACAGTGAGGGGCTTGACCATCTGAGAAAACCCCTTAATGAATTTATGGTAAAAATTGGCAAACCCCAAAAAACGCTGAAGACCCTTCAGGTCTCTGGGTTGTACCCAATCAATAATGGCCTGTACCTTTCCAGGGTCCATACGAAACCCCTTGGCAGACAAATTGAACCGCAGAAAGGACAACTCCTGGGCAAAAGATGTGCAGTTTTCAGGTTCAGCAAAAAGAGAGTTCTCCCGTAACCTATGGAGGACTGAACATAGATGACCAATGTGAGTTTGTTTGTTAGACGAAAATATAAGAATATCATCTAAATAAACCACCATAAAGCACCCAATGAAGTCAGCAAAGACATGATTAATAAAATTCTGAAAAACTGCTGGCGCATTCTTGAAGCCAAAGGGCATGAGCAAATTCTCAAATAAACCCTCTGAGGTGAGAAATGCCATTTTCCATTAATTCCCCTCCCGAATAGGGGTAGGTTATTATGCCCCCTGAGGTCCAATTTAGAAAACCATTTGGCCCCAGATAGTTGGTTGTACAGATCAGATATGAGCGGGAGGGGGTGTGATGATGGGATATGGTATGTGGATATCATTATATTTGTATTAATATTTTACTGATTGACATGGTGTTCTCTTGTAGGAAGAATTATTTGCTAAATGATGAATGCCTGTGGCTGCCATCTGATATCAGCCCCCACAGTACTGTATTGTTGTCTTCTCACAGGCTCAGTGAATAATCCTGTTTGCTAATATGCTAATGCCATATTGAACTAGCTTGTTGAAACAATGAGCCCCTGTGACCTCCCTCCTGATCTGTGAATGAGGAGGGGGACTTTTAAAATGTCAGGGAGGTGAGACACAGATCAGTCCTGTGTGGAACTATGATATGATCACAGCACCTCAAGGAGAAAGAAGAGTATATGGACTATGGTATCCTCTGCTGGATTATTGGACTCTCATCTCCTTGGACATTTTATCCTGTTACTGAACTGCATTCGTGTTCTGGACTATTGTATCCTCGGTGTGGTGGATTGTTTATGGACTTTTTAGTTTTGCCTATAATAAAGGTCTTGGGATTGTTCACACTTCCCTCACTCTGTTGATTGTGTGGTATCTGAGAAGGACCCTGTGACAATTGGTGGCAGGATCAACAGAGCGTAACCAAATGGAGAACCACCCACAGAATGAGTACAGAAATTGGACTGTATCCAGTTTACAGGAGAGAGACAGAGACCTGGGCCTGAACTACCAGGGACTGACTAAAGAAGCCTTAATTGACCTACTGGTTGGTGCTAGCCTGACCACCTCCTCCCATATTGCTGAAGGACAAGCCCAGGAGACGAGGACCTCCACCCCAAAAAGCCAGTGGGTGGTGTGGTACGAAGAAGAGAAGGCGGTTCTGGGCCCAGGTGTCTCTCAGGAGTATAAGGAGGAGGCTGCTCGCCGAGCACAGCGGAGACAAGAAGCAGTGGAGCTTGAAAGAGGGAGTAAATATATATAGAAAACAAGACACTACCATAGTATGCACACCACAGCAATAATAAGGTAAGAAAAAATCCACTTTATTGGTTCACAATTAAAACATAATTAAAAAGAACACACAAAACTGGTGCCAACCCGGGCACATATAATGACCCCAAATATACAACTTGGTACACAAGGATGCATGTATAAAGCATACATATAAATATACATATAGAATATATCCCTCCCTCAATGGCTCATAGGGTATGCGGAGTAACCCATCCCCAAAAGAGAAGTAATATTGGCGTGAGATAGGCTGCATGCAAAGAGCGCCAATAATATGGCAAGCACCAAATATCTATAACAGCCCAACTACCCACAACCCTAGAGAAGAGTAATCCATGGATATACCATGGGAGGAGAGAATACCAAGCTAATGCAAACCTGAAGAAAAACAGGCTAGAGGACCCGGGACAGTCCACAGACCTTGGCCCCACATGTATCGCGTCACAGATGAGGCTTCGTCAGGGGAAGTGAAGGAACACAATCCAAACGTGGATATATACAGTACACACAATAATAATGTCTGATAGCCCACAAGTGTGGACGCCGTAATCCATCCAAGGCGGAGCTAGGATACACCGCAGCCGCTGTAGTCTATCACAGGGCGGAAGTGATGAGAGCCGCCTATTACCGCAACATAAAGAATGAACTGCGCAAGCGCGCAGTGGAACGCCGTGAAAAGCGGTGTGCAGATGCAGAGTGAGCCGCAAAGCGCGCCACCGCGCATGCGCGATTAAGTCAGACCGCGCAGGCGCAAGGAAAAAGACCTTTCAACAGCGGCACAGAAGAAACCAAAAGGAAAATAAGACACCGCGGGCATAATTGTAACCTCAAATATACAATATATGTGCAAGGAACCCTGCACATACACAATATATAGTGGGGCACCGCGGAATTGATTGTGATATGAGTGTGCAATATATGTGCAAGAAACCTCACACACTAAGGACATAACGAGGAGGGCCATAAAATGCGAGCATAATGGGGCAACGATAGAACACGGGCATAATTAGCACTGAAACATGAGCCTAATAGGGTCAGACAGTATGAATATGGGGATTCTGTAAACACGAAACATATCCCTTATGACATATACCTAATCCACATTCATACAATACATACAGTACAGCCCACACGTATCCCCGGGGATCACTCATACTCAAACAAACTATCGCACTTCAACATAAATAATGAACATGTATACAATCACAAATCATAATCATAATAAATTTTGTAGCAGCTTTATTCTAAATAAGAAAACTAGAGTAAAAAACTCTTGACATATAAAAGAACCACCCCTCTTCTCCATTTATGGATACCAGGCCCAGATGTAGTCCAGATGTAGTCCCAAAATATGGTAACACCGGATTCATAGAGCACATCATCATCATCATCACTTCCCCTGACGAAGCCTCATCTGTGAGGTGATACATGTGGGGCCAAGGTCTGTGGACTGTCCCAGGTCCTCTAGCCTGTTTTTCTTCAGGTTTGCGTTAGCTTGGTATTCTTTCCTCCCATGGTATATCCATGGATTACTCTTCTCTAGGGTTGTGGGTAGTTGGGCTGTTATAGATATTTGGTGCGTGCCATATTATTGGCGCTCTTTGCATGCAGCCCATCTCACGTCAATATTACTTCTCTTTTGGGGATGGGTTACTCCGCATACCCCATGAGCCATTGAGTGAGGGATATATTCTATATGTATATTTATATGTATGCTTTATACATGCATCATTGTGTACCAAGTTGTATATTTGGGGTCATTATATGTGCCCGGGTTGGCAACAGTTTTGTGTGTTCTTTTTAATTATGTTTTAATTGTGAACCAATAAAGTGCATTTTTTCTTACCTTATTATTGCTGTGGTCTGCATACTATTGTAGTGTCTTGTTTTCTATATATATTTCCGATGTCGTTCTCTACCTATTGCACCCCGGTTCTCCTATTAGGTCTGTGGCTGTGCGCTGGGTCTTTTTTGTTTTCATATTGAAAGAGGGAGTAATGCAATGTGTAGTGTAAACCCAACGATCCGGGAGCCTGTACGGATCACCCAGACAGAGTTTAAGCCATTTGATGAGGCTTCCAGAGATGTGGAGGGGTTCTTCAAGGACTTTGAGCAGCAGTGTGCTGTGATGGAGGTGCCCCACTCTGGATGGATGCGTTTGTTAGTGGGACTCCTGAACGGTAGCATGGCGGAGGCTTACCGAACCATTGACAGCAGAATTGGGATTATAACATTGTAAAGCGGACCATCCTGGATTACCATGCTATCACCCCAGACTCATATAGGGCCAAGTTCCGAGACCTCCCATGCACCACGGGGGGATCGTTTAGGATATATGCACATAAGATGTCCCAGGCATGTCGGAGATGGCTGGAAGCAGAAAACGCCTTTACTGTGGAAGATGTTATACAGACGTTCCTTATAGAACAATTTCTTGCCAAGTGCCCTGCAGAGGTACGGGAATAGGTCCGGGAGCGCACGCCGTGTACCGTGGATAGAGCTGCAGCCCTGGCCGATGAGGCCCTTACTATCCGACCGCAATGGAGGAGGCTTCTGGACAATAAACCACAGCCTTCTCTCGCACCCCGGTCCCCTGAGATTATATCTGCCCCTCCACCCAGCCGCAGGCCAATGACAATCACGCCTCACAGTCCTGGGCCCCAACAGTTCCGACCACGATGTGGGGGTATCACCGAGAGGAGATGTTATGGGTGTAGGCAACCTGGGCCTTTGCAGTCTGGCTGTCCCTCAAGGATTCAGAGGGAGCCCCACGCAGCCCCAACTCGTCCAGTGCATTTTGTGCACTCCATTTTGCCTGAGGAAAAGTTACCACCACCCCCACCTGAGAGGACCACCGACCCAGGTACCATAGATACCCCTCCTGGAGTGTACGGACAACAGCCTTTGTCCCTCAGAAACACAGAGCAACGGCAACGCCACCTGCAGGATGTCTTAATTGATGGGTGCAAAGTGTCGGGATTCAGAGACCCGGAGGCATTCCTGACTATCGTTGACCCCCGTGTGGTTCGACCCGAGGCAATTCACCAGGGTCTGGAAATTCCCATTGTCCCAGCGGGGGGTGTCCGCAAATATATACAGCTAGCTTTGGCATGTTTGGATCATGGTTTTGGAGAAAAACTGTGTTGGATTGGAGTTATGGGAGGACTTCCTGCAGATATCCTCCTTGGAAATGACATTGGGGAGTTACAGTGTCATTTTGTGGAAGCCAGTGGCGTATCCATGGGGGGCAGCCGGGGCATGTGCCCCGGGCGCAGCCGACAGGGGGGCGCCAGTGGGCCGCCTGATGATGCGGCGGTCCAAGGAGGGGGTTGGCAGGGCCAGGGAGCAGGGGCTGTCTAATTATACTCACCTACTCCTGGCGCTGTCCCTGCAAGTCCCTGGCTGCCCGGCGCCCCGGCTTCTTCCTGTACTGAGGGGTCACATGGTACCGCTCATTACAGTAATGAATATGCGGCTCCACCTCCCATAGGGGTGGAGCCGCATATTCATATTCAGCGGTAACGGAAGCAGGGACAGCACCGCGCCAGGAGCAGGTGAGTATACGGGGAGGGGAGCGCGGCGCTGTGCGATATTCACCTGCTCCTCGTTCCAGTCACCGGACCGTCTTCTGCAGTGACGCTGAGGTCAGAGGGCGCGATGACGTAGTTAGTGCGCACCATCTGCCTAAACATCAGTGCAGACTGCAGAGGAGGCGAAAGATGGAGCGGCGGCTGGAACGAAGTCAGGTGAATATTGAAAGTGCCGGGGGCCTGAGCGACGGAGAGGTGAGTATGTGATTTTTTTTTTTTATCACAGTAACAGCAAATGGGGCAAATATCTGTATGGGGCATCTTATGGGGCTATAACATTTGTGCAGAACTATATGGGGGCCATAACGTTTGTGCAGCACTATATGGGGGCCATAATGTTTGTGCAGCACTATATGGGGGCCATAATGTTTGTGCAGCACTATATGGGGGCCATAATGTTTGTGCAGCACTATATGGGGCCATAATGTTTGTGCAGCACTATATGGGGGCCATAATGTTTGTGCAGCACTATATGGGGGCCATAACCTTTGTGCAGCACTATATGGGGCCATAATGTTTGTCCAGCACTATATGGGGCCATAATGTTTGTGCAGCACTATATGGGGCCATAATGTTTGTGCAGCACTATATGGGGGCCATAATGTTTGTGCAGCACTATATGGGGGCCATAATGCTTGTGCAGCACTACATGGGGCCATAATGTTTGTGCAGCACTATATGGGGGCCATAATGTTTGTGCAGCACTATATGGGGCCATAACCTTTGTGCAGCACTATATGGGGCCATATTGTTTGTGCAGCACTATATGGGGGCCATAATGTTTGTGCAGTACTATATGGGGGCCATAATGTTTTTGCAGCACTATATGGGGCCATAATGTTTGTGCAGCACTATATGGGGGCCATAATGTTTGTGCAGCACTATATGGGGGCCATAACCTTTGTGCAGCACTATATGGGGCCATAATGTTTGTGCAGCACTATATGGGGGCCATAATGTTTGTGCAGCACTATATGGGGCCATAATGTTTGTGCAGCACTATATGGGGGCCATAATGTTTGTGCAGCACTATATGGGGGCCATAATGCTTGTGCAGCACTACATGGGGCCATAATGTTTGTGCAGCACTATATGGGGGCCATAATGTTTGTGCAGCACTATATGGGGGCCATAATGTTTGTGCAGTACTATATGGGGGCCATAATGTTTGTGCAGCACTATATGGGGCCATAATGTTTGTGCAACACTATATGGGGGCCATAATGTTTGTGCAGCACTATATGGGGGCCATAACCTTTGTGCAGCACTATATGGGGCCATAATGTTTGTGCAGCACTATATGGGGGCCATAATGTTTGTGCAGCACTATATGGGGCCATAATGTTTGTGCAGCACTATATGGGGGCCATAATGTTTGTGCAGCACTATATGGGGGCCATAATGTTTGTGCAGCACTATATGGGGGCCATAATGTTTGCCCAGCACTATATGGGGCCATATTGTTTGTGCAGCACTATATGGGGGCCATAATGTTTGTGCAGCACTATATGGGGCCATAACCTTTGTGCAGCACTATAACGGGGCAAGTGTCTGTATGGAGCATCATTGAGGCAATAACATTTGTGCAGCACTGTATGGGGCAAGTGTCTGTATGGAGCATCTTATGGGGCCATAACATTTGTGCAGCACTGTATGGGGCAAGTGTCTGTATGGAGCATCTTATGGGGCCATAACGTTTGTGCAGCACTATATGGGGCAAGTGACTGTATAGAGCATCTTATGGGGCCATAACGTTTGTGCAGCACTATATGGGGGCCATAATGTTTGTGCAGCACTATATGGGGCCATAATGTTTGTGCAGCACTATATGGGGGCCATAATGTTTGTGCAACACTATATGGGGGCTATAATGTTTGTGCAGCACTATATGGGGGCCATAATGTTTGTGCAACACTATATGGGGGCCATAATGTTTGTGCAGCACTATATGGGGGCCATAATGTTTGTGCAGCACTATATGGGGCCATATTGTTTGTGCAGCACTATATGGGGGCCATAATCTTTGTGCAGCACTATATGGGGGCCATAATGTTTGTGCAGCACTATATGGGGGCCATAATGTTTGTGCAGCACTATATGGGGCCATATTGTTTGTGCAGCACTATATGGGGGCCATAATCTTTGTGCAGCACTATATGGGGGCCATAATGTTTGTGCAGCACTATATGGGGGCCATAACCTTTGTGCAGCACTATAACGGGGCAAGTGTCTGTATGGAGCATCATTGGGGCAATAACATTTGTGCAGCACTATATGGGGCAAGTGTCTGTATGGAGCATCTTATGGGGCCATAACGTTTGTGCAGCACTATATGGGGCAAGTGTCTGTATAGAGCATCTTATGGGGCCATAACGTTTGTGCAGCACTGTATGGGGCAAGTGTCTGTATAGAGCATCTTATGGGGCCATAACGTTTGTGCAGCACTGTATGGGGCAAGTGTCTGTATAGAGCATCTTATGGGGCCATAACGTTTGTGCAGCACTATATTGGGCAAATGTCTCTATGGAGCATCTTATGGGGCCATAATCAACGTTTGTGGAGCACTATATTGGGCAAATGTGTCTGTGGAGCATCTTATGGGACCATTATTAACCTTTATGCAGGATTATATGGGGCTCCTGATTTAATATGGATATTCAAAAACACTTAACCTACTGATGTCTCAATTAATTTTACTTTTATTGGTATCTATTTTAACATTATGGAGATCCAGGAATGTACCTTGGCTTGGTCATATAGTTTCAATAGAGTTAAGGTTCAAATGGGGGAGGGTTTGGGGGGGGGGGGGGGGGGCGCCAAACTGATCCTTTGCCCCGGGTGCTGGAAAGGCTAGATACACCTCTGGTGGGAGCACTCTAGAAAAAAAGGGGGTGCTCACTGTAGAAAGAGCTTTGGTGCTCAGATGACAGCGCAAAAGATATTAGAAAAGTAGAGATCTTCGGTACTCAATAAGTAACAGTTTATTAATGATCCAAGTGGAAACAAAAAAAGGCAAAACGTCCACCACTAATACAGAACATAAGACGCTGGTATGTACAGCTATATTTTTCTGCATAAGACGCTGGTATGTACAGATATATTTTGCTGCGACGTTGCGGCACTCACATGCCTTTTTCAAGCCAAATATGTTAGAAGTAAGTCACGGTTATGGGGGTTTATGAGACGTGCATGACGTCTCTGCCTGATGATGGGTGTCCGTGCGTACAGGGCAGCGGTCTGTGTTTTGTGGGAGCAGTCACCCGACTACAGGCCCTTCAGGCACCACGACATCCAGACCTCACCGGGGAGCAATATGTTTGGCCAGAAGGTCCATGGGCCTCTCACTCTTCTGAAAGAACAATAGGAGGGAGATACTGCAGATACCCGAACACCCATCATTCCCTATGTTCTAGAGTTCAGAGACCGTCTCGCCCAGCTAGCTACCTTGGCTAATGAACAGCAGCGAACGGCCCAGTCCAGTCAAAAAACCTGGTATGACCATAAAGCCAGGACCCGGAAATTTATGGACAAGTGCTCATGATTATTGCAACCCCTGCCACTGTACAAGGAACTATAAACCGTGGAGCAATGTGGACTAAAGTGAGCAGGCCAGAGGTCTGTGTAGACCTCATGGCGTGCTCACTTATTAAGAGGGGGGAGAGGTTGTGATGGTGGGATATCGTATGTGGATATCATTTTATTTGTATTAATATTTTACTGATTATCATGGTGTTCTCTTGTAGGATGAGTTATTTGCTAATTGATGAATGGCTGTGGTTGCCATCTGATATCAGCCCCCACAGTACTGTATTGTTGTCTTCTCACAGGGTGAATAATCCTGTTTGCTAATATGCTAATGACATATTGAACTAGCTTGTTGAAACAATGAGCCCCTGCGACCTTCCCCCTCCTGACCTGTGAATGAGGAGGGGGACTTTTAAAATGTCAGGGAGGGGAGACACAGATCAGTCCTGTGTGGAACAATGATGTGATCACAGCACCTCAAAGAGAAAGAAGAGTATATAGACTATGGTATCCTCTGCTGGATTATTGGACTCTCATCTCCTTGGACATTTTATCCTGTTACTGAACTGCATTCGTGTTCTGGACTATTGTATCCTCAGTGTGGTGGATTGTTTATGGACCTTTTAGTTTTGCCTATAATAAAGGTCTTGGGATTGTTCACACTTCCCTCGCTCTGTTGATTGTGTGGTATTGGAGAAGGACCCTGTGTGACAGGGGGTATTTCCAAAGACAAGAAACAAAACAGCAGGTCAGAGTCCAAGCCAAGTCGGGTACCAGGGAATCCAAACACGAAAGGGGAACAGAGTGGGGAAGGGAAGACGGGAATAAACAGACGGGTACAGTCAGCAAAAGCAGCAGGACGAATGAGGATACGTAGAGTCAGCTACACACGCCGTAGGCAGAAACTATAACTGACAACGCCTGCAGGATGCCGTGGGCCTAAATAGCAAACCTGAACCCAGAATGAGGCAGAGCAAAGTTAACCCTTAACATGATCAGACCGGGAAAGAGAGACAGGATACAAACCCCGGCCTGGATCATGACAAGATCTATCTCCAGCCACCCCCATGCATGAATTATTTGCTTGAAGATCTGGTAATTTAAAGACAATTCTCCCTATTTTAGTCTCTCGCGGCTCAGGAAGTCTGGCTTTTTATTCTCCACTCACCTTTCCACAGCCCATAGCGCTTTCAGGTTCGATCCTTGGCTTTTTTTTAGAGAAGACCAGGTCCCCTGAACTGTGTGATTCCTCATGCGTGCCCCTCAAGCAGTGTTGCTCGTGTCTGTGGTGATTATGTCCTGTAAGGGTCTTACCCATTGGACCCCTGATGGCAAGTTTTCCATGTCTGTCTACCAAGAGAGGAAATCTGTCCCAACTCAGGTGTCGGGTGACCCGGGACCAGGGGCTTCTTCCCTGTCCTTAACACTAGGGGGCACCCTAGGTCACCCTATTCCCTGGGATACTTCTGAAGATCAAGATGCCAGGGCCTCCACGCTTGCCTTATCTCTTGAATCAGTCCTCCATCTGTTCTCGTCCCATACCCAGGAAAGAGGGGCGCTGCCCTGAATTGCAGTACACCAACCTGACAAACAAGGCAACAAGAACAAGGGTAACTGAAAACACCAGGCATACATATATTCACTCACATATAACACAGGAGTGCACCAGGGGATGGAGGATGAGGGAAAACCAAAGTAAGAGTAGGGAATTATCACACTTACAAACCCAAACAACAGTCACAGATAACTCCTCCAAACTCCTCATATAAACACCTCTCCTCCAAGCCATACTGTCATGAATCCCCAATGGCTAGGGATAGCACAGGACAAGCAAGGTACAAATAAATAACGGACGAGCTCTAGGGTGATGGAACCTGGGCTGACCGCTGGCCTACGCCTGACAAACGCAACTAGAGATAGCCGCAACCCACCAAAGTCACCCAGTACCAGCAGTAACCACCAGAGGGAGCCCATAAACAGAATCCACAACAGTACCCCCCCCTTGAGGAGGGGTCACCGAACCCTCACGAGAACCCCCAGGGCGATCAGGGTGAGCTCTATGGAAGGTGCGGATCAAATCAGTCGCATGAACATCGGAGGCGACCACCCAGGAATTATCCTCCTGACCATAACCCTTCCACTTAACCAAATACTGGAGTTTGCGTCTGGAAACACGAGAATCCAAGATCTTCTCAACAACATACTCCAATTCTCTCTCCACCAGCACCGGAGCAGGAGGCTCAACCGAAGGAACAACGGGCACCTCATACCTCCGCAACAACGACCGATGGAACACATTATGAATAGCAAACGATGCTGGGAGATCCAAACGAAAAGATACAGGGTTAAGAATCTCCGAGATCCTATAAGGACCGATGAACCGAGGCTTGAACTTAGGAGAAGAGACCTTCATAGGGACAAAACGAGAAGATAACCACACCAAATCCCCAACAAGAAGTCGGGGACCCACGCGGCGACGGCGATTAGCAAACTGCTGAGTCTTCTCCTGAGATAACTTCAAATTGTCCACCACCTGATTCCAAATCTGATGTAGCCTGTCCACCACCACGTCCACTCCAGGACAATCCGAAGACTCCACCTGACCAGAGGAAAAACGAGGATGAAACCCCGAATTACAAAAAAAAGGAGAGACCAACGTGGCAGAACTAGCCCGATTATTAAGAGCAAATTCGGCCAGTGGCAAAAAAGCAACCCAGTCATCTTGATCAGCAGAAACAAAACACCTCAAATAAGTTTCCAAGGTCTGATTAGTTCGCTCCGTCTGGCCATTCGTCTGAGGATGGAATGCAGACGAGAAAGACAAATCAATGCCCATCTTGGCACAAAACGTCCGCCAAAATCTAGACACAAACTGGGATCCCCTGTCAGAAACGATATTCTCCGGAATCCCATGCAAACGAACCACGTTCTGAAAAAATAAAGGGACCAACTCAGAGGAGGAAGGCAACTTAGGCAAGGGCACCAAATGAACCATCTTAGAAAAGCGGTCACACACAACCCAGATAACGGACATTTTCTGTGAAACCGGGAGATCAGAAATAAAATCCATGGAAATGTGCGTCCAAGGCCTCTTCGGGATGGGCAAGGATAACAACAACCCACTGGCCCGAGAACAGCAAGGCTTAGCTCGAGCACATACTTCACAAGACTGCACAAAGGTACGCACATCCCTAGACAAGGAAGGCCACCAAAAAGACCTGGCCACCAAGTCTCTAGTACCAAATATTCCAGGATGACCAGCCAACACAGAAGAATGGACCTCGGAGATGACTCTACTGGTCCAATCATCCGGAACAAACAGTCTTTCTGGTGGACAACGATCCGGTTTATCCACCTGAAACTCCTGCAATGCACGTCGCAAGTCTGGGGATACGGCGGACAATATTACCCCATCCCTAAGGATACCAGTAGGCCCAGAGTCTCCAGGAGAGTCAGGCACAAAACTCCTGGAAAGAGCATCTGCCTTCACATTCTTTGAACCTGGCAGGTATGAAACCACGAAATTGAAACGAGAAAAAAACAACGACCAACGAGCCTGTCTAGGATTCAAACGCCTGGCAGACTCAAGGTAAATGAGATTCTTGTGATCAGTCAAGACCACCACACGATGTTTAGCACCCTCAAGCCAATGACGCCACTCCTCAAATGCCCACTTCATGGCCAAAAGCTCCCGATTACCCACATCATAATTGCGCTCGGCGGGTGAGAATTTTCTAGAGAAGAATGCACATGGCTTCATCACCGAGCCATTAGAACTTCTCTGTGACAAAACCGCCCCCGCTCCAATCTCGGAAGCATCAACCTCAACCTGGAAAGGAAGTGAAACATCTGGTTGACACAACACAGGAGCAGAAGAAAACCGGCGCTTAAGTTCCTGAAAGGCCCCCACGGCCGCAGGAGACCAATCAGCAACATCAGCACCCTTTTTAGTCAAATCAGTCAAAGGTTTAACAATACTGGAAAAATTAGCAATGAACCGACGATAAAAATTAGCAAACCCCAAGAACTTCTGTAGGCTCTTAACAGATGTAGGTTGTGTCCAGTCACAAATTGCCTGAACCTTGACGGGATCCATCTCAATAGTAGAAGGAGAAAAAATGTACCCCAAAAAAGAAATCTTCTGGACTCCGAAGAGACACTTTGAGCCCTTCACAAACAGAGAATTGGCCCGCAGAACCTGAAACACCTTCCTGACCTGTAGAACATGAGACTCCCAGTCATCAGAAAACACCAAAATATCATCCAAATACACAATCATAAACTTATCCAGATATTCACGGAAAATATTGTGCATAAAGGACTGAAAGACTGACGGAGCATTGGAGAGTCCAAAAGGCATTACCAAATACTCAAAATGGCCCTCAGGCGTATTAAATGCGGTTTTCCACTCATCACCCTGTTTTATCCACACCAGATTATACGCACCGCGAAGATCTATCTTAGTGAACCACCTAGCCCCCTTAATGCGAGCAAACAAATCAGTCAATAATGGCAATGGATACTGATATTTGACTGTAATCTTATTCAGAAGGCGATAATCTATACAAGGCCTCAGGGAACCATCTTTTTTTGCCACGAAAAAAAAACCTGCTCCCAGAGGGGACGAAGATGGACGAATATGTCCCTTTTCCAAGGACTCCTTAATATAGCAGTATGCTCTGGCAGTGACAGATTAAATAAACGACCCTTAGGGAACTTACTGCCAGGAATCAATTCTATAGCACAGTCACAATCTCTATGAGGAGGGAGCGAATTGAGCTTAGGCTCCTCAAAAACATCCCTATAGTCAGACAAAAACTCAGGGATCTCAGAAGGAGTAGATGAAGCGATTGAAATCGGAGGTACATCATCATGAACCCCCTGACATCCCCAGCTTAACACAGACATTGTTTTCCAGTCCAGGACAGGATTATGAGTTTGTAACCATGGCAGACCCAGCACTAGTACATCATGTAAATTATACAGTACAAGGAAGCGAATCACCTCCTGATGAACGGGAGTCATGCGCATGGTCACTTGTGTCCAATACTGCGGTTTATTCATAGCCAATGGTGTAGAGTCAATTCCCTTCAGAGGAATAGGAACTTCCAGAGGCTCCAGACTAAAACCGCAGCGTTTAGCAAATGACCAATCCATAAGACTCAGAGCAGCGCCCGAATCCACATAGGCATCAACGGAAATGGAAGACAGTGAAAAAATCAGAGTCACAGACAAAATGAACTTAGGCTGCAGAGTACCAATGGCAAAAGATTTATCAAGCTTTTTTGTGCGTTTAGAGCATGCTGATATAACATGAGCTGAATCACCACAATAAAAACACAATCCATTTTTCCGCCTATAATTTTGCCGTTCACTTCTGGACTGAATTCTATCACATTGCATAGTCTCAGGTGCCTGTTCAGAAGACACCGCCAACTGGTGCACGGGTTTGCGCTCCCGTAAACGCCGATCAATCTGAATGGCCATAGCCATAGACTCATTCAGACCTGTAGGCGTAGGGAACCCCACCATAATATCCTTAATGGCCTCAGAAAGACCATTTCTGAAGTTAGCAGCCAGGGCGCACTCATTCCACTGAGTAAGCACCGACCATTTCCGAAATTTTTGACAATATATTTCCGCTTCATCATGCCCCTGAGAGAGGGCTAACAAAGCCTTTTCAGCCTGAATCTCCAGGTTGGGTTCCTCATAGAGCAATCCCAATGCCAGAAAAAACGCATCCACACTGAGCAATGCAGGATCCCCTGGTGCCAATGCAAATGCCCAATTCTGAGGGTCGCCCCGCAGGAAAGATATTACAATCCTGACCTGTTGAGCATGGTCTCCAGAGGAGCGAGATTTTAAAGAAAGAAACAATTTACAATTGTTCCTGAAATTCAGGAAGGTAGATCTATCTCCAGAGAAGAACTCTGGAATAGGAATTCTAGGTTCAGACATGGGAGTGTGAACAACAAAATCCTGTATGTTTTGAACTTTTGCCGCGAGATTACTCAGGCTGGAAGCCAAACTCTGGACATCCATGTTAAACAGCTAAGATCAGAGCCATTCAAGGGTTAAGAGGAGGTAAGAAGCAGCTAGACAGCAATTAAGGGCTAGGCAGCAAAACTCTGAAGGGAAAAAAAAAAAAAAAAAAATTTTCCCTTAAACACTTCTTTTTCTCCTGCTTCAGCCCAAACAATTAACACTTTGTGGGCCGGCTATACTGTCATGAATCCCCAATGGCTAGGGATAGCACAGGACAAGCAAGGTACAAATAAATAACGGACGAGCTCTAGGGTGATGGAACCTGGGCTGACCGCTGCCCTACGCCTGACAAACGCAACTAGAGATAGCCAGGGAGCGTGCCTACGTTGGTTCTAGACGCCACGCACCAGCCTAAGAGCTAACTAGTACTGCAGAGAAAATAAGACCTCACTTGCCTCCAGAGGGATGAACCCCAAAAGGTATAGTTGCCCCCCACATGTATTGACGGTGAAATGAGAGGAAGGCACACACATAGAGATGATATATATAGGTTTAGCAAATTGAGGCCCGCTGTAAACTAGAAAGCAGAACGATACAAAAGGGGTCTGAGCGGTCAGCAAAAAACCCTAATCAAAAAACCATCCTGAGATTACAAGAACCCATGTGCCAACTCATGGCACATGGGGAGAACCTCAGTCCACTAGAGCTACCAGCTAGCATAGAGACATAATAAGCAAGCTGGACAAAAAACCAAACAACTGAAAATCAGCACTTAGCTTATCCTGAAAGATCTGGGAGCAGGTAGGCAGGAACCAAACAGAGCACATCTGAATACATTGATAGCCGGCAAGGGAATGACAGAAAGGCCAGGTAAAATAGGAAACACCCAGCCTCTGATGGACAGGTGGAAACCAAAGGCCGCAACCCACCAAAGTCACCCAGTACCAGCAGTAACCACCAGAGGGAGCCCATAAACAGAATCCACAACACCATACAGCATAAGCTAGCTGTCATGTCACCGCCACCACCGCTTCTGGAGCCCTGCCATACTTACTTACTTTTCATCAGCGTCCCGGTGCGCTCCCGCAGCTGCTGTTCCCCGCCTGGCACCGCCTCCTCCTCAGCGCTCACACCCAGCTTCTGCTTCACGTCGGGTGCACACGCGCGCTGGGTTCAGCGCTGCGGACGCACACTTCTGAGCTCGGTCCTGGTCTCTCTTGCCTGCCCTCTCTATCTCCCTGGAGGACTCCAACCCGGAAGTACTGCACTGCCCTTATTAGGCAGCCTCTTCCTCTTGGCCGTGCCTGATGCTCATTTGTGAGCCACAAGTGAATCTGGCTCCACGTCTCTCCTGCGTTCCTCCCTGCCTTCTTGTTCGCCGCTCACTTCCTTGCTGTATCCTTTAGCTAATCCTGGTCTTCTCCTTTGTTCCCTCCTAGTGCCTGCTGTTGTGAATTCCGTCTGGGCTCCCTCTGGTGGCCTTTAGCGATACTGCGGGTCTGGAGCTGGGCTCAGCTGCCTCATTTCCTGCTATGCTGGTTCCTATTTAAATCCACCTGGACCTTTACTTGTTGCCTGCTGTCGTTGTATTCAGTACTGGTTCTGACCTCTCCTGGATTTTCCTGGTGACCTGTCTATTTCTGAGAAGCTAAGTCTTGCTAGTTCTTTTTGCTCATTGTTTCCTTGAATTTGTTTCTCAGTATATGATGTGTTCAGTCCAGCTTGCTTATATGTGATTTTTCGCTTGCTGGTAGCTCTGGGGAGCAGAGTGCGCCCCTCACATTGTGAGTCGGTGTGGGGGTTCTTGTACTTTCTGCGTGGATAGTTTTTGATAGTTTTTGTACCGACCGCACAGATCCCTGCTATCTTCTGTCTATTTAGTGTTAGCGGGCCTCATTTGCTTAAACCTGTTTTCAGTCCTACGTTTGTATTTTCCCCTTAACTCACCGTTATTATTTGTGGGGGGCTGCCTAAACTTTGGGGTTATTTCTCTGAGGCAAGTGAGGCTTTGCTTTCTCTCTAGGGGTAGCTAGTTTCTCAGGCCGTGAAGAGGCGTCTAGGATTTTAGGTAACGCTCCTGTTGTGTATCCGCTTTTTGGGCTCCCCTGGTGGTTGCTGGTGGTATTGGTGACTTGTTTGCACTTTGCTGCTTCTGTTCACCTGCTTCCATCAGCGTTTGGGAGTTTCCTATTTAGCCTTGCTCTCCAGTCATTTCCTTGCCGGTCATCATTGTAACCAGAGCCTTCGGTTGCATGTTCCTGCTACTAGTCTGCTGATCAGCTAAGTGGACTTTGTCCTTTTGTTTTGTATCTTTTGTCCAGTTTGCAGTTTTTGTAATTCTCTGTAGCTGGAAGCTCTTGCGGGCTGAAATTGCCACTCCTGTGTCATGAGTTGACACAGGAGTCTTAAAGTAATTTCAGGATGGTTTTTGAAAGGGTTTTCAGTTGACCGTGAAGTCCTCTTTTGTATCCTTCTGCTATCTAGTAAGTGGACTTCTCTTTGCTAAATCTACTTTCATACTGTGTATGTCTTTTCCTCTTAATTCACCGTTATTACATGTGGGGGGCTGCTATCATCTTTTGGGGTATTTCCCTAGAGGTAAGCCAGGTCTGTTTCTTCCTCTACCAGGCATAGTTAGTCCTCCGGCTGGCGCGTGGCATTTAGGAAGCCGTAGGTATGCTCCCTGGCTACTATTAGTTGTGTGGTAGATTTAGCTCACGGTCAACTCGAGTTTCCATCACCCGAGAGCTCGTTCGTTATTTATATGTTTCTTATGTTCCCTTGCCATTGGGAACCATGACAGTATGACCGGCCAGTGTTAAACTTATTGGCAGAAGAAAGGAGAGAAAAAAGAAGTCTGTAAATTTTTTTTTTTCTTTTTCCCTATGCTTGCTCCATAGTTGGATCAGTTGTATTTCAGCTCTAATTACTGCCTTTGCCTTTCTCTCCTTATAATCCTTGAATGGCTCTGAGCTCACCTGTTTAAAGATGGATCCTCAGAGTTTGGCTGCAGGTTTAAATAATCTTGCTACGAAGGTTCAAAATTTACAAGATTTTGTTATGCATACTCCTATTTCTGAACCTAAAATCCCTACACCAGAGGTGTTTTCCGGAGATAGATCTCGGTTTCTGAATTTCAAATATAATTGTAAATTGTTCCTTTCTCTCAGACCTCACTCCTCTGGAGATCCTGTCCAGCAGGTTAAGATTGTAATTTCGTTGCTGCGAGGTGACCCTCAAAATTGGGCATTTTCATTGGCACCAGGGGATCCTGCGTTGCTCAATGTGGATGCGTTTTTCCTGGCTTTAGGGTTGCTTTATGAGGAACCTAATTTGGAGATTCAAGCTGAAAAAGCTTTGATAGCCCTATCTCAAGGGCAAGATGAAGCTGAGATATACTGCCAAAAATTTCGTAAATGGTCTGTGCTTACTCAGTGGAATGAGTGCGCCTTAGCGGCAAATTTCAGAGAGGGCCTTTCTGATGCCGTTAAAGATGTTATGGTCGGGTTCCCTGCGCCTACAGGTCTGAATGAGTCCATGACAATGGCAATTCAGATTGATCGGCGTTTGCGGGAGCGCAAACCCGTGCACCATTTGGCGGTATCTTCTGAAGAGACGCCAGAGAAAATGCAATGTGACAGAATTATGTCCAGAAGCGAGCGGCAGAATTATAGGCGTAAAAATGGGTTATGCTTCTATTGTGGTGATTCTGCTCATGTTATATCGGCATGCTCTAAACGTACTAGGAAGGTTGACAAGTCTATTTCAATTGGCACTTTACAGTCCAAATTTATTTTGTCTGTAACCTTGATTTGTTCATTATCAGTTATTACCGTGGATGCCTATGTGGACTCTGGCGCCGCTCTGAGTCTTATGGACTGGTCCTTTGCCAGGCGCTGTGGGTTTGATTTAGAGCCTCTGGAAGTCCCTATACCTCTGAAGGGTATTGATTCTACACCTTTGGCTTGTAATAAACCACAGTTCTGGACGCAAGTGACTATGCGTATGACTCCAGACCATCAGGAGGTGATTCGCTTCCTTGTGTTGTACAATTTACATGATGTTTTGGTGCTTGGATTACCATGGTTACAGTCTCATAACCCAGTCCTTGACTGGAAAGCTATGTCTGTGTTAAGCTGGGGATGTCGGGGGGCTCATGGGGACACTCCTTTGGTGTACATTTCATCATCTATTCCATCTGAGATTCCGGCATTTTTGTCTGATTATCGTGATATTTTTGAAGAGCCTAAAATTGGTTCACTCCCTCCTCACAGGGATTGTGATTGCGCCATAGATCTGATTCCTGGCAGTAAATTTCCAAAGGGTCGTTTGTTTAACCTATCTGTACCTGAACATGCTGCTATGCGCGAGTATATTAAGGAGTCCCTGGAAAAGGGACATATTCGTCCTTCTTCATCACCTTTAGGAGCCGGTTTTTTCTTTGTCTCTAAAAAGGATGGCTCTCTGAGGCCTTGTATTGATTATCGACTCCTGAATAAAATTACAGTCAAATATCAGTATCCGTTGCCTTTGCTGACTGATTTATTTGCTCGCATAAGGGGGGCTAAGTGGTTCTCTAAGATTGATCTTCGTGGGGCGTATAATTTCGTGCGAATTAAGCAGGGGGATGAGTGGAAAACCGCATTTAATACGCCTGAGGGCCATTTTGAGTATTTGGTAATGCCTTTCGGCCTTTCTAATGCACCTTCTGTCTTTCAGTCCTTAATGCATGATATTTTCCGTGAATATTTGGATAAATTTATGATAGTGTACTTGGATGATATTTTGATTTTTTCTGATGACTGGGAGTCTCATGTTCAGCAGGTCAGGAGGGTTTTTCAGGTTTTGCGGGAGAATTCTTTGTGTGTAAAGGGTTCAAAGTGTGTTTTTGGGGTTCAAAAAATTTCCTTTTTGGGGTACATTTTTTCCCCTTCTTCTATTGAGATGGACCCTGTCAAGGTTCGGGCTATTTACGACTGGACGCAGCCTACTTCTCTGAAGAGTCTCCAGAAATTCTTGGGCTTTGCTAATTTTTATCGTCGATTTATAGCTGGTTTTTCTGGCGTTGCTAAACCTCTGACGGATTTGACTAAAAAGGGTGCTGATGTTGCCAATTGGTCCCCTGCTGCCGTGGAGGCCTTTCGGGAGCTTAAGCGCCGCTTTTTGTCTGCCCCTGTGTTGCGCCAGCCTGATGTTTCTCTTCCCTTTCAGGTTGAGGTCGATGCTTCCGAGATCGGAGCGGGGGCGGTTTTGTCGCAGAAAAGTTCCGACTGCTCAGTGATGAGACCTTGTGCGTTCTTTTCGCGAAAATTTTCGGCCGCCGAGCGAAACTATGATGTTGGTAATCGGGAGCTTTTGGCCATGAAGTGGGCATTTGAGGAGTGGCGTCATTGGCTTGAGGGTGCCAAACATCAGGTGGTAGTTTTGACTGATCACAAGAATTTAATTTATTTGGAGTCTGCCAGGCGCCTGAATCCTAGACAGGCACGTTGGTCGTTGTTCTTTTCCCGGTTTAATTTTGTGGTCTCGTACTTACCGGGTTCTAGGAATGTGAAGGCAGATGCTCTTTCTAGGAGTTTTGAGCCTGACTCTCCTGGGAATTCTGAACCTGCTAGTGTTCTTAAGGATGGAGTGGTTTTGTCTGCTGTCTCTCTAGATTTGCGACGTGCTTTGCAAGAATTTCAGGCGGATAGACCTGATCGTTGTCCGTCTGGTAGACTGTTTGTTCCTGACGAGTGGACCACTAGAGTCATCTCGGAAGCTCATTCTTCTACTCTGGCAGGTCATCCGGGAATTTTTGGCACCAGAGATTTGGTGGCTAGATCCTTCTGGTGGCCTTCCCTGTCTCGAGATGTGTGTGTTTTTGTGCAGTCTTGCGATGTGTGTGCTCGGGCCAAGCCTTGTTGTTCTAGGGCTAGTGGGTTGTTGTTGCCCTTGCCTATTCCGAAGAGGCCTTGGACGCACATCTCTATGGACTTTATCTCGGACCTCCCTGTTTCTCAGAAGATGTCTGTCATCTGGGTGGTGTGTGACCGTTTTTCTAAAATGGTTCATTTGGTGCCATTGCCTAAGTTGCCTTCCTCATCTGAGTTGGTCCCTCTGTTTTTTCAAAATGTGGTTCGCTTGCATGGTATTCCGGAAAACATCGTTTCTGACAGGGGTACCCAGTTCGTGTCTAGATTTTGGCGGGCAGTCTGTGCCAGGTTGGGCATTGATTTGTCTTTTTCGTCTGCATTCCATCCTCAGACCAATGGCCAGACGGAACGAACTAATCAAACTTTGGAGACTTATTTGAGGTGTTTTGTGTCTGCGGATCAGGATGATTGGGTTGCCTTTCTGCCGTTGGCGGAGTTTGCTCTTAATAATCGGGCTAGTTCTGCCACTTTGGTTTCTCCTTTCTTTTGCAATTCAGGGTTTCATCCGCGTTTTTCATCTGGTCAGGTTGAATCTTCGGATTGTCCTGGAGTGGATGCGGTAGTGGATCGGTTGCATCAGATTTGGGGACAAGTGGTGGATAATTTGGAATTGTCCCAGGAGAGGACTCAGCAGTTTGCTAACCGCCGTCGTCGTGTTGGCCCCCACCTTCGTGTTGGGGACTTGGTGTGGTTGTCTTCCCGTTTTGTCCCTATGAGGGTTTCTTCTCCTAAATTTAAGCCTCGGTTCATCGGTCCTTATAGGATTTTGGAGATTCTTAACCCTGTCTCCTTTCGTTTGGACCTCCCGGCATCTTTCGCTATCCATAATGTGTTCCATCGGTCGCTGTTGCGGAGATATGAGGTACCGGTGGTTCCTTCTACTGAACCTCCTGCTCCTGTGCTGGTGGAGGGTGAATTGGAGTACGTGGTAGAAAAGATCTTGGACTCCCGTATTTCCAGACGGAGACTTCAATATCTGGTTAAATGGAAGGGCTATGGTCAGGAAGATAATTCTTGGGTAACTGCCTCTGATGTTCATGCCTCGGATTTGGTTCGTGCCTTTCATAGGGCTCATCCAGATCGCCCTGGCGGTTCTTGTGAGGGTTCGGTGCCCCCTCCTTAAGGGGAGGGTACTGTTGTGTATCCGCTTTTTGGGCTCCCCTGGTGGTTGCTGGTGGTATTGGTGACTTGTTTGCACTTTGCTGCTTCTGTTCACCTGCTTCCATCAGCGTTTGGGAGTTTCCTATTTAGCCTTGCTCTCCAGTCATTTCCTTGCCGGTCATCATTGTAACCAGAGCCTTCGGTTGCATGTTCCTGCTACTAGTCTGCTGATCAGCTAAGTGGACTTTGTCCTTTTGTTTTGTATCTTTTGTTCAGTTTGCAGTTTTTGTAATTCTCTGTAGTTGGAAGCTCTTGCGGGCTGAAATTGCCACTCCTGTGTCATGAGTTGACACAGGAGTCTTAAAGTAATTTCAGGATGGTTTTTGAAAGGGTTTTCAGTTGACCGTGAAGTCCTCTTTTGTATCCTTCTGCTATCTAGTAAGTGGACCTCTCTTTGCTAAATCTACTTTCATACTGTGTATGTATTTTCCTCTTAATTCACCGTTATTACATGTGGGGGGCTGCTATCATCTTTTGGGGTATTTCCCTAGAGGTAAGCCAGGTCTGTTTCTTCCTCTACCAGGCGTAGTTAGTCCTCCGGCTAGCGCGTGGCATTTAGGAAGCCGTAGGTATGCTCCCTGGCTACTATTAGTTGTGTGGTAGATTTAGCTCACGGTCAACTCGAGTTTCCATCACCCGAGAGCTCGTTCGTTATTTATATGTTTCTTACGTTCCCTTGCCATTGGGAACCATGACAGCTCCACGGCTGCCTTTAGTGTGTGTGGATAGGATCAGGATTGCGATCGGTATAGTTCCCACATCCCCGGAGCTTGTCCTACTATTCAGGTTTACCTATCAGGTCAGTTTGGTGATCCTACCACCGGATCATAACAGTACAGCAGGCCCATAAAGAGTTAATGCATCGCAAAAGAGGGATAAGAGAAATCCTGAGTTCATTTTTTTTTTTTCTCTGCAGTGTGTCTAGCCTCTCTCCGCCCCTTAATCTCTGGGTGGTTCAGAATTCAGCTGCAGCTATGGACCTTCAGAGTCTGTCTTCTAGTGTGGATCATCTCACTGCTAGGGTACAAGGCATTCAGGATTATGTAGTCCACAGTCCTATGTCAGAGCCTAAGATACCTATTCCTGAGCTGTTCTCCGGAGACAGATCTAGGTTTTTGAACTTTAAAAATAATTGCAAATTATTTCTTTCTCTGAGACCTCGTTCCTCTGGTGATCCGGTTCAGCAAGTTAAAATTATTATTTCTTTGTTGCGTGGTGACCCTCAAGATTGGGCATTCTCTCTGGCGCCGGGAGATCCTGCATTGCAAAATGTGGATGCGTTTTTTCTGGCGCTTGGAGTGCTTTATGAGGAACCTAATCTGGTAGACCAAGCAGAAAAGGTTTTGCTGGCTCTCTCCCAGGGTCAGGATGAAGCAGAGGTTTTCTGTCAGAAGTTTAGGAAATGGTCTGTGCTCACTCAATGGAATGAGTGTGCCCTGGCAGCGATTTTCAGAAAGTGTCTTTCTGAAGCCATTAAGGATGTTATGGTGGGGTTCCCCACGCCTGCGGGTCTGAATGAGTCAATGTCTTTGGCCATTCAGATTGATCGGCGCTTACGGGAGCGCAACCAGTGCACCATCTGGCGGTATTTTCTGAGCAGAAGCCTGAGTCTATGCAATGTGACAGGATTCTGACCAGAATTGAACGGCAAAATCACAGACGTCAGAATGGGTTGTGCTTTTACTGTGGTGATTCTGCTCATGTTATCTCAGATTGTTCTAAGCGCATAAAAAACTTTGCTAAGTCTGTCACCATTGGTACTGTACAGCCTAGCCTAAATTCATTTTGTCTGTTACTTTGATTTGCTCTCTGTCATCCTACTCAGTTATGGCTTTTGTGGATTCAGGTGCTGCCCTGAATTTGATGGATTTGTCTTTTGCCAGGCGCTGTGGTTTTATCTTGGAGCCTTTGCAATTCCCTATTCCACTAAAGGGAATTGATGCCACGCCATTGGCCAAGAATAAACCTCAGTACTGGGCTCAAGTGACCATGTGCATGACTCCTGCACATCAGGAGGTAATTCGCTTTCTTGTGTTACATAATTTGCATGATGTTGTCGTGTTAGGTCTGCCATGGCTGCAGGCTCATAATCCAGTCCTGGATTGGAAAGCAATGTCTGTGTCAAGTTGGGGTTGCCAGGGGATTCATGGCGATGCTCCTTTGGTATCTATTGCTTCTTCTACTCCTTCTGAAGTCCCTGAATTTTTGTCGGACTACCAGGATGTATTTGATGAGCCCAAGTCCAGTGCCCTACCTCCTCATAGGGATTGTGATTGCGCCATAAATTTGATTCCTGGTAGTAAGTTCCCTAAGGGACGACTTTTTAATTTGTCTGTACCAGAACATGCCGCTATGCGGAGTTATATCAAGGAGTCTTTGGATAAGGGGCATATTCGCCCGTCCTCGTCCCCTTTGGGTGCGGGGTTCTTTTTTGTGGCCAAGAAGGATGGTTCTCTGAGGCCCTGTATAGATTATCGCCTTCTAAATAACATCACGGTCAAATTTCAGTATCCTTTGCCACTGTTGTCCGATCTGTTTGCTCGGATTAGGGGGGCCAGTTGGTTCACCAAGATAGATCTTCGTGGAGCGTATAATCTTGTGCGTATAAAGCAGGGCGATGAATGGAAAACAGCATTCAATACGCCCGAAGGCCATTTTGAGTACTTGGTGATGCCTTTTGGGCTTTCGAATGCCCCTTCTGTGTTCCAGTCCTTCATGCACGATATCTTCCGAGAATATTTGGATAGGTTTATGATTGTGTACCTAGATGATATTTTGGTCTTTTCTGATGATTGGGAATCTCATGTGAAGCAGGTCAGGATGGTATTTCAGGTCCTGCGAGCCAATGCCTTGTTTGTGGAGGGCTCTAAATGTCTCTTCGGAGTCCAGAAGGTTTCCTTTTTGGGCTTTATTTTTTCTCCTTCTACCATTGAGATGGATCCAGTCAAGGTCCAGGCTATTTATGACTGGACTCAACCTACATCGGTAAAGAGTCTTCAGAAGTTCTTGGGTTTTGCTAATTTTTACCGTCGCTTCATCACTAATTTTTCCAGTGTGGTTAAGCCTTTGACGGATTTGACCAAGAAGGGTTCTGATGTGACGAATTGGTCTCCTGCGGCCGTGGAGGCCTTTCAGGAGCTCAAACGTCAGTTCTCTTCGGCTCCTGTCTTGCGTCAGCCGGATGTCTCTCTGCCCTTCCAGGTCAAGGTTGATGCTTCTGAGATTGGAGCTGGGGCTGTCTTGTCACAGAGAAGCTCTGATGGCTCTGTTATGAGGCCATGTGCTTTCTTTTCAAGAAAGTTTTCGCCTGCCGAGTGGAATTATGATGTTGGTAATCGGGAGTTGTTGGCAATGAAATGGGCATTTGAGGAGTGGCGACATTGGCTTGAGGGAGCCAAACATCGTGTGGTGGTCTTGACGGATCACAAGAATTTGACTTATCTCGAGTCTGCTAAACGGCTAAATCCTAGACAGGCTCGATGGTCGCTGTTTTTCTCCCGTTTCGATTTCGTGATTTCATACCTTCCGGGTTCGAAGAACGTGAAGGCTGATGCTCTTTCTAGGAACTTTGTGCCTGACTCTCCGGGAGTTTCTGAACCGGCTGGTGTCCTCAGAGAGGGGGTGATTTTGTCTGCCATCTCCCCTGATTTACGACGGGTACTGCAGGAATTTCAGGCCAATAGACCTGACCGTTGTCCACCGGAGAGACTGTTTGTCCTGGATAGATGGACCAGTAGAGTCATTTCCGAGGTTCATTCTTCGGTGTTGGCGGGTCATCCTGGGATTTTTGGTACCAGGGATTTGGTGGCTAGGTCCTTTTGGTGGCCTTCCTTGTCGCGGGATGTGCGTTCCTTTGTGCAGTCCTGTGGGATTTGTGCTCGGGCCAAGCCTTGCTGTTCTCGTGCCAGTGGATTGCTTTTGCCTTTACCTGTCCCGAAGAGGCCCTGGACGCATATTTCCATGGATTTTATTTCGGATCTTCCAGTCTCTCAGAAGATGTCTGTTATCTGGGTGGTTTGTGATCGTTTTTCTAAAATGGTCCATTTGGTGCCCTTGCCTAAGCTGCCTTCCTCCTCCGATTTGGTTCCACTGTTTTTTCAGAATGTGGTTCGTTTGCATGGTATTCCTGAGAATATTGTGTCTGACAGAGGATCCCAGTTTGTGTCCAGATTTTGGCGGTCCTTTTGTGCTAAGATGGGCATTGAATTATCTTTTTCATCGGCCTTCCATCCTCAGACGAATGGCCAAACCGAACAAACTAATCAGACCTTGGAGACTTATCTGAGATGTTTTGTTTCTGTGGATCAGGATGATTGGGTGACTTTCTTGCCATTGGCTGAGTTCGCCCTCAATAATCGGGCTAGTTCTGCTACTTTGGTTTCGCCTTTTTATTGCAATTCTGGTTTTCATCCTCGTTTTTCCTCAGGTCAGGTTGAGCCTTCTGACTGTCCTGGGGTGGATTCTGTGGTGGATAGGTTGCAGCAGATTTGGAACCACGTGGTGGACAATTTGACGTTGTCACAAGAGAAGGCTCAGCGCTTTGCTAACCGCCGTCGCTGTGTGGGTCCCCGACTTCGTGTGGGGGATTTGGTATGGTTGTCTTCTCGTTATGTTCCGATGAAGGTTTCCTCTCCTAAGTTCAAGCCTCGTTTCATCGGTCCTTATAAGATTTTGGAAATCATCAACCCTGTGTCATTTTGTTTGGACCTCCCAGCATCATTTGCCATTCACAATGTGTTCCATAGGTCATTGTTGCGGAGATATGTGGTGCCTGTGGTTCCTTCTGTTGACCCTCCTGCTCCGGTCTTGGTCGAGGGAGAATTAGAGTATGTGGTGGAGAAGATCTTGGATTCTCGTGTTTCGAGACGGAAGCTTCAGTACTTAGTTAAATGGAAGGGCTATGGTCAGGAGGATAATTCCTGGGTTGTCGCCTCTGATGTCCATGCGGCCGATTTGGTTCATGCCTTTCATTCGGCTCGTCCTGATCGGCCTGGGGGCTCTGGTGAGGGTTCGGTGACCCCTCCTCAAGGGGGGGTACTGTTGTGAATTCTGTCTGGGCTCCCTCTGGTGGCCTTTAGCGATACTGCGGGTCTGGAGCTGGGCTCAGCTGCCTCATTTCCTGCTATGCTGGTTCCTATTTAACTCCAACTGGACCTTTACTTGTTGCCTGCTGTCGTTGTATTCAGTACTGGTTCTGACCTCTCCTGGATTTTCCTGGTGACCTGTCTATTTCTGAGAAGCTAAGTCTTGCTAGTTCTTTTTGCTCATTGTTTCCTTGAATTTGTTTCTCAGTATATGATGTGTTCAGTCCAGCTTGCTTATATGTGATTTTTCGCTTGCTGGTAGCTCTGGGGAGCAGAGTGCGCCCCTCACATCGTGAGTTGGTGTGGGGGTTCTTGTACTTTCTGCGTGGATAGTTTTTGATAGTTTTTGTACCGACCGCACAGATCCCTGCTATCTTCTGTCTATTTAGTATTAGCGGGCCTCATTTGCTTAAACCTGTTTTTCATTCCTACGTTTGTATTTTCCCCTTAACTCACCGTTATTATTTGTGGGGGGCTGCCTAAACTTTGGGGTTATTTCTCTGAGGCAAGTGAGGCTTTGCTTTCTCTCTAGGGGTAGCTAGTTTCTCAGGCCGTGAAGAGGCGTCTAGGTTTTTAGGTAACGCTCCACGGCTGCCTTTAGTGTGTGTGGATAGGATCAGGATTGTGGTCGGTATAGTTCCCACATCCCCGGAGCTTGTCCTACTATTCAGGTTTACCTATCAGGTCAGTTTGGTGATCCTACCACCGGATCATAACAGCCTGCCTTCTGATGTCCTCCGTCCTGTCATTGTTCCAGTGTCCTTGCCTGCCTGCCTCCGTCCTCCGCCTTGTCCATGTTCCAGTCTCCAGCCTGTCTGCCCATGTCCTCCGTCCTGTCCCTGCTCCCGCGTCTTGCCTTCCTGCTCGTTCTCTCCATCCAGTCCGTATTCCCACGCTTTCCCTGTTTCTGTCTCCTCATTAGTCCTTACTGATCCCTATTAGTTGCCTTCTTGTCCGTCCTTCCTTACCAGCTGCCATGGCGATAGTCTCCCTCTGGTCTGCCCCTAACGCTCCCTGTATAGGGGGTTGTGCACTTGGTCAGCTCGCCCGTAGGAGGTTCGTTGTCACGGTCCAGTGGGTCCACCCTATAGTCTCCACAGTTAATCCTCACACTAGCTCTGATATGGGTTTCAATCAAGACCCAGATTATAAAGTGGTTGGGAGTGGCTAACTGAGCACAGATGAGAGCTTAGACTCCCAGAGCTCCCAACACAGCTCCTGTTCTGCCATAAGAAATTAACACCACATAAAAATAAGGTGAAGAGCTTCTTTTGAGCGCAGGAGTAGGAGCAATCAGACGCTGCGGTCTTCTGGCTCCTCTGTGTAGCAGTAACCACGTGACAGTACCCTCTTTCTACAAGAGACCTCCAGAACCTCAGGACCGGGATTATCGGGATGTGCCACATGAAAAGATCGGATCAGTCTGGTCATATGGACGTCAGATGCTGGTACCCACATCCTCTTCTCGGGACCGTAGCTACTCCAATGTACCAGATACTGAAGCGTCTGGTAGGTGAAACCTACCAAATGTTGTTTCATGAGGGGGTGGAGTTTCATCACCACCTTCAACCAATCTCATGGAATGATTAAGAAGCTTCTCTCGAAGTACTGGTTTATCCTTAAAGGAGACCCAGTACTTTCAACACATATACCTTAGGACCTAGGACGATATTTCGGAGGAACCGCACGATATGCAACTGCATTGCACCTAGTAACACTGCAATAGGTCCAGTTCACCCAGGCCCTCAGATACCCTTGAACTCTGGCTGCTTCGCATGTGGAAAGGCCAAATGTCTTTGCTATATCTCTATTGTGAACGGGGCACGGGAATTCAAATCTAACACACCAGGCACTGTTTTTAAAATCAATTCACACGTTAACTGTCAATCTACCTATGTGGTATACTTGATTGAATGTGGTTGCGGTCTACAATATGTGGGCCGTACAATACAAACTATGCATGTCAGGTTGAATAAACATCGCCAGATCATTGCTTTCCTTTGGACAGCCTCTCCAAACATTTTCTAATGATGCATCAGAAAAACTTAAAAATCTTTGACACTAACAATCACTAACCACATACCCGACACTGTGACAGACCGTTTTAGTAGCCTAATAAACAAAGAAAGCTTTTGGATATTTAAGCTTGGCACACTGGCCCCCGAAGGACTGAATCTCACGATAGAAAAAGAGACCAGATAAATATTATTTTTTTCTATTTATTTTTCTTTTTTCTTTTTCTTTTTTATTATTCATTTAATCATTTATATTATTTTTTTTATATTGCTTTATTTATAATACTTTTTTAGGATCTTGCTGTAATTACCTTATAGGTTTTTAAATGTGTTGAATACATGTTCATGGCCATATTTTATGACAAGCTGTGCTATATGAGACTGTTTTTTCCTTTAAAATAATTTAAATAATTTGCATATGTAATTTTAATAGTGTTGTGATTGGCTGTTTTTTACTTATATACTGCCTCCTTATTGTTACCAATTAAGTCCACCTGATGAAGACGGTACTTCCGTCGAAAAGCGTTGTGGCTTAACCCCATCTTGTGTCAGAGTTTCCTTTCGGCGCTCCCTTGACCGAGTTCTACCGATTTTTCCTGTTTTCTTTCCTCCCTCGGAGGTGCTCTGCTGGAGCTGTGGCGGTACTCTGTACCCTCCTCACACTGGGGCTACCATTCCAGCGCTCCTAAATAATCCGCCTGCTACTGACTTTGATCCTGGCCAGACTGGACCACTTGGAAAAGTCCGTCCCCTTCCTATTCATATCCGTCAAAGGTTTGGCTACTACCAAAACTTTTTTGATGAACTTACGGTAATCCCAATCCAATACTGCCCGGATTTTTGCCGGATCCATGTGAAAACCAGTGGATGACAACACATATCCTAGGAAAGTGATCTCCTCAACCGAAAACATATACCGTATATACTCGAGTATAAGCCGAGATTTTCAGCCCAAATTTTTGGGCTGAAAGTGCCCCCTCGGCTTATACTCGAGTCACGGTCGGCGGGTGAGGGGGAGAGGGCGCTGAGGCATACTTACCTGCTTCCGGGGCTCCTGGCGCTCCCCCTGCCCGTCCCACGGTCTCCAGGTGCCGCAGCTCTTCCCCTGTTCAGCGGTGACCGCTCATTCCCCTGTTCACGTGTGACCGCTCATTAGAGAAATGAATAGGCTGCTCCACCTCCCATAGGGGCGGAGCCGCCTATTCATTTCTCTAATCAGCGGTGTCGTGACCGCTGATAGAGGAAGAGGCTGCGGCACCGAAGACCAGCTGTCCGGGGGAAGGAGCGGGACGCCGGGAGCAGGTAAGTATGTCATATTTACCTGTCCGCGTTCCACACGCCGGGCGCCACTCTGTCTTCCCGGCGTCTCTCTCTCCGCACTGACTGTGCAGGTCAGAGAGCGCGATGACGCATATAGTGTGCGCGCCGCCCTCTGCCTGATGAGTCAGTGCAGAGAGACGCCGGGACGGGACGCTGAGGAGCTGCAAGCAAGAGAGGTGAGTATGTGTTTTATTATTTTTATTGCAGCAGCAATGGCACAGCTTTCTATGGCACAGCTTTCTATGGCACATCTATAGGGCAATAATGAACGGTGCAGAGCACTATATGGCACACCTATGGGGCAATAAGGAACGGTGCAGAGCACTATATGGCACAGCTAT
Source organism: Ranitomeya variabilis (assembly GCF_051348905.1). Taxonomy (NCBI): domain Eukaryota; kingdom Metazoa; phylum Chordata; class Amphibia; order Anura; family Dendrobatidae; genus Ranitomeya; species Ranitomeya variabilis. Next base: position 501,613,983 of record NC_135232.1, on the reverse strand, counting down.
GGGGCAATAAGGAACGGTGCAGAGCACTATATGGCACAGCTATGGGGCAATAATGAACGGTGCAGAGCACTATATGGCACAGCTATGGGGCAATAAGGAACGGTGCAGAGCACTATATGGCACAGCTTTCTATTGTACAGCTATGGGGCAATAAGGAGCGGTGCAGAGCACTATATGGCACAGCTATGGGGCAATAAGGAACGGTGCAGAGCACTATATGGCACAGCTATGGGGCAATAATGAACGGTGCAGAGCACTATATGGCACAGCATTCTATTGTACAGCTATGGGGCAATAATGAACGGTGCAGAGCACTATATGGCACAGCTATGGGGCAATAAGGAGCGGTGCAGAGCACTATATGGCACAGCTATGGGGCAATAAGGAACGGTGCAGAGCACTATATGGCACAGCTATGGGGCAATAAGGAACGGTGCAGAGCACTATATGGCACAGCTATGGGGCAATTATGAACGGTGCAGAGCACTATATGGCACAGCTATGGGGCAATAATGAACGGTGCAGAGCACTATATGGCACAGCTTTCTATTGTACAGCTATGGGGCAATAATGAACGGTGCAGAGCACTATATGGCACAGCTTTCTATGGGACAGCTATGGGGCAATAATGAATGGTGCAGAGCACTATATGGCTCAGCTATGGGGCCATAATGAACGGTGCAGAGCACTATATGGCACAGCTATGGGGCAATAAGGAGCGGTGCAGAGCACTATATGGCACAGCTATGGGGCAATAAGGAACGGTGCAGAGCACTATATGGCACAGCTATGGGGCAATAAGGAGCGGTGCAGAGCACTATATGGCACAGCTATGGGGCAATAAGGAACGGTGCAGAGCACTATATGGCACAGCTATGGGGCAATAATGAACGGTGCAGAGCACTATATGGCACAGCTATGGGGCAATTATGAACGGTGCAGAGCACTATATGGCACAGCTATGGGGCAATAATGAACGGTGCAGAGCACTATATGGCACAGCTTTCTATTGTACAGCTATGGGGCAATAATGAACGGTGCAGAGCACTATATGGCACAGTTTCTATGGGACAGCTATGGGGCAATAATGAATGGTGCAGAGCACTATATGGCACAGCTATGGGGCCATAATGAACGGTATGGTGCATCTATTTTTATTTTTGAAATTCACCGGTAGCTTCTGCATTTCCCACCCTAGGCTTATACTCGAGTCAATAAGTTTTCCCAGTTTTTTGTGGCAAAATTAGGGGGGTCGGCTTATACTCGGGTCGGCTTATACTCGAGTATATATGGTATTTCTCGGGTTTGACATATAATTTATTGTCTCTGAGTATATGTAAGACCTGCCTGACATGTACCTGATGTGACTAAGTCAGGTGAATATGTCATCCAGATAGATTGCCACAAATCTGCCTACCAGGTGACTAAAAATGTTATTTCCAAAGTTCTGAATGATGGCGGGTGCGTTCGTCAACCCAAAAGGCATCACCAGTTTCTCATAATGCCCCTCAGGCGTACTGAATCCTGTTTTCCACTCATCACCCTCTTTAACATGAATGAGATTATACGCCCCCTTGAGGTCCAGTTTTGAAAACCATTTTGCTCCTACAATCTGATTAAATTGGCACCATGGGTCAGAGAACAAATCCCCAAAACCAGACAGATATTTCTGTTATGACCTGGTGGTTAAGAGGCCACACTGATATGACCTGGTGGCTAAAACGCAACATGGAACGAGCTCTGAGAAGGTGGTATCTCTACTGACCGCAGTCCCTAATCCTAACAACAACACTAGTAATAGCCGTGGGATGTTCCTGACTCTCCCTAGACACTTCTTCACAGCCTAAGAGCTAACTACCCCTAAAGAAGGAAATAGAAAGCTATCTTGCCTCAGAGAAAACCCCAAAAGGAAAGACAGCCCCCCACAAATATTGACCGTGAGTGGAGAGGGAAATGACGTACACAGAAATGAAATCAGATTTCAGCAAAGGAGGCCAATACTAAACTTGATAGACAGAGAGAAAAGGATACTGTGCGGTCAGTATTAAAAACTACAAAATCCACGCAGAGTTTACAAAAATTAACTCCACACCGACTCACGGTGTGGAGGGGCAAATCTGCTTTCCCAGAGCTTCCAGCTAGCCTGAATATTACATAATGACAAGCTGGACAAAAAGAGACATATTTGCAGAGCAATAGAGTCCAAACAAATGGACAAACAAGAACTAGCAAAAACTTATCTTTTGCTGACAAGGACGGGCCATATGAGAAATCCAAGGAGAGAACCAAATCCAACCAAGAACATTGACAGCTGGCATGAACTAAAGCCCAGAGCAGGTTTAAATAACAAACCCAGGCAAGGCGATTAGTAAAGGCAGCTGCTACAGCTACCTAAAGGAGCAGCAGTTCCACTCGAAACCACCAGAGGGAGCCCAAGGGCAGAACTCACAAAAATACCATTAGCCACCACAGGAGGGAGCTCCAGAATGGAATTCACAACAGTACCCCCCCCCCCTTGAGGAGGGGTCACCGAACCCTCACCAGAGCTCCCAGGCCGATCAGGACGAGCCAAATGGAAAGCACGAACCAAATCGGCAGCATGAACATCGGAGGCAACAACCCAAGAATTATCCTCCTGGCCATAACCCTTCCACTTGACCAGATACTGAAGCTTCCGCCTCGAAAAACGAGAATCCAAAATCTTCTCCACCACATATTCTAATTCCCCCTCAACCAACACCGGAGCAGGAGGATCAACGGAGGGAACCATAGGTACCACATATCTCCGCAACAAGGATCTATGGAACACATTATGAATGGAAAAAGAAGCTGGAAGGGCCAAACGAAAAGACACCGGATTGATAATTTCAGAAATCTTATAAGGCCCAATAAAGCGAGGCTTGAACTTAGGGGACGAAACCTTCATAGGAACATGACGAGAAGACAACCAGACCAAATCCCCAACACGAAGCCGGGGACCAACACACCGACGACGGTTAACAAAACGTTGAGCCTTTTCCTGAGACAACGTCAAATTGTCCACCACATGAGTCCAAATTTGCTGCAACCTGTCCACCACAGAATCCACACCAGGACAGTCAGAAGGCTCAAGCTGCCCCGAAGAAAAATGAGGATGAAAACCAAAGTTACAAAAGAAAGGCGAAACCAAGATAGCCGAACTAGCCCGATTATTAAGGGCAAACTCGGCCAACGGCAAAAAGGTCACCCAATCATCCTGATCAGCAGACACGAAGCATCTCAAATAGGTTATCAAGGTCTGATTGGTTCGCTCCGTTTGGCCATTTGTCTGAGGATGGAACGCTGAAGAAAAAGACAAATCAATGCCCATTCTAGCACAAAAGGACCGCCAAAACCTAGAAACGAACTGGGAACCTCTGTCAGACACAATATTCTCCGGAATACCATGCAAACGAACCACATGCTGAAAAAATAATGGAACCAAATCAGAGGAGGAAGGCAACTTAGGCAACGGTACCAAATGGACCATCTTAGAAAACCGGTCACAAACCACCCAGATGACAGACATCTTCTGAGAAACAGGAAGATCAGAAATAAAATCCATGGAAATATGCGTCCAGGGCCTCTCAGGAATAGGCAAAGGCAAAAGCAACCCACTGGCACGGGAACAGCAAGGCTTAGCCCGAGCACAGGTTCCACAGGACTGCACAAACGAACGCACATCCTGCGACAAGGAAGGCCACCAAAAGGACCTAGCCACCAAATCTCTGGTACCGAAAATCCCAGGGTGACCAGCCAACACCGAACAATGAACCTCAGAAATTACCCTGCTAGTCCATCTATCAGGAACAAACTGTTTCCCCACTGGACAGCGGTCAGGTTTATCAGCCTGAAACTCCTGAAGTACCCGCCGCAAATCAGGGGAGATGGCAAAAAGAATCACCCCCTCCATTTAGGATCCCAGCCGGCTCAAGAACTCCCAGAGAATCAGGCAAAAAACTCCTAGAAAGGGCATCAGCCTTCACATTCTTAGATCCCGGAATATACGAGACCACAAAATCAAAACGTGAGAAAAACAGAGACCACCGAGCTTGTCTAGGATTCAACCGCTTAGCAGTCTCGAGGTAAATCAGATTCTTATGATCAGTCAAGACCACCACGCGATGCTTGGCTCCCTCAAGCCAATGTCGCCACTCCTCAAATGCCCACTTCATAGCCAACAACTCCCGATTGCCAACATCATAATTACGCTCAGCAGGTGAAAACTTTCTGGAGAAGAAAGCACATGGTTTCATCAACGAGCCATCAGAATTTCTCTGAGACAAAACGTCCCCTGCCCCAATCTCAGAAGCATCAACCTCAACCTGAAAAGGGAGAGAAACATCTGGCTGACGCAACACAGGGGCAGAAGTAAAATGACGTTTAAGCTCCTGAAAGGCCTCAACAGCCCCAGAGGACCAATTCATCACATCAGCGCCCTTCCTCGTTAAATCGGTCAGAGGCTTTACCACACTAGAAAAATTAGCAATAAAGCGGCGATAAAAATTGGCAAAGCCCAAAAATTTCTGAAGGCTCTTTACAGATGTAGGTTGAGTCCAATCATGAATGGCCTGGACTTTAACAGGGTCCATTTCAATAGCCGAGGGAGAAAAAATGAAACCCATAAAAGAAACCTTCTGAACTCCAAAGAGGCACTTAGACCCTTTCACAAACAGCGCATTAGCACGAAGGACCTGAAATACCATCCTAACCTGCTTCACATGAGACTCCCAATCATCGGAGAAAACCAAAATATCATCCAAATACACAATCATGAATTTATCCAGATAATTCCGGAAAATATCATGCATAAAGGACTGAAATACCGATGGAGCATTAGAGAGCCCGAATGGCATCACAAGATATTCAAAATGGCCTTCGGGCGTATTAAATGCCGTTTTCCATTCATCACCTTGTTTAATACGCACGAGATTATACGCCCCTCGAAGGTCGATTTTATTCAACCAACTGGCACCCTTAATCCCAGCAAACAAATCAGAAAGTAAAGGTAAAGGGTACTGGAATTTGACAGTGATCTTATTAAGAAGGCGATAATCTATACAGGGTCTCAAGGAGCCATCCTTCTTGGCAAAAAAAAAAATCTCGCTCCCAACTGTGACGAAGACGGGCGAATATGCCCCTTCTCCAAGGACTCCTTTACATAACTCCGCATAGCGGCATGCTCTGGCACAGACAGATTGAAAAGTCGGCCCTTAGGGAACTTACAGCCAGGAATCAAATTAATGGCACAATCGCAGTCCCTATGAGGAGGCAGGGAACTGGACTTGGGCTCATCAAATATATCCTGGAAATCCGACAAAAACTCAGGAACTTCAGAAGAAGGGGACGAGGAAATGGACATCAAAGGAATATCACTATGTATCCCCTGACAACCCCAACCAGTTACAGACATAGATCTCCAATCCAGCACTGGATTATGTACCTGTAACCATGGAAAACCCAGCACAACAACATCATGCAAATTATGCAACACCAAAAAGCGAATATTTTCCTGATGTGCTGGAGCCATGTACATGGTTAACTGTGTCCAGTACTGAGGTTTATTCTTGGCCAATGGCGTAGCATCAATCCCCCTTAAGGGAATAGGACTCTGCAAAGGCTCCAAGGAAAAACCACAGCGCTTGGCAAATTCTAAGTCCATTAAGTTCAGAGCAGCGCCAGAATCCACACATGCCATAACAGAAAAGGACGACAATGAGCAAATCAGGGTGACAGATAAGAGAAATTTAGGCTGTACAGTACTAATGGTAGCAGACCCAGGGACCCTCTTAGTACGCTTAGGGCAATCAGAAATAGCATGAGCAGAATCACCACAGTAAAAACACAGACCATTCTGACGTCTGAATTTCTGCCTTTCTGCTCTAGTCAAAATACTATCACATTGCATAGGCTCAGGACTCTGCTCAGAGGACACTGCCATATGGTGCACCACCTTGCGCTCGCGCAAGCGCCGATCAATCTGAATGGCCAAAGACATTGACTCATTCAGACCAGCAGGCGTAGGAAACCCCACCATAACATCTTTAAGGGCTTCAGAAAGACCCTTTCTGAAAATCGCTGCCAGGGCATACTCATTCCATTTAGTGAGCACAGACCACTTTCTAAATTTCTGGCAGTATACTTCTGCTGCTTCCTGACCCTGACACAGAGCCAGCAAAGTTTTTTCTGCCTGATCCACAGAATTAGGCTCGTCATACAGCAATCCGAGCGCTTGAAAAAATGCATCAATATTGAGCAATGCAGGATTTCCTGGCTCAAGGGAGAATGCCCAGTCCTGCGGGTCGCCACGCAGCAAAGAAATAACAATCTTCACCTGCTGAATGGGGTCACCAGAGGAACGGGGTCTCAGAGCAAAAAACAATCTGCAATTATTTTTAAAGTTCAAAAATGTAGATCTATCCCCAGAAAATAAATCAGGAATAGGAATTCTAGGCTCTAATACCGGAGTCTGGACAACATAATCTTGGATACTCTGTACCCTTGCAGCGAGTTGATCCACGCGCAAGGACAGACCCTGAACCTCCATATCAGCACCAAAATCCTGAACCACCCAGAGATTAAGGAGAAAAAAAAGACAAAACAAGCTACAAAGGAAAAAAAAATGACTCAGAACTTTCTTTTCCCTCTTTTGAGATGCATTTAACACATTGTGGGCCAGCTGTACTGTTATGACCTGGTGGTTAAGAGGCCACACTGATATGACCTGGTGGCTAAAACGCAACATGGAACGAGCTCTGAGAAGGTGGTATCTCTACTGACCGCAGTCCCTAATCCTAACAACAACACTAGTAATAGCCGTGGGATGTTCCTGACTCTCCCTAGACACTTCTTCACAGCCTAAGAGCTAACTACCCCTAAAGAAGGAAATAGAAAGCTATCTTGCCTCAGAGAAAACCCCAAAAGGAAAGACAGCCCCCCACAAATATTGACCGTGAGTGGAGAGGGAAATGATGTACACAGAAATGAAATCAGATTTCAGCAAAGGAGGCCAATACTAAACTTGATAGACAGAGAGAAAAGGATACTGTGCGGTCAGTATTAAAAACTACAAAATCCACGCAGAGTTTACAAAAATTAACTCCACACCGACTCACGGTGTGGAGGGGCAAATCTGCTTTCCCAGAGCTTCCAGCTAGCCTGAATATTACATAATGACAAGCTGGACAAAAAGAGACATATTTGCAGAGCAATAGAGTCCAAACAAATGGACAAACAAGAACTAGCAAAAACTTATCTTTTGCTGACAAGGACGGGCCATATGAGAAATCCAAGGAGAGAACCAAATCCAACCAAGAACATTGACAGCTGGCATGAACTAAAGCCCAGAGCAGGTTTAAATAACAAACCCAGGCAAGGCGATTAGTAAAGGCAGCTGCTACAGCTACCTAAAGGAGCAGCAGTTCCACTCGAAACCACCAGAGGGAGCCCAAGGGCAGAACTCACAAAAATACCATTAGCCACCACAGGAGGGAGCTCCAGAACGGAATTCACAACATATTTCGGCACAGACTGGGTATCCACCCTAGCAAGCCGAGTACCAAAGCAGTGTCCTTGACAATACTCACTCCACTTTACCACTTTGTGAGTCTATCAATCTACTACAGGATTGTGCAGTGCGAGCCAAGGAAGTCCAAGAACCACAGGTGAGGGCAGACCCTCTAGCACATAACAGTCTATTACCTCAGAGTGCATGGCCCCTACCTACCTAAAGATGTAAACCTCGGGCGACTTGAGTAAAATACCACTGGCTCAAAGGGGCGGAGTCAATGGTGACTATTAGTATGGGTCTGGACAGAGTATATGGACAGAGGCCTAGGACCTGGACAAACCTAGCGTCGATCACGATAACCCTGCCCCACTGTCCAGAAATGCAGATACGTCTACCTTAATTTCACCCAAGAGAATTTCAGCTACCAGAAAAAATTGGGTCCTACCTACGGAGTTGATGAGTACACCTAGGTTGCTAACCTCCCCACAACCCGGGCCACTTCATTTTCCAGCTGCTATTTTACTGTGAGGTCAGGAAGGACACATGTCCACGAAATGGCCCTTTTTTATTACAGTAAAAACACACTTCCCCTTTTTGCCAAACAAGACAGTTTTCCAGAATCAATTGCCGCACCCACCAGCATGGGTTCCTGAGATGACTCAGTCCCGATCTCCCTTGGCCCCGAACCTCCGCATACAGGGGTGTTTCCCTATGTCTCTGGCAAGGATGGCGATCAACCCGGATTGCCAGAGACATGGCTGCCTCAAGGGAGACTGGAGTCTTATACAGGGCTAAAGCATCATTCACACTTACTATAAGCCCCTCACAGAACTAGCTACGGAGTGCACGGTCATTCCACTTAATGTCCGTGGCTCACCTCTGTAACTCAGAGCAATGTTCCTCCGTTGGCCGGTTTCCTTGCTAAAGTTGGCTAAGTGTTCACTCAGCCAGTCAGGGTCATCGTACATAAGGCCCAACGCCAGAAAAAATTCCTCCACTGTCTGAAGCGACTGGGAGTCAGACGGGAGAGAAAACGCCTATGCTTGGGGCCACCCCTAAAGGAGTGAGATTATTATCCCCACAAGTTGCTCCTCTGTACCTGAGGAAACAGGACATAACCTAAAGTACATTTTACAGGCCTCTCTGAAAACAAACTTGTCACGCCCTCTAGAGAACCTGTCAGGCAAAGCGGACTTGGGCTCCACTACAGTTGTCTGGGAGATGTGATTCCTACACCAGATGTATTAGGGTGCTGCAAAACAACCATGAGTATATCTGCCACCTCCAGACTGAGCTGCTGCAGTTGCCGTCAGAGCAGTAATAGGATCCATAATGGCATACCTGCCAACTTTTGAAGTAGGCAAAGAGGGATAGAGGTAGCGGTGTGCACAGTGCAAATTTTAGACCACGCCCTGACCACACCCATTTCACAACTAGTCACATCCATATCCACACCCAAACAACACCCATTTAGCACTACTGATCACACTGCTTTATAAACAATAATTATAAACAGAAAAAAATATGGCCACACAGTGCTTCATCTATATATATAATTGTCTAAGGGTCACTTCCGTCTGTCTGTCTTTCTGTCTGTCTGTCACGGATATTCATTGGTCGCATCCTCTGTCTGTCATGGACATGCAAGTCGCTGATTGGTCGTGGCAACACAGCCACGACCAATCAGCGACGGCCACAGTCCGGCGGAAAAATGGCCGCTCCTTCCTCCCCGCAGTCAGTGCCCGCTCCGCAGTCCCCTCCAGTCAGCACTCACACAGGGTTAATGTCAGCGTTGACCGCGGTGTAATGCACTCGGTTAATGCTGCTATTAACCCTGTGTGACCAAATTTTTACTATTCATGCTGCCTATGCAAAAATAATAAAAAAAATAAAAAATAGTTACATACTCACCCTCGGTTGGTCCCCGGATCGAAGCGGCCGGTTACCGACGCTCCTCGCGATGCCCCGGTGACGGCTCCATGCATTGCGGTCTCGCGAGATGATGACGTGTGGTCTCGCGAGACCGCAATGCACTCTTCAGACCGGAGCGCACGAGGAGCATCGGTAACCGGCCGCTTCGATCTGGGGGCCAACCAACGGTGAATATGTAACTATTTTTTATTTTAATTCTTTTTTTTAACAGGGATATGGTGCATACTACGTGACTGGCCAATATACTATATGACTTAGCAGTATACTACGTGGCTCTGTGCTGTATACTACGTGTCTGTGCTGTATACGACGTGGCTCTGTGCTGTATACTACGTGTCTGTGCTGTATACTACGTGACTGGGCAATATACTATGTGACTGGGCGATATACTATGTGGCTCGGCAATATACTATGTGGCTGGGCAATATACTATGTGGCTGGGCAATATACTACATGGCTGGGCAATATACTACGTGGTTGGGCAATATACTACGTGGTTGGGCAATGTACTATGTGGCTGGGCAATATACTACGTGGTTGGGCAATATACTGCATTTCTGTGCTGTATACTACGTGTCTGTGCTGTATACTACGTGGCTCTGTGCTGCATACTATGTGACTGGGCAATATACTATGTGGCTGGGCAATATACTACGTGACTGGGCAATATACTACGTGACTGGGCAATATACTATGTGGCTGGGCAATATACTACGTGGCTGGGCAATATACTACGTGGTTGGGCAATATACTGCATGTCTGTGCTGTATACTACGTGGCTGGGCAATATACTACGTCGCTGGGCAATATACTACGTGGCTGGGCAATATACTACGTGGTTGGGCAATATACTACGTGGCTGGGCAATATACTACGTGGCTGGGCAATATACTACGTGGCTGGGCAATATACTACGTGACTGGGCAATATACTACGTGGTTGGGCAATATACTTCATGGCTGGGCAATATACTACGTGTCTGTGCTGTATACTACGTGGCTGGGCAATATACTACATCACTGGGCAATATACTACGTGGCTGGGCAATATACTATGTGGTTGGGCAATATACTACATGGCTGGGCAATATACTACGTGGCTGGGCAATATACTACGTGGCTGGGCAATATACTACGTAGGCTGTGCAATATACTATGTGGACATGCATATTCTAGAATACCCGATGCGTTAGAATCGAGCCACCATCTAGTACTGTATAATGGCCCCACATGATGCTCAATACTGTTTAATGGCCACACAGTACTCCATACTGTATAATGGCCACACATGATGTTGCCATTGTACAGTCGGGGCTGTAGATGTGTCCCAGCAGCTCTGCTTACAATGCAGGCAAAGATTTCACCACCTGTTGCTGTCCACACTGCTGCCTCACAGATCATGCACATTGCAATGTAGCCCAGCTCTGCGAACTCTGCATGCACTCAGACAACACCACTATCTACTGCTCCACTCCATAACTGCTGTAGTATATAAAGGCTACATATATATATACTGTTGAAGCGCCAGTCAAGCGCGAAACAGCTGTTGTCCCGCACAGCCACACTCCCTCCCCAGCACCCTCGGCCGTGAAGATGTACTACGTGCTTCAATAAAAGTTACCTGCAATGGATCTCCTGTGAGTGCGCTCCTTCTTCTTTCTTCATTGATTCACAACACTGGATTTCTGTGGAGTTCGGCACCCAGGATTGAAGACGACGGCAAGCTCTGTGCAGGTGAGCGGTTCCCCACCACGCTTTCCATAGACTGTTAGTGCGGTCCGATTTCTTTTCTCTTGTTCATGGACATATATATATATATATATATATACTGTGCCTATGACTAAAAGGCTGCACTGGATTGCTCTAACTGCTGCCACTACTCCTGGTTATAATGCCTTATACTGTAAGCACAGCAGAGCAGGTCCAGCTGCATGTATGTGTGCAGTACACACACACGCGTACCTCTCTCCCTGTCTGAACCACGGCATCAAAAGAAGAAGACACGGGGCGTGGCCTAATACAAGGGGCCGTGTCGGCTGCTTCTCCTGCTCCAGCCTCAAAATTGGGACAGTCCCGCAGTATGAGGGACGGTTGGGAGCTATGATAATGGATTAGAAAAAATGGTTACGGTCAGGGCTAATTTCACGACTCAGCTGTCGGGTGACGGCGACCAGGGGCTCCTTCCCTGTCCCTAACATTATGGGGTGCTCTAGCTCGCCCTATTCCCCAGGATATATCAGAACATGAAGATACTGGGGCCTATGCCCTTGCTTTATCTCCTGAATCAGTCCTCCATCTGTTCTCTTCCCCCACCTAGGGAAGAGGGGCATTGCCGTGCACCTCAGTCCACCAACCCAATAAACTAGGCAACATGAACAAGGGTAACTGAAAATACCAGGCATACAAATATTCACTCACATATAACACAGGAATGCACCGGGGAGAGGAGGACGGGGAAAACCAAAGTAAGAGGAGGGAAGGAAATTATCATACTTACAAACCCAAGCACAGATAACTCCTCCAAATTCCTCTCATATAAACACCTCTCCTCCAAGCCATGCAGCATACGCTAGCTCTGGCATGGGTTTCAATCAGGACACTGATAATAAAGGGGATGGAGGTGGGTAACCGAGCACAGCTGAGAGCTCAGACTCCCAGAGCTCCCAAAATGGCCAAATAACCCCTGTTCTGACAAGAAATTAACACCATTTAAAAATAAGTTGAAGTGCTTGTTTTGAGCGCAGGAGTAGGAGCAATCAGATGCTGCAGTCTTCTGGCTCCTTTCTGTTGCGGTAACCCCATGACAAAATCTCTGACTGCCGAAGAAAGATGTACCTTTCCTTCTAAATGTCCTCTTAATGACCTCTGTGCAGACAGAATTTTACACTGAAGCTGCCTCAGGTGGAATTGGGCCCATCTTACTGCCGGGATGCAAGCTGTCAGGAATCCTAGCAGGGACATTGCTCTTCGCAGAGTGATCCTTGGATGATCTAATTCAGACAGCCCCGGGGTCTTTTTTATTTTGTCCTCTGGTAAGAAACAGATTTGGCTTTCTGAGTTGAAAACCAGGCCTAGGAAGGACTGTATTTTTTCTGGTTTTAGTCTCGACTTGAGGGAGTTCACCATCCAACCGAGCTCCTCCAGAACCATTGTTACATCCCTCAGCTGTTCTGCACAGTGGTGTTCCGATCTTCCAACTATAAGGAAGTCGTCCAGGTAAGGGATGATAATGATGTTCTGAGTACGAAGGTAGGCCATCACCTCTGATATTACTTTGGTGAAAATTCTCAGAGCCACAGACAGCCCGAATGGAAGACCTGTGTACTGGTATGCCTGACCTGTCCCTGGACATACAGAGCTACTCTCAAAAACTTTTGATGGTCCGGATGGATTAGAAGTGATAATACACATACTTCAAATCGATGACTGTTATGAAACAATTGGAAAATAGCAGCTTTATAGCTGTGTTCACCGAATCCATCTCGAAGGGGCAATTTACAATCCCCCGGTTGAGTTTGATTTGATTTTGATATTAGTTCTGAAGAAACCATCCGTTTTTTTTTTATCAAAAAGGGGGGATAAAATCCTCTTCCATGATCTCTGCGTCCAGGACAAGTTGTTCTTTTGGTGTCTTACCTGAAGTGTGTTACTATAAATGTCTAACGTGGCAGACAGGCAAAGTCTTTTATCAGACCCTCCTTCACAATATTCAAGACCCAGAGACTGAGGGAGATGTTCAACCAGGCAGAGAGAAAGAGGGAGAGCCTTTCCCCTACTGCTGACCTGACGTCATTGGTAGGGCTTTTTGGAAGATGTAGAGGGCCCCCCGAACGTAAACCCAGACTCCTTTCTGCCCTTGAATTCCCACTTCCTTTTTTCTCCAGGAGGACATCCCCTATTAAATTTTCTCCTCGGAAAGGAAGGTTTCCTAGCCTTAGAAGGGAATCCAGGAAAGCCCTTCTTTTTGTCATCAGATTTTTCCAAAATGTCCTCTCATTTCTACCCAAAAAGAAATTGGCTATCGCATGGAATAGAGCAATGTCTATTTTTTTTTACTGCAAATCCCCAGGATACCCCCTTAAGCCATAAGGCCCATCTGGCCGAATTTGAGAGGCAAGCTGACCTAGCTGCTAACCTTACCGAGTCTGCAGAATCGTCCGCAAGAAAAACTGTCGCTCTGTGTAACAGAGGCATATCGGCCAGGATTTTATCCCTTGGAGTCTTGTCCTTAGGGTCCCTTTCCACTTGCGAGATAAAAAACGGTCCGTAATCTGGACCGAAAAAACGGATGGAACGTATGCGATTGTCATGCGAGTGTCATGCGAGTGCCATGCGATTTTTTAATCGCACCATCCGTATGACATCAGTATGACATCCGTATTGCTGTCCGATTTTTACGCACCAGTGTCCTTTGAAAAGCCGGCAATTCAGCGCCATGTACAGTAAAATCACACTGACAGGTTAGAATAGAGTAGATATATACACATAGAATAGGTATATATACATATATATATGTCAGTGAGACACCTATATATGTATATTTATATTTAATGCAGCGCTAGATAGCATAAAAGCCGCTAATTCAATTGCCGGCTTTTTCCTTCTCCTGCACAAACCCGACAGGATATGAGACATGGTTTACATACAGTAAACCTTCTCATACCCCCATTTTTTTTGCATATTCCACACTACTAATGTTAATAGTGTGTATGTGCAAAATTTGGCCGCTGTAGCTGCTGAAATAAAGGGTTAAATGGCGGAAAAAATTGGCGTGGGCTCCCGCGCAATTTTCTCCGCCAGAGTGGGTAAAGCCAGTGACCGAGGGCAGATATTAATAGCCAGGAGAGGGTCCATGGTTATTGGCCCCCCCGTGGCTAAAAACATTTGCCCCCAGCCACCCCAGAAAAGGCACATCTGGAAGATGCGCCTATTCTGGCACTTGGCCACTCTCTTCCCACTCCCTGTAGCGGTGGGATATGGGGTAATGAAGGGTTAATGCCACCTTGCTATTGTAAGGTGACATTAAGCCAGATTAATAATGGAGAGGCGTCAATTATGACACCTATCCATTATTAATCCAATTGTTGGAAAGGGTTAAAAAACACACACACACATGATTTAAAAGTATTTTAATGAAATAAACACAGCGATTGTTGTAATAATTTATTGTTCTCGCAATCCATCAGGAACACCCTCGCTTGGAAAAAATAATAAACGCACAAGATACATACCCTCAGCTGAACCGTCACGTCCCACGAAGTAATCCATCTGAAGGGGTTAACTAATATTACAGGCAGGAGCCCTGCAAATGCAGCTGTGCTCCGTGCTTGTAATTCCCCAGCGAATGAATGAAATGTAGGTCATTGACCTACATTTCCTTCAGTCGCGGTGATGCGCCCCCTGGTGGATGTCCTCATATGACCTGGAGCGTGGGAAAAAGTTCCCAGGCTGCAGTTCATGAGAACATCCAGCAGAGGGCGCCTCACCGCGACTGAAGGAAATGTAGGTCAATGACCTACATTTCATTCATTCGCTGGGGAATTACAAGCACGGAGCACAGCTGCATTTGCAGGGCTCCTGCCTGTAATATTAGTTAACCCCTTCAGATGGATTACTTCGTGGGACGTGACGGTTCAGCTGAGGGTATGTATCTTGTGCGTTTATTATTTTTTCCAAGCGAGGGTGTTCCTGATGGATTGCGAGAACAATAAATTATTACAACAATCGCTGTGTTTATTTCATTAAAATACTTTTAAATCATGTGTGTGTGTGTTTTTTAACCCTTTCCAACAATTGGATTAATAATGGATAGGTGTCATAATTGACGCCTCTCCATTATTAATCTGGCTTAATGTCACCTTCCAATAGCAAGGTGGCATTAACCCTTCATTACCCCATATCCCACCGCTACAGGGAGTGGGAAGAGAGTGGCCAAGTGCCAGAATAGGCGCATCTTCCAGATGTGCCTTTTCTGGGGTGGCTGGGGGCAAATGTTTTTAGCCACGGGGGGGCCAATAACCATGGACCCTCTCCTGGCTATTAATATCTGCCCTCAGTCACTGGCTTTACCACTCTGGCGGAGAAAATTGCGCGGGAGCCCACGCCAATTTTTTCCGCAATTTAACCCTTTAATTTAACAGCTAGAGCCCCCAAATTGTGCACACAGACACTTGTTACATTAGTGAAGAGGAATATGTAATAAAAAAAGGGATATGAGATGGTTTACTGTATATAAACCATGTCTCATATCATGTCGGGTTTGTGAAGAAGAAGGAAAAAGCCGGCAATTGAATTAGGGGCTTTTATGCTATCTAGCGCTGCATTCAATATAAATATACATATATAGGTGTCTCACTGACATATATATGTATATATACCTATTCTATGTGTATATATCTACTCTATTCTAACCTGTCAGTGTGATTTTACTGTACACCGCGCTGAATTACCGGCTTTTCAAAGGACACTGGTGCGTAATAATCGGACAGAACTCGCATGGTGCGAGTGCTGTGCGATTTTTTTCTCGCACCCATTGACTTGCATTGGCGAGTCTCGTCCGAGAATCGCAGCAATACGCAGCATGCTGCGATTTTTTTCTCAGCCGATCCAGATTTTTCTCAGTCCGATTTCGGCTGAGAAAAAAATCGCAAATGAAAAGCCACCTATTAAATAACATTGGTCAGAGTGCAATCCGATTTTTAATCGGATTGCACGCATCCGTTTTCCTCGCAAGTGGAAAGGGACCCTTAAGCTGCTCCTCGAATTGTTGCAGCCAAATCATAAGGGAGCGGGCAGTGCAGGTTCCAGCTATTGTCGGCTTCAGACCCCCAGCAGCTGCCTCCCTAGTGATCTCAAAAAACCCATCTTCTTTTTAGTCCAGCGGATCCCTAAGCACCCAGGAATCCTCAAAGGGCAGAGCCGATCTCTTTGAAGATTTAGCCACTACTCCGTCAATTTTAGGGACTTTATCCCAGATCTCAGAGTCCTTCTCCTCAAAGGGATATCTCCGCTGAGGATGACGGCAAGGTACCAGAACTTTCTGGCTTTTTCCACTCCTTATTTATGAGTGCTTATATCTTGCTAATAACCGAAAAGATGCGCTTTTTACTCTCCTCCAACACTCCAAACATTATATCCTCAAGGGACTTAGATGTTCTTTCATCCTTCAGGCCCATTGTCGACCTAATGGTTCTGACTAGCCTATCTGTATCCTCAGATGGAAAGCATGTTGTGCCCCTATATCACTATCCGAGGACATGGACTTACTGCGATATTCTTCCTTTGACAGTATCTGACTCCGTAAAGACCTCCTTAGCTCTTTTCTTCCCCTTCTTTAACAGAGTCTTTAGGGAACCTTCAACCTCAGCCTTGATCACGGACATAAGTGAGTCACCCGTCGGGGCAGTGGAGATACTCGGTACCGGGTCCAGTCGCAATTAAAGGGGTGGTCATGGTGGAAGCGACCCGGTCCGTGGCCAGGGGCGCCCAAGTAAAAGGGACGGTCTTTAAAGGGGTTGTGGAAATAATGAAAGTTTGTGACTCTACCTGTGGTTTTCAGTCAGAGGTGACCGACGCTGCTTAAAGGGGTCCTCTGGGGGCGATGGTGCTGCAGCAAAGATGGTGTCGCTTCCCACAGGTGAAGTGGGGTCCCCAGGGCTCCCGATGTGTTTGGCAGGGATGGTGAATGCCGGCAATTAAATGGAGGACACAGGGTTGCAATCTTTACCTGGTTTACTGGTGTTAAGCAGCCTCAGTCCAGGGTGCCGGCAACAGGTGTAGATGGAGTCCAGGCAGCCTGAAGACAAGTGGAAATCCCTTTGACTAGTCAGTTTGGGAGCCTTCCACTATGTGCTGGTCTGTAGTCCCTTGCTGCCTGTAGTTGTCTAACAAGGTCCTCTTTTTCCCCTGTCCAGGGACAGTACCTGCACGGTAGGCAACTTGAGCCGTCTCTTTGGGGTCTCTGTCCACAAACAATGACTCCGGGCTCTGATTGCTGCTGTACTTCAGGTATTATGTCGACAAGTCCCTTTTAGTTTCCTGCCCTCCGGTTCTGCCGTGGGACGAGTAGTTCCTCATGACCTCGGGCTCCCGGTGCCCATTTTCTGTGCTCAGCTTAGAGAGGCCCATTCGCAGGCCTCCTCTAACTCCTAAGTCTTTCTGTGCTCCTTCACTGTCTGCTACCAACTGTCAACTGTCTGCACCAGACTAACTGACTCCTCCTCCAGACCAGGATGTATATAGGGAAGTTCCCCTTGAACTGGGTTTAGAGCTCCCATTCTGGACTGGAGTCAGGAAGTGTTGCATGTAAGATTACCTGCCAAAGGGATCCCTCTTGTCTCCAGGCATGGCACTAACCTCCCCAAGAGGAAGGCAGCATCACTGTGTTACCCGAACTCCTGGGGTGCCACATTAGGCTTGCGGCAAAGTCTGGGGTCTGATCCATGATAGTTTTCTGGATCCAGTCTGAGCAGAGACTCTTCTGCCAGTGTACTGCTAGTGGGGTCTTTCTTAGGGCACATTCTCTATTCTTCTTTTTTGTGCTATGCTTCCTAAGCCTCTAGTGATTTAAGCAAGAAAATGGCCCTATTAAAAATGGTGACATTCACGTAGATCACTCTCCGTCCGCTGTCACATCAAGGGTACCGGATTCGGAGGCTGATCAGGGGTACATACGACATCCCTCCTGGATACCAAGGAGTCCTGTGACCTTCCACTCCTCTGACTGGGATGGTTGCCACTTGAGTGGCTGCTCCCTTTATTATGCCCATGCTGGTGAATGGGCAAAGGTAGTGGTGAAAGCTGCTGCTGCGATGGCTGCTGCTGTCTTGTGAAATCCTCCATGATAGAGTGAGCTTGACATAAGCACTTTCTTGTAGTTATTTCTTCCTTTTTATGGGAGATCCACAGTGCTCTCCTCGGTTTCGCCTCCTCCAGTCACCAAAAATACCCGTCCCTCTAAACACCACCCCAGTCAGGGGCCCCAAGCGTCCCAGCCGGCAATTTGTCTAGGATTCCGCCATCTTGCTTCTGGTACGCCCCCTCTGACGTCACCAGGGCACGCCTATTCCCAGCGTGCCTTTCCCGTGACATCAGAGGAGCAGGCCCCCGGAAGTGCAACACACCACAGAGTCTGTGGGAAGATGGAGGAGGGGGAGTGGCGTGGCGGATCCAGACATGCCCAGCATAATTGTCTGTCCCGCCCACACATGCATTAAGGTCCCCGCTGGACCAGTTGATGGCGCGTCCATCTCCTGAAGGTCGGCCCACAGGCATACCATCTGCTCTTCCTGCACCGGAACAGGAGTGGTTAAGATAAGAAAATAACAAACACTTCATCTGTGACCACCGAGTTTCAGCACAAGGGCTTCCCATGAAGGACAGGAAATCAACTGAAGCGGTTTTATTTTAGTAGGTTTCTTGTCCTAGCTGGGAAGATGCCTCTCTCAGGTGTGCGGTCATGTAGAAGGACAAAAATGAAAATGATAGGTACCCTTTAATTTTGGTATTCACTGCTGCTGCTTTTATTGGACCTGTGATCACAGCATGGAAGGGCTATTGGGTCATAACAGACTCAATCCAAAACAGTCTATTAAACAATTATGATGTTTTGGTCCAACTTGGTCCTTCAGCAGATAAATGCAGACTTTGTCTACAAGAAGGACTGTGGTAATCTAAGCACTGGTGTAGAGTGACTGCATCACTAACTGGAATGGGCGCGCCATGTCTGTTGTCACATATCTCTTTGAGTGCTGAGTCTTAAGGTACCTTCACACTAAACGACTTTGCAACGAGAACGAGAACGATCCGTGACGTTGTAGCGTCCTGGATAGCGATATCGTTGTGTTTGACACGCAGCAGCGATCTGGATCCCGCTGTGATATCGCTGGTCGTTGCTGAAAGTCCAGAACTTTATTTGGTCGTCAGATCAGCGTGTATCGTCGTGTTTGACAGCAAAAGCAACGATGCCAGCAATGTTTTACAATGGTAACCAGGGTAAATATCGGGTCACTAAGTGCAGGGCCGCGCTTAGTAACCCGATATTTACCCTGGTTACCATTGTAAAAGTTAAAAAAAAACACTACATACTCACCCTCTGATGTCTGTCACGTCCCCCGGCGTCCGCGCTGCTGCTCAGAGCTTCCTGCACTGAATGTGTCAGTGCCGGCCGTAAAGCAAAGCACAGCGGTGACGTCACCGCTATGCTTTAGGGCCGGCGCTTACACAGTGCAGGGAAGCTGAAGGCGAGGGACGCGACAGACACGGCAATGTAAGTATGTAGTGTTTTTTTTTTTTACATTTACACCGGTAACCAGGGTAAACATTGGGTTACTAAGCGTGGCCCTGCGCTTAGTGACCCGATGTTTACCCTGGTTACCTGGGGACTTCGGCATCGTTGGTCGCTGGAGAGCTGTCTGTGTGACAGCTCTCCAGCGACCACACAGCGACGCTGCAGCGATCGGCATCGTTGTCGATATCGCTGCAGCGTCGCTTAATGTGACGGTACCTTTAGGCCAGGATCACACACAGCGAGATAAGGCCGGGTCTCGCAAGTTAAAACCAAGCTCTGGCACCGGCACTCAAGAGCGGAGCGTGTATTGCACAGCAATACTTGGAGCTGCACGCTACACTCCGGAGTGACGGTGCCAGAGCTTGGTTTTAACTTGCGAGACTTGGCCGTATCTCGCTGTAGTGTGACTTTGGCCTTACTCACACCATCTAGTACGGATTGGAACCCTACATGGACACCTCTCCATCTCATTTCAGGTGTCAAGACAGGAGAAGGCATTTGGGTGACAGGAAGATAGTGGGCAGCAGGGAGGATTGAGTTGTGGATACTCTGCATATGGAGTTCCTAATGACCAGAGAGCTTGTTTCAGTGAGGGCACAAGTTAACTCCTTAGTGACAGAGCCAATTTTTTTTTAAATCTGACCAGTGTCACTCTATGTAGTAATAATTCTGGAATTTTTTAACAAATCCCAGTGATTTTGAGATTGTTTTTTCGTGGCACATTATACTTTTTGATAATAGTAAATTTAGGTCAATATGTTTTGTGTCTATTTATAAATTTGACAAAAATGTAAAAAAAAAAATAGCAATTTTCAAACTTTGAATGATTATCCCTTTAACCCAGATAGTCATACCACAGAAAAAAACATTAATATATAACATTTCCCTCGTGTCTGTTTTACATCAGTATTAGTTGTAAAACGTTATTTTACTTTGTTAGCCTTTTAGGAGGTTTAAAAATGTAGCAGCAATTTTTCATTTTTTCAAAGAAATGTACAAAATTATTTTTTTTAAGGACCTATCCAGGTGTGAAATGACTTTGGGGGTCCTATATTTTGGAAAACCCCCAAAAGTGATTCGATTTTAAAATTAGCACCCCTCGACATATTGAAAACTGCTGTCAGGCAGTTTATTAACCCTTCAGGTGAATTTCAGGTACTAATGTAAAGTGGTAGGACAGAAACGGAAAAGTTTATTTTTACCACCTAAATGTCTCTAACTTCTGAATAAGCCACTGTAGGCCGGGAGACTCTAAGGCCGTGAATTGCCATGGCAAACATCAAGACCATGCAATTATCATCTCAGGGTGCCGATGGGGATAAAGAGGAAGCCCCCCCCCCACTCGGTTAACCATTTATATGATGACACTTTTGACAGCAGCATCTAAGGGGTTAAACAGATATGGACGGTGACAACACTGATTGTGGCTAATGCAGCAAGTTGTCATCTATAGTGGACAGCCGACTGCTGCTGGATTGTCACCTGTATGGGTATGCTAGTCTCAGGTCAGTAAAAAGGCGTATTGGCGGTCATTACGGGGTTAAATTACCTAATATTCCCTAATGGCAAGAAAAGGAGAACATGGACTTTATAAAGGTTTATTCATTATTATTCACAATGCCTAGTTTTGTAAACAGACTTCTTATAGTTGTCATGGATACTGAAGATAAGTAAAAGCTGTTTATTGAAGAAATAAGTAGTCTCTTGTCATTTTGGCACCAACAGTATATAACAAGTTCTCATTCTCTTCAAATGGAACTGAGCTGTAGTTCCCAAAAACAGCCACTACTCATGGTGGTGTCCTGAATCTGGAGACTGCTTACATCCGGCAGCTGTAGGACCTACAAATAGCTGATTGCGGGGTTGCTGGGGGTCAAACTCTTGTTAAACTAAGTGTAGGTCATCAATAGCTATGTCCTGGACAACCACTTTATAGAATAGTAAAATATACATAGCAATTTTTTTTATTATAATAATAATAATAATCTTTATTTATATAGCGCCAACATATTCCGCAGCGCTTTACAGTTGAACAGTTTCAAACAACAATCATAGGTAACAATGTTAACAATACAATAATAAAGCAAAATAAGATGACCCTGCTCGTGAGAGCTTACAATCTACAATGAGGTGGGGGAGATAGAAAGCACAGGTGTGTATTTACAATGATGTATTTACAGTAAAGGTCCAGCCATCTTCAGGGGGTGGGGGATAGATGGAGATAGTGGATGGGCCACACACACACACACACACACACACACACACACACACACACACACACACACACACACACACACACTTACACATAAAATGACTTTGATTAGGGAACGTGATAGGCCCTCTGGTCCTAATATCTTGTGGTAGAGCATTCCAGAGGATTGGCGCAGCACGGGAGAAGTCTTGGAGTCGGGAGTGGGAGGTACGGATTAGTGCAGAGGTTAGTCGAAAGTCATTTGCAGAGCACAGCAGTCGGCTAGGCCGATAGACTGAAATGAGGGAGGAGATGTATGGGGGTGCCGCACTGTGGAGAGTTTTGTGGGTGAGAACAAGAACATTGAATTGTATCCTATAATGAATGAGCAGCCAGTGTAATGACTGGCGAAGAGAGGATGCATCTGAGTAACGATTAGCCAGATGGACAACCCTGGCTGCTGTATTAAGGATGGACTGGAGAGGGGAAAGTCGAGTGAGGGGGAGGCCAATTAATAGAGCATTGCAGTAGTCAAGGCGGGAGTGGATCAGGGCGACAGTGAGGATTTTTGTTGTCTCCATGGTAAGAAAAGGGCGGATTCTAGAGATGTTCTTTAGGTGTAAGCGGCACGAGCGGGCAAGAGATTGTATATGGGATGTGAAGGAGAGATCGGAGTCAAACAAAACACCCAGACAGCGCGCCTGCTGCCAGGGTGTTATTATGGTGCCACCCACGGAGAGGGAAATGTCAGATTTAGGGAGGTTAGTAGATGGCGGGAGCAGAAGAAGTTCAGTTTTGGAGAGGTTGAGTTTCAGATAGAGAGCGGACATGATGTTGGAGACTGCAGACAGACACTCAGTGGCGTTCTGTAGTACAGCGGGGGTAAGGTCAGGGGATGACGTGTATAGTTGTGTGTCACAGGAACACATGGGCTACTTGCACAGTGAACAAGTCTGTAGGAACATGTTCACACACCACCAAGAAACTTGAAGACACAAAAGAGCATAGTAAAACCAAAAACACTCAGTTTCAAAAAATCACAGTAATCCGCAAGTGCTAGTAAAAAGATGTAAAGAACAGGGTATTTGGTTGATACGTTTTTTGCAAAAAATTTAGACTAAGCTGCTCCACCAAACGTCAAGGTATACCCATATCAGAGCAGTCCTAACTGATGTATGCAATCCCTATCTGATGTATTTAAAACCTGATCATCTGTATATTACCTGTGTGAACAAGGTTCAGAGAGGAAAAGTCCATGTGGACATGCTGAGTGGAACAGCTTTTGTGCAGAGAGCCCAAGAGGAGTGGTGGGTAACTCCCCAGTCTTGTAGACACAAGAGAACAATTATGGAAACAGGAACACATGGGCAACTTGCACAGTCAACAAGTCTGTAGGAACATGTTCACACACCACCAAGAAACTTGAAGACACAAAACAGCAGTAAAACCAAAAACACTCAGTTTCAAAAAATCACAGTAATCCGCAAGTGCTAGTAAAAAGATAATAATAATAATAATAATAATCTTTATTTTTATATAGCGCTAACATATTACGCAGCGCTTTACAGTTTGCACACATTATCATCGCTGTCCCCGATGGGGCTCACAATCTAAATTCCCTATCAGTATGTCTTTAGAATGTGGGAGGAAACCGGAGTGCCCGGAGGAAACCCACGCAAACACGGAGAGAACATACAAACTCTTTGCAGATGTTGTCCAAGGTGGGATTAGAACCCAGGACTCCAGCGCTGCAAGGCTGCTGTGCTAACCACTGCGCCACCGTAAAGAACAGGGTATTTGGTTGATACGTTTTTTGCAAAAAATGTATACTAAGCTGCTCCACCAAACGTCAAGGTATACCCATATCAGAGCAGTCCTAACTGATGTATGCAATCCCTATGTGATGTATTTAAAACCTGATCATCTGTATATTACCTGTGTGAACAGGGTTCAGAGAGGAAAAGTCCATGTGGACATGCTGAGTGGAACAGCTTTTGTGCAGATAGCCCAAGAGGAGTGGTGGGTAACTCCCCAGTCTTGAGACACAAGAGAACAATTATGGAAACATGAACACATGGGCTACTTGCACAGTGAACAAGTCTGTAGGAACATGTTCACACACCACCAAGAAACTTGAAGACACAAAAGAGCATAGTAAAACCAAAAACACTCAGTACCCCAACAGTGAGAGGAAGAGGAGATGAAGTGGAACCAGAGAACAGAACACTGAAGGAGCGGTCAGAAAGATAGGAGGAGAACCAGGAGAGAGCAGTGTCCTTAATGCCTAGTGACTGGAGCCTAGAGAGTAGGAGAGGGTGGTCAACAGTTTCGAAAGCTGCAGAAAGGTCGAGAAGAATGAACAGAGAGTGGTCACCGTTACATTTTGCTGTCAGAAGGTCATTGGTCACCTTGATGAGTGCAGTTTCTGTCGAATGTAGGGGGCGGAAACCAGACTGTGGAGGGTCTAGGAGGGAATGAGTGGAGAGGTAACGGGTAAGGCGGGAGTAGATGAGGCGCTCCAAGAGTTTAGAGATGAAGGGGAGATTGGAGACTGGTCTGTAGTTGTTTGTGCAGGATGGGTCGAGGGTGGGTTTTTTTAGTAATGGAGTAATGATAGAGTGTTTGAAGGAGGAGGGGAAAATGCCAGAGGAGAGGGAGAGATTAAAGATTGTGGTTAGGTGAGTTGTGACAACTGGAGAGAGAGACTGGAGGAGGTGTGAGGGAATGGGGTCGGTAGTGCATGTAGTCGGACGAGAAGAGGAGAGGAGCTTGGAGACTTCTTCTTCTGTGATGGGATCGAATGTGGAGAGTGAGCCAGTGGAGATGCAGGGAGGGATGAGAGTCATTGCACTTGGTGTCTGGGATTGGATTTCCTGACGGATATTGTCTATTTTCTCTATAAAGTAGGAGGCCAGGTCATCAGCACAAATGTCTGTGATAGGATCTTGTGCTTTTGGTCTGAGGAGGGAGTGAAAGGTGTTAAAAAGTTTCTTGGGGTTGCTGGATAGTGAGGAGATCAGGGTGGTGTAGTAGGTCTGATTGGCGAGGTGAAGGGCAGAGTTATAGGTTCTTAACATAAATTTGAAGTGTGTGAAGTCTTCTGGTGTGCGTGTTTTCCTCCATAAGCGTTCAGCACTCCTAGAGCATCGCTGGAGAAATCGGGTTTGCGATGTGAGCCAGGGCTGTTTCACTCTGTGTTTGGAGGTTCTGAGGGTGAGGGGAGCTACTTGTTCAAGGGTGCTTCTAAGAGTGTCGTTGTAGTGATGTACAGCCAGATCAGGACATGAAAAAGAAGAGATTGGGGACAATGATGAGTGTAGGGAGTCTGAAAGTGTATGAGGGTTAATGGCATGTAGATTTCTGAATGTGTTGTAGGTAGGAGAGTGCTGGGGTGGGGGAGGAATTGTGAGTGTGAAGGATAGAATGTTGTGGTCTGAGAGGGGAAGCGGTGAGTTATCTAGGTAGGAGATTGAACAGAGCCGGACAAAGACCAGGTCCAGGGTATTACCGTCTTTGTGTGTTTCAGATATTGAGAGCTGTGAGAGGCCTAGAGAAGTGGTTAGTGATAGAAGCTGGGACGTAGATGTGGAAGTGGGGCTGTTAATGGGGATGTTGAAGTCTCCCAGGATAAGGGTTGGAAGTTCTGAGGACATGAAGTGCGGCAGCCAGGCTGAGAAGTGGTCCAGGAAGTGGGTGGGTGAGCCAGGGGGCCGGTATATGACCGCTACTCTGAGGGAGAGGTGACGAAAGAGCCTGATGGTGTGGAGCTCAAAAGAAGGGAATGAGAGTGATTATCTGTACTTCTCGCACATATTACTTGTATAGTTTCTGAAAAAGACAAAAAAATACAATTTATTTAAAAACAGCCCTATGTTTAACAAGAAAAATACCATGAAAATTATTTCAGTAACCTAAAAAAAAAAAAAAGAGCTAAAGTGAACATAATGGGCAGCAATATCAAAATGACAATGCTCTGCACGTTCCACCTTGTCGCTTTTTTTAACCATTTTGGAAACCTTGCAGTGGTTAAAAGAAGTACCATGTTGATTCTTCTATGAGATAGTATAGAGAAAAGACGCCAATAACTGTGCCCCCGCAAAAATGACGCCAAAACTGCCAGTGAAGCGGATTCAGGAGAAATACCGATGTTTTTACCTTGGCAAACTCAGTGGTTCAGTCTGCATCTTAAAAGGTTCTCAAGTCAAAACCGACAAGTCTGCAGTCACAAATGACTGCAGACTTGTAAACCCTCACACAGAGCGCGCTGCAAGGATTCTCGGGTGTCAAGAGCCCAGACAGAATCTGACTACACTGTTTCCGGCCTCGTGCAATACACTTGTGTAGCGCCCCCACTGCCGCAGGGCCGAGGGGTACCCGGTACCGGGCCTCTGAGTCTCTGCTCTGGGGTTGTCACGGTGGCTAGACCCGGTCCGTGACCCTGCTGAGGGCGTACAGTGAATGATAGATGTGGATGGTGGTGGTGGTGCGGTGCAGTAAATAACGAGGACACCAGGTTGCAGTCTCTTTACCTCTTTACTGAAGGTCTCTGGGTCCTCAGTCCGGAATACGGTTGACCAGGCTGCGCAAGTCCGGCCGGTCCGATGGCACCTTTAGAGTTCCCTTTGCAGGTGGAAATCTGTGCCTTCCTGCTTGCGCTATGTGTTGTGGTCCTCCCCTGCTGTGCTTACGGGATAGTCCCCACAACTGTTGTGTCTGTTTCTCATGTTCCCTCACAACAACTAGATTAGATGATCTTCTGCTAATCCTCTGTCCCTCCCGGTGTTATGGTTGGGACGCACCCGTATGACGGGTAGGCTCGGAGCTCTTCCGGGACCCTAGAGTCGCCCCTCTCCCCAGGTTGCCCCCCAAGTCTGCATAGGTGATTTAGGTGAGACAGCCCGCCTGTGACTGACTGTCCTGCCGTTGGTTTGAAGTATTGCTTGGAGCTAGATATATTAATACTTCCTCGGCGTTCCGGCCGCCGGTTGTGCGCCTCAGTAGGATGTTGCCTCGATCTTACAGCACGACTCCTACTGGTAATCTCCTTCTTGCTTTGATCTCGTTTCTCACTCATCACAATATATCTCGCTTCTGATCCTTTCTTAGGGCACCGCCGCTATGCTGAGCAGGCATGGTCCCGTGACGTTCTTTCTTGTTGCCAGGCCTCTGTCAGGGTCCCAAACCTGACAGGGACCCTACCGAATCTTCCCCACAACACCCTCTGCCACAAGGTGTTGCCTGGTTCCAACTCAGTCAGCTTTCTCAACTAACTTCCTGCCTGACCCCCAGTTTACCCACACGGTGAGCAGTGTCCTAGTAAATAGCACCCTTAGCTTCCCCTGGATGCCCGACTGTGAAGTGTATTGGTGTATGTGATACCTGGTCAGATGAACTCCTTCAGTGCCATCAGATGTACCATAGCCCCCCTTAGCGGCGAAGCCACAGTACTGCAACGACCAGGACTCTGGGGCGCTGCACTCCCCCCCGGTTAAATCCAGTACTCCGGGACTGGGAAGAAAACAACAATACATGTCAGCAAAAAGACATACAATTTTTTTGTGAGTGCTATAACAATAAGCATACTTGAACAGAGCTTCCCTTTATGGGAGGTGAGGACACTTAAACGTTACAAACATGGTAAATACTTTCAAACAACTTTTCTTACCCAACCGGGTATTCTACTTAGTGCAAATTTCTGAACAATAATTTAACATTGCCTTTAAGGATGTACACTCTAAATCCACTAAAGACCTTCTTATAACACGTTATAAGGCTTAAGCAACTGTGCTACATTCTCCTACTTTATTTCTGCAGGACCGCCTGTCCTAACGGCTCCAGACCTACTGCCTCTCCTTTCTATGCAGGACCGCCCTGTTCAGTCCGGGCCTACTGCCCTTCCACCACTATACACAGTATAGAACATGTTTTTCTTTCAATTGGAGATTACTGAGCCATCCCTATATGGCTCCTAAGAGGACTCACCACTAACCCCTACGGGTTCACTTCCTGTCCTCATCCTTCTATTAACATTATTGAACATTTCTTACAATTAACTAATTGGTTACATTTAACTTTCACATATCAGCATTATTACTTTCTTTCAAGACATCATTATCACTTTACTGTTTTAAGACAGTACTACTCATAAGTGCACAGGTAAACATCCCCTTTAAGAGGGGACCAAGTCTTTATGAAGTAGCGCAGCTTCTTCAGCTACCAGTCCGTACACCGTAAGGACTCCGGTGCGGGTTCCAAGAACCGTATCGTCGCAAAGAGTCCTTCTTGTATATAAAACCAGTAAGAAGCCACTTTAAGAAGGTGCAAACTATTTACAAGGAGTTTGTATCATGCATTGTTCATGATTCAGCAGTTCTTTGATAACTTGTGCAAAACGTAGAAAACAAACAAAGAGGAATAGGGATCCCGGGTCAACAAAGGGATCCCTTTAAGAATAACCCTAGACGGGTTTTAGAGCAGCAAAAAGCGGGGAAACAAACAGTTAACTATTTACATTTTCAGGTTTCCGAGGTTTAGTTGGACGGCTTCCAGGGCTGCACCTGGCACTTAACCCTTCTTGGCCTAGGAAGAGTGAGGTCCAGGGTTACACCCAGTGCTGGACAAACGCCGTTAACCCGTCTTTCATGTACGGTTAAATCATGCGCAGCGATGGATGTCTGCGCAGCTTGAGTAGGGGCATTTGCTGCAGCAGAGGTAGCGGCTGCTGCAAGATCAGTCACTGGAACGGAGTCAGCAGCTGTGGCACTAGCAGTCGTGGGAGTGGTGTCAGTCATCAGGGCAGGGTCGTCCTTCATACCTGCTTCAGATGCGGTCCCTCCGATGCCGGTCTGCTCTGCCTCCGCTGGGGTCTGGAATGCTGGCTGCAGGGCCTCGTGCTGCGACGTTGTCATCTCTGCTCGCAGCATCTCGCTTTCCGGCAGGGCCTTGCTTTCTGGCTTCGGAGCGCTGGAACTTCTTTCTTGCTCCGGACCAGACGAGACTGCCGACAGATGTCTGGTGAGGCTCCCGATGATGGTCTTCTTCCACCCGGCCTCAGTGCTCAGCTGCGTCTGCGGGAGTTGGTGGATCAGCTCGTCCGCTCCGGTCTGCAGGAGGTCTGCGTCAACTATGGAGGTCTGGCTGCGGTGCCTCTCCGGGTAGCTGGGGAAGTCCTCGGCTCCGACCCCACGCTCCGGCTCCGGGCGGCTGGCCATGGCGTCCTCCATGTCGCTGAATTCTTCTTCCTGGTCCTTTTCCCGCTCTCTCCTTCGTGGGCGGTTTCGCTTTCGTTGTCTCCGCCCCCCATTGAGGATCAGTAGGCGGATCTCGGCTGCTGACGGACACGTCCTCAAGGGGCAGAAATATTTAGACTGGGCGGCCATTGTCTTTCGCGCTCTCCAGCTTGTTCACGCCCACTTCCACGCCCCTCTTCTTCTCCTGCGCTCTCCTCAGCGCTGTAATGGCGGCGGATTTTGGCGGCAAGTGGCACAGCACAGTCTTTGCAATAAAGTACAGTCCAAGCACAATAAATCACAGTAAACCACAGTTCCGAGGCACACATGACCTGATTCTTCAGGCTTAAGTAGATCCTGTTATTGACGCCAAGTTGTAGCGCCCCCACTGCCGCAGGGCAAAAAAAAAAAGAGCTAAAGTGAACATAATGGGCAGCAATATCAAAATGACAATGCTCTGCACGTTCCACCTTGTCGCTTTTTTTAACCATTTTGGAAACCTTGCAGTGGTTAAAAGAAGTACCATGTTGATTCTTCTATGAGATAGTATAGAGAAAAGACGCCAATAACTGTGCCCCCGCAAAAATGATGCCAAAACTGCCAGTGAAGCGGATTCAGGAGAAATACCGATGTTTTTACCTTGGCAAACTCAGTGGTTCAGTCTGCATCTTAAAAGGTTCTCAAGTCAAAACCGACAAGTCTGCAGTCACAAATGACTGCAGACTTGTAAACCCTCACACAGAGCGCGCTGCAAGGATTCTCGGGTGTCAAGAGCCCAGACAGAATCTGACTACACTGTTTCCGGCCTCGTGCAATACACTTGTGTAGCGCCCCCACTGCCGCAGGGCCGAGGGGTACCCGGTACCGGGCCTCTGAGTCTCTGCTCTGGGGTTGTCACGGTGGCTAGACCCGGTCCGTGACCATGCTGAGGGCGTACAGTGAATGATAGATGTGGATGGTGGTGGTGGTGCGGTGCAGTAAATAACGAGGACACCAGGTTGCAGTCTCTTTACCTCTTTACTGAAGGTCTCTGGGTCCTGCGCAAGTCCGGCCGGTCCGATGGCACCTCCAGAGTTCCCTTTGCAGGTGGAAATCTGTGCCTTCCTGCTTGCGCTATGTGTTGTGGTCCTCCCCTGCTGTGCTTACGGGATAGTCCCCACAACTGTTGTGTCTGTTTCTCATGTTCCCTCACAACAACTCGATTAGATGATCTTCTGCTAATCCTCTGTCCCTCCCGGTGTTATGGTTGGGACGCACCCGTATGACGGGTAGGCTCGGAGCTCTTCCGGGACCCTAGAGTCGCCCCTCTCCCCAGGTTGCCCCCCAAGTCTGCATAGGTGATTTAGGTGAGACAGCCCGCCTGTGACTGACTGTCCTGCCGTTGGTTTGAAGTATTGCTTGGAGCTAGATATATGAATACTTCCTCGGCGTTCCGGCCGCCGGTTGTGCGCTTCAGTAGGATGTTGCCTCGATCTTACAGCACGACTCCTACTGGTAATCTCCTTCTTGCTTTGATCTCGTTTCTCACTCAGCACAATATATCTCGCTTCTGATCCTTTCTTAGGGCACCGCCGCTATGCTGAGCAGGCACAGTCCCGTGACGTTCTTTCTTGTTGCCAGGCCTCTGTCAGGGTCCCAAACCTGACAGGGACCCTACCGAATCTTCCCCACAACACCCTCTGCCACAAGGTGTTGCCTGGTTCCAACCCAGTCAGCTTTCTCAACTAACTTCCTGCCTGACCCCCAGTTTACCCACACGGTGAGCAGTGTCCTAGTAAATAGCACCCTTAGCTCCCCCTGGAGGCCCGACTGTGAAATGTATTGGTGTATGTGATACCTGGTCAGATGAACTCCTTCAGTGCCATCAGACGTACCATAGCCCCCCTTAGCGGCGGAGCCACAGTACTGCAACGACCAGGACTCTGGGGCGCTGCACTTGCATTCAACAGTCCAGTCGGATTCTGGCCGGGACTGTGCATATCACATACTTGCAGTCACATGACCACAGTTGACACTGGAGAATCCTCGCTGTGAGGACTTACAAGTCTGCAGTCACATAGTGACTGCACATTTTTTTTTTAAGACTGGCCAACCCCTTTAACGACGCTGTGTGCACATGCCCTTCAGGGTATGTGCACACGTCAGGATTTCATGCAGAAATTTTCCTGACAAAATCCGGACATTTCTGCCAAAAATCTGCATGCGTTTTTTTTGCGTTTTTTGAGCGTTTTTTTTGCGGATTTTTTGCGTTTTTTTCCTGACACTCCAATTTCATGGGAAATCCACAAAAAATCCGCAAAAATAATGAACATGTTGCTTCTTTTTCCGGAATGCGTTTTTTGTGTGGAAAAAAACGCAACATTTGCACAAAAAATGCGGAATGCATTCTAAATGATAGGATGCATAATGTATGCGTTTTTAATGCGGTATTATAGCGTTTTTATTGGGGAAATCCGCAAAAAAACCAGCAAAAATTCCTGAAGAAATCTTGACGCATACCCTAAAGGGGTTTTCTAGTTTCAGGAAACCCATCCCCTGGCTGCAGTTTTCTTTTAAACACAAAACAAAACTGTTCTATAGTCACACTCCGTGGGTCAGAGCGGAGTGTCCACCACTGCTCCCAGCGTCGGTTATTGTCTGCAGCACTGACATCACATGATAGCGCTCCAGCCTGACCCGCTGAGCTCCGTTATCGGCTGCAGTGTGGTCAATGTGACCATAACATACAGCGGGAGCAGCGCAGACTCAGTATTGAACCTGGGGAGGGTGAATACAAAACTTTTTTTAAACAAATTACAGCTGAGGGAGAACTGGAACACCCCTGTAAATAGCCTACACTAAAAATGCAGGAAAACACTGTATTGTTCCAATTACTTCAGCAGTGGAAGCCGGTGGTAACATGATGTAATCCACAGCCTCCATTATCACCACGGCTGTACTACAGCCCTTCCGCCTCGCCAGGATGAGGCACTATGGCTGCCCTTCCGCCTCCCCAGGATGAGGCACTATGGCTGCCCTTCCGCCTCTCCAGGATGAGGCACTATGGCTGCCCTTCCATCTTCCCAGGATGAGGCACTATGGCTGCCCTTCCACCTTCCCAGGATGAGGCACTATGGCTGCCCTTCCGCCTCCCCAGGATGAAGCACTATGGCTGCCCTTCCGCCTCCCCAGGATGAGGCACTATGGCTGCCCTTCCGCCTCCCCAGGATGAGGCACTATGGCTGCCCTTCCACCTTCCCAGGATGAGGCACTATGGCTGCCCTTCCACCTTCCCAGGATGAGGCACTATGGCTGCCCTTCCACTTTCCCAGGATGAGGCACTATGGCTGCCCTTCCACCTTCCCACGATGAGGCACTATGGCTGCCCTTCCACCTCCCCAGGATGAGGCACTATGGCTGCCCTTCCGCCTCCCCAGGATGAGGCACTATGGCTGCCCTTCCGCCTTCCCAGGATGAGGCACTATGGCTGCCCTTCCGCCTCTCCAGGATGAGGCACTATGGCTGCCCTTCCGCCTCCCCAGGATGAGGCACTATGGCTGCCCTTCCGCCTCTCCAGGATGAGGCACTATGGCTGCCCTTCCGCCTCCCCAGGATGAGGCACTATGGCTGCCCTTCTGCCTCCCCAGGATGAGGCACTATGGCTGCCCTTCCACCTTCCCACGATGAGGCACTATGGCTGCCCTTCCACCTTCCCAGGATGAGGCACTATGGCTGCCCTTCCACCTTCCCAAGATGAGGCACTATGGCTGCCCTTCCACCTTCCCACGATGAGGCACTATGGCTGCCCTTCCACTTTCCCAGGATGAGGCACTATGGCTGCCCTTCTGCCTCCCCAGGATGAGGCACTATGGCTGCCCTTCTGCCTCCCCAGGATGAGGCACTATGGCTGCCCTTCCACCTCCCCAGGATGAGGCACTATGGCTGCCCTTCTGCCTCCCCAGGATGAGGCACTATGGCTGCCCTTCCACCTTCCCAAGATGAGGCACTATGGCTGCCCTTCCGCCTCCCCAGGATGAGGCACTATGGCTGCCCTTCTGCCTCCCCAGGATGAGGCACTATGGCTGCCCCTCCACCTTCCCACGATGAGGCACTATGGCTGCCCTTCTGCCTCCCCAGGATGAGGCACTATGGCTGCCCTTCCGCCTCCCCAGGATGAGGCACTATGGCTGCCCTTCTGCCTCCCCAGGATGAGGCACTATGGCTGCCCTTCCGCCTCCCCAGGATGAGGCACTATGGCTGCCCTTCCGCCTCCCCAGGATGAGGCACTATGGCTGCCCTTCTGCCTCCCCAGGATGAGGCACTATGGCTGCCCTTCTGCCTCCCCAGGATGAGGCACTATGGCTGCCCTTCTGCCTCCCCAGGATGAGGCACTATGGCTGCCCCTCCACCTTCCCACGATGAGGCACTATGGCTGCCCTTCTGCCTCCCCAGGATGAGGCACTATGGCTGCCCTTCCGCCTCCCCAGGATGAGGCACTATGGCTGCCCTTCTGCCTCCCCAGGATGAGGCACTATGGCTGCCCTTCTGCCTCCCCAGGATGAGGCACTATGGCTGCCCCTCCACCTTCCCACGATGAGGCACTATGGCTGCCCTTCTGCCTCCCCAGGATGAGGCACTATGGCTGCCCTTCCGCCTCCCCAGGATGAGGCACTATGGCTGCCCTTCTGCCTCCCCAGGATGAGGCACTATGGCTGCCCTTCTGCCTCCCCAGGATGAGGCACTATGGCTGCCCTTCCGCCTCCCCAGGATGAGGCAGTATGGCTGCCCTTCTGCCTCCCCAGGATGAGGCACTATGGCTGCCCCTCCACCTTCCCACGATGAGGCACTATGGCTGCCCTTCTGCCTCCCCAGGATGAGGCACTATGGCTGCCCCTCCACCTTCCCACGATGAGGCACTATGGCTGCCCTTCTGCCTCCCCAGGATGAGGCACTATGGCTGCCCTTCTGCCTCCCCAGGATGAGGCACTATGGCTGCCCCTCCACCTTCCCACGATGAGGCACTATGGTTACAGTGTACGCTTATGGCCCATATTCTCTCCATGTTTACAGTTTTTGGACCCCAGCCAATTCGGCGTCACCCTAACACGTCACAGCCTCTCACGGTGCATTATGGGACAGCCCTTGTTTGCCACTTTAAGAATCCCTCTACCACCACCGCCAAGTTGAATGGAACGTCACGAAAAGGGCGGGAAAAGCGTTTTTTTTTTAAGACTAACAGCCGCCTCTTCTCCTCCCACCAGACGGAGTAAGCGTGACGTCACCGCCCATGCCTCTTTTTCATTGGCTTAGAACGGTGCACTGGAATTTTTCTAATTCGGAAGCACGAGTGCCGTTGTAGCGCCTCCCAATGAATGGTGCTACAGCTCAGGAATGGAGGGTTGTGATGGGGCGGGGCTTAGCAGAGTCGTCACCGAGGGTGTAGAACGACGACTATTCTAATTTGGTAGTGCTACACTGCTGACGCCCTGCCATGCTGACTGCGCACGCTCCGCCCCCTACACAGCTCCAGGGCTCAGTGTGGTAGCTCCATGCTCTCACATACCCCCAGCTTCGTGTGGTTGGTCCTCTCCTCTGTCAGTCACGGAGCAGCTACACGGAAGCGTGGCGCCGGTGCAGTTTTCTGCCTAGCAACCTTGAAGCCGGCTTTAAAGCGGTAATTTCGGCTAGCCGGAGTGCTTGTTTCCTGCTATTGGAAGTTAAGGCTTGAAGATACGACGTTCCAAAGTACCGTGGACGTCCAGGCTTTTGTGGCCCAGTCGACCCTAGTCACAATCACGGAGTCCTTCATGCGGCCGGACTCGGGGGAGGAGCCAGGTCCCCCTGCTGAGGTGAGCTCTGGGTTCGGAAGGGTTATCGGGCTGTGGCACGTATGTTCCGAGCGGAGCCCGCCCTGTGTGCACGTACATGGATGCAGCAGCTATGGGGACACGCAATGCTCGGCGCCGTAGTTCATGGCTGGACAACCGCGATTTTAAGAGTGCCCAGAGAGCTTACACTCTAGCCTAATGGGAGAGAATAGGGGCGCTCGGCGAAGAGCTTGCACGCTAATGGTGGTGGAGAGGAGAGCAGGGGCCCAAGAGCTTGCACTCTAATGGTGGTGGAGAGGAGAGCAAGGGGCGCTAGGTGAAGAGCTTGCACTCTAATGGTGGTGGAGAGGAGAGCAAGGGGCGCTTGGTGAAGAGCTTGCACTCTAATGGTGGAGAGGAGAGCAGGGGGCGCTAGGTGAAGAGCTTGCACTCTAATGGTGGAGAGGAGAGCAGGGGGCGCTAGGTGAAGAGCTTGCACTCTAATGGTGGAGAGGAGAGCAGGGGGTGCTAGGTGAAGAGCTTGCACTCTAATGGTGGAGAGGAGAGCAGGGGGCGCTAGGTGAAGAGCTTGCAATCTAATGGTGGAGAGGAGAGCAGGGGGCGCTAGGTGAAGAGCTTGCAATCTAATGGTGGTGGAGAGGAGAGCAGAGGGTGCTAGGTGAAGAGCTTGCACTCTAATGGTGGAGAGGAGAGGAGGGGGCGCTAGGTGAAGAGCTTGCAATCTAATGGTGGTGGAGAGGAGAGCAGAGGGTGCTAGGTGAAGAGCTTGCACTCTAATGGTGGAGAGGAGAGCAGGGGGCGCTAGGTGAAGAGCTTGCAATCTAATGGTGGTGGAGAGGAGAGCAGGGGCCCAAGAGCTTGCACTCTAATGGTGGTGGAGAGGAGAGCAAGGGGCGCTAGGTGAAGAGCTTGCAATCTAATAGTGGTGGAGAGGAGAGCAGGGGGCACTTGGTGAAGAGCTTGCACTCTAATGGTGGAGAGGAGAGCAGGGGGCGCTAGGTGAAGAGCTTGCAATCTAATGGTGGTGGAGAGGAGAGCAGAGGGTGCTAGGTGAAGAGCTTGCACTCTAATGGTGGAGAGGAGAGGAGGGGGCGCTAGGTGAAGAGCTTGCAATCTAATGGTGGTGGAGAGGAGAGCAGGGGCCCAAGAGCTTGCACTCTAATGGTGGTGGAGAGGAGAGCAGGGGGCGCTAGGTGAAGAGCTTGCACTCTAATGGTGGTGGAGAGGAGAGCAGGGGCCCAAGAGCTTGCACTCTAATGGTGGTGGAGAGGAGAGCAAGGGGCGCTAGGTGAAGAGCTTGCAATCTAATAGTGGTGGAGAGGAGAGCAGGGGGCGCTTGGTGAAGAGCTTGCACTCTAATGGTGGAGAGGAGAGCAGGGGGCGCTAGGTGAAGAGCTTGCAATCTAATGGTGGTGGAGAGGAGAGCAGAGGGTGCTAGGTGAAGAGCTTGCACTCTAATGGTGGAGAGGAGAGCAGGGGGCGCTAGGTGAAGAGCTTGCAATCTAATGGTGGTGGAGAGGAGAGCAGGGGCCCAAGAGCTTGCACTCTAATGGTGGAGAGGAGAGCAGGGGGCGCTAGGTGAAGAGCTTGCAATCTAATAGTGGGGGAGAGGAGAGCAGGGGGTGCTAGGTGAAAAGCTTGCACTCTAATGGTGGGGGAGAGGAGAGCAGGGGCCCAAGAGCTTGCACTCTAATGGTGGAGAGGAGAGCAGGGGGTGCTCGGCGAAGAGCTTGCACTCTAATGGTGGTGGAGAGGAGAGCAGGGGGTGCTAGGTGAAGAGCTTGCACTTTAATGGTGGTGGAGAGGAGAGCAGGGGGCGCTAGGTGAAGAGCTTGCACTCTAGTGGTGGAGAGGAGAGCAGGGGGCGCTAGGTGAAGAGCTTGCACCCTAATAGTGGGGGAGAGGAGAGCAAGGGGCGCTAGGTGAAGAGCTTGCACTCTAATGGTGGAGGAGAGGAGAGCAGGGGCCCAAGAGCTTGCACTCTAATGGTGGTGGAGAGGAGAGCAGGGGGCGCTAGGCGAAGAGCTTGCAATCTAATGGTGGGGGAGAGGAGAGCAGGGGGCGCTAGGTGAAGAGCTTGCAATCTAATGGTGGAGAGGAGAGCAGGGGGCGCTAGGTGAAGAGCTTGCAATCTAATAGTGGGGGAGAGGAGAGCAGGGGGCGCTAGGTGAAGAGCTTGCAATCTAATAGTGGGGGAGAGGAGAGCAGGGGGTGCTAGGTGAAAAGCTTGCACTCTAATGGTGGGGGAGAGGAGAGCAGGGGCCCAAGAGCTTGCACTCTAATGGTGGAGAGGAGAGCAGGGGGTGCTCGGCGAAGAGCTTGCAATCTACTTGTGGGGGAGAGTAAGGGGGTACTTGAAGAGCTTGCTCTTTAGTCTTAGGGGGACAGCTTGCACCTGTGAGTGGGCTTGCGCTATACTTCCTTCAGACCTTTTTTGGAGTGGTCTGCCCCTTCTGCATGGCTTTCTTCTACAAGTATGTTAAATAGTGGAGATCAATAGAGCCCCGAATCCCTCTGTCCAACAATAGTCTTTATTCACCTAGTTCTATTGTGATCTGTGAGCTCATCCTGCCCTGACCTCAAAAAGACCCCATGAATGAGTGTATTTGTTTGCTAATATCCTCACATAAACCCTACGTGTGTTCGGTGTTATGTAAAAACTTATTTCAGAATGCAGCACTTGTCCCCAGCCTTAAACCGCTCCGTGGCACGGTAAATGCTCTCCACTAATTGGCAGGGTAGCTGTAAATGGGGGTTGGCACTGTCGGATACTTAGAAAATGGCTGCAGCCAGTGACGTCTGTCAGAAGGGTTAATGTGCTTACTGTACAGCTAGGTGGCTTCAGTACAGTCAGAGGATGTTCCCTGGCAGGAGAGATGTACCATACTTCCGCTCTAGCCCTGCTGCTTCTGCTTGACCCCTTTATAAGCTGAGACAGAAGCATTGTGTTCCATGCTCCTTCAACATCTGTCCATCACCTTATGGCATATTACAGTGCCCATCATTTTATCCTGATTGATTATTTTAGCTCACAGTAACTAGAACCATTTAGTACATGTCCATTAATTTATATGTAATGGTAAATAGAGCACTTTTCAGAGGTTTCACATTCTGAAATATGTAGTGTGCTTAAATTATGTACTGAGGGAATTTATTGCTATCACATATCATTTCCAGACAAGAAGGCAAAATATAATGTTGTCCCAGGTTTGATTCATCTGGAAATAAGTAAAGATGAACAAAAAGTGCCATAAATACAGTTGCTTCTCACAAAATTAGAATATCATCAATAAGTAAACTTTCAGTTCTTCAATACAAAAAGTGAAAATCATATATAGTCACTACAAATAGTGATCTATTTCTAGTGTTTATTTCTGTTAATGTTGATGATTATGGCTTACAGCTAGTGATGAGCGAGTGTGCTCGTTACTCAAGTTTTCCGAGCATGTTCAGGTGATCTCCCAGTATCTTGGGCGTGCTGGTAGATTGTTTGTGTCACTGCAGCTGCATGATTTGCGGCTGCTAGACAGCCTGAATACATGTGCGAATTTCCTAACAAACAGGAAAACCCTGCATGTATTCAGGCTGTCTAGCAGCCGCAAAATATGCAGATGCGGGAGACGCAAACATAATCTATGAGCACGCCAATCACCCGAGCATGGTCGGAAAACTCAAGTAACGAGCACACTCGCTCATCACTAGGGTTGAGCGACTTTTACTTTTTTAGGATCGACTTCTCGAAAGTCGGATCGTGTGAAACTGATCGTGTGAAATCGGCCGATTATTGTGAAACGGGGGGGGGCCGACCGAAACCCAATGCAAGTCAATGGGGATTTTTTTTTTTCCTTTCTCTCTCTCTTTCTCTCTCTCTTTCTCTCTCTCTTTCTCTCTCTCTTTCTCTCTCTCTTTCTCTCTCTCTTTCTCTCTCTCTTTCTCTCTCTCTTTCTCTCTTTCTCTCTCTCTTTCTTTCTCTCTTTCTCTCTCTTTCTTTCT